>NW_020824787.1:3705000-4905000 GCF_003285875.2 Drosophila novamexicana
CTCACTCATATTCGTCTTCCTTTCATCATTATATCTTTTGCTTTTCCAAGCTGCGCTGCTTGGATTCGAATTTTCATCTATTCTCTTTGTCGCATCCTTAAACGTTTTAAAGTCGTATGCAGCTTGTTTTGCTATCTAAAGCATGTTTCTACTCTCTCAAGAGCGTAACTCTCTTCCGTTCTGCTTTGTGCTTCATACTTAAACGTTAAAGTTGCGCATGGAATCGCCATGTTTTAGGATATCACACAAGGAAGAGCTGCAGAAAGTGCTTTAAATTCATGCAATTGTGACATTTTCCTTTTATGTTTTCTGCGCGGGAGGACAGAAATAGAAAACCTGACACATGCAGTTCCATTTCCGCTTGATAACAAATTTTATTTTCGTGCTCACAAAACTGCAATTTCTGTTGGCGCTCGGCATTAAAAGGGCTGCAGCTGGGGGAGAGAGTCGGTTTTGGGTCCCTTCAATAAATTGAAACGGCAAATAAATTCCCCAATGCATTGATGATTTATTTATGCTGCAAAAGCAGTCAGCGGCTGCAGAGAAAACAAAACTAAAACTAAAACAAAAAGCCCGAATGGCAAAAATTTCTGCATTGCACTTTATCGTAAAATTTATTTATCAAAAACTTTTTTGTTCGCCGACGCAGCCAAAACAAACAGAAAAGCCCGCAAAAAAAAAAACTATAAGGGAAGGGACCTAGCCAAAGTATTAATGGAATATTGCCGAAAATTCTGCAGAAAAGCGCATGCAAACAAAAACATACACACACACACACACACACTAACGGGTGCACACTCACACACACGCACAAATTACAAAAGCAAACAAAAAGCGGCGCTTAAAACCCAGACACAAATTTCAGAGGAACTGCCGCAAAAATATATGTATATAAAACAAGAGGCAAGGGCTGGCCGAAGCTTAAATACCCTTGCGAAAATATGGCTAATGAATAGGCGAGTGAAAACTTGGTTGGCTCAAGATATCTGGAAAATGCTAAAGAGTTTTCCTACCAAAACCTATTTATCAATTCTTTCCGTTGAGACATGATATAGTAGCCCGATTCTTATAGGAATTGGGATATCTATGCGAAGTATTCTATAATTAATAAATACCAAGTTCATTTTGTCCCACGATTCTTCCCATATTATTGTATTTTACAGAAATCCCATGCTAACAAGATTTTACTCTTCACTTGAGATATTTTGAAATTCAAATGGTTTTCCATACAAATATATATATATATAATTATAATGTATATATACATATATATTATAATCATCAAATTTGTGCAAGATATTTGGAAAAACACAAAAGTTTTCATACAAAAACCTTATTGTGTGTCTGGTAATACCTAGAAGTTATATTCGTCCGATTCGGATGTGTCTTATGGAATCGTAGACGTCTTTCTCTGAGCGTTACATGGTTCATGTGAAAGTTGTCAAACCCTCTTCACGATAATATCCTAACGAAATGTTAGTTTATGCTGTTGCTGCAGTTTGCGGATTTTGCACGAGTTGGAGCTGGGCGCGAGAGAACTGCAGCAGTGCAAGGGGCGTGGCACTGCAGCAATCTCTGGCCACGCCCCATTTTGTGGAGGAAATGAACTTTTAGGCGACACAAGCAAAAAAAAGAAACAAAGAAAAAACACAAAATGGAGGCAAATATCGAAATTATATTAGCCAACAGCAGAGCGGAAATGGAAAATGGACGCACGAGAAGCAGGCGAAAAAAAAACACGCCAGCAAAAAGTGAAATGTGCAAAATATGCATAAAGAATGCAGAAACACAAAAGAGAAAGAAAAAACCAACGCCTGATGTCATAGGTAAAGTGGAAAACTAGTGGAAACTGGCCAAAGCACAAATGCAACGAGAGGCTAACGAAAAAGTGGTTCACACCGAAATTTGCATACACTAGGAAAATCTGTAATATTAGGCTGACAATTTTATAGGGTAAAATCAGCTCAAAAAAGTGAATTTTTGTTTTTAAATATATTTATGGAAATAAGAGAAATAAATCTACATCTGCTTGTAAAGTTCCTTATTTGAAAAGTCAGAAAAGAGTCTTAAAATAAAAAAAAATGGTAAAAATTCTCAAAAATAAATAAATTAAACTAATTAAATCTTTATTTATCTGACACGAGGAAAGAACAGTTCGAACTTCAAATAAGCTATAAAATTGTCGTGAAAGATCCAAATGTTTCTAAAAATTATAAAATTAATAATAAATAATAATAATAAAATTAAATTTTAAATACTTTTTCAATTGAACAACTTTATATGGAATTTGAATAACAAATCCCGACTATTCTGATCCAGCAATAATTTCTATATATAATTAAAGTGTATATAGGATACCCCAAGAACAACTTAAGAACCAATTCCTATTGAAGAAATGACGGTCTAAATTCCTAATTAGCCAAAAAAGAGTCTGGCTAAGAATGCAAATCTGTTCCTAAGAATTGACAAGAAAATATAGAGGAAATTTGAAAAAGTTTATTTCCTTCAGTCAAGGATATCAATATCAAATTCTCACTTGTCTGACCAAGAGATATATATATAGAGGTATTTATAGGGTATTCGAGTAGTGTGCTTGCCTTCAGGTGGTTATGCAAAAATGCGCATATGTAAAAGCTGCTGTTGCTGTTGGTTGCATGAACGGGGCGCGGCTGGGGGCAGGCAGGCAGGGTGACGGGGCGGCAGGATGGCGCAGGACATGCAATAAAACTTCAGCTGAATGGGTTAGCTTTGGTTGGGCGCTTCTCCATTTTGGCTGGCAGAGTCATGCGGGCGCCGGCGGCGACTGCGACTGCGACTGCGACAGAGGCTGTGGCTGTGACTGTGGCTGCCACTCGACTCGTGTCTAAATTAAACTTCATCATCGGCAACACAACGAAAAACGGAGGCAAGCAAACAAAGCGCAACGCAGCGGGGCGTGGCTGCCTCAATGGGCGTTTGGGCTGGCTGCTTTTTTTACGTAAAAATTGCATAGACCGTGTTGTTGTAGCTGCAGAAATTGGCATTTTTTTGTCGTAACAACAACTGGGCAAAAAGGACAGCAAAGAAATCAGAAATTATTGTAGATTGCAGGCGCGGCAAAGGGCGCCCGGACAGCATGTCTGACCAGCATGCAAGCGGCCAGGACTCTGCAGCCGAGTCCTGAAGCATGCAAAAATAAAAAAACGAGGCAAAAACTGAGCAGAGGAGAAGAAGCAAGTGAAGTGCATAAATGGATTTTATAACGTCCAATGCTAAAGTAAATTTATGCTTTTTAATGCAATTGCAGGACGAACCAGACCGTAAGTGGGCAGCAGTGGGCGTGCCGCTTGCCTCGGGCCAAGCAGGCGGACTGGACTGGCTGCTGCCACGCTTCGTTGGCCCGGCCCGAAAGCAAGCCGGGTGGCTTGAAGGGTTCAGGGGCTCCCACTGCAGTCTGCAGTTGCCGCTGGCGGGCAGACAAAGTGACATTTGTCGTTAATTGCAAAATTTATGGCCAGAAATCGGGCAAGCAGCAGCATGGCAAATGCCTTTTGCGCCACAACAAAATTCGAATGCAAGCAAATACACAGTTTTTCCGAAAAGAAAAAAGAAAAATCAACAGCGACTTACGTGCAGTTGGACGGCCTAATTAGCTAGCACACAAAGCGATTGCTTACCTGCAAAAATAGCAAAAGAAAAATGGGAAAAATTGCATTAATTAATTTGGCGCAAAAAAAATACAATTACAAAGAGCTTAAGCACTTGTTAAAACAAGGCTGTAAAAGTAGCACAAAATGTTGGCACAATACATAAAATAATTACTAATTGCATAAAATACAAAAAAATCAATTAGGATAGATTTATTTCAGACTTATTGAGAAACGAATGGTTTTTATTAAAACAAAATAAACATTATCAAAATTGATTTAAGATTTCTTACCGAATGGTTTTATTTATACAAATATAATATAGCTTTATTTAAGATTAAGTTTAGTCGTTTTTTCTTTTAAATAAATTTAGTCGAATTTTATTTAGGTTCTTTTTGGAATGTTTTTTATTTAAATAAATATAAACCAACTTCATTAAAGAGTTTTTTATTGAATATATTTTTAATTAAATAAATATAATCAATCTTTTTTTAAGATTTCTTATTATTTCTTAGACTAATATGATATATATATTATAAATACAATAAGTAATATATAACAAAAGTAAATGCAAGTAAGAGTACGCAAGTTGGGAATGATCTATAAGGGTATACCCTTTAATTTACAAATTCTACCGTATTTCGAAGTGTTTGAATTCATGAGATATATTCTTATATATTACAATGTCCAAGGTTTTGGTTCTTCAAATGTTCCCTCACGAACTTTTTAGCAGCTTTTGTTCGAGTGTAAGACCCTTAGGTTTACAAAGAGTTTGGTGTGGCCCAAACGCAACCAGCCAAAACGTGAATAGGGCTCGAGTCGTGGAGTCAAAAGTGCAGTTAGCGCATCTTTGCTAAGGCCATCACTCCCCCCACCCACAAGCACCCCAGCCATGGCCCATTCGGTTTGGGCCACTTTGCGCTCTGTTGACTCAAAAGTCGCAGCCGAAGTTGGCTGCTTCCTACGCTTCGGTGCCTAATTTTGTTTCTAAGTCACACTTGCTCCTCCCAGAGGGCGAGAGGGGGGGGGGGGGGTACATGTAGCAATGCATTTCTATTGTTTGAGAAGGGTCGGGGAAATTTGGGTCTTTCGAATTCGGCTCGTCAGTTGCCGCCTAATTTATGCATTTTTCTCAGGCCTGCGGCTTGCGTTATGCGTGGGTGGTTTTGCCCCCCCCACCCCCCTTCACACTCCCTGCTGCAAGGTGTTTTCATTTACACTGCGCTGATCAGCGATAAAGAAATGTGAGCCCAAATACTTAAAGTCGGAATCCAATTTGAATTAATTCAACTGCAGTTCTGATTGGACCTCGTTGCGCAGTGTGAAGACGCACATAAAAAAAGTACAGCAATAACTACACTAGACTGCACTCACGTGCATTTTATGGCCGTGATTTACACAGCCAGTTCAAAAGCAGAAAGAGAGAGGGAGAGAGAGGGAGAGAGAGAGCGAGAGAGAGAGAGAGGGCGGGAAAAACACGTCTGCAATCTTGGTAACCATGAAATTGAATTGCGACTTTGAAGTGCACTCAACGTCGAAACGCGTCGCACTCGATGGAGTCAGGGCTGGGTACTGCGGGGCTGCCGGGCTGCGGGGGACAAGGGCAAGGGTTAACTGCACACATGGCTGCGCGGCTGATAGACAGCGGGCCCCACAAACAGGGGCAATTGCCGCTGCTGCTGCTGCTGTTGGCCACCTAGTTACCCATTCTAATTACCAAATGCAGCCAGGGCAACGGCGGCTTTGAGGTTGCATCAAGTGCAGGGCCGTTGGCAAGGGGGGGCAGAGTTCATTAGAGACGCAGCGAAAATGTAAAGAAACAAAACTAGAAAAAAAAACAGTTGTCCAAAATCAAGTTTTTCTTTTATTGCGCTGCCTTTTAAGCGGAAAACAAGTGCAAAGGGCTTTTCGAATGACAAAAGAAGCAGGAGGAGAAGGAGAAAAGGGAAAAACTGATGATAAGATATGATGTGATAGGGCGATCTAACGAAGGAATATAACTAATGTTACATATAGACTATGTTTTATATGAAAAAGGAGGTTCATGGAAGAAGATTTAATCAGAAAGAGATTCAGCTCAGTTGAAAAAGCCTAGTTACAATTGCAAGAGCAAGATGATTAGGAGGAATATTTTTAGTTCAGTAATCAGAAGATTTTCCCAGTTGTAATACTCTAGCTGAAAGTGGGGGGAATTACAAGAGGAAGCTGATTCAGAGGGAATAATAATTAAGAGAGAACAGCAAATGCTTCAGTTATGCAGGTATTAACATATATAGTTTCGCAGATATACAAGCGACTTTCTTAAGTTCTTCTTGAGATTATATTTAATTAATTTGTCTGGAAGTTTTAGGCTAAGGGTAAGTGTGAGAGACAGCAAAGTATCGGGAAGTAATCAGGAACTCCGATATATATTATAAGACAATTGGAATTAAATATTGTTTAATGAGAAGTACAAGAAATGTACTTATTATAATATAATGTAAAGTACTTATTATATATATAATAACAGTTAAAAGTTGTTTAAAAAAAGAGTTAAATAAACTAGTTAATCAGTTTAGATAGATTTTACCAGCAGGGATTTCCCAATTCGATTGTTTTTACACCCAACAATTGCTGAGCTGATTAAATTACTTGATTCCCATCAAAGTAGAGTGTTATATGTGTGTGTGTGTGTGAGTGTGTGTGTGTGTGCGGCTGAATACACGCGCAACCGAGCCAGCAATTAAGCGCAGCTACCCTCCCCCACTCTCCACTCTCCACTCTCCACTCTCCACTCTACAAACTCTTTCTCTTTCCTGCCCTGCTTAACGGTAAATGCTGCATATGTGCGCTGCTTGCTGCCTGCGTGTTTTTCGGAACCCCTTTTTTGTGCTGCCCCCCTCCCCGCTTCCCACTCCCTGTCTCTCTACCTCGCTGACACACTCGCTCACTCTCTTTCGGCTACGCTTTGTTTTAACGGAAGCTGTTGCTGTTGTTTTTATGCTTTTTAATTTCCTTAACAATTTCTTTGTGCTTTTTGTGTTTCCACTTCTGTTCGCATAACTGCGACGAGTGCACTCCAAACGTCTTTGCTTCACTTGCCTCCCAGGGGCGGACGCAGAGGAAGAAGCATGTGAAAGGCGTAGCCAAAAAAACAACAGCAACAACAACTAGAAGAACGAAATCAAACGGAAAATGAATATGTATATCAAGAATCTCATGTGACACACACAAAGCCTTCAAGTGCTGACGCCGGGCGCTAGAAGATTGCGGCAATTTACAAGCAACCGGCAAGAAGAAGAAGAAGAGCCAAAAGAACTCCATTGGAGTGTCTGTGTGTGTGTGTGTTTAACATGCGTATATTATACTTGACTTAATTAGCCGTTATTAAAAACAAATTGAGAGAAAGAACACGAAACATAAACAATGCGAAGGGGTTCAAAACAATTAAATAATCATTTTTCTTCCGTTCGAACAGATTTCTTTGACATGAAGTTTGCAGCAGCGGGAGAGATATGATATAGGCTAATCAGATACATACATACATACATACATATACATATACATACATATGTATGCAGCTGAAGAGCTCATTTCGTATGCTCTGATGCGTATAAATACACATATACTAAATAGATGTATGTACATGTATGTGTGTATTTTAAATTTGTATTTTTATGCTTTTTTTCTGGGCATCTGCTTGATTTGGATTTGTCAGTTTTTAATAATATTGCGTCATGAGCAAATAGAAAACGCAATGTTTCATTATTACACATACATATACATATACATATACATATAAATATATATATATATATATATGTGTATGAACTTAAGTGACTGCATATTATTAAATTTTGCTCAGCATTTGGTTTTAATTTGAAATAACACAGATTTTTATTGGGCTGCGTCTAACTGTTCCCACTATATAATTAAGATAATCAAACATAATTCTGCTACACTTTTAGTCATTGATTCGTAAGTTTATTGCTCAATAACTTCGATCTGACGCCAATTATTAGCTGTAATATATATTCATATTTCCTTGCCCAATGCTAGCACATTTATCGCTTGCCCCACTTTCCCCACACTCTTGACCTATCTACAACCAAAACGAATGAGAACTCAGCTGCGAATGATGGGCTCTTGCGATCTGATCAGACGCCGCCTGTGGATCAGCATTTGGCTGCAAAAGCTTTGCAGCCCATGTGCGTGCTGAAAGCTCGTAAAAAAGTGCGTGTGCGCGAGAGCAGGCAGACGAAAGAGATAGGGCGTGAGAGAGAGCGAGAGAGCGTGCAAGAGAGCGCGCTTTTGCACTTGCAGAGAGCGGCAAAAACTATCTGCGCCTATGGAATGCTCATGAATGTAGTTGTTTTTTTTTTTTTTTTTGGCACTGACTGGCAAAGCAACGCAGCCATTTTTAGATTTCCTTAGCGCTAGTTTTTGTTGCTGCTGCTGCTGTTCTTGTTGTTGTTGTTGTTGTTGTAGGGCGCGCGCATTGTTGTTGTGTTTGCAGTTGAGCTTTTTTTAGTGGCTGCGATTGTTGTTGTTGTTGTTGTTGTTGGCGTGTATATGTATTTATTGCGCGTGAATGTCATTTACAAAGCAGGAAAAGCTTTTCGCTGCAAAGCGTTGCGCGTGTGCGTTTGAGTGTGTGTGTGTGTGTGTGTGCGTGTGCGTCTACGCACATTTTTAATTATGTTGTGCGAGCTCAAGGTTTTTTTTTCTATCGCTGCTGTAGTTTTATATATTTTTTTTTGAAAATTTGTTTTGTTGCTGTGCAGGCGTTGGCGATAGAGCGTGGCGCCCCCCACCCCCCTCGGCTGACCATTACTTACGGCCAATTTTAATTGTAGGCCGCAATAATTTAGATGCGACGCTGACACAATCTACAAATAACCGAAAATAAATGCGTCAAATATTTTCGCGCTGCGTTTGCGGCTTATTTATATAAAAAGTGTAAAAATGTGTATTTATGTCGTTTTTTATGTAAATAGAGCTATGGCGGGCATATACATACATACAACCATACATATGTACATACATACATACATACATACATACATTCTCAATGTGTGCGTGTGTGTGTGTGTATGTGTATTATCAGCGTGCTTTTGTGTTGTAATTGCCACAAATTTAACAATTTTAGATTATTTTTTATTGAAAAATAGCATTAGTTTTTCTACAGAAATGTTTGAGGTTAGTTTTTATATGAATTTCAACAGAAAATGCATTTTTAGGTTAGGTTACATTTAAGGAAATGCTTACCTTTAGCTATGTCTCTCTCTCTCTCTCTCTCTCTCCGTCGCTCTCTTCAGTTCATTTCTGATTCATTTCCTTTGCATGTTTCAGCATTTCTCAAACTAACACCCCGACATATTATACACTAATTTATGCGCTATTTTATGGCCCTGTTTCGTGGCCTATAAAAACAAAAAACGCGACACGCGTTAACTTGGGATTAGTACTGCAAAACTATATCATTAGTTTTATTTTCTCGGCATATAAAAAAAGAAGCTGAGGTAAAAAATGAAACTTGCATGTGCTTGAGCCCATAAAAAATGCGAAATCTACGCTTTTATGTGGTGCTAATTAAGCTTATCAAAACGCAAGACAAATTCATTATAAAACTAACAAAAAGCAGAAAGAAATATTTGTGAAAATAAATATTTTTATTAAATATTATTTCAGCTAGAGTGAAAACCTGTCAGTGTCACTCATTGTATTTGTTTTTCTCCATTGTTGTTTGTGGCACTTAAATATGTTGCTGGCCAGCCGAGTTGGCCAAATGGCTAGGCCTAAGCCCACATACGGCCCAACATGATGGTTGCTATCTGCACAGCGAGTGTAGGTGTGTGCGTGTGCAAGAGAGCATACAGTTATTGCGTGTGTGCGTATATGTATGCATGTATGTATGTATGTATACATATGCATGTGATGTGTGTACACACTGTTTCTCAGATATGGCGGAGCCTATGTGCAATGCTTTGGCAAACTATTCGTTCGCTTTTATTCCCCAGCTGCTAATTGCCAGTTGCCTTTTGCTCCAATTCGCAAAAGCACAAACACACACACACGTACACAAACAAACGCACTCACTCACTCACTCGCTCGCACGCACACAAAATGTGCACTACACCTAACACGCTCGCACGCATTGCCAAATGGGCTGGCAAAACTTTTGCATGCAGTCAATACATAGTAGACTTAGGTAGCGTAGAGTAGTGTAGAGTTGTGTAGAGTAGGCAAAGCGCTCTCTATGTGGGTGTTGCCTGTCCATGGTATGGGTGAGTGTGCTTGTCACAAATAGAAAACGCATTCCATTGGCGTCGTTAGTTAGTTGCGCTTTGGCTCTCGCACATATGACATTTAAGCGGCCGACGCCTGTGTGTTGGCTGCCATTTTGTGAGTGCGAGCAGAGGTGTTGTCTACATATATGCAGTTATATTTGCTGTTTCACATGTCGATTAATTATTCAGCATTTGTTTACAGTGCTAAGCATTAATTTATGAGCCACTTAGAAGAATTGCTGCGCACAGAACTTAAACTCTAAACAACAACAATCTCGCATTACAACGGCAATAATAACAGTGTTGAGCTTTGCGTATAATTGAAAGTGCATACGCAGGCCAATTACAGCGCTGCGAAAGAGAGCGAGAGAGAGAGGGAGGAAGAGTGCCTCGCATTCTTGCGCTATGTCAACAGCTAAACAACTGTAATAACAACTGAGCGGCGGCTTAAGCTATTGACGGGTTTTGTGTGGAATCGCTTTTCTTGGTAGCCGATACATTAAAATTCAAGCGACTGCAGTGTCAGGTCATAAAATGCCACAATTATTAAAGCAGCAGCAGCACGAAGAAGAACAGCAGCAGCAGCAGCAGCAGCAGAACACGAAGCAGCTCTAATGAGTGCAGTCGAGCAGCGAGCGGGGGGTGGGGGAGCAGCACACACAATTGCATAGGCGCAGCAACTGCGACGCACTTTGCGCAACTGCCGACGACGACAACAACAACAGCAGCAACAACAATGCTGCGTTGCATTGCGTCAGTCGAAAGCCGCGCAGTCTGCGACGCGCAGCGCGTGCGAGCGAGACAGACTGCGGCATGGTAGTTGGGGTAAGGAGCTTTGTGTATTCTAGGAAACTGAACGATTGCGCAACGTGCGTGAAAGAGCAGGCACGACGCGAAGGTTGTAGAGGCCAGAAACTAAAACGCACTTCCGACAAGTGAAAATGCAGCAAAACAGAACAACAACAAAAATGAGAAAAAAAAAAACAGTAAAAACGAAGCACACGTAAAACAAAGGTTGAAAAAGTAACCAAATTGTTGTTGCATTTAATTAAATGCGGAAGACCCTCGACCAGCAACAACAATCACAGGCCAAAAAGCAACTACATTTAAGCGCACGCATCAAGCAGCAATAGAGCGAGAGAGCGAGCGAGAGAGAGGGAGAGAGTGAGAGGCAGATAGGCAGCAAAGTACACACAACGCACAAAATTTGGAACGCGCTGCGCTTAAAGTAGGTCAAAGTGGCAGCGACGCTGGCAGCGACGGCGTCAATGCCGCGAGGGGGTTGCGTGTCAGCAGCAGCAGCGGCAGCGGCAGAGCGGCAGAGCGCAGCGGCAGCAACTGCGACGCAGCAGCAGCACAAGAAAAGTATAATTTATGCAAAGAAGAAAAAATATTATGCGTTGCGTTTGTATGCATGTACATGTGTGTGTGTGTGTGTGTGTGTGTGTGTGTGTAACTTTTGCTTTTCTTCAGTTTACGCCTAATTGTTATTAATATGCAACGTTGACGCTCATAAATCATATTCAAAAGTGCGTAGAAACCAACAACAACAACATTTTCATTTTTCAAGTTGCTTCTTTTATGTTTTTTAGTTGTTTTTTGCTTTGCATAAATTATAATTACAAGTAATTATATTTAAAATTACATGCGTTGTGCGTCTGCGAAATGTTTGCAAATGTTTGCGATGCGGCGCAGGGAAAGAAAAAACAAACTTTCCAAAAATTGTAACTGTATGTGACAATATTTTTTCTGCCTCGGGAGAGGAAGGGGGAGTGGGGGGGAGGTAAAGTAAACTAAGGGTTGCAGTCAGTGTTGCACAAGTTTTATGTGTATTTGCAGTGTTGGTTAGTTAACTGAGGCTGTGCGTTTATGCACATGATTGGCATAGGTATTGAATGGAATTGGTTAAGTTTGGACTAAAGTCAGTGTTGCACAAGGTTTATGACTAACTGCAGTGTTGGACAGTTAGTTAGGAGTTAGCGCTTATGCACATAATTAACATAAACATGGAATGTAATTGATTGCGTTTCTGGTTGAATTCAGTGTTGCACAAGTTCTGTGTTCGTTTATAGTGTTGGACAGTTAGCTGGCGTGAGTGCTTATGCACATAAAGAACATAGATATTGAATGGCATCTGTTGAGGTTAGGTTGCAGTCAGTGTTGCACACGTTTTACGATTATTTTCGCAGTGTTGGTCAGTCAGCTGAGAGTTGGTGTTATTTCAGACAACTAAAGTAAATATGTAATGTAATTGACTAAGTTTTGGCTGAGGTCAGTGTTGCACAAGTTCTCTGGTTTTTGGTAGTGTTGGAAGTTACTTGAGGGTTGGCGCTTATGCACGTAATTAACATAAATATTGAAAACAAGTGCTTGATAACGGGTTAAGCTCAGTGTTGCACAAGTTTTGTGTACGTTTGTAGTGTTGGACAGGGGTTTGCTTTTTAAGTGAACATTTAAATTAAATATGAAATGCATTCTTATTAGAAATACTTAATTTTGTATCTAATCGAACTTATTTGATTGTCAAACTCACCTTTAAATCCAATTGCAAATTTTCGCGTTAATCCAAAAATGCCTTAATTTCAAATCGTACAAAATGTTTACAAATTTTGTTTGTTTGTTTTTCTTCCTGTTTTTTGTTTTATTTTTGTTTTGTTTTTTTTTTTTTTGTTGTAATTTATACGCACTGCACTTCACTTATGTCAAAAGTTATTTAATTGAATATTCTGAATTTCGGTTTACTATCAAAAATGTTTACCAAATAGTTTGCTTAGCTAATTTTAAGCAATATTTATTTATATATATTTAGGCATATATATATATATATCTTTTATTTTTATTTAATAAGTTTTTGTTTTTGTTTTTCTTTTTTTCTTTTTGTTTGTTTTATCGAAACGAAATTTTTATGCAAACTAACACACACGTTCTGCTGCTGCTTGTTGTTGTTGTTGTTGTTGTAGTTGTTGTTGTAGTTGTTGTTGTTGTTGTTGCTGTTGTTGTTGTTGTTGTTGCTGCTGTGTTGCTGTGTTTAGTATTGCGTTTTGTCCGAACCAATAATTTTGAAGAGTTTTCCAATTTAGTTGTTGGCTTAAATTTTTGCGGTTTTTGCTTGTTTTTTGTTTTTAACTGATTTTTGGTTTTGTTGTTGTTGCTTTACGGTTTAGTTTAAATGTTACATTTAATTTATTTTATTTCCGGATTTCAGTTACAGTTTTTTATATTTTATTTAAATCTTTCAATTAGCCAAATAATTTTTGTTTCGTTTTTAGTTTTTAGTTAGCTTTTGCACGCAGCTTGCCAAAAAGAGTTGTTCCGTTTCTTTTGTTTTACTTTTGAAATTTTAGCCCAAAATTATTTTTGCCAATTTGAAATTTTGCGTTGCCTTTGCATTTAGCCAAAGTTTCTTTCAGTTCATTTTCTTTTTGTTTGTTTCAATTCATTTGCTTTGCTTTAAAATATAGTTTCATTGAATTAGTTATTTTGTTGCTCAGTTAGTTAAATGTTCAAAAATCGCTGTTGCAATTGCATTTTGTTGCATGCGTCGCTTTTGCTGTCGCCTGTTGTCGGTTTTGTTGTCTGGTTTGGTTTTTTGAGACATTTTCACAGCAACATTTGGGGCCTGCAAATAAACAAGAAAGCCAAAATATATCAATTATATTATTAAAGGTCAGTTATTAGTTTGCCATAATTTGTTATATCTCATGTTTTTTATATAATATTCTAAGCAAAAATTCAGTTTGTGCCTTTGTTTGTGTTTATCTCGGGACCTTTTCGAGCTAGACTGGAAAAATTTGGGATGTGAAGGGGTTAATACCTGACGAAAGACAACAAAGTTTCAAATTGGGAATATCTACACGCAAGCTCACGAAAATCGACATTAGCGAAAGTTCCATTCGTAACAGTCTCTGCCATATCAAGTAGAGACAGATTATTATGCCATTCATATGCTATTCTTTTAAGAATCTATATATATTTTAATTTCCCTCTGCTGCCTGCCTGACACGTTTTATTTCTTGCTTTGGGTTTTTTTTTTATTATTTCGTTCGAAAACAATTCATTCATGAGCAAAATAATGTCAAAATCTGCGTCTTATCTGTTTCGAAAATGTTTTGTGAATTCTTTAATCTGAAACCCTGGAATCTAAGGCATTGCATTACGATTTCTGGCTCTGGCAAGTGTTTCGTTTTTAATCTAGCTTTGAGTTCGTGTTGTTGTGAAATACCCTACAGACGGCGAGCGTGGGGCACTTGGGCATGTGCTTTTCTTCAGGAAATTGTCAATGCTTATCAATGCCGGGCGTGAGAGTTACAAATGGAAATACTCTAAAGCTGCAATTGAGTCCAAATTTTTGAGATTGAACAGGTTTTTGGGCGAAGCTTGGGCTTTGGCTTGAAGCGACTTTCGAAGAGACTCAGAGATTCAGAGATTCAGCTCTATTCTAAGCCAAATTTTGACTCTACTTTGGTCTCGTGTCTTGACTTAGAACATCTTTGGAACTGGCTTAATGATACGCTATTTCAACAAGTTTTAATTGTATTAATTTCTTTAATATACAACTTAATTGTTTATGATTTAGATATTTTTTAGTGCATCATGTTAGAATCTTTGAACAACTGCCGTAAATATATCATATTATGTAAGGTTTTATATATAGATATATTATTATTATTATTATAATTGCAAGCGAGAATTCAAAACAAAATGTTTTCCTCAAGAATTTGAATTTTAGATCATAAAGATTAGTTTATTATAATCATTATTAATATTATATATTATAATCAATGAGATATAAACATTATTCTGATTTAATTGTCGATGCTAATTTCTTATATATAAGATATATATATAGATATATATATATATATCTATATATATATATATATATCTATATACTATTTATACATACATACTTATATATTAGTCTATTATATATATACAATAGTATATAAATAGCATATATATATATATATCTTTTATCTATTATGATTTTCAATATTAAATTGAGCAGCATATTGTTTATTATTATATTATTATTATATTATTATTATTATTATTATTATATATATATTATATAGTATTAAATTATTATATAGCATGATAAACTTTTATACATATTTTTGCTTTATTTTATCAATATTTATTCATATCAATTGTTTCATTATTATTTCTGCAATAATTTTATGAGTTTTTTTTTTCGTTTCTGTCTGTAAAAAGACTCAAAAATATGTGTAAAATGTTTATTTTATTTATTTATTTATTTAATTTAATATAATTAAATATATTCAATAATATATTATTTTCATATTTTTTTAAGTATGTCCAAAGTTTTCCACTTATCAAACAAGTGTCTGCCCAGGCCATATATATATATATATATATATATATATATGTATGCCGTTATAAACCCTTCACAATCTTTATGCATTTTCCGTGTTGCAGTCACACACACACACACACACACACACACACACACACACGCACACGCACACGCACACACACACAGGCACACACACGTGTCGCAAAAAGGGGTTCGAATTTGGTTTTGGGTTCAGCTTTTTTTGGTTTGTTCAAAAATCTTTGCATGGGTTTTGCCCTGCTGTGGGGCGGAGCGGGCAGGGTGGTTTATTGTTTGTTGTTGTAGTTGTTGTTGTAGTTGTTGTAGTTATTATTGTTGTTGTTGCAGGCATTGTCTTCGCTTGATTACAAATGCACAAGTTTCCAGTTTTAGTTGCATGCAGAGCAGCCGCGCACAGAGCAACCCCATTTGCCACACACACACACACACACACACACACACACACACACAGATGCACACTGAGCTACGCACAGTTGGATTCGGATTGCATTTGTTAGGTTTGTCCCGGAACTGAAGAAGTTGTGAACTTCTAGAGCTGCTGCTCCTCTACCTTTTTGGTCCTTAAGTTAGCTCAGAATGAACTGTTGGGAAAGTATCTTTAAGATACAAATGCACTTGTGTAGTAAACACTTGTGTAGCTAACGCACAAATTGTATTTCTTAGCGCGAAAAACTCTGAACATTTTCTTTTGTCTTTACTTTTGTTTTTACAAAATAATACTTATTGTATATATTTAATATAATATTTAATATTTATTATATTTTGCATATTATATAAAATAATATTTTAATACAATTGCGTTTGATTTTTAACTCTCATTTATTAATTGAATTTATTGAATTTTATATTTTATATTTATGACAATAATTTTTATTTAAAAAAATATGTTTTAATATACTTTGTTTAAATAAATAGTTCGCATTTAATTATTGCTATATTTTTTATTCTTTTTTATTGTTGGCTTTTTAAATTGCATTTTTTGTTATAATTTTTAGCTAATTTTCGTATTTTCATTTTAAATTTTTGGTTTTAATTTTGTAACTTAAATTTTAAAAATATTTATTTAATTATAAACATTTCTTGCAGTGTTGATTGATGAATGATTTTGCACTTGTTTTGTTTAATAACAATAAACAATGAATTTACCTTCGATCACTTGTCAAATACACATACACACGCGCACTGAGACACACACACATGCACGCACACACTCGTGCATGCAACGTCAATTTGTTTTTGTTTTATGTGTGTGTGTGTGTGTGTGTATTCGTATTTGTATTTGTATTTGGATTTGTATTTGTTTGCCGGCCTTGGTCGTTTTTTATGTATTTGCTTTTCTTTATAAAAACATAAACTAAACTTAAATAATAAATTAAAAGAATATTTTATTGGAAAACTTTTGCTTTGTTTTTGTTTTGTTGTTGTTGTTGTAACGATTAATTTGTGCGCTTCGTTTTTGCACTTTTCACTGATCAAAAATAAATTTGTATTTATTCTTCTTCTGCATTTCCGTTGTTGGTTCGTCAATAATTGAATATATATATATATATATGTGTGTGTGTATATATATTTTTATAAATTTATTGTTAATAATTTTGAAAATGTTATTTTGTATGTTTTTCTGTTTTTTTTTTTTTGTTTTTTTGCAGTCAGCTTCTGTTGTTCAGTTGCTGCTGTTGCCGCTGCCGTTGCCGTTGTGGGGAAATGTTAGACGAGACGAGAAATGCACACAACGAACGCTGCTGCTGCGAGCTGCGCACCACCGAAACCTAGCGCCGAATAGACGAGCATGAAATTCAAAAATTGCGTTTATGGCCTATCAACCAGGCAGGCGGCGGCGGTCGACGCACACAAGCATACAGAATGCACGCATACACGGCCAGACAGAGTCGCATATACACAAACACTGGCACACCGATGGGCAGAGAGACGGGTAGCGGGCAGAGCCACCACCAACAGCAGCAGCAGTAGCAGCAGCAGCAGCAGCAGCAGCAGCAACAGCTCCAAGAGAGTAAGAGTAAGTTAGTAAAACGCAGCCCAACGCAGCAAAGCGCAGCGAGAAACACACATACACACATGTACACACACACGCTGAGAGCGGCTCTCGCTAGCTTTTTTGGCAGCGAAAACAAGTTCTCCGCTGGCGCTTTTGGGGCCCGACGTCGCAGTCGGCGTCGTTGCCGCTGCCGCTGCGAGAGTGCGTCCATTTTGCATTGCCTGCGCGCGTATGTGTGTGTGTGTGAGTGCTTTTGTTTTTGATTTTGTTTCGCTTTGCGCTTTGCGTTGCAAATGCAGAATTTGCGAGCGACCGAACGTATTACTATTAGATTTTGGGCGCTCTCTCTCTCTCTTTGCTGGCACTCTCGCGCGCTCTCTCTCTCCGTCTCACTCTCTCCGTCTCTCTCTCTCATACACATTGACAACCACTTGCGCAGCGGCTGTGCAATGTTTTTTGCGCGTTTAATCCAATTGGAATGCACGACGTGCAATGTTCAAATTGGCTTCCATTGCCCGAGCGGCAAAGGGGAATATATGATTATTTATATTATTTGATTCAATTAGACTCTAGACCAAGCCTTAACTGTACTTAAGCTTTTGCAGCCGCTCCAATTGAGCTGCTGCGCGTTATCCTGCTTCGCTTATGATGTCACTGCTGCAGCTTTGCATGTTTTGTGTGTATGCACTGCCGCCCCTTCCTGTGCGCCAGGACCTCTCGCTGGGGGTGAGTTCCGCTCACACTGCTGCCCAGCAAGACGGCTCTCCTGCGCTCGCTCTCTCGCGCTCCCTCTCTGCCGTCTCTCTCCCAGCGCTGTGTAGGCAAATTGCATAAGTCGCATGAGCTAATCACGCCGCTGGCGGCGAGTCCTTTCGCGAGTCCTTCGGGCGGAAAATGCTCGTGGGTAAATGAAATACTACAAAAATAGAAACTTGCTTTTGCCGTAGCAGGGCGCCGAGCGGCTCGAGGAGGGGTGGTGGAAGGGGGGGGGGGGCAACTGAACTCTAATTGCATCAGCTGGCCAGGTGTACGGCCGTGCAGTTAAATGTGCTGTTCCCAAGGATTCATAAGGACATACTACGGTATGTAAAGAAAGCGAGAATCCGAACTACATTCTTTTCAAGCTTCTCGATATCTTTAAGTTAGCAGAATTTCAACAAAGGGGGAAAAAACAAACAAAATACAGCTAAGGAATCCTGAAAGGACCTTCTCACATTTACATGCCTTTCATCAATTGTAAAATCTACAAATGAACGTTACTTTGTTTTAAATAAAAGAGAATATTCCCTTTCCCACAATCCTTTCTTGCAATTCCCACAAGTGTCCTGGCAAAAATATCAAATTCCACAGCAACTAATCAACTTGTTATTGTCGACAAATTGAACAATAAAACAAAATGCCTCAAAAACTAACACACAGAAATAGCTGCGTTTCTTTTATTAATCAAATGTTGATTATTAGCAAAAAACAACAAAAAAAAATAAAAGAATAACGAGAAAAAGATCCCTAAAAGCGCTCAAAGAGGCAATGTATTGAGCGCAGTAGCTCAGAAAAAAACTCGTTTCTCCTGCGCTGCTTCCAGTGGCAAAAAAAAAAAACAAAATAAATGAAAGCAACAACAACAAAAGAAATAACAATACGCATTCATTTTGCAGCGGCAACAACAACAACAGCACCATTTGAGCGCGAGCTTGAGCTTTTTCGGCATAGACTTCCCCAGCTGGGAGCGCGCATGTCGCTCAGAGCGAAAAGCGCGCGCAAAACAAAAAGCAAGTTGAGAGAGAGAGCGAGAGAGAGAGAGAGAAATAAACGAAAACGTAAAATAAAACTTTAGCGCGGCGCTGCTATTTTATTGCTGCTGCTGCCTGCACACAACAACAATAAAAAACGGCGAGAACAAGAACCAAACATGCGAGCGGCGTCGCAGTCGCAGCAAGTTTACGCAATTCAAGCACACGTGTAGCAGCGGCAGCGCAGTCAGCGCAGCCAAGCGCAGCGTCGTTGTGAGCATTTTTTGGCGCGGCCCCCGCTCGCACTCTCACTCTCACACACACACACACACACACACACACGCTCGTTTACTATTGCGTGCGTGCGTGTATGCGTGCTTATGTGGCTGCTGCTGCCGCTGCCCATGCTGCCTACGAGAAATCCAATAAGAAAAAGCTTTGTGCGTTTGCTGCGCACACACCAATGCAGGCCATTATATGCGTGTATGCACGTCTGTGCGGCGTGTGTGTGCCTGTTTGTGTGCGTGTGTATATATGTATATTGCGTATTTTGGCATGGCCGCCAACATAGACGTTGACTGCGACGCCGGCGTTGTTTGCGTTTGCGTTTGCGTTTGCAGTGCTGCACGCACATTTTTGCTTAGCTACAGCATTTTTTGTTGCTGCTGCTGCTGCTGCTGCTGCTGTTACTGTTCTTGTTGTTGTTTCTGTTGTTGGCGTTGGCTATGTACAGTTTTTGGGGCGGTTTATATATATGCTCCACATTTTGGCGCCAGCCCGACACACACACACACACATACACCCACCCACTCACTCGCACTGCCCATTAACCGAACGCACTTTTGCAGCTTGCGTTTGTGTCTGTGTCTGTGTATGTGTGTGTGTGCGTGTGTTTTTTGGGTGTGCGTTTTTGTGAAATTTTAGCATTTATTTGTTATGTACTCGCACTGTGAATGCTGCTGCTGCTGCGCTGCTGCTGCTTAGGCCCGTTATATACACTATTTGGCAATTACGTAGCGCTATGTATGCGTGAGTATATATGCATACGTATGTGTGTGTGTGTGGTACCCTGCGTTGCCCAAAAAACTTTTTTTGGTTATGTGTGTATACTGCATTTTTTCGCTTGTCTCTTTTGCTGCTGTTCGCGCCAGACCCCTCTCCCCACCACCCCCTTCTCGACCCGCCCACTAAGCTTTTCAATTGCACAAAAACAAATGTTTCGCTTTCGGTTTTTATTTGTGTAATGTATACACACACACACACACAGGCGCACACACACACACAGACGCACACGCATTTATTTATTTTTCATGAACAGCTCACACAGCTGAATGCTTCGACGAATTTCTGTTGCGCTTTCAGATAAGATGATATCATTTGTTTTTGTAGCAGCATTTGGCGCGCATTAAATTTGTACATTATGCTACACACATGCACATACACACGCATGTGTCTATATATGTATGCACATATATTCACAAACATATACACATGTAGCAAGGGGCGGGCGCCGCCCAATTTGGCGCTTGCAATGAGTGCGTTTTATGCTCTTTGGCATTTTTTTTTTTGCTGTCAACTGGTTTGAACCAGTTATGCCACACACACACTCTCACACACATCTGACAATGAAATTGTTTCATATGTTGGGCTAGGAATTGAATACATACACACATACATACATATGCACATAGCTATGCAAATGTATTGTATGTAAAATTGTGTCTAGGGCATTAATTGTGCTAATTAGATGAAGTAATAGCAGCGAGGCATGTAGAACAACTCAGGGAGAAAGAGAAAGACTGAGAGAGAGGGAGAGGGGGGTGGGGCGTGGGGTGAGAGATTGGCAAGAAGGGAGAAAAGAAGAAAAACATATACATATTTAATTGTCTTAAAGGCGCGTTGGAGCAGCTTGCACTTAAGCCTTAAGCATTACCGTATGGTATCAGAAATCATTATTTAAATTGAGGTTATGTGTTGGCATGAAGTGAATCATTCAAAATGATATTTAAAATGTGCGTAGGATATTGAACGGTTGCAGATCAAAGAATTAAGATTAACAAAATACATATGCATGCATACATATATACACTCTAACATACATACATACATACATACACATACATCAACATATACTTACATACAAACATATAAACATACATACAGACACTCTAACATGCATACATTATACATATGTACATACATGCATCTATACAAATATACACACATACATTCCCAGATACATATATACATACACAATACATACATACAACTGGGGGGTAGTTCAGATTAGAAGACTTTCCTTTAAGGATGGTTTCAGCTTAGGTGGAACCTTACAATGAAGTTGTTTTCCGTACCAGCTTGTAAAGTACATTGTTGTAGCTTGTAAAGTACTTAATTGTAGATTATTGCCACAGCTGCTAGAAAAAGAATTCTTCACCCAGAAGCTTTTTATTTAAAGCTGTTGGAAAAGGTGTACGTCAGCCGCTTTGCATAATTATTTTCATAATTGTATACATTATTATTATTTATTATTATTATTATTATGCATTGATTTTACAGATATTTATCGATAAGTCGATAACTCTATTATGCAGACTTAGCTTAGGATAGGCTTGGCAATAGGTTCCATTGTTAAAATATCTATCGATATATTTATCGATAACTTTTAAATAATAGACTTAGCTTTCATAAGCATTAAAATTAACTGAAAAGCTTTTAATTATATTTATCGATACGTCGATAACCTTTGTTGTATAGAGTTAGCTCCCATTACCATTGATCCAAGCTTTTAAATATCTATCGATATATTTATCGATAACTTTTAAGAAATAGACTTAGCTTCCATAAGCTTTACCATTGATTCAAGCTTTTAAATATCTATCGATATATTTATCGATAACTTTTTAAAAATGGACTTAGCTTCAATAAGCCTAAAAAGTAACTGCATAGCTTTCATATATATTTATCGATATGTCGATAGCTAATTGTAAACCGATTAAGCTTCCATTGCCATATATATTTATCGATAGGTTGATAGCTTTCTTAAATAGCCGGAGCTCCCATCGCCGTTGTCTTAATCAGAAATCTTTCTCTTGACGAACTCGCTGGAGAAAACTCAAGTCAAAGCAACAAGTTGCCTTTTTAATGCCGCCAACTCGCTTTAACAACCATTTAGCATATCTCCCGCTGCAGATTCCTAGAAAAACGCAACCGCAAGAAACAAAAATATACAAAAAAAAAAAAAGCACACACACAAAAATTGTTTTGACTGACATCAAAGCAACAAATTTGACGAGCTGCAAAAAACGGTAAAGGAATAAAAAACGACGAGGACAAAAAGCAAAAATAAAAAACCAAGCTGAAACAAGGACAACAATTTAAAGAAAACCGCCGAACCCGCTGAGACCCAACGGGTGGGTTGTCGGTCGAGCGGGCGACCAAGGGGTGCGGGCGGGGCAGGCAGCGGTGGGCGCAGTGGGCGGGGCGCTCTTACAAGCTGTGACGTTGACATAAGCTAAAAACAAAACAAAGAAAATTGTGCCATAATTTCAAAACAATGGACGCAGTCGAAATAATACTTAAAACAAAAAAAACTCTTGTCCCGAGCAGATGAAGATGTAAGGAAAAAGGACACAGCGAAGCGGAGATGCTAAAGAAGCAACAACGAAAAAAAAGGGGTTCAAGGACATTTTACACATAATTTTTACTACCTTACACGCTTGCCGGGCAGACAAAGGCAGCTTCCCCAGCTTCACTCTGCCCTCTCCCCTCTGCCGAACAACTCTCATGCTAATGTTATAATTTTGTGAAGATGTGCGCCAGGATTTCACAACGTCCTTGCGCTGATTTCCTCAAGCAGCGTATCAGGAAGTTGGGCAAGGAAAAAAAACAAGACTGTTTCTTGAGGAGTTTAACGCTCTATTACGCACAATCAGGACGACGGCGGGTCGCGAGACGTAGTCAAATAAGGAAACGAGAAATAAGCAACTTCTAGGCCGACGACATTGATTGCCTTTTCACCTTGGCTAGAGCCCATAAACTCCTGCCTCCCACTTCCCCGCCCGCCCAAACAAACAAATACCAAGCCGTAGAGCTCTCTACTGCAGAATGTGACGAGGCTTTGTTTACCTTTTGGCCCAGGCAAATCGATTATTATCGTTTTGGGTGAATGAACCTGAGAGAAGTTAAAAGCGAAATGTCAAAGATTCAATTATTTATCAGATATATATAATATATATATATATATTAAGTGTGACCAGCTGCACATTTGCAGCAAAAATAAGAGTATCCAACTCTGTTTTATATTTATTTATTTTTTTTTTTTGGCTGCGCCGCAATTCAAAGAGCAATTTGTGAACTGGAGCAAAGCGCTGCTCTATTAGCGCGGCAAGGCAAAAGAGGGAGGGGGGAGGGGGTCACCTAGGGCGAGGGGAAGCTAGGGAAATTGGGTCACGCACGCATGTGTTGACTGCCGGCTGTTGTTGCAGTTGCTGCGCAGTAGATACAAGATACAAGATACGAGATATCAACGCAACAAGCACAACAACAACAACAACAACAACAACAACAACAACAACAATTTGTGGCAGACAATGCGACGCATCGTGTTGTAAGGGGGCAGCCAATGAGCGGTAGACGCAGCCAGCGATAATCATTGCGCATGCAAATTACAAGCAGCAACAAAAATACAACTACAGTGAATACTGGCACAGGTAGAACCAAGCAGCTAGCCAAGCTAGCTTGGCATGAGCTGTAAGGGGCAAGGCGGCTTGGAGGTTTGGTTCGAGAGCCTGGATCTCAAAGTCGGCACAACTTTTTAATATATAGTAATAGTAATAGTTATAATAATAAAAAAACACATAAATATAATAAGAATAAAGACAAAATAAAGTAAAAATAATTGTACAAAACAAAAAAATATAAAAATAATTATAACAATAATAATATTAAATACAATTTAAATAATGTAAATTAATTTTTTAACTAATTCATATAATGTAAAACGCTTAAAAAAATTAAAAATATTAATAATAAAATATATTAAAAAAATATATATATTTTTTAACCAAATCGATTTGGTTGCGGGTTTCTTAAAAATTGCAATAAGTTTTTATCTAATCATACGGTAAGTTATCTAATATCTAATATCTAATATCTAATATCTAATATCTAATATCTAATATCTAATATCTAATATCTAATATCTAATATCTAATATCTAATATCTAATATCTAATATCTAATATCTAATATCTAATATCTAATATCTAATATCTAATATCTAATATCTAATATCTAATATCTAATATCTAATATCTAATATCTAATATCTAATATCTAATATCTAATATCTAATATCTAATATCTAATATCTAATATCTAATATTTAATATCTAATATCTAATATCTACTCTAGTCTAATCTTTATTTTCCAACATAAAACATTTGTATTAATATGGCCTAATTTTCTAGTTTGAATATATTTGATCTTGTTAAGATTTATGTTAAGTAAAATATTCAATTATCTGAGTCGGGCTAAATTTCATAAAATCAAAAATAATAATTTATTATTAAATAAAAACTCTTCTCTGATATATCTTCATATTTTATTATCTATATTATATATATTTCGCTTTTTAATATGCCCCTTTATTTTTTTACAATTATTCTCACAGCACATTTACTATTTTTTGTGGGTGTCGCTTTTATTGAGCCTTCACTGTAATTTCCCGGTTGACATTTACATGTGGCAACAGCTACTCCAAAAATTGTTGACGCGTTTGTTGCGGGGGATGGCGCTGCGCTTTACATCTAATTGAGGCACGTTGATCTCTTGCCACACACTCTCTCTCACTCTTTACCCCCCACTACTCGCTCTCTCTCTCTCTCTCACTCTGCCACTCTCACATTCTGCCGTGCTATGCAATTCTAGTTCAAAAATTTGTTGTACATTTCGTGTGTTATTTTTGTTTTTTTTTTTTTGGTTACACAAAATAGGTCATTGCATATAATTTAGAGTGCGTTTCGTGTGCGTGTGTGTGTGTGTGTGTTAGTAATGTATGTTGCAATGTTGCTGATGCCGCAGTTGCTGCTGCCACTGCCACTGCCACTGCTGCTGCTGCTGTTGCTGCCACTGCTGACGCCGTAATTTTTGTAAATTGTGTTTTTTTTTCTGCTTGCGCCTTTGATCTTCGCTCTTTCATGCCACAGTTGTAGAACTGCGCTGCCCGCCCGCCCCCCGTCAGCTGCTGTGGCAACACTCAGAATGCAATCCATCAATCGCAGCGGCAGCAAATGAACGTCGCAGTCGACGCCGACGTCGCTGCCTCTGCCGCAGTCTGTGCGCAACCACCGCGCAATTATGTAATCTAAGGAACCCGCTGAGTGAATTGCCCAAAAAAAAAAAGGAAACACACAAAAGCTGCGATGCTCTGCGAATCTGTGGCGAATGGGGGTTGTGGGTGCTGGGCTGCTGGAGAGGGAAGGTGAGCAGCAGTAGGGGTAGTCTCGTAACAGCTGGCAAGGGTTGAAGGCCTTAAGAGTTTCAGTTGAAGGAGTTCTTTATATAGAAGTTGATGAAAGTACAACCCAAGAAATTAAAAATAAATAAGTACAAACTTTAAAGTGAATCAAATTGAGCTCGAGCCTAAAAAGATCAATTTAAAAATGTTGTGTCAATATTTGTATTTTTTTAATTTATTTTTTATTTGAATTTTTTAAAATTTATTTTTTATATTTATAAGTTATTCAACATAGTTAATTGTTCTTTTAATTTATTTTTTTTTATTATTAATATTTTGTAATGTTAAATTTTTTTTATTTATATATTTTTATAAATTTAATATTTTAATTTATTTTTGTTATTTATTATTATATATATTTTTTATTTTTTATATAATAACTCTTTTTTTTTTATTAAAATGCAGTTTTTATTTTTTTTTATTTATTTTTAATTTTATATTTTTATTTTTTAAAGTACAGTCTCACAAGCGATTACATGACGTCACTATAGATAACTCTGAAGCTCTTGTTACATCTGCTGTTAACAAATATTTCAACATTCATTGATTACGTGACATTTGTCAGTTGGGCGCACTCTTGAACCATGCACAACATTTAATCCCCAAAAGCCAAATACATATGAGATGGCATTTTCATCCAGACCCAGCCAACTACTTGCTCATAAGGAGCATAATCACATCATAACGTTAAGTACTTTATTCCATTACAAGACCTTCAAAAAGGTTAAGCATAAATTAAATTAAGCAGAAACCAGCAGAAAACTAACCACCAAACCGAACAATATTCCCAGCCGCAAATGTCCACGCACTTTGGCGGCGTCTTCATCGTCAGTTTTGTCATGTTTTATTTATATTTATTTTATGCAAAAAAAAAGAAAGAAGAAGAGGAGAAAAGAAAATAAACAGAAAATGCTGAAAACTTGCACAATTTAATGGCTAGAGCAGCAGGCCTCAAGGAAGAGTCAGACAGAGAGTCTGAAATTTTCAATGCTTTTCCAATGCCCTGTAATTATTAGTGGCATGAAAATGGGTATGATATGCCAACGGGTGTGTTTGTCACATGAAGCGGTACTCAGTTTTGAGGAAATAAATAAATTTGAATATATAAAACTTTGCTAAGGGAATCTGAATCTCAGGATATATTAGAGCCAGGACTAGATAACTTGGTATATAGGTTCCATATATGACATAATACGAGCTAGTATATTCTAACTTTAGCTAGTGCCCCTAAAATCAAACGAAAACTATAAAACCAAATTAGACATTAACATAATTTTTAGGCATTTTATGTAAATACATTTTTTAAGGGGCATCCTCAAGCTGAGCTTACCTACAAATGCTACATTTTTGTACTTCTTTATTAAGCATGAGCTATAAATGTGGAGCAAAATGTGGCATCTTGCAGTCAGAGCAACCGGAAGAATTCAATTGAGCGTAAGCGGCGCGCGGGGGGAGCGGCAGCAGCAACAATAACACAAGCAGAACCCAGAGGCTATTGTGAATATTAAAAGAAAGTGATGCAGAGGGGCAGGTTGAGTTGGGTGGGCCTTTCGTGTAATTATAAGCGTTTCTTGCTGCTTGCGAACCTTTTTTTGTTTTTGTTTCGATTTTTTTTTTTTGCTCAATGAGCTCTGCTCAAAAGTTTCACTAAAGCAAATCGCAGCCAATTCCAAATTCAATTCCAACTTCAATTCCCACGCGTGCCGCTGCCTCAAAACTAATTGCAAATTAATGACTTTGGTTAAGTTGCCGCAATGAGCAACAAAACAACAACAACAACGACAACAGCAGAAACAACAACAACAATTAGAACTAGGCAACGATTTTGCGCATCTATCCAACTTTGACTAGGTCGCAGTCATAGTTTGGCCTGCAGGGCCCTTGGCTCGAGTCAATCAATCATTTTCGCCATTACATGATGTGCGAAAAGCAACAACAACAACAACAACAACAATAGAAAACAATACAAAAAGAAATAAATAACAATTTCCCATCATGTCCGCCAATTTGTAGCTAATTAGTTCTCTTTGAGCAAATGCCGCAACAGCAATGCATTGATCGCACAAGTGCGAGCGAGATGTCGAACGTACGAATTGCAATTCTCGCAAAACTTGCGCCAAACTGCAGCAAAGCGAGCGCGCGTGTGCGAGGGAGACAGCGCCATAGAATGTGTGCCAACTGGTTTCCCATTGGATGCGCGAAAATGGCGATTGCCATGGGGATCGCCAAATGTTGCAATGTGTGTGCACTGAGCGCGATAACTGTAAAATGGCACAGGCCTAAACAGTTCCGATGTTAGCCAATCAGCAAAGGGGATTAGCTTTGTGAGCTTGTAAATGCAAGCAAAATATGAATTCGATTTAAATCTTGAATTGAGAGAAATTAAGCGTTATTATTAATTTAAAATTTATAAAATAATTGAAAGAAAAAGCTTTGCAACTAAAAAAAAGTAAATGCAAAATGAAAATGCAAAGTGCAAAAAAAAAAATATAAAAAAACCTAATATTTTATTTGTCAATGTACTTTATCTTTAGTGCAGCATATATAACTAAGCAGCAATAATTTATTTTCATACAAATTCACATACTAAAATATTAAATACCTGTTTTTCTAACGTTTATTTTAAGTTCTTTGTCATTAAACTAGTTTTATTTATAGTTCGTTCAATTAAATTGTTATGGAAACTGATCATTTAACAATGAAAATGACAAAAACTCAAAATTCTACGCAATATGAAAAATGTATGTGTTTATTGAGGCGCGTCCATGTCGCACTATCAGCAAAGCTACAACCACAACAACAACAACAAAAATGTATTTACAGAGAATTTTGTGAATGCAAAAAACGAGCCCATTGCGCATTGTTCAGATTTATAGCCCTTATACATTCGTACATGTACATATGTATGTAAAAGTGTAATTATATACATATATACGCATAAAAGCACTCAAACGAGTTTCAACACATGTAGTTACATATTGTTATTGTTTAGTGCTCTTACAAAGAGTTTGATGATTAAGACAAGCAGTTTGTAATGAATACGTGAATGGACTATGATAAGGCCTTATAGAATATATATGCATATGCTTATAGATTAGATTAATACAAACTAGCAGAACTGTTAGACAGTGAACTCTTGTAATACGCCTTTCTCTCTTTCCTTAAGGGCAGCTTAGGTAGAAGAGAAGGGGCGAAGAGTTGCCCCAAGTGCATTTCTTAGCCAGCTAGTAAAACGTTTACGAATTAGGTAGCAAAGCAAACTTGAGGGAAACAGTATTTTAAGGAAACACAAAGAGATAAGATCGCAATGAATTAATATGGCTATAGGAGTGAGGGGTTGGGATTGAGGGGAGCTTAGCTATGTCTAGTATAGATCTAACTCGTCTGACTAGCTGCCATAGAAATACCTATTTGGGGTAGATTAATTGCGAGTACAACTAGCTGGAAGTGTACATAAATTTCGGTGCTCGTCAGCGAAAAGCTCGTCGTAGCTTGTTTTGCGTTAATCTTCCAACAATGTGGAGCTGCGCTGCGTGGACATGAAATTTATGGGATGTCAAAGGGCCATAATCTGTGCGACGACTGGCTGCTAAAACGGCGACTAAGTAGACCGACAGTATGACAGACAGACAGACATACAGCGCCACAGTAGAACCTAGACATAGAAGAAGAGGGCAGCCGGCGCAGGCAGCGCGTGCAATGTGAGCGACAAAGCTTTGCGCGCTCACGCACTCTGCACAGACACACACACAGGCCCACACAAACACACACACAGGCACACGCATAGGCCTAGGCACACGCATGTGGCGATTACCTCATCGCAGCGAATGTCAGCGCCAAAAGGCAGCCGAACAAATAAAAAAGCGCACAGCAAAAGCGAAGCGCGGAATGCGTGCGCGCAGGGGCGACAGAGGGGAGTGGAGGAGGGCGGGGGGTGTACGGGCAGCAGACGCACTTTGTATGCTAGAGGCCAACGCACACCAAAGCTAGTGTGTGTGCATGTGTGTGTGTGTGTATGTTCTAGTGCTGATTAAAAAAGCGTGCGATCTTCTATTAATGCTGCTTGGTCGCTGCCGCTGCCGCTGCCTGCTGCTGCTGCCGCTGCTGCTGCCTGCTGCCGCTGCCTGCTGCGGCAGCTTTTGCGCTTGTTGTAACTTTTGCCTGGCGCTGGCAGCGCTGCCGCCGCCGGCCTGCGCTCAAGAACTGGTCCAGCAACATTTTAATTAATGATCTGGCAATGCTTTTGCTGCTTCTACAATTTATACCCTGTATAACTAGAAGCAATAAAACGGATATGCCAGGCTGAAGCGTAAAAAAGAAAATATTTTTCAACAATTTCCTAATTAACAAAAATAATATAAAAAATTGTCGAAACTTTCAAAAATTAAAAAAAAAATGTTTGAGAAATAAAATTCAGCATTTGAGCAATTTAAACACCGTTTTTTTGAAAAACCAAATAAATTTTAAGAAAATGTTTTTAAAAAATTAAATACAACTTTACAACAATAATAAAAAACTAAGCTCGAAATATTTTTGAAAATTAAAGAAAACTATTTTTGAAAACATATTTGAATATTTAAGAAAATGCTGCTGAGCTGTGCCCATTTTCTACTTTCATACAGAGGCTCCTGTTGCCCTTTAATAATTCTCTTGACTAGCTTTCCATGCGTGGAACATTTCGAAAAAATATTTCGACGTTTTTAAGCACCAAAAAAGTATTCCAAAATTATTCGGCTTGCTCTCTACGCACATTTCCCCAATTCCTCGTACATCCTATCTGACCTAGACATGGATACATATAAATACAGGGTATGCAATCAGTCAAGCAGACGCTGAGCAATTCTTAATTCTTCAACTTCTTCTTTGCTTTATTCACTTCTTGCTCAACTGCGCCGAATGCTGCTTCTATCGAATTTAGCTGAATGTAAAATCTTGTATGGTAGGTCATTTGCTCTCCCGCCCTCCCTCTCCCTCCCTCTCCCCCCTCTGCTCCACGCCAGCTGCCTCCTCATATACATCGGGCCTGTTCTGCTCTTGTAACAGCCGGAAATGTGTCTTGTTCTTGGTTTTTTTAAATTTAAATTTAATTTTTTTTTTTTAACAGACTTGAGATTGAGCCACAAAGATATTATAAACAAATAAAGGCCGCCTTAAAACCATTCGACTCTTTGTGTAATTAATCAAAATATGAATCAGGGCAAATCAAGCTGAACGTATGTGTGTGTGTGTGTGCGTGTGTGTGTGTTGCACTCAGGACCTTTCAACATGCCAGGCCATGTCTCACGCAACCCAATCGAAGCACAGGCAAAGAGGAGGAAAGCCACACATAATTATTGTAATTTGCATTTTCAGCAGGTTGCTCGTAAAGTAAAAGTGTGTAAAAAAAAAGAAGAAAACCTGAAACGTTAATAAATCAAGTCACGAGCCGAAGGAGGCAGCTAGAGCTAGACGACTTGCCAATGCCCTATGCGCGAGAAGAGTTAAGGCTCTAGAAAATGCACTTAGTTTCATAAAAAAGTAAGTTTGGACTCTTTTCATTCGTATTTGTCACTGTGAATTCTTGAGTAAAAGCTTTGCAATTTTGGATTTTGGGCAACAATTAAGCAGATCTCAATTTAATTGGAGTCTTAAGTTAAACAAAGATAAATTAAACTTAATAAATATAAGCTTAAAATCTTCTTCCAAATAAGGTTAAATTTCCTGAAAATATACAAATAATTTGTAAGCTTTTTATGTTTGTTTTGGCCAGAAATGTTGGCTATAAAAATAGACAGGCAGGGTATATATAAAGGCCACGCTTTATCAAAGCGACAAAGTTTCAGTAATTAAGAAGTTGATCGAATTTAATAAAATATACTATACTTCGCCAAACACAAATGTTTGGTAAGTGGAGTTAATCATTGTTGTTATGCGAGAACAAAAAAATAGATTAGAATTTTACAATAAGTCCCGACCTCAAGATAGTTATGAATCCAGGTGCATAGAAGAAAGGTCGCCAAAATAATTAACATTAATTAGATATTACAATTGCTTGTCCAATAATATTTTATATTAATATAATATATATCTATAATCTATCTATAATCTTTTTGTATACGACTTTATCTATTTACCTATCAAATATATATTTAAATCAGTATCAGTATCAGCACATACTTAAAATTAGCTTCTAATATATCCTTAGAAACACATCCAGCTCTAATCCTTTCAGCCTTATTCTAAGCCACCTTCCGTGTTGGCTGACCAGCTGCCTCAGCTAGCCGACTTGCCCCAAACTCGTAACACAGTTAAGTCATAAAAAAATCATAAGAATTACAAAAACATATATCAAAATAATACAGGCAAAGGTTTACTTTTTAGCAGCCATGCACAAAGCTGCGCCTAAGCGGCGTATGCGTAATAATATTATGTATACGCAGTGGGTTACGCTGCGGTCAAGCGGTGTGTGTACACGAGTGTGTGTGTGTGTGTGTGTGTGCTAATGACCATAAAGTCTATAGAATGCGTATATTCCGAAATCATGGAGCACACATACGCACTGTGAGCCCAGCCCATAGAATTTTGTTTTTTATATATTTTTCCAGTTTTTTTCTTTGCCTGTTAACTTTATTATTTTCACATAAATTTTCTTTTTGGCATAGTTGTTATTTGTGTGTCCTTTGCCGTGGCCTTTATTGCATTTTAATGGAAATTTTCCATGCATGTCGAGCAAAGCTTTTCACTCTGCGCGCCTCAGTTATGGTTCGACCACCTTCTGTGCTGTTAATATGACAATAAGCACAAGAAGACAAATGAAAAAACAATTAAGTAATTTCGTAATTTCGAAATTTGTGTAATTATTATCATTTGTAATATTCCTTGAGGGGGCTTGGCATTTGGAATTTGTAAAGCTGAACGTAACTCGGACTCATTATTTGCCGGCCAATGGATTTTTATTGCAAAGTTGCGTTTTCATTTCTAATTCATGTTTGGCTTGTTTCTGCTGCCTACTCTTCTTCATTTATTTTTTATTTTTGTCGGCAGCAGGACCTTTCGAAAATGACCTCAATTGCCTTTTGTTGCGTGCCCGCGGGGTTGGGGGCGGGCTGGGTGTAAGTTGTTTAGGGATCTGGTTTTGGGCCTTGAAATGATTCATGCTCTTGACCGCTGCAGGCCTGGCCCAAAAATATGCAAATTTTGCAATATGATATATGTTTATGAGTATTTGTAATAACTGCGTGTAATGTTAATGGGAATGAGAATGTGCGTAGGGCAGGGGGGGGGAGGGGGGCAAATGGCGGACTGTTGCTTGAAATGCTTTGCCACATTGACAGTTGTCGAAGCTTGGGCATGAAATTCTTGGTTTTATGTTCTCATGTGTGGACAAAAATACTGAGAATTTTGTGTTCGACAATGAGATACAGTTTCTCCAAAAAAAAAAGAAAAGAAATCAAAGCATTTCATGCTATGAAACATATTCTTAGGTTTCTTTTGCATATATACTATATGTAGGATGTGGAATCAAAGTTCTATCACCACGGGCTACGGCTGCATGGTAAGACCATTCTGCTTATTCTGCTAGCCGGGAGTCCCACATCACATCAACCAGAGCAAAATGCTTAAGAAGGCTCCACAAGAGTTTGTGTACTGGATTTAAGTAACTGAGCTCAAGCTTATAGCATGGTAGGTATGTAAACTAATCCAAAAGGAACTTTTTAAAGTTCTTGATTTAATTATATTAGCAAAATGTATATATAACCGAGTTTTAAAATTCAGTTTCAAAGCGAAAAGCTAGCTAAAACAATTACCATTAAGTTCACATATTAAAAAAGGTTTTCAGCAAACCTTTTTGGCTTAAAGATCTAACCAAAATTAGGTAGTTGGCCGAGTTATGGGAGTGGGAAGTTTTGACCTATGCCTATATAGGTTATTTAAGGGTACTATTTTTACATGAACTTGGACCAAAAGTAATGTTCCCAGAATTAGATGCAAAATTGATTGAAAGGACAAACCATGAACAAAGAGCCAGGCCTGCCCGGAAGAGTTTTGACCGAGTCATGGGAGTGGGAAATATGGTATGAAAATATAATATTAAAATAATATAAAAATATTAATGTTTAATTTTATGCTTTTGCTTTTTTATGGATTTATTTCTGTAAATTTGTTGGCACATTTAACACATGTAAAAATATTCCTTACGCAGCTTTTCATCAATTTCACAATTTACAAATTTGTGAATTTTTTATGCATAATATTTGCGCTGATAGCGATTTATGATTATTGCGATTTCTGAGAAAACAACAACAACTACAACTGAAACTGAAATCTAGCGAAAAAAATATGATAATAAAAACTAGAAATTTATATGACAAGCGGAGCAAAAGGCAAAGGGGACAAAAATGATATGAAAAGGAATTCATTCAAGCGAGCCACTAAAATCATTCAAATTAGTTCACGAAATATGAGAAAAACAAAGGCAGCGCGTCGAACGGCAGAAAGCAGCGAAGAAGCAATCCAATCACCACAACAACAACAACAACAACAACGAGCTGATAATGTTGCAAGTGAAAGTGAAAGCATGTAGCAAGAAAAACTGCTGCCACAGCAGCGCCTATGAAAAGGAAGCAGGATTCCTGGCGCCTCAAGACGGCATCATAAAAATTCAGCCTGGAAAATGGGCAGCAAAATGTAATTGAGATGCGACGAACATGAAATGCTCTTCTGTTGCGCAAAACTATATAGAAATATAATATATATAAATATTTGTTTATATAGGACTTAGTGGAGTCTACCAAATCAAGACACGCAAATATGAGAATAATTAAATATGGCAATAATATTATTGACTTTAAATTAATTTTATTATTTAAATGGTCGAATCAAGTATGTGAGCATAAGAAAATATTGTTATAGTAGAATTTATTTAAAATAAATAAAGTTCGCTTTAATTTAACTATATACAGAGAATTTTGCAGTAAATCAAGTTAGAATGCTCTCTAAATTAACGCACACCTGAAAGACTTCATGACTGCAAATGCAAATGCATTAAATATAATGTACTTAATTTAAGCTATTTTTTGATTTAAAATTTCATTAATTTTCGAAATTTATTGAGCTTCCAAAATAACAATACCCATAGTCACACGTGCCTTTCGATTTGAACATATCGCTATAGCGCCATTATGGCTACTCTTAGTCTTGTGCTCTCTCTAGCGACAAATGCATAGTACCCGAAGTTAGGGTATGCTTAACTGACTACCAGAACTCAAACAAAAACAATATTAAATTCATGCCTATCCCTACATGCCTATGTATGGCAGGGCATATACCACACTCATATAGTTTTGTTTTTAATCTTTTGGCCTTGTTTTGGGCCCGGCCAGACACAGTTATTGCATTCTGGCGACGTGGCTCAATGGAAATGGAGCTGGAACTGGAGTCAGTTAATGTTAAACACATATATATATATTTGTATATATATATATATATATATATATTTTATATAGTGCAGTGTGTCTTTCGCATCTGACATTGTCAGCTTTGCCCTTTGCTGCTGTTTGTGACATTTGTTAAATATTTCACAACATTTTCTTTTCTGTTTCTGGTTTGTGGCTTCTACTTTTTTCCGCTGCCTGACGCCACTTGGCCATTAAATTGATAAGGAAAATGTTTTGGGACTGTCTGGAGAACTGCATGAATGGCCTCAAAGATGATGCCAGGCGCATGATAGAGATATTGACGAAGGGCGGCGGGCGGAGGCGTGGGCGTGGGCGAGTGCGGGGCAAGTGGAAGAGGCGTGTTTTGCCTCTTTGAGGACTGAGCAATTTAGTTGAGAGACTAACTTTGCAAATATTAAAGGTAGTCTTACAATAGGTTTTTAGGTATTCGGCATCTTCTTAGGCATTATTTAAGGATAGCTAGAAGCAAGCCTCTTAAACCCCGTTTTTCTTTTTGGTTTAACTCTTTAAGCTGAAAACCCTCTTTCAATTGAAAGACCTTTTTTCAACTAAAATCGGTTTTCAGCTTCTTTCAATTGAAAAACCTCGTTCAACTCTTTTTAATTGATAAACATTTTTAAATAGCATAACTTCTACCAATTGCAAGAACCTCATTCAATATGAAAATATCTTTCAATTAAATACCTCTTTCAATTCAATTAAGTTAATTTTCAGTATCTCTCTTGATTTGAAAAGCCCAATAGGAAATTACCTTTCAATTGTATATCTTTTTCATGTAAAAACCTGTTAAAAACACTTTTTCAATTGAAAAACATCTTTTAATTGAAATCCTGCTTAAACTGAGAGCCTTTTTCAATTGAGAAATTGTTTGAATTGAAAAGCTCATTCAACTAAAACCATTTTTCAATTTAATACTTTAGCCAATCATGTCTTTCTTGAATTGCCTCTTTTAAGTGAAAAAACCTTTATCAATTAAAACACCTATTTTAAATATCGATATGCTCTTCCTATTAAAAGTCGCGTTCAACTAAAACCTCTTTTCCATTGAATAGCTTGTACAGCCAATTTGAATATTAAAAAACTTTTATTTGAAAGGTCCGTTGATTTAAAAAAAATTCCTATCATTAAATAACCGCTTTCAATTATTGATATCTTGAAAGACTCTTTCAATTGAAAACCTCTTTCAATTGAAAACCTCTTTCAACTAAAAACCTTTATCAATTGTAAAGCCCATTTATGGAAAACTCAACGTTTCTCTTAGCCTGGTCAAGTAAGGAAGTAAGTCCTGTTAAGTAAATAATCTTAGCTGTCCTTTTCAAGTACATAAGAAACAAAGTTTTGTGCCCAGGCATAAAAATCAAAAATATTTACACATATTTTTATTGACTATGGCCCGAGTTGTTGTCTCCCGTTGTTGTCAGTTGTCGGTTGTCGGTTGTCGGTTATTATTGGCTTTATTAACGCAGCAATTTGTTTGCGCGGGCATTGCCCAACAATAACAACCAAATAAAAGCGAACTTGCTGGCGGAGGCGGGATTCTGGAGCCAAGTACTTAACGTATTGCCATCTAGTGACCCAGTTCAGCTCGGTTGGGCTCTGTGCGGCACATAGGACCTTCAGGTCGGTTGGCTCCCGATTTATGTTGTTTGTGCTTGTGGCTCTTCTGCTATTGTTTTTGCGCCTGCCCGGGGCTGGCTTCGGTCAGCGAAGTGTGTGTGCCACATGTTAATGTCTTTGCATTTTGGCAGTTGTGTCCTGCCTTTTGACCTTTTTTCTTTTTTTGAACTGTCATTAGAACTTTTTGCCGTATTTGACAGCGCCATTTTATTGACTGTCCAATGGCTTCGGCTTCGTGTCCTTTTCTGTTGTGTGTTTTGACATTTATTGCAAAGTTGTTTTTTGAAGTGTCGACCCCATCTTCAGTTCGCCAAGTTGTTTGTTTCGTCGTTTTTAGTGAGATTATTTTACTTTTTAGCCAGGCAAAAGCTGCTCTGAATAGGGGTCACATTCAATTAAATTGCTGTCCCGATACTTATCGAGCAATTAGAGCCTATTTTGTAAGGATATTTGTATTCTTGAAACCTTATGACATTTGAACTAATTTCAGACCTGTCTTAAGACCAGTTTAAAGCTGGTTTGTACCCACTTTAAAACTGTTTAAGAGGTTTTAAGCTTGCTTTAAAACTGTTTTCAACCCGCTTCAAACATGTTTTGCATCTTCTTTATGCCCACTTAAAACTTCCTTCAAGTATGTCTTAAGTCCATTTTTAATTTGAAACCTCTTAAAACAAGTTTTAAACAGACTTTAAAGTTGTACTAGCTTTTAACATGTTTTGAAACCGGTTTAAAACAGTTTTGAGCCTGCTTTAGGCTTGATTTAATTTGCTTGAAACCTTCTTTGAACCTATTTTGGGCCTGCTGTTAACTTGTTTTAAACCTAGAAAACGCCTTAAACCTTCTTCAAAATTGTGTTTAACCGGCTTGAAATATGCTTTACATGTTTTGTATCTGCTTGTATTGAACCCGCTTTAAACTATCTTTAAGCCAGTCTTAAATCCGTTTTGAAACCAGATCAAGCCCGCTTTAAAAACGCTTTTAGCCCTTTTTTAAACCAGCCTTAAATCTGTTTGAAACCCCCTTTTAAGCGTAAATACGCCTCAAACCTATTTAAAACACGCCCTTTTCTAGCTTGAAACCTGTTTTGAATCCACTTTAAACCTGTTTCGAACTCGTCTTAAACCCCTTTTTCAACTCATTCAAAACGACTTTGAAATCATTTTCAAACCACTTTTTAACCGATTCACAAAGCTCCCACATACTCTAGGCCCTCTCTTCGACTTTTAAGTATCAAGAGCCAACTCTTAGCTCTGCGTTTTAGAACAAATATGTTTGTTTTCATAAAATAATGCAATTAATAAGTTTGTGTATGTCTCGAGCTTCTTGTTTTCAGTTTCTGTCAAGGCAAAGTCTGCAAACGTGATAATTATTATCAAAAAAAAAAAAAAAAAAAAAAAAAGGCGGCGCACACTTCTACGCAATTAACGCAATATGTGCCTATCAGCTGGCAGCGGCAAAGCAACAAGTATGATAAACGACTAGACAAGGTGTAAAACGACAGAAAAAAAAAATTACAATTCGCACGTGAGCTGCGCGCCCAAATAAACGAAAATATGCTCAAAGTGTGTTGGGCGACAAAAGTGTGCTAACAATACAGATAACATAAATTTAAAAAATTATAAAAAAATAGAAAAAAATCAAATTAAACGTAAGCCTAAACGTTTTATGCATAATTAATTTGGCAACTTAATAAAAAAGCTAAACGAAAGAGTTGTCAAAAATTCAAAAGCCCAACTGATGCAAAGAGAGCCAAAGCGCTGGGAAGAGCAGAGCAAAGCAAACGAGAAGAGTGCAGTTAAGTTGCAGACTCTTATCTTTCGTCAAGTTGAACGAAAGCAAAAGTGACGCGCGCAGCAACATCTATTCTCCAAAGAGTGCAATTGTCTTTTCGGCTGGTTTAAGGGGAAATTAAGGGAAATTAAGCTACGTAAACAACGTAGCTGGGACTTATAAGACAGACTCGTCAAGTATTTAACAGTGCAACGGTCTGTTAAGCTAGGCGGAGGGGAAATTTAAGCACTTGAATTGTTTGGCAATTACTCAATATGAGAATGGAAAAAGCAATACAGCAGAAGGCTGGCGCAGTGTTAATTTGGCAGACTAATCAAATTTGTTTGCCAGTAACAAAAAGAAGCGCAGTAGATAACAATGCAGTTGTCTATTAGGCTAAGAAAAGGGAAATTTTTTCGTTGAGTTAAACGAAAATTGCCCAAATCGCACAGAGTGCAATTGGCTTTGTGACTGACGACGGGGTAATTAAACGAAGACTCTTACCATTGATCGCAACATATTGAACGAAAGCAGAGTGCGGCGCGTATTTTTAAAATTTCGTTAAGTTTGAACAATTTTAAAATTGCAAAATGGTTTTACACAAGAGAATCATAAATATGTTTAATTGGCAGCCGCCAATTGAAATGCGGAAGCTGGCAAAGATTTATGATATCTTATTTTGCCCGAACAGCAAAGTTTTTCTCAGGCCCCAGCCAAGTTTGCAGCGTCATTCGTTTGGGGCCTGAGCCTGAGCCTATGTTTGGCCGCATAATTACCGGTTATTGTACGCTTCGTAAATGCGCCGCTGAGGCTGCGACCTTACGCACAATATGCGTGTGAGATACACGTACAACGGCGCATATATACACACAGATACAAATAGACGAATATGGACGGCAAACACAGTTGGCAACACGCAGCGCATGCTGATCTCACGACAAAATTTCTGGTTTTCTGTTTCATACGAAAATGCCCAGAAAAATTGGTTACCTCTGTGGGCCCTGTTTTTTAAGCTCAACTCGGTCAAACAAACAAAATACAACAACAAATACGCAGTACGCAGAATTTTATGCGTTTGCAAAGTTTTCGTTTTCGTTGTCTTCGCTGTGGCCGCCTCTTCGTCATTCGCTGCTGCCTTTTGTGCTTCAGTTTCGTGGTCTGCGACGGCTCTTGGGCATAAGTTGAAGAGCTTTCGGTATGCTCAAGTGCCCTACAAATGTAAGAAACTCTGACAGATTGGCTAACTAATTGAAAGCAGAAAAAAAAGATCTATAAATAGCCTGAAGTCTAGGATCTGAGGATCTAATACCCAGTCAAGCACGTTCTACATGGTGTTCCTTTTCTATATACAACTAAAGAAGATATCTGAAACATGGTTAATTGCTGCTGAACTTTTCTAAAAGTTTCTTGAATAAACAGAAATCATTTTAGGCCTCTCCAAGCGATTCTCATAACGTTCTTCAAATACGTAATCTTTCCCCATGCCTAATTGAGTTACCAAAAGCCAAACCCACTGCCGCAGAGCATGATTAATGCGCAGAGATTTGCTATTGTTATGCAAATGACAAAACGACGCACTTGTTACGCCTCTCTACGCAATTCTCAACGCACCAAGTGAGGCCGCGTGCAGCGCATGCGAACAACCCACGCTGCCTAGACAAAAGCTCAACGCATAACTCAAATGTCATGCGCTTGCGACTAGGCACACACCATATATCTCCCCGTCTCCCTCTCTTCATTCAACTCTCTCTCTCTCTCTATCTCTCTCTCTGTCTTGCTCTCACGCACTAGGCTTGTCTATGACACTGTGTGGCTCTGTGTGTGCGTGTGCCTCTGCTCATATGCGTAACGCATTTGTTTGGTTGGCCTCTTCGCACGCTGCGCCTCGCTCTAACGCATTTATTCAACAACTTATGAAAAAGAAAAAAAAAACTAAAAATTAACGAATCTTTAAATAAAAAAAATGCCGAACTCAACTGAACGCGGCTCTATTCAAGGTTATGTTCAGGGCTATACGCATCGCATCGACAACGAATTTCTGTTTCATTTTAGTTTTTTTTTCCGAATTTTTCGTTAGTGCGTTTGTCACTTTGTTGTTGTAGTTTGTTTGTATTTGTAGTTTTTTTTTTTTCGCAGCTGCTAATCAAAATGCTTAATGCTCTCTGGGCCTGTCGCCCGCTGTAATTTATAAATGCCTAACAAGCAGTTTTTTCTTCTTCTTCTTTTTTTGAAAAATTAAAAATTTGTTGTAGTTTAGCGGCTGGCGATACGCATTATTTACGCAACTGATTCGTATTTGCAGTGCAAACTGTATGCGTATCCATCTACATATACGCACGATATGTATCTCACAGATACATTTATTGTCTACGTATATGTGTGACTTTCGCAGTTAGCAGCGAGTCGAACTTTAGTTTTGTGTACATGTATATAAATCAAATGTTTATATAAAATTGCAGCAATTGTCTGTACAAAGTACTCAAGGTTAAATAAAAGTCAAACTTTCAATTACAATCGAAGTGGTGCAAAAATTTTAGTTTTTTCTCAGATTTTCAAACAAACCCACTTGGGATTAGGCTGAAATATTATTTATTGTCATATATATTTTTGATTAATCTAAGTCTATTTACAGACTTGTTCCTCTTAGGTTTGAAGAGGCGCAGCCGTTGGGTGATTCCCCATTTGCTTGAACGATAGCGCTAGTTAGTTACGATACGCGACTAGGTTAGTTTAGTATGCTATCGTTATGTTGATTAGTCGCTACTAAATATGCCTGATCCTCATGCAATGTTGGACTTTGCTTGTCAAAAAAGCATTCAAAATTATAATAATTAGGTTTTTGTTTTCTTGGAAAAGAAAAAGGTAAATCAGAGAAAAGTAAATCAATTAAATAAATAAATCATATTCGAAAATAAAAATGTCTGGAGAGAATTAAAATGTATATAAATATATGTTGCTTTTGAACATTTTCAAATATAAATATATTTAATATATCATACTTTAATAAATAGTTTTATTTGATTTTTTCTAAATAGCAAACCCTTAAAAATAAATAGTTTAATAATATTTTTGATATATTTGAAATTTTGTATTTGTTTGGACATTTTCAAATATATTTAATTATCATGTATTTATGCATATATTTTAATTTGTTTAATTTCATTTATTTGCGACTGTGTTTTATTTATTCAAATTTATTTTCTTAATCGGGAAAAAACCAAAAACATTAAGAAAATCATTTATGTATATACCCCTTTTATGGCCCCTAAACGACCCTTTACGACCTGATCAGGCCTTAATGCACATGAGTTCACAATAAATGCATAAATTTGATTTAAGTTCAAACCATGAAGGCCTTACAGAACTCGTTTCGACTCGATCTCCGGTTCTAAAGACAATTCTTGAGGCACTTTACTGACGTTACATTTGCTAATGGCAAACATTTCAAATTGTTGTCGATAGTCGCTTTTGTTGTTGGGCGCTGCTGACCTTGGCCACTATAAAGCACAAGTATCGCCAGAGTAGTTCGTTAAGGGCCCCCCAACAAGCGCACTCACACACACACACATACACACACACACACACACAACACACACGCAACACACACTGAGGCAGTAGCCAAGGCGAGCGCTGCGTTGCCCTTCTAGAAAACTGAAACCTTAACCAAAAGCTACAAATTTTTGGGACTGCGCTATCAATGCGTATGCGTATATCAATTAAATCGTCTTGTTGTTGTTGTTATTGTTGTTGTCGAGGCCCTTCAATCATAAAGTTTACATTTATAGAGCTTTTGTTGGTCTAGCTGTGCGTTCATTTCCGCACTACCGAAAATATGATTAGAAGCAGCGCACGTCATTTAAATTTGATTATACAAACTGAAATATATATGTATAAGCCTTAAGAGCTGCAGGCCCAGCGGAAGCATTGAACTGAGCCAAGGTCTTCAATAGCAACAAAATATATATATATATATCTACAGCAATTAGATTGGTTCCTTCAGTTATTTACATGGGACTTACAGCAACTGACAAAATGCCTCTCACAGTTGCGTGCAGCAAACGAAAGTGAAACCTAACCAGATAATATGAGCTATAGCGAATATTCAATACCCTACAATAAGGGATGGAGGAAGTGTATTCAGATCACAGAGTTTGATCTAATTATGTTGAACAGCTCATGAGTTCATGTTTGAATGTTCAGATTGTGAAATCTGAAATCTTTAGAAATATGGAAATATTTTATTCTATACAAAAGATCAATTTTCGATGGATCGTTTCTATAGCTTCTGTACCAAGTTTCGCTGGAACAACTTCAGTGAGAGCCTAGTTAGCATAGACTAGTTGAAAGTCAAGGGATAGATATATTCTTATATAATATTACTATAAAACGAAACATAGAAGTCTCTTTCTTAACCAAAAATATCGTATGTTACTCTCTATATTCCCATCATATTCATTTTGCTTTACATATTCATAATACCCTGCATTAGGGCATAGGAAATTGAATACACAAATTTGTCACACTCCGCGCCGCGTTGTTCAAATATTCAAATTGAGCTGTAAATTGTAACTTGTAGAGTCGGCGGCTGTTGCCAAGGTCAATCATCGATTTTTGTGGTCAACTTGACCTCTGGCCGTTAACTGGCCAACTGGTTGTTGGCTGCATCGGAGCAGCCCATGAAAATCTGTTTAAATACGATCTATAAATATGCACATGAATTTCAAATGAAGGCGTCGTCAACCGGAATTTCGATTTTCATTTCATTTTCATTTCGAGTTGTCGTAGCGACACAGGAAGTCAAGTTTCTGAGCTGATTTTAAATTCATGTTTAGATTAAACATTTAGCACGAGCTTTTATTATTATATGCAGCTAATATTTTGACTAGTTCAATATAAAGAGTTCCAGTTTCCTTACAATACATATTTAATATTTGGGAATATATAATTGAGGGATTATTTTCGATTTCAATTTCACACATGTATAATGTACTAAATAATTAACTCTTAGCTTTTTAATGTGGTCTATGTGGTCTCCATGCAATCAGGTATATTTCAGCCTAGTCAGCAACTTATCAGTCAAGACACACACAGACACATACGCAGCCCCATTATATATTCAACATACATAAATCAAAACGTTACAAGCTTTTAAAGCGAGTGATTAGAATATCGCGTATACGCCACGTGGCACAAGGCGGGAGTGAGGGGGGGCAGCAACACCTCAGCTGGCAACTTGCCGCAAGGAGGTGCGCCTATAAAATATGTGTTGTGTCTCCCATGTAAAATGTATGTGCACATATTCAAGAGATTATTTCATAAAATTTAATTACATATTCACACTTGCCGCTTTGTGTGACATTTCAAAGGTGCGACACACACGCGACTCGCGACCCGTTCGACTCTTTCGACTCTTTTCTATTTCATTTCATTCCATGTCATCTCTTTGAGCTGTTTCGGCTACTTCAGTTGTATTCATTTGTTTTTTTTTGGGGCTTTGCGTGGGTTGTCATTTCTTTCAGGCTTTGCTTTCAGCTCTTTTCGAGTCGAGCATACAATTTAATTACAGTTCTCTAATTACCCCGCGAGTGCCTCGCTGAGTTATTTAGTTTTGATATTAAGTTGACAGTTATGACGAAATGCCGTGTGCAACCAGTATGCCGCCACCTGGCGTTGCGAATACCAAACTAAGAGATTGAAGTAACAAAATCTACATTAATCAGAGTGTTTGAGTAAAACCTCCGATGGGTCATGGGATATTCAATTGTGTAAAAGATTGAAAGATCATATATAACATTCTATGTATTTATATAGGAAGGGATATATATATATATAGCTCGAGCATCCCAGCAGGTTATTTATTGCAACTGTGAGCATGTTTCGCTATGCTATGGATATCTTGATGCTGATCTATAAAATATATACTTTATGGGATTGGAGATGCCTTCTTCTATGTGTTAGACATTTCAGGACAAAATTAGAATACCATCTATAAGGGTGTATAAAATCAAAACTAATCTCTGAGATGTCTAAAATTTATAAAATATATCTGTAATTATTTTAGCCTTGCTTAGAGTCTTTTATCAAAGGCTTTTACAATTAAAGCTGTAAAAAAAAACACCTTTAAAATAAATCACATAAATTTCGTTATATACTAAGACCAGACAGATATCTAGACCACCCAAACGAAAGTGTCAGCTAATATTTTGTCATAGGTGTCTGACAAAGTGCGTGTGAGTGTGTGTGTGTAATGGGGTGTGTGTTTGTAAATGCTTTAAATGCAAAATTAGCCAGTGGCAGGGCATTAATCAAAGCTGAACTCACCGCAGCGTTTGACAGCTGTCATTCGAGACACGCAGCGCCATTTTCTGTTGATTGTTGTCATTGTTTTTGTTTTTGTTGTTGTTGTTGTTGTCGTTGTCTCATGCAGCTTACGCACTTTACGCTCAAATAGAAACCATAAACATTTCAAGTAAAAAAAAAATCTCAAAAAAATCACAAAATAGCAAAAGCAGCCGCAAACGCAGCGCAGCGCAGAGGTGTTTTATCATTAGCAGACGGAAATACTTATAGATAGAACAGATTCATATGTATATATATATAACAAAATAACAAAAAATCATAAAATACAAAACAAAATAATAGTCTTAACGAGGCATAGGCATAAAAAACCATAAAACAGAATTAAAAATAAATATTCATCATACGCACTTGCAACAGCACAAAAAAACAAAAGAAAATCGAATACAATTCGAAGTGTTTAATACTCTAACCCATATTGTTAATGTGGAGCCTAAAGGAGACTATGGAGGACACATTGGTTTAGAAAAATAAGGGATTGATATAAATGAAAGATCTTTATTAAAAAGACTAGAGTAAGAAATAAGAATGGAAAGACTTGAGTAAGCAGCAAGAACAAACATTTTCAAAATAAAATAAACATGGAGCACAATTATATTTTTATAATGGGAATTTAAAGATGCGGACTGTGAGGTTGTAAGACGAGAAAAGGACTAAAAGTGTGTAACTTACAAATGTAAAATTAAATATATTAACGATATATATAACATAATATAACGATATATAAGTAATGATATAACGACCCGATACAACTGAGCTTAAAAAGATATAAGGTTCATCAGCAACACCTCAAAAGATTTAGAGGCTATAATATGTAGCAAATGCCTTTCAAAATCATATACAACACTGTTTTCCAGTGTGCTAGCTCATAATAGAGATTAATTATACGCACTTGCAACTTTAGAATCTGTCGAATACAGACACAAAAATGTTTCATATAGACACCCCGCTGTGTGCCATAATGAAAAAGAAAAACAACAACAAGAACAACACGAGAATAACACACGCACTGGAGCAGGCAGAGCGTAGGTAAGGGGGGGGGGGGCAGTTTGCGGGGGCACCGGTTCGGGTCGGCATGGCATAGAATCATAGGAGCAACATTCAAGGTTAGAGGGTTACTGACTTTGAAAAATGCGATAGAGCCAATTCTTGTTGCCCTCTTCGCGTGCGAGGGAGATAGCAATAGCTCAAGCAACAACAATAAATTAATTGAGCATTTTTTTCGCATTTTGATTTCCAAGTCGCAGTGCGTGAGTAGCAAAAAAGAGCAGCAGCAGCAGCAGCAGTAAAAAAATGTCATAGAAGCACAGCCGCAATAAAAAAGAGCAAAAGAAAAAAGTAAAGTAAAAAGAATAAAAACCCAATGGAACTACAAAAAAAAAAAGGCACAAATAATAATGACAGGTAGTTTTCTATGCTGTTCTGCTATTATCTATGTGAGTGTGTGTGCGAGTGTGTGTGTGTGTGTGGAACGCTGCAGGTAGCACGCAGAGAACCTACAACAATGGCAAAAGCTGTTCCTGTTGTTGTTCCTGTTGTTGTTGTTGCCATTTGCCAAATGACTGAATAATTCTCATTGCTTGCTTTACACGCACTTTCGTAAACAACTTAGTCAGTTATTGCCATTGTTGTTGTTGTTGTTGTGGTTGTTGTTGTGGTTGCTCTTTTGTGTAGTGCAAATGCTGAGAACTGTTCTAAAATGTTCGAATGTATTGAGTTCCAGCAGCAGCAGCATCCACTCAACACTGTGCGTGTGTGTGTGTGCGTGTGTGCGTTAGTTTCTGTGTGTGTGTGAGTGTGCATGGCATTAGTTGGAATTTTGGCAAAGCAACACATCATGTGATGAATGCGTGTTCTATGAGCTAAACCGCAGCTCTAAAAGTTGAGCTCCACAAGAGCTAAACATCTGGTACTAATGACTGATGTTGGAGTATGTCTAATGCATTAGAGTCTTCTGAATTTGATAAAAATATGCATTATTTTCAATTACAATATGTGCAAGACAATAACAAGAGGACTAAGCAAAGCATATTGCTTATGATATCATTAATTGTGATTAATGCAGTTACAAAATTAACTTTGCAATGACTCTAAGCTCCTAATGAATCGTTTTAGAACATAAATATATTCGAGCACAAAGACTGCTTACAATAAAAATCATATATATATAATTCATAGCTCCTTATGAGTGCATAAAAATACCCCATACGATACGTAAGAACTAATAGCATACGTAACTAATCGAACTAATTAATTGCTTATAAATCAAATAGCTAAATAATATTTACAGACACGGAACCACACACTAACACCCTGTCTTTCCTAAAAAAAATATATTGTACTCACAGATAAACAAAAGGATTTTTAACAAAATATATTTATCAAATTTTAGTTTATTTGTGCAAGTGCGTCAAATGTCTAAAGCGAAACAATGGAAAAATTACGCATACGCCGCATTAGCTGCACGCGCAAGCAACAAATTGTTTTGAATTTGTTTCGTTGTTGTTTTTAGAACTAAAACAGTTTTTTTTTTGGCGAGGTTATTGCACTTTCACATAGAGACAACAACAGCGATAGAACAAAATGGCAGTAAGCGGCGCAGCGACGCAGCGACGCAGCAGCAACAACATTTAAGCGAGCCGCGCAAAACTGAGGCGTGCGTGTGTGTGAGTGCGAGTGTATTGGTGCAAAAATGTATGAAAAATGTACCGATGATCAACATTAATGCGCAAGACGCACACAAACACAGAACACGCGCACCAACACATTGCGAAAGCAGCAAAGGGCAACAACAAACAGCAAACATCAGCAGCAGCAAAAGCAGCAGAAGCAGCAGCAGCAGAGTCAGCAGCAGCAACGCTGCGTTTCGGTCGCAGCGAATAGCCGAACGAATGAACGAACGCGCAAATTTAGACGAAGCAGTCATCGGGGCTATGCTTCGTTAAGTCGTTCGGCCTGTTGTTGTTCTTGTGTGTTGTTGTTGCTGTGCGTTAAATTTGTTTTTCTAAATTTGATGATGCAATACACGCATTTTGCCTAGCAAAGGCAACGCCAACGTCAACGTCGCAGCAGCAACAACAACAACAACAACAGTTGCTGCCAACGTCTTCGCACGCCTCAACTCTTTTTTCTTCGGGGCGTCGCTTATTTGTTATTTTTGCTATTCTCGCCTGTTCTTTGCTTCTCCATACGCACTTCTGCACTTTGCTTTTTGTTTCTATTTCGAATTCGCAGCAGCAGCCACACATGTGGGCTGCGGGCTGTGGGGGCTTGACAGGCAAAGCATGAATAATAGGCAAACAGCAGAGCGACAACAACAACAACAACAACAACAATGAGAGCGAGAACCACGCACTGAAAATGGCGATTCATCAAAGTCCACTTAACAAGTTTTTTGCATTTGAAAGACAACAACAAATTGGCCAGACCGAGCGATGGCAGAAGATTAAGAAACAGCAATAGAAGGCGAAAACTTAACTGAGTGTAGAGCCCGGCTAAAGTATTTGTAAGAAGTTCGAATCTAGCTAACTTGTGTGTGTATATAACATTTATTTTATTGGTGTATATTAATTATATTTATGATATATGTATATTAATCATATTTACTCGCAGCTTGAATTTGTCACTTAGACACGAATATATATTCAGTGATCGACTATATATAGTCAGAGATAATAATCTAGTTAATTAGATTGCATACTTCTAGGCTGACTATATTGCTCTTGAGTTTTTTAAATGCTCAAATGTTATTATATAATCCCATTGTTATACGAATATATCAAAAATGTGCATATATTTATGTGTGGAGCATAAAGAAATATGCATACTAAATGTTATTCATGTTGCTTTATATTCTGAGATCAACGCCTTTTGCAATGGGTTTGTTTTTATTGAATGTGTGTGTCTGGCTAATGAGTATAAATGGCAGATGCATAAGTATTATTATTATTTTGTCTTGTTTGTTTATTTTTAATATTTTTAATGCAAGTATTATTATTATTATTATTATTATTATTATTATTATTATTATTATTAGTATTATTATTATTATTGTTATTATTAGTATTATTTATTATTATTATTATTATTATTATTATTATTATTATTATTATTATTATTATTATTATTATTATTTTATTAATATTATTATTGTTATCATTATTATTATTGTTATTATTAGTATTATTTTTTATTATTTTTTCCTAATGCTTTAGTTGATTATTTTTATTTGTTTCATTATTAATTTCATTATTCATTACTTCATTACTAATTCATTATTTGTTCTTATTTTTATTAATATTTTTAATTTTTTATTTTATATTCCTATTATTTTCATTTTCTTTTTTGTTTGTTGTATGTAATATTGATTATTTTTATATTTTTTATGTATGATTACTATTGTGTTTTTAATATTTGATTTGATTATCTTTTCTTTTATATTTTTCTATGTATTATTAGTATTGTTTAATAATATATTCATGTAATTTAGTTGATTATCTTTTCTTATATATTTTATATATATATACCTTATATAAAGCTTTCAATCCTTCTATTAATATGGTCTTGACGAAGCTTCTAGTTAAGCTCTTAATTGCAGGCCTTTTATTTATAAGTAATTCATTATTTAAGCACTTTTGAATCTATAAATCAAAGACCTGATTTATTAGTTGTTGTTGCGGATGCTGTCATATAGGAGCATATATAGGAGAAACACTCTATAAATTAAAAAAAAAAAAAAACAATTTATTGGCTGTTGTTGCTGATGCTGTCGTATAGAGCCAATTGCTTAATCAACTAATTGTTATCTCAATGTAAATTTATGTGTATTTTTTTTTTTTGTATTAGTAGGTAAAAGTTTTCCATGACCTTGACGAAGGCTTTTGGGCGTTTATTTTTGGCTTTTCGTGTTTATGTAGCCAAAGTAAAGATATTCTATTCTTTTATTTATTTTTGCTGCTGCTTTTGCGGCCTTTTGTTATGATTAGCCATTCGCGCCGTACGCACAAAAATTCTAATTTTACTTTTCGCACGCACAAACACACACACACACACACACACACACACGCACACAGAGATATTTTGCTGTGTCTAGCGAATATTTTTGAGTGCCGAACGCGTGTTTCTAATTTTTGTTCTTGTGATTTTCGCTACTTTTTTGTAAATCTTTTTTATGATTTCTTTATTTTTATACGTTTGTAGCACGTTCCTGCTAAAGAAAATAAAAGCAAAAACCTTATGAAAAAAAAGCAGGCAACGAAAGTTGCTTCTAGCTGTGTTTGCCCAGCGAAAGAAAGAGCTCAGATACATAACGGCAACAACAACAACAACAACAGCAAAAGCTGAGCACTATCACTTTTATCAATTTCGGGGGGTCTTGCCATATGACACAGTTTGCTAATATTTGATTTAGATTTTATTTAATTTTTTTTCAAAAAAATATTGCGCATACGCAACGTTGTTTCTGTCGTACTTTTTTTTTGTTGTCAACTTCTTGGCTCCCACACGAGACAGCGACAAAAGATTATTTATGGCAGTTGCTTTTGTTGTTTTTTGCTGTTGCTATTTGCCATTTCATGAGTTGTTGTTGTTGTTGTTGTTGTAGCAGTCATTGCACTCGCCAGCGTTCAAATCAGCAACAACAACAACAACATGTTGAGCTTGACTTATAGTAGGTTTTTTTTAGGTTTTTTCTATTTTTTTTTTTTTGATAATACTCGAAACGAAAATTCGCAAGCGAAAAAAATTACCGCATCGCGCGCATAAACAAGTTCATTGACTTCATTAGAAATGTATATTTTTTTTTCTTTTCATTTTATTTTTTATTTATTTGCCAGAACTTGACGTTGCCGCGGCTGCTGCTGCTGTCGTTGTCGTTGTTGTTGTTGTCGTGCCATGTTGCTGGCGTGCACCAATCAGCAACGACGCCGTCGCTGGCGTTGGTGTCAGTGCGGAGCATTTCCTCTGCCTAATGCCTGAGTTTCTCACATTCTCACATTCACACATTCTCACATTCACACATTCACATATACTCTCGCCGTTCGCGCTGTGTGCCCATTTTTATGGCACGATCTGCAGAGGCGTCGCCTCTTGCAGGCGCGCTCGAGTGTTCTTCAATTAATGCGGCTCATTATGCAGATGGATACATTTGCCTATTAGCCAAACATAAATTTCAATTTATGTGCCGCCTACTAAAACAATAACAACATTTACAATAACAACAACAACAACGACAACAACAACAGCAGCAGCAACAGCAATAACAAACAAATAGCTGCAAAAAGTTTGAAGCTGCTGACTTCACGCACATTTTATGCAAATCAGTTGCGCATTAAATTGAATACCAAATTGTTGAAAGAAGTGAAAAGAATGTGCGAAGAGCTCAGTTAACAAATAAATCGACTACTTGAACACCCTAGAGTTTATTTATTATAAGCAACAACAATTACTTTCTCCCACCCCCAAGCACATATTCGATAAGCTCATTTGCAGCACAGGACATATATGTCAAGTAACTGATTGCTATGCAACTCAGCTGACACACAGCTGCTAGCTATGAAACTAAGAGAGGATCATGTCAGGTTGTTAGTCAGAACATACTAATTTCTCCCACCTCAAACACATTTTAAACAGTCTCATTAAGAATAAATAGAATATATGACACACATGACAAGTAATTGATTCGTATGCAACTCAGCTGACAATTACCTGCTTGCTATGAAACTAATAGGGGATTAAGACAAATTGTTAGTTAAAAAATTAGGTACGCTGATTGTTACCTCAACATTTTAGTCAAATCATTGATTCGTAACTTTAACAGAAAACTGGTTGCTATAAATCTGCTTTGATTTATATATTTCTCTTTTAATAAGTTAATCAATTCTATGTGTATATATATATCTTATTATACATATTATACAAATTTAATTCTTAGAATTTCCGATAATATATTCAATTGAAATATAATTTATAAGAAGAAATGTAAGTAGTTCCTACTTTTTCATTAAAAGCGTACTCTTTTTATCATTCCAATAACTGATAGACCATTCCTATAGAAATTTCGAAATGTGCTGTATAAAAAATCAGTATAATTTTCCTATGCATAATTGAATAGCTAAAAATTGAGAGTTGGCCAACAGGCAGGGCATAAATTGATGCCTATGTCAGCTAGCACGACAAAGACCAAGACAGCGTTAACCTTGAAAAGTTGTAGATGCGATCATTCCACTCTCTGCATACAAAACACATGGGCAGCTCACAGATATCTAGATAGCTTAGCATAGGCTCGATTTATGTGTCTGTGTGCGTGTAGTTTGAATAAATTGATTGTGCGTTCTATGCGTTCCGAGCAATTAATTACCAGCAGTTGTTTTTTCTCTGACGCTGTAAATTGATTGGCAAGCCTTTGGATACTTTCGGACTTGCTGGCCGAGACGTCACTTATGATGCGGGAGCTGAAAGCGTGGGCCTCGTAGCACTCGAGTCGTGCCATCTTGTACTTTCAAGTGGTAGCTGCTCCAGTACAGTAGGAAAACAATATAATATTTTGGCATACGATAGAAGTGCACGAGAATTGGGCGAGGGACAGGCTCCGACATCATAAACAGTAGCAAACAAATTAAATAAGAATTTAAAAAACGAGCAAAAGTGAAAGGTAGAACAACAGTGGAACAAATGAAAATGGAACATCGAAAAGTAGAAAAGAAAAGCGTGGAACGTAGGAAAAATACATTAAAAAGTAAGAGTGTCACAAATGAGGGATTTAGATTAAAATGGAACAGTTGCTTAATAGGTTAATGCTCAGAGTTCAATAAAAGAACGTGGATAGTGGAACATAAGAATGTGAAACATTGGAAATTATCATTATGTTAATAAAAAATAGTATTTAAAAAGTTGGGATACACAATATAAACAAACTGCAGATCACAGATTTAGTAAGGAAAAGTGGAATGAAACAGTGGAAAGTTACTAACTTATAAAAGTGGTAGGTGGATCATAGAAATGTGGAGCTGGAAAGTAGACGGAATATGGAATTTGATGCACAGAAGGGGGGGAATTGTATATAGCTGAAAAATAGAACGATGGCAAATGAAATCATGTCGCATGGAACGAAAGAATGGAACATAAAAAGCTAACATGTTGTGGAATATAGAACAATGGGAATAGAAAACCATTTGAACTGAAATAGAACCAGAAAAAGAAGCATACGTTAATTTTCTACTGGTCTACCTGCTGTCTCAAGTGAATGATTTGTAAATTACAGACAAACAAACGCAGCGAAAAAGGCAAAAAAACAAAAAAAAAACGAACGAGCTTGGCTTTAAGTGACCAAACTGTGGGCCAGTGCAAACCATTAACAACCAGCCAATGTCTGTGGGCAGGGTTGAGTCAAGAGAAGAAACAAAAAGCACTTCGAGGCACAACAGAGACCACAAAACTGACTTTCCAAGCAAGAATAACAACAGAAACAGCAGCAGCCACAGCAAGAACCAAGCCAAACTTTTCTATGGACTCTGTCCAAATTGTTGTCTAGCAATTTCGGGCTACGTTCAGTTCGATGTTTTGCTGTAGTTATTTTTTTATTTTATTTTGTATACGCTTTTTTTTACCTCTTCTGCGTGGTAGCCAATGTTGGCGACTTGCAAGCGCTGACTTTGACTCTTTCTATGGACAACAACAAAAAAAACCCGTCCCGACCGGGCAGCAAATGCGTGTGCGATTTGTTGTCGTTGTTGTTGTTGAAGCAGCGCCAATCACACGCTTCCCGGCACACACAAGAGCCGTTCCTGTTCTCTTGCAAGTTCTCATATTATTTGTATACCCTGTGCCAATGAGATTGGCTACAATGGGTATGATATGACCCTAAACATGCCTGCAAGCGGCCAGAGACGACAACTTTTATCAACTTTTCGATAAACGATAAGATAGTTAAGTGTTGCCACAGTATCCCTTTTGTTAAGCGATAAACTATTTAAGTGTTACCACACTTTAAAATTAACTGCTAAAAAATATCCTTTAAATGCCTGAGCAGCAGAGCTTATTTATTCACATCTAAATTTGTATCTATATAAGTAATATCTATAAATTGTTGAATATTAAAAACAAATCATGAAAAATAAGTAACTAATAAAGAATATAAATGTTGTGCCATCTTCTAGTTGGCAAAATTAATTAACCTTTCGATAAACGATAAACTGTTTAAATGTTGCCACACCTAAAAAATATCCTTCATATGTCTACGCACTACAGAGCTTGTGTATCCATATCTAAATTTGTATCTATATAAGCAATGTCTATTTAAATATGAAATATTATAAAAAAATCGGCAATATTAAATTAAAACTTGTTGCGCCTCTTCTAAAAATATTTTAAAAACAATAATAAATAAATAAACTTTAGATGAAACAATTTGGAAATTATGAACGAAATAAGAAAGGAATGCATATAGCTGCTCTCTCTCTCTCACTCTCTCTTTTAAATATATATATATTTTTTTTAATTTATCATAGTTTATTTTAAGTAAACATTTGACTGTGCTTAGGGTATATGTTGGCTGAGCTCGTTCGCATTGACATTCTTGCTTGCTTGCTTGTCGCTGCCAGCTGCGCTGCCGACGTCGTCGTCGACGCCGTCGTCTTCGCTACACTTTGCCTATTCTAGCTAGTTTCACCTTGAAAAGTTCATTCACGCCGTAGCCGAAAAAAAGCCGAAACGCAGCGCCAAAGTCCAGAGCAGCGACAGCAGCAACAAAAAGTAGTAAAAAACTTGCACAAAAATAACATAATTTATTTACTTTTTTTTTTTTTTTACTGCCTGCACGCAAGAACAGACTGAGAAGTGAGAGAGAAAGAGAGGGAAATAGGGAGAGCGTTAGAGCTAGAGCTAGATGAGTTTTTTGCCCGTCACTGCGATTCGTTTATAATGCAAATATATACATACGCACTTTTTGAAGTCCCGACTATTTATGGCAAGTTTTTTATTTCTTTCAACTGGCCACGTTTGCACTTGCCCAAATGGGGATTCTCTAGTTCCAGGCATTTCCGCTGGCTTCTGCACTAGATTACATAAGGTTAGCTGGGCTGCAGGTTAATCGAAATCATAATAGGTTTATGTGCCGCCACCTTGAACGTTGCCAAGCTGAGGGCCATATGATCCGAGCCAACATGTAATCTTATCGGAATATGATTATGTGCAGTGCAGATATGATATGCAATACTATGCCATACTATGTACACTATCATATCGCACTACTTACAACGATAACATATTGCGCTTTAAGTATTTGTTAACGGCGACAACTTAACCTGAACAAATGTTAAGCAAAACAAAATCTATTTGACAGCTTTGATTTTTGTTAAAAGTTCTTATTTTTATAATGATCTTTATATTTGTTAGATTTGTCCGATTTTTTAATAGACGATATGCACATAAATACATATATACTTTTTAAAATATTTTTTATATATAGTTAAATATTTGTATATACATAAAATCATTGAAATATTATTTAATTTTGTTTTCTTTTTAGACAGCGATCAATGTATTTGCATTTTGTATAATTTTAGTCAGTTCTTCAAGAAATTTCAGTATGAAATATAATATATAAATAAATTATATATAAATATTCATCATATATACTTAATTTAAGGCGAAATTATAAATTTCAAATATTCCAAATCTTTGGCCAACATCTTCTTAGATAACCCACCAAATTTGTCTTTCCGGCTAGCTCTGATCTCTTTTATCTCTAAACTACATACGTATCTAAATTTGGGGTACTTCCTACAATTAAAGAGTTCCCCAATCGGAAGCCAACATGACTCATTTCATGAAGAAAAACAAGAACAGCTGCTTGGGTTCCTCAAAAGGCAACCCCAAATAAAATAGTTCTGATTACGCAGTTTGACGCCAATCAAAATAAAATTCGCACACCCCCCACGCACACGCCAAAAAAAAAAAAGAATACAAACAAAAACTATCAAAATTGGCAAAATGCGAAATCTAAAAAAAAAAAAAAGTAACATGTTTCCTTTTCATTTTTTTTTTTTTTCACATATCAAAACAAATGGCGAAAATTCGGTGAAGTTCAAGGTATGTGCCATTAAATCAAACACAAAAAGCAAACAGAACAAAAAGGGGCAAAAAAGAACAAGATGAAAGAAATAGAGCAAAACTATAGCGTAGACATAGAGAAAACTAACATTAACCACTGCTGACTGTGGGCGAAGACAGGCAGAGAGAGAGAGGGAGGAAGGGAGGGCGGGCGAGAGAAGCAGAGGAGCGGCCGGCAACCCAACGAGCCAAACAGACATGCGATCGGAATAGCTACAAAAGAGAATAAAAAGCGTAGAAAGCACAATACAAAAAAAAAAAATAAGTAAAAAATTACTAGACGTATACTTTATCAATTTAACCCATACATAAACATATGTGCGTATAGAGCGTTTATTTATGGGTATGCGTAAAAAGCTCTCAAATATTGTTTTTCTTTTCCTCCCATCATCTTTCTTCTTTACTCATTTATTTTTGTGCGTTTGCCAATAAAGCTTTACCACTCGGTTCTTATCTTATCTGCCGAATCGTGCCTTCTCTGAACTAACTAGAAACAACAACAACAACATCGACGCACTTTTTAATGACTCTCGCTTAAGTTGATTGGGTTTTGGGTTTGAACTGGTGACGAACCATCAGAAGGTTTGGCTCTGTCTGCCGTTGGGGCTCTCGTATTATGCGCTCTGGTCTGGCTTGTCGCATGTGGGAATATGCCTCTGGACATGTGTGTGCCCAGCGGCTGTCATCTGCGATTTATTTTTATCTCACATTTATTTTGCCTTTGAACATTTATTAACAAATAATTGGTGTAGGCTGCGAGGGAAGCAGGGTGGAGATAACAATAAATTGCTTGCTAGCAACCGACAAGCAAATCCAAATAAATTCGATAACAACACCTTAAAATGTATGCAGCAAAAAAATGGTGTTTAAACAAAGATAATTATTAATACATATTGGCCAAAATAAAAGGGGTTATTCTTGTTGTGAAAACATAAATATAACTATTAAAAACAATTGCTCTAAACTATATTGAAGCTAATAAAAATTGTGTTAAGGCAAAAACTTTTATTCATTTACATTGGCCAAAAAGAGGAAATGCCTCTTTTACAAAATAAATTTTAAATAAAAATATGCTTGTAATATATTATTTAAGCGACGAAATACTATAATTTGATTATACCAAAAATTCAATTTCCACATTTGCACACTTTTGAAACAATCTCTTGCCAAAGTCTGATCATAATATTAATAGTTTACTAGATCAAGAAAAATCAGTTAGATGTAAAAAAAAGTAATATAGTACAACATATTTTGAAATGGTTAACTATTAATTATTGCAACTTTTACTATTATTTTAATGTTTTAGTTTACGGCTTCCATGATAAGAAAACAATTTACCCTGCTGACATAGGTATAGAAATAGGTCAATATTTCCCACCCCCATAACTCGGTCAAAACTCAACCGATTTTCAAAAGGTTTGGCTTTTTGTTCATGCTTTGGCCTCTATATCAATTCTGCATCCAAATCAAAATTCATGTCAGAATGGTACCCTCAAATATTCTATATAGAAATAGGTCAATATTTCCCACCCCCATAACTAGGTCAAAACTCAACCGATTTTCAAAAGGTTTGGCTTTTCGTTCATGGTTTGGCCTCTATATCTATTCTGCATCCAAATCTGGTAACATTATTTTTGGTCAAAATTCATGTCAGAATGGTACCCTCAAATATCTTATATAGACATAGTCAAAATTTACCACCCCCATAACTCGGTCAAGACTCAACCAATTTTCAAAAGGTGTGGCTTTTCGTTCATGGTTTGGCCTCTATATCAATTCTGCATCCAAATCTGGTAACATTATTTTTGGTCAAAATTCATGTCAGAATGGTACCGTCAAATATTCTTTATAGAAATAGGTCAATATTTCCCACCCCCATAACTAGGTCAAAACTCAACCGATTTTCAAAAGGTTTGGCTTTTTGTTCATGGTTTGGCCTCTATATCAATTCTGCATCCAAATCTGGCAACATTATTTTTGGTCAAAATTCATGTCAGAATGGTACCCTCAAATATCTTATATAGACATAGTCAAAATTTCCCACCCCCATAACTCGGTCAAGACTCAACCAATTTTCAAAAGGTGTGGCTTTTCGTTCATGGTTTGGCCTCTATATCAATTCTGCATCCAAATCTGGTAACATTATTTTTGGTCAAAATTCATGTCAAAATGATGCCCTCAAATATTCGATATAGAAATAGGTCAATATTTCCCACCCCCATAACTAGGTCAAAACTCAACCGATTTTCAAAAGGTTTGGCTTTTTGGTAATGGTTTGGCCTCTTTATCAATTCTGCATCCAAGTCTGGCAACATTATTTTTGGTCAAAATTCATGTCAAAATGGTACCCTCAAATATCTTATATAGACATAGTCAAAATTTACCACCCCCATAACTCGGTCAAGACTCAACCAATTTTCAAAAGGTGTGGCTTTTCGTTCATGGTTTGGCCTCTATATCAATTCTGCATCCAAATCTGGTAACATTATTTTTGGTCAAAATTCATGTCAAAATGATGCCCTCAAATATTCGATATAGAAATAGGTCAATATTTCCCACCCCCATAACTCGGTCAAAACTCAAGCGATTTTCAAAAGGTTTGGCTTTTTGGTAATGGTTTGGCCTCTTTATCAATTCTGCATCCAAGTCTGGCAACATTATTTTTGGTCAAAATTCATGTCAAAATGGTACCCTCAAATATCTTATATAGACATAGTCAAAATTTCCCACCCCCATAACTCGGTCAAAACTCAACCAATTTGCAAAAGGTTTGGCTTTTTGTTCATGGTTTGGCCTCTATATCAATTCTGCATCCAAATCTGGCAACATTATTTTTGGTCAAAATTCATGTCAGAATGGTACCCTCAAATATCTTATATAGACATAGTCAAAATTTCCCACCCCCATAACTCGGTCAAAACTCAACCGATTTTCAAAAGGTTTGGCTTTTTGTTAATGGTTTGGCCTCTATATCAATTCTGCATCCAAATCTGGCAACATTATTTTTGGTTAAAATTCATGTCAGAATGGTACCCTCAAATATTCTATATAGAAATAGGTCAATATTTCCCACCCCCATAACTCGGTCAAAACTCAAGCGATTTTCAAAAGGTTTGGCTTTTTGTTCATGGTTTGGCCTCTATATCAATTCTGCATCCAAATCTGGCAACATTATTTTTGGTCAAAATTCATGTCAAAATGGTACCCTCAAATATCTTATATAGACATAGTCAAAATTTCCCACCCCCATAACTCGGTCAAAACTCAACCGATTTTCAAAAGGTTTGGCTTTTTGTTAATGGTTTGGCCTCTATATCAATTCTGCATCCAAATCTGGCAACATTATTTTTGGTCAAAATTCATGTCAAAATGGTCCCTCAAATATCTTATATAGACATAGTCATAGACATAGGTGAATATTTCCCACCCCCATAGCTGTCTCTCATGACCTCTCCGATAAACTTTCAATAAAACAATAAAATAATTATGCCATTATTTATTGTGTCATGTTAATATTCACAGCTGGCAGCCGTGTTCGAGTGTTCCATTCCATAATCAATTTAATGCCATTTCAAAAGACGCCCAAAAGCATGCAACATTTTGTGAGCCAAGTCAAGAGAATGTGAAACAAATCTGTTTTTAAAGCGCCCTTGGCCCACTGATCCACTTAGTATGTAACGCAATACAAATTTTAATCTAAAGAGATTGCTTGCAAAAAAAAAAGTAAAGGTAAAGTTACCAGCGATGCAGCAAGTAATTATCCGTAGCCCTTTTTTGATGATGCGAAATATGTAAATAAAATGAAGCTAGGCAAAAATTTTCGTTTATTCTTTTTTTTATGCAAACCAGACCCTTTGCATTATTTTCACATACTCTGATTGCCCAGAACTCGCTCCGGGTAAGCGGTAAATCAGAGCAAGTAAAAATATGTTTGCTGAAATTGATTGACTTGGAGATGCCCTGTAACTAAGCATGTTTTGCATTCTTATATAGTACGTTATATTCACGTTTTTAATATATAAAATGTATCTAAATTCAAAGCAGAGTCGACATACCATATATGGTCCCTCGAAGTTTTAAAGGTCCTGTGTTCTGTGGGGTAGTACATGCAGAGGCTGCAAATATATTGATACAAAATATGTTAATTTTTTGCCATATACATTTTACAGGGAATTAAATAGTTGTTTTAAAACTTGATTTGACCTCGAATTTTGTTAACACTTATACTTAAATGTACATATGTGGGCTTTGGGCCCGATTTTTATTTTATTTGCCTATATATACATATGAACAAGGTGCACCGAATTTTGCTTATTTCTGACTAATACATATACATACAGAAGTGTTTCATGCCCTACATTAAACTTTTTTATAGGATATCAAGAAAAAATTGATCAACAATTGGATTCGACACAAATTTTGTCTTACATATATAAAAGTTTATATATGTCTTACATATATAATATTTGTCTTACATATATAAAAGTTTATCGCACACGCATCTTGAATGACTTAAATATCTCATTTAACGCCAGGACGATTACGCTGAGCTGAGTTTATTTTGGACTAAAGTCCTGTAGCTGCCCTGCTGCACTTGCCGGCCACAAGCACACACACACACATATATATACATATATCTGTTTATGTACAACTAAATACGCGCACAATAAACATCCACATGTTTATCCCTTTTTTCAACACACTCACACACACACAACAATTTCCTGTATGCTGTGCTCCGGCCAAGTGTTTCTTATGTCCTGCGCTCTTGGTACTGTCCCAAATATACTTTCGCTTATGCGAGTGTGCGTGTGTGTGTGTTTGCGTGTGCCCGCAGTGCGCAAAGTGTGTCAAAAAGTTTTTGGCTATTACTTTCACTACTTAGAGTTAGAGCCCGAATGCGAAGCGTGCTGAGGGGGAAGAGCGGTTGGCAGAATTATAGCCGTAAATGGGACTGTGTGCCTGGCCTTGTGGGGGTTGTTGTGCGTGTGTGTGCGTGTGTAATGCGACAAATTAACAATGTACTTAATTAATATGTCAAATTGGATTACAATTTGCTAAAAATTTGTCACAAATGTTGCTCACTGTGCTTCCACAACGCTGAGCTCTGCCTAAGCCGGCGACCAATGTAATAGTTGTTATGGGTCTGGACCATGAAACACTTTCGCTTGACCCATTGCTGGAGCTAGATATTTTGGAAGAGTAAATAAAGAAAGCAGCTGAGATTCTTGTATTTAAAGCACTAGTGTTGATACGTGATGAATTATGAGGATGGCCTTAAAGCTTATATAGCACATGTGCGCTTATAATTCCCAAATGGTTTATTCCTTATGAGGAGAAGATATTAAGTGCTCTGTCATTAGCACACGTTGAATTGTAAACTTAAATTCTTGTTTAATCAATTACTTTAAAGCAGAAAACAACTATAAAATTACTAATCTCTTTTGAAAAGAATAAGAAAACTCGGTCTACGCAAAAATATTGCAAAAAATTGCCTAAGAAAATTAAATTTTAACAAACAATTTTAAGTTATTCCCAAGAATTTCCATATGATACAAAAACTTTCTATATTTATACATGTTCTATTATATTTTTTCAATGTTATACTATACAAATCATATATATTCATACATTTTATAATATGCGGAACGGGAAATTTGAAATTTGTTACAAATTGTTAAACAAGTATTTATTTAAGGACCCAACGGATATTGGACCACATTTAATTGTCTTCAATTTTTAAAACGAAAATTATTTTGTAAAAGATAGTTTCATATTAATTTCGATTAATACTAGTTAGTTCCTATTTTTGCCATATATTTGTCTTGGATATTAAATATTTGTCTTAGCCGAGAACAGACTTCATCTATTTGCAAGTCAACAGACAGCTGCTACAGCTACTCATCAACAAGTAAAGCCACTAAAAACTTATCAACTGCGCATATATAAATTTTAATTAGACTACACACATACACACACACACACAACCGCACACAGGCACTGAGTTCACAGACAAAGCGGCATAGAATCCAACATTTTGTAGCGAGAATTCATCTTGGCCTTAATTAATTTTTGGCCAAGTGACATTCCCCATAGCACACACACACACACACACAGACACACACACACAAACGCATACATATACATATATAAATTTATATACGCATAGCTGAAAATATTGTGGAGCAGTGAAAATCAAGCACAAGCCGCGTCTCTTGTGATAAATTGATTTTCACTGAGCGAAAGTTTTTGGGACCAAGCAAACGACAAGTGCAAAAGCGCAGCACGAAAGTATCTCACGGATACACAAACTGTTGAGAAACGGCGCGCCAGCCAGTAGCTGTAGCTGCTGAGGAGCCGGTCTTGAGGGGTGCGGGGGCGACTGCCTGCTGTGTTGTCAAAGTAACGAGTGCGCTGTCAAGACTGTCAGCCACACCCACTCGCCGACTCAACGCCCCCGACAAGGCGGCAAAGTAAGTAAACTAAAAAGACAAAAGCAACGCCTAAAACTGTGCTACACATAAGGCACAAAAGTATATAACGGCCCGGTCGGAGCTGCCGCCGCCGCTGCTGCTGCTGCTGCTGCTGCTGCTGCTGCTGCTGCTGCTGCTGCGTCTTCATCTTTGCAGGTTGCCCCGGCGACGCATGGGGCATGGCAACATGGCCGTGAGCTTCAGCCAAGTGCAACAACAACAGCAGCCGCCGCAGCAACATTGACAAAAGGTTTTTTGGTTTGGGGTTGCGCTACACCTCTCGACATCCTACCCGCTGCCCTTCCCTTGCTGCTTGTTCGTCCGCCCCCCCTCTTAATATCCAGCCCATGCCTACGCCTCGCCGGCTCTGGCCATGTACACAAAAGTTGGGCCGCATTTTGTTGGAAAACTCGAATGTCAGTTGTAATAGCTTCGGCATATAAATCAATAAAATGATTGTACGCACCTTTGCGCTTTGCCCCCCACTGCCCACTGGCAACGCCTCGCCCCTCGCCCAACGCTCCAAGCCAGCTGCTGTTGCTACCTTTTTTTGTGTGTCGTTTTCTTGCAGCTTCTGGTTCTGGCCACGGGCACTTGTAGCGACGGCTGGCGGCCTTTACTACAGTTTGCTGCAACGTTGTTGCCGAAATACACAAAAAGGGCTGGTAGAACGAGGGTCGATTCAAAATATTGGCCAAAAAACATTTAGCAAGATATTTTGCCTCGACAAAAAATTGTTAGTTTAAATGGTATAAATAATAACTTTATGTGCAAATGCTAAAATTTTTTAAAAAATAATAAAGATAGAGTTCACATAAATTCTTATAGATATATTTCATTGCAACCATGAATGTTATTCAATTTTTTTTAAATTAAGAATTAAAAGTATTATTAAAATACTTGTAAATATATAGAAATTTATGAAATGAGCAAGTGAAACGCGTAAAAAAATAATGGTCAATAAATAGATATATGTATATATGTCTCAGAATAGACTATAAATATAAATAATAGAATTTAAATAAGAGGGAGAGTGAGAATAAGAGAATTTTGTTAGAAATTAAATCGAAGCTGTATGTGAACTATTTCGAATTTTAGATAATTTAGTTTCTTTCTTTTTATTTGAATACAAATTATTATGAATATAAGTCAAGTACATGCAATATATATCCCAATATTATATTATATCCCAATCGAATTTACTTAATTACCTAATTATCAGAACTAACCATACCCGAAAGCCCTTAAGAGTTGGTATTTCATATAATAATAACAATATATATAAAATTAAAAATAGCTATAATAAAAATAATTTGTGCAGTTTATAAACGCCAACTGCTCGATTCACCCCATTAACAGGGCCATTGGCAAAGCCCCCATATGGCCGTTCACTAAACGCCCGAGGCCCATACTACCATAAAAATGTATTTTCTACCAGCTTCAGGTGCGGCTGCTTGTTGCTCTTCTTCTGGCTGCTGTTGTTGTTGTTGTTGTTATTGCTGCCGTTTGGCATACAACATTCAAGTTGGGGCCATTTTGCTGACTGTTGATGACGATAATGGGCCTGGGGTTTGCCTAAGGGAGCTGGTATGGCAGAAAGGAAGTAAATGCCTGCCTGCCTGCCTGGCATACACACGCTGACTTTAACACCCCCGCACTCCCCTTCCCTCTCTTCTGCGCGTTGCTATTGCGTACGACGTATACATTTTTACGCATTTTTGATTTATGTGCAAAAAGCAAGCAGCGCAAATAAATTGGCGACGCTTTCGTGTATATTGAAAATGCATTTCGAGTAGCAAGAAAAATAAATTCAAGAGGCAGATTTAGCAGCTGCACAACACTGGCAATAACGTTAATGATTATGGCAACTCTGGCAAGCGATAAACGCGCTGCAAAGGGGCGCTGTGAGTGGGGTGGGGCTGGACGGTGTGTGGTAGGCGCGCACCTGCGGGACACATATGTGTTTGTGCAGGCAACGCGAGAACCTTCAGCCAGCTACAAGCCATTAAAAGTTTTACAATGCAGACACACGCACTTTTGCCAGCAGCTGCCACGCCTCCAACTTGGTTTACTTTTTTTTTGGGGGGCGGGGTATTGCTGCCTGCTGCGCGGCACAATTTTTAGGCTCGCTTTAGTGAGGCAGCTATTTTTTCTTGTTCCGTTTTTGTTGTTTTTTTTTCATATGCCCGGCCAACAGTGCGCATACTTGATGCTCGCATTTTGCCACCCAGACAACAGTTTTGGGCCATGATGGAAGACCACAACACATGCGAACCAAAGTTATTCGGAGCGTCGAACTTGTTTCTTTTTCTTCATCTTCATTCCCTGCTCCTCTTCTACCCATTCTCTTTTTTCCGGCGCACAATTTACAACAAGTAGGGCAAGTCAAGAAGCACTTGAAATATATTTCCCTTTCCTGTTTTTCTCTTTCCTTTCTCTTTTTTTTCATTTTTTTTTTTTGGCACAGCAATTTATGTTGCTTAGACATTGAGTTTTAAAGTGCCATAGATGCTAAGCATAAGCTGCTTTGTCATACAACAGGCTCTTATATGCGACAAGCTGTGAGCACCTAAATACCTTGATAATTGTCTATTTTTTCGGCACATTTGCCGTTTGAAGTGTTGACCATTTTGGCTCGAGGTGGAAGTAGCTGAAGTATGCTTTCTCATAGCCATAGCAATTGTTGTGTATCAATCATTCACTCTAAACGACGTTTATTAAAGGAAAAAAGGTACATACATCACAAAAGTTCATATCAATCAGTTATCAATCTTATTTGTGGCATACACATTCTCAAATACTAACACATTAGCAATAATTATTTCTGGCATTCCCCCTCCATATTTTATATTATTTAATATTGCCATCAATCAGTGATCAATCATAGGTATAAATCAGCACACTTTCAAATGTTTTAACATTAATTTGTGGTCAGTTTTATATGTAACTTTCTCATTTAGAATGGGAATAAGAAAAAAAAATATGGAATATCACGTTAGTTATTCCCCTCTCAAATATTTGATTGGATTTATTACTTAAAGCTTGAACTGCACAATAAATTCTTAAATACAACATTTAATATCATTTAGTATTTTCGCAGCACTGCTTCCTAATAATCTGCTGTTTTTAGAAACCTCACAGTTAAGAAGCTTTAGCTTATTTTTAGACATGCGAGTTAGAAGTCAAGCACTCAAGGTTATTAGGGTGCGTTCTGCCCACTGGTTCAGTTATCGTGGCTCGCATTCAACTGTTGTGGGGCAGCACCTCATTAAAGTTACATACGCTGGCCATTCCGTTCTGCTAACAAGCCACCCACAACCTGCATAAAGCTGCACGCATCCCACTCCAACACACACTCGCACACACACTCAGAAACACCAGACACCCACATGAGATTGCCCAGGCAGCCAAACACACGGACGTTGCTGTGACAGCAAAGATAACGCGACAGCAGCAGCAGCAACGGTGGCAGCAACAACTCCAATTTCAGTGGCAACATGGTGCGAGAAATGTCAATGCATGTGGCAAGCAAATGACCAGCAGGTCTTCCACACACATACACCCGCACCCACATACACCCGCACCCACATACACCCACACGGCGTGGTGTGATCTATGCCTATCTGATGTATTTTAATGGTGCTCACATATATTTTTCATTATTGCTGCTGCTGGAGCGAAAAAAGGAAGAAAAATAAAGAAATAACTGGTCAAACAAGTGAACATGTTGCAGGCATATGAACTAAAGAACGACCCATAAGTACCCTATAAAAATATTCTTAGTTCTATATATAATACATATTTTTATTATTTTTAAACTGTGTGATCCATTTAAAGGTTCCTATAGAGATAAAATAATAAAATATTCACAACTAAGAAATATTATATAAATGTATATTCTGCATAATCAAATTATGAATTATTTAATTATGAGATTGCAACTTGTTGTGTATGGATTGGTCATTTATAAAATAATATGTGGTGTCATGACAATATAAATATAAGAGAAATAGAATACATGTGAGCTGATTCAGTAGAACAGATGTAGAGTAGTTGCTCAGTTGAGTAATAGCTAAGAAAAAAGATATTTTACTGATATTTAATATAAATAAATTAAATAAAGAATAAAAAAATGCATAGACTACTCTCCAGTACGTGAAATCTTAGCCACATCAATCCTTTCCTTCTTGTCCGCATCTAAAGCTCCTCAGTAAGTTAATAAGCCCTATTCTATGTGGAATTCATTAGAGGAGTTGCCTCACCCACTCGGCTGCCAATGTCGCGTTACGTATACGCAACGCAGGCCAGACTCGCGAACAGTCTGTGCCGGCCAAATTTATTTTGTATACACCAGAGAACGCGAATTTCGTGACTGCATCCTGCCTACGGGAACGGGCCAACCCACGAGTTCTGCGTAGCCGCCACGCATGATATGAGACCCGGCCCCGTACCCTTCCAGAGCTGGGGTCGCGCTGCGGCATTTTGGGGCTTCGTGCGATGCGGCGGGCAATATTTTTTATGGCCCAACGTTGAGATTGCAATTTAAAAATCGATAAATTGCAATTAATTTAATGGTCACAACGACACACAACAACAAATTTGGTAAATAAATCATGGACCACTGCAGTCAAACGATGCGGTTGATGGCGTTCGATATGCCGACAGCGAGAAGACTTCAAAAATTTCGTACAAATTTACATGTTTGCCAAAAATAATTCAAATTTTTAAAAGGAAAAATAAACATATGTGTTTATAAAATCGATGCATTTGTAGCAAAGTCAAGCGATTGAAATTCAGCCGAAAATAAATAAATTAGGAGCTAAAACGAAATGTCGGATATGTCACATTCTATACATTTCATGAGTTAATTGTAATACCCCCTACAATAGTATAGAGAGGGCCCTTAAATATTCCATTCAAAAACCAATTACAAGAGATAAACAAATAATTTCTTTAAAAATAAATATACTTAAATAAAGAATCTACCTGGGGAAAAAATCACATACAGAAGTGTATTAAACAAAAAAATATGCTTTTACTTTACTTTACTTTTACTTTTAGATATATTAATATTAAATTTAATACTTAACTTATGAACAATGTTATGAAAAACTTGTAATGTCTTTTCAAGCTCTACAAATATTTTCCTAATGTACTCAAATATTTTGGCAACCAACTACGTAAGCACTTCTTATTTAAGACAGCTTCTGGCAATCTCTTTTATTTGCTTTAAAATGTTAATAAATTGTTATTTATTAAGGCCTAACGGGCACTTAATTAGCCGCAGCAGCACAAACGGCGCATCAGCCTAATGGATGACAGCAAATGGGAAAGATTAAGGTTGCCAGGGAGATGCTCAAAAGTCAAAAAACACAAATTGAATGCCGCGAAGGGCAAAGGACCAAGTAAGACAATGAAACAAATATGACTGACAAAACTAAACGGAGGCATACAACGATTATGAGAGGTCCTCATATAAAGATTTATGTAAAAGGAAAATTTATTCAATTTACATTCTATAAATAAAACAAATTAGGGCGGATAAATAACAAGAAGCTTTGGCAATAAGATAAACCCAAAATAATTGAGTCAATATATTCTATAATATCTATCTATATATCTAATGATCAAAGTGATATAGAAACAAGATCGGGATTATCCTTAAAGAGTAATTGTTCGGATGAATTAATAAATAGTACATGGCAAACTTTTAAATGGAAAACCCTTTTGAGTATTGGCAGCAATTATGTATAATGAATAAGAGTCTAAACAAAAATTTGCTTGGTTTGAAATAATGCATAAAGATAAAGATAATGCATAGAATAGACAGATAAGAGAGCTACATGATATAGTCAAGATATACTTTGTAGCTCAATAGAGGTGTTATTAGTCGACGAAATGGGGCAAATCAATGACAACTAGCTGCTTATTGTAAGTACAAAATTTCTTATTGAATAAGGGATCGCCGCATTAGTCAAAAAATAGCTCAGACTGCAATTTGTCGGACATGGCGGACAGAAATAACAAAATTGAGCTCCAACTCTCAAGGCTGATAAGAGTTTATACTGCATTATCACAGCGCATCTATTTAATATGATTAGCTTTAAGATATGGCCAATAATGCAGTTGCTGATAAATCAAAACTCAACTGGGGTTGAGGGGAAAAATGTGAAAGCACATCGAAAGTGAAATTTTAATTAAACTGCCAGAGCCATTTGTAGCCATGGCGAATGCGAACTGGAGCATATTTTAAATGCAGCTATGAAAAACAATTGGCCAGCCGGCCCTGCTCCTGGGTGCCCGTCTATGTGTCCTTGGTCCTTGGCAACTGGCATTTGCATAATTTCCACCCCGGGGATGGGTTGAAAGCAGCGGCTCAGATTCGAGCATCGCTGGGATTGCTGATTAGGTGCCTGCCTGCCTGCCTGCCAGACTCTCAGCGCGTGCTGCGTCCCGCGGCCTGTGTACTTTGTCCTTGTTGCTGCTGCTGTGGTCCAGCAACGCAGCATTTAATTACCACCCAACCACGGCGGCAACATCAGCACACAACAACAACAAAAAGAAACAAAGCGTAGAAGAGGAAGAAATAACAGGTTGGGCCATCACAAGACGCAGCCAGGACGTGCCAGGACATTGCGCTGTACTCTACTGAGCTGTGCTTGCCGGCTAGCCAGCAGCTAAAACAAAACCTAATTTTCTCAAATTTCCAAACGGCCAACGACAACGAGTACAAGAACAACGCCGCCAACGTTTAAGCCAACAAAAACAACAAGGCTCGGAAAATATGGCGCAGTTTAAGTGCGCTTCAACCGAAGGCGGGCGGAGAACCGAGCTGCTGGGCAGGAGGTTATGCACTGCCCAAAAAAATGCTCGTAATTGTTATTGCCAAGCGGCGAACTTTAGGTTCAAATATTGTACGAGTTAAAAGAGGAGAAAGATAAGCAAAGCGTTTTACATAAACGTGAGCGCTTATAATTCACAAATAGTTAAAGCGCAGATCTGGAGAAATTATTAGCTGCTGATTTGATTTTTGATTTTCTAAAGGATTATAGGCAAACGGATTCAAAATATTTGTACAAATAAAAAGGAAATCTAGTTTAGTCGGAAGGGTTTATATAAGTTTTAAAAGTTGTAAAATATTTACAATTAAAAAATTATATAATAAACAACAAATAATTTAATTGTTACTGTAAAAATATTTAATAAAACATGTAGGAATACATTTTGTTGCAGTGTATCTCTGACTAATGAGAGAGAAATATATAAAATTCTGCGCACCTGATGCCCAGTTAATATTTTAAAGAAATTGTTTTACAAATATATTGATTTGAATTCTTTTGATGCTCATTGTATGTAAATAATTGGATAAACAAATTAATTTTAAATGTTTCCCTACCAATTTGTTGCAGTGTGGTTGCCAAGTAATGCTGCAGGAATATTTTCATTTAAGATGCGCGAGCTGCTGTTTTTCTAGCTGTAGCTCAAACAGGTCTCTGCAACGCGACTCGCACACAAATACACTTCGACGCACACACACGCGCACACACACACCGATAACAACAACAACAATGCCAGAATATAGAAAAAGCAAAGCAACAAACAATGATTTTCATGGTACGTAAAATTAATTAGGGCACTGAGACAAAAATCCTCAAATTTCAATGAGCTGCGCAGCGCAGTCGACGTCGGCGTCGAAACAAACACACACACACAACTAGTGGCAACAAGGGGGCTGAAGCGGGCGTTGTGGGTGTGTGTGGTTGGTGGTGGCATGCAATGAAAACAAGACAGAGGCACAACTAAAAATACCAAAGAGCGAGGGGTTGGAGTTTGGGGCGAGCCACATAGAAGCCGAGCAACATAATTACTCTGCAGCTGTGTGTGCGTGTGTGTGCCTCTGTGTGTGTGTGTGTGTGCGGCTTGTGCGTAGGCTGCGTCTTTCAATGCAACAAAATGTTGGATGCCAGCACTGGCAGCGCAGTCGACGTCGCTGCTGCGCGTGTTTCCTGTCGCTTTATGTACCAGAAAGCTTTTACATAGCAGAAGGCAGTACATGTGCGTGTGTGTGCGAGTGTGTGTGTGTGTGCTGCTGCTGCTGTATGTGTTATCAGCATGACAGCAATTACAACAAGAACGACAACAACAACTGCGACAGCATCTCAAAGCTCAAAGGCACAAATTTTGTATATTTTTTGTTTCTCTAGCTAATACATAATTACAAATACATTTAAGCCAGAAAGTTTTTTAATTGTTTTTGTTGCTGTTGCCGTTGCCGTTGCCGTAAAAAAAATCTGAAAAGCCCGAAAAGGGAAATAGAAAATGCGAAACGATTGCGCTCAAATTAGTTAAACGTGCTCCCGAGCGGGCGAAGGGGCCAACTTGCAGGCTGACATTTTGTTTTGATTGACATCTGCGAGATTGTGGAAATGTAGTGTATGGCAAAGCAAAATCAAAAGGGGAGGCGGGGCTGGCGCCATTTTACAGCTTGTGATGGGCAGGTGCTGTCAGTTGAGCAAATTCTTGAATGGATACAAGTTGCCACAGCGCACGGCAAGTTCAGCGCTCGTTGGCGTCGCATGCAAATGTCGTGAATGCGCAGTGGGACTTGGGGTGCAGGTGACGAGAGAGGGGCGTGGGGGTTGAGTAGCGAAGGGTACATAAATAAAAATGATTCTATATAACACCTACGCAATGCTGCTATGAGTCAAACGTCAATGTTGGACTGCTTAAAGCTTGCTTGAGCTAAGCTTTGATAGGTTAAACATCAAAAGGTATATATACTTATTTTTAGGATAGAAATAAATATATATTACAAATATTGCCAGAGCTCTAGAACATGTTTTTAGGATAAGATCCTTAAATGCTGAGAAAATCGTGACTTTATAAGGTTTGGAATCTTAGGCATGTCAAAGAGGAAGTTAAAAATACAAGTACACACACGATCATGATTTATTGATTTGGTTTTATACAAAATGATTTACAATACATGCAATATATTCAAATCGAATTGAAAAGTTGTCCCATAATACAAACTACCTTAAAACGAAATTAAGAGCATTTAAGCTCTCAATTTATATAAGAAACGCGTTGAATCACATTTCCAACATGAAAAAACCACATCAAAAGTATTTTGAGTACTAAAAACTAAAGAAATTCGACCTAAATCGATTCGACTGGGTAACTATTATCATAAGACAACTTATAGATATGCTTGCTAAACCGTTTTTGTTTTTAGAAATTCTTGCAGCTACACTGAACTTTTTCATGTCGTTTCAAAAGCCCATTAATGCCAAAATTAATTTCGCTTCCTGCTTTGCTATCTAAAGTATATTTGAGGGAGGCGCATTCGGCTGGCTTAAGGTTGCCAATTAAGTGTAAAGGAAGCAACTAAAGACCGCATACGACATTTGGCACGCACTTTATTAGGAAACCAAAACGCAGCACAGAAGGGGCAAACCTCAAAAGCCAGAACTTTTCCTAGGAAAATGCCAGCTCGTTGCTTTCACTTTAAACTAAAGCACACACACGCACAACTCATTGCTATGCATCGCAGATACCCAGACCCGCTGCGACCCACATAAGCAGGCAAATAGAAGAGAAAAAAAAAAGCAAAAGCGAAGCAGCAGGAAAAAGCTAAAAGGCAATGAAAATTTTCCTTGTGCACTGCGAAAACTACGCAATTTAGAAAAGCAGCCAACGACCAACAACAACAACAACCATTCGGCTGGCTATATACCCTAGTATATACGCACACGCACCACCCCAACAACAACAACAGCAATCAACGTCACTCACAAAGCCGCTCCTGCCCCGCCTAACACCCCCCGCCACCAGACCAACGCTCGCTGCACACGCACAAAAAGCGCCAAAAAATTACAAACGCAGCGGTCGGTCGTTTGAGCGGCTTCTGTCGCTGAAGCCAAAGTGGTTTCTGGGTGGTTTTTGGCTCAATAAAGGACTGCAGCCACCGCAGCAGCAGCAGCAGCAGCAGAGGCCGGCTCCCCAACGCCGCCCAACTGCCCCCAGCGCGGCATATATACCCCACACGCACATATAGGCGCACACGCACATCTGCTATGTACTGCGAGGCAGCTGCAGCCACCCAACAAGGCCCGTTCGCCCCCCCTCCCTACCGACCAAACCCATGTCAAAGTCAAGCCACCACCAAACAAAAAAAAAGAGCCAAGAGAAGAAGCAGAAGTAAATGAAAATGTACGCCCTGCATTTTTTTTATTCAGTCGTTGCGAGGCCCGAGCAGTCGCCCATTTCGGTTTTCTTGAACGTCCTTGATCCTTGCAACGCACAGCAACAACAATGGAAGGGCGCCTGCTGGTCGTCTTCCCAAAACACAAAAACACACACACACACACACAGACACACACACACACAAAAGCAGGCACACAAAGAGCATTGCGGGCGCATGTAAAAAGCATAGCATACTTTTTGGGGCAGCCGCCCCGACGCAACGCCGCCTGCCTGACGCCTTATCAGTTGTAAAAACAAAACCGGAAGCTCACACACACAGACAGGAAGTCGCAGCGTGTGCGACAGAGTGGGTGAGCGAGAGCGAGAGTGGGACAGCGCGAGACAGAAAGAGTAGGAGAGAGAAAGAGAGGGGGCGAGAGAGAGCGCGACGCGTCGTCGAACTTTCAGGGTTTTTGTGTGTGTGAAAAGTGAAAGTGAAAAGCTGTGAAGGCAAAGGACAAGGCAAAGAAAGTGAAAGCGCAGCGAGCACGCAAACGCAGAGAGCGCCACACAAGAGAGCAAGCCGCTCTCACAGAACGAGAGAGAGAGAGAGAGAGAGCGCGTGCCAGAGCGAGAGCGAACGAGCCTGCGAGCGAGTGTGAGCGAGCGCGAGTCGCTGTGTCCTTTGCTGCAGTCGCGCGTCTCAAGAAAACCGCTTCGAATAGCTTGAATGCCTCCATTTTAATGGCCGCAATGTCCTTGGCCAAGCAACGTGCCGAAGGATATTTGGTAAACGCACGACGTCAGCGGCGACGTCGACTGCGACGTCAACTGCGACGCGTCAGCTTCGTTTCACGGCGCTTGCATTTACTTTCACTTTCGGCCTGGCCGCGAACTTGGCAAACAACCCCAGCACTCAGACCCCGGCACGCACACACCCACACACACACACACCCTAGCAACTGGCCCAGCCTGCGCCCCCCTTTGCACGCTTGCATATAATGTACTTTTTTTCGGCAAGCAAACAAAACTTTTACCCCAAGAGCTTTCTGCATTTTTTTTTTACCAGCTTTGGCGCAAGTTTATTTTTGACAGTGTTTTATGCCCTGCGGACAGGACACTGCAGCAGCAGCAGCAGCAGCGGCAATTGCTGGGGGTTGGGCTGTGCTGTGCTGTTGTGGTTGTGCGTGGGGCCCGAAATGACAAAATAATGTAATTTGGCATTAGATTTATGCGTGCTGCGCCTCCTTTGGTGCGTGTCCTGCAACAAGGACCTCAGCAAAAAACGCAGCGTCGACGTTTCCTTTTGCCTTTCACACATTTTCAACCTCTGCTGCTGCTGCTTCCGCCTTCCCTCCCCCTCCCCCCTTTTGGCTCCACCTGCGCCTTATGCTTGTTGTTGTTGTTCTTCCTCTTATTTGCCACGCTTTGTGTCCTGTTTTTTTTCTTGGCAGCGCCTTTGTTGTTGTTTTAAGCCGCTTGTGCGAATTTAGGGCAGGTTTCATTGACGCTTTTTTCGCCAGCTTCTTCTTCTATTTGCTTGTTTTTATTTTATTTTTCTTAGCTTCTGGCTAAGTTTCCTTCCTTTCAATATGTACATATAGTATATGTGTTTTAGCTTTAAAAAAAAAAGAAAAACTTTCGAATTTCTAGCTTGAATGTTGCCACAAATTGAAAAATGTCAACAAAGTTCAGAGTGCGAGTTGGGGAAAGTAGATCTATTTTTCGCCATCGAATTTTCCTTTCAAGTTGATGATTAAAGAAAACTTGAACATAACATTAATAGATAATAAATAAATAAAAATATAAAATGAAGTTCTACTTGGCTAAAGCATGAAAACCAATGATAATAAAATATAATAAATATATATATATTTCTTTTAGCAAAATAGTTCTGATGTCTTCTAAATCTCCTAGCGTTTTCACGATAGTTCGGGCTCATATCTTTAATATAAATTAATCTATTAAGAAACAGAAGTGCAGTCTTTGAAGAAGGCGATATTCTTTGCAGGCTTCATGGCTTTTGCGCTTAATAGTTCAACGTATTTTTAAAGATATAAGCCCGAAGTGTTGTGACTAATGTAAGTAATAATTTATGTATTGATTGTTCGATCAAAAAAGCTCATAAAGCTTATCAATATAGGCAACTTTTAAAAATTTACAGAACTGAAGAAGCGTGAACTAAAGATATGTTTAAGGTTTTTTTTTAATATATTAAAAACCAGTTTTGTTGTCTCTCTTTTATAATACCCAAGATATGATATATGAAATACTTAAGCGACTTATCGATATTTATCGATTTCTAAATTAATCTTATACAGCCTCTGTCAATAAATATTTAAAGTCTCTAGTTCTGCAGAGCAGGCCAGATGAACACATGCGCAAATTTTTTAAGCATTTTTGATCAATAATAAATACTTTGTGGAGTCAGATATGTCTCCTAATACATTATCACAAAATTCTTGAATAAATTTTAATCATTTTTGATGGGGCGTTTTATGCCCCGTTCAGGTGTTAAAATCTGACAACTAATTTACGACTAGTTCACAAGCACTTCACAGTCATAGCTCGAGAACTATGAAGACTATGCAGCAGCAATTGTGCGAGTCTGAGGCTAGCCTATCGACATATTGCCGCACCAAAACAATCCCAGCAAACCATGTGCAATTAGTCAGACACAGTAGGCATTAGGTAGAAGACATTCCTACTCATAGGAGAACATCTAATAGAATTTAAGGAAGTTTTCATTTTAAATTAAATTTTTTTGTTTGCCTTAAAAAATGAGCAAAGAATCGAAAACGTGGATACTGAAAGTGGCGGCAATCGTTGCCGTGTCGAGTCTTTTAACGCTCTTTGTGATTGTGGCTTCTAATTCGATTGCTTTCTACTCGCCGGCAGATGGCGTTGTGGAGCTGACTGCCTCGGACTTTGAGAGCATGGTGCTGCAGGACGACGCCATATGGATTGTACAATTTTATGCGCCCTGGTGCAGCCACTGCCAGGCCATGCTGCCCGAGTACAAGCAGCTGGCCAAGGCGCTGAAGGGCGTTATTAAGCTGGGCGCGGTCAATTCCGAGCTGCACACGGAGTTGATCGCCAAATATGAAATACGCGGCTTTCCGCTTATGAAAATTTTCGGAGTTGACAAACAAAAGCCTACCGATTTCTTTGGGCCGCGCACAGCGAAAGCCATGGCCGACGTGGCTGTGGCTGAGGTCAACAAGAAGATAAAGGCGGCCTTTGGCGAGAGCCTGGATGTGGCCACAGACGCGGCCAGCAACAGACTTTGCTCGGAGAGCGACGTCACGGAGCTGCGGGCTGATAATTTTGATAGGCTGGTGCTCAATTCGGCTGACACATGGCTGGTGGAGTTCTATACGCCCTGGTGTCCGCACTGCAAGAATCTGGCAGGCACCTGGATAGCGGCGGCCAAGGAACTCAAGGGCAAGATCAAGCTGGGCGCCCTGGACGCCAGCGCGTACAAGCACAAGGCGGCCGAGCACAATGTGCGTAGCTATCCCACCATCAAATACTTTCCGGTCCAGTCGAAGCAGCCCGCCGACGCAGTCAAGTACACTGGCCAGCGCACTGCGGAGAGCATCATCAGCTGGGCCAATAGCAAGTCGGCGGCGCCTGCACCTAACGTGGCCGAGATCACGGACGAGACGAGTTTGTTCAATGCCTGCGGCCATAAGTCCTGGTGCGTCATCTCCGTGCTGCCCACGCTGCTCGACTGCAATGCCAAGTGCCGCAACAAATTGCTTGGCACCTTGCGCAAACTGTGCGCCAAGTATCCGGCGCAGCAGGGATGGGGCTGGGTGTGGACCGAGGGCGGCCAGCAGCCAGCCCTGGAGAGGGGTCTGCGTGTGGGCGGCTTTGGCTATCCGGCTCTGGTGGTGGTCAATTGCCGCAGAATGCGATATGCCGTCTTCAAGGGCTCATTCTCGGAAGCTGCACTTAATGAATTTCTGGGCGATATTGTCCAGGGGCGTGGCAGAACTTCAACTGTCAACTGCGCCCAAAAGCCGCCCGTTCGCAGTGTCATACCCTGGGACGGCCAGGATGCCGACGCACAGCTCCACAACGTGGCAGAGGGCGAGCGTTCAATCACGGACGAACTCTAAATATTTTTTTTTTGTTTGCCATTCATTTTTTGTTGCTCAGATAATGAAATAATGAAATAGAATTGAGGACAGAACAGATTCAGTTAGATGTAGATGTCCAAAACTCAGCTTGAACTCTTAATTTCTGGCATATTTTGTCCAAATTATGAAATAAATTTCATGTTTCGAAGATTTAATACCCTTTCAGACATTTCCCTTTTGCTGATTTGTGAGAATAGGGAAGCATTACGGCTTTTGTAAGAATAGTGAATATATCTTGAAAACATAACATTCTGACATACAAAATATTATTTTTTAACCGATTATTCGTATAGAAATACATATATAATATAGTAGTGCGATCCTGATAAGATTTGGCTCATGTATAAGCAGCATAGTTTAACTAGGAATTACGAGGTTCATCACGATATCTTTATAAAAAAAAACAATTTTTCCATACAAGAACCTACTTTTCGACCTATCGTTCCAATAGACTATATCATATAGTGGTCGGGTCCAAGCGGTTCCGACATATATATTCTACTACAGAAAGACGGAACAGTGAAAATTTTCAAGACGAAAGATGAGAGACGATTCTTATAGCAATAGACAGGCGGACACTTTTGAGTCCAGAATATATATATATATATATATATATAATTAATAGGGTCGTAGCAGCCTTTTTCTATGACAAAATTATAATACCCTATTCAAGGGTATACAAGAAAAATATTTAGGGTATATAAAGGGTATTCTTCATGCTAAAGACAGATTAAGGGCAAAGCGTATTGCTTAAAGTCTTTAATATAAGTTAAGTAAATATAGAAATAAATATAAATATTTTAACTAATAAAATACAGATCTGAGAAATGCTTCCACAAATTACGATTTATTCCCAGAAATTCTGTTCATAATTTTTCCTAGCTGTCGAATCTATCTTCGGGCGCATTAAAAACATGTTTATAAAATGTGAGGGCAACATTAAGGCGTCGCCCACGAGTCCTTTGGGCAGTTCCTTTGAAAACAAACAAACGAACGCCCGCTGCTCGTTGACCATTGACCAATTGTCATGGTCACCTAATCCTGGCTGACAAAATGGCTCAGCCAAAGGGCCAGCGAGCAGACGTCGACAGGACAAGTCCTCGGCCAGGCAACAAAGCGCCCAGCTAAGCATGTGCCAACAACAAGGCAACACACACATACACCTAAGCATATATAGAAATATATATACAAATATACAAATATATATATATGTGTATATATGTATATATATTTATCAAAAATATAGACCCAAGTCGAAGCGTGGCCCATGGCATAATATCTTTAAATGCAAACCGAGATGAGCACAAAATGACTGCCAGCTGTGCTACATTTGTCGGCGGCTCCTGGGACCCTAGCAGCAACTTAAAGGCTGCACATGCCACAAGCTTTGCCCGGCCCGCTCTGCCACACTTCAGCCACACACCCCCTTTCACCACACAGCAGGCGATGCACAGAACGAGCTGCTTATTCATTTAATTTTCAGAGAAGCCGCCCAAGGAGTAAATGGGTTTTGCATGGCAAGGTAGTCCACGCAGAGGCGTTGCGTGCAAGGGGGTTGAGAGGGGGCCAGAGTGGGGTTGCGCTGTGCATGGGCGTCAGCGTCGACTGGCAGTCAGTCAAGCAGTCAGTCAGTCAGTTAGGAGGCCTTCACTCAGCTCAGCTCAGCTCGGCTCGGCGGAAACTTTTGGCTGCCACGCACAATTTTCCACTTTCAACTTTCGTCAAAGGGGGCGGCGCGGGGCGGTTGTTGTTGCTGTTGCTGCTGCTGCTGCAGGGCGGTGGTTGGTGGTGCGGTTGGGTGTGCGTATTGAGCTTTATGCTTGGCTGATGTTGCGATAAGCGGCTGAAGCAGGCAATGTTGCTGTCGTCGTTGTCGTCGTCGATGTTGTTGCTGTTGTTGTTGTTGCTGTTGTTGCCACAGCCGCAGCCGCAATGCTGCACACGCCACACTCTCACACAAGCACATACACACACACACAAAAGTGGAGCTGAAGCAGCAAAGCAGCCCCTGGCGCTTGCCATAAGTGGGCGGGGAGTTGAAAAATAGGCAGCAAAAGCAGTTGCTGTCATTTGTTGTTGCTGTTGTTGTTGTTGCTGTTGTAGTTGGCGCCATTGCCCAATGTAAAAGTTGCTGAAAAGTGTAACGCAGTTAGCGCCAGCAGACGGGCAGGGGGGCGGACAATGCTGCCTGGTGGCTGGCAGCTAGTGTTGGGCAAAAAGGAAGCCTGGTGCCTGACTCTGCTGCTGCCTATGTCGCCTACGCGGCATAGTTTTAACTTGGCTGTTGTAATACACTTTCTAACACTGGCAGCGTTAGCTATTGGGCAAGTTTAAGCCTTCAAAAAACTGAAATTTGTAGGCAATTGTGAAGCAGCAAGATTGCAGAATGCAGCTACCAAGCAGCTCCTTTGTTATGGCTTGTTTTTAAAGCAAGTATGTGTGGGAAGGTTTGTACTTGGATAAATAATTGCAGGTTTTTAAACTAAGAGCAATTGTTGGCCAGATTCACTGATCTTGCTTAAGTTGCTTTCTATTAAATTATATATATTTCTGAGTGGCTGGACTTAGATAGACTATCTTAAAGCCTATTAAGCAAGCCCTGCAATGCCAGTTAAGCAGCTTTAGTTTGTTTAATAAACAATAATGACTAAGAATTATATAAAGATAAACATAAAATATCAATAGACTCAACCGCACAGCGAATAAAAGCGGACCACTTAACCCAGTAAATTGTCTCAGTGAAAAATTAGGATACTGGTTCAAATCTTTTAAAATATATCTTCACATTTCTACAAGAAATGCCCAAACCAGGCTACTATAAAATCGTATGACTGATTTAAGAATCGTATTTAAAATCGTAATCAAAGTAATTTTCAGGAATTTTTGCCGAGCTTCCATGTTATTAAAGTAGTATTCTAATTATTTGGTTTTCCAACATATATTTTATATATACTCTTTTTTAAAGGGATTTTTTTTTTTTCTGCTTAATATTTTGACACATGTGAAACATATTGTCGTTTTTTAAGCAGCTATTAAAAGTAAGCTAATGTTAGGCTTTTTAACTATTAATTGGATTTTTGTTCTTTTCATATAAAAAACCAGTGAGAGTATTTTTGCTTCGTTGCAGTTGATATGAATTTCTTTTGCATTTGTTGTTTTGCCCAAAAATTCACGCACTTTTTGTGCGTATCTATGTGAATGTTATAGAGTGTACGTGTGTGTGTGTTGGTGTGTCAGTGTGTGTAAGTGTCGTGGTAAGTACATAGAGGCGCCGTTATGTGCGCAGATTGCCCCGCTGCCAGGCGGGAAATGGAAACGGACGCAGCAAGTAGAGGGTAGCCGGGCGCCGGGCGGCATTTCGCCTTTCACTTTCGCAACGCCACCTAGCGACGAGCGCTGGGGAAGTGGCCGGTGGTGGGGTGTGTGGTAGTTCGTAAAGGGGAGCTGGCGGCGTGGGAGGCAAAAACTTTCGACATCAAAAAGAACTACTTTCGATAATCACAGGCCTGGCGCCAAAGGAATTACTTTAGCCGGCTGCGCGTTGCCGCTTTTTTACAGCTTTATTTTTTGTTTTTAGGGTTTTCTTTTTTATTCCAGTTTCGGATTTGCTTTAAAGTTTGGCGAGCATTTTCCCCGTTGCCTACATTTATGCGAATTTTTTATTTTATTTTTTTTGTGTGTTAACTTTCTCATTTTTATGCATTTTTTTATTGTCATTTTATGCGTTTATTGTTTTGTGGTTGCGCGCGATGAGGTCAGCAAACAGAGCGAAAATAAACAATTTGCACATTTTCTTGCAATGTTTGAAATTATTAATTAAGTGAAATAAAATTTTCAAACTCAATGCATGCTTAAGCAATTATTAAAATTTTTCGTAGAGAACTTTAAAGTCATCAATGACATCATGAGGCTTAGGAGGAAAATGCAATCGGAAAAACAATGCTGTGGTGGTGGATTTTTGGGGTTGCACAACCGGTTTTCTATGAAAACCCTTTTCTTTTGGCGAAAGCTAAATCGTTGCAGTAACTAATTTAAGAGAGAAATGTTTTCATTAAAGGGGTGGCTTACCTTGATGCGCAGCCACACAGCGGGTGGGGGATAGATTGAGGATTATTAGCTGGGAAATAAGCATGCAGTTTCATCTAGGTGGAAACTGTTAAGGAATATAAATGCAGAATGGGGTTTGTTTTTAGGTTTGTATTGTTCTTAGATGTTAATCCACAAGAGCAGAGATTAGGGTACATAGAATGTGAATATTATTATTGAATGCCCAGCGATTACAATGGTTAACAATAATATTGAATTGAGTATAAAACTTTTAGAACATTATAATTCTCCCCAAGCAATTCAAATTTTGCGGGCACCTAATTTCGCGTGTCAAAATAAACGCGCAGCCAACTTTAAGGGAGTCAAACTTTGTGCACAGCCAACATCACACAGCAACGTACATATTTAACGTCACCTTTACGCAGTTTGCGTTACGTTGCGCATATTGCGTTAACGTCACATGTTCGTAATGCCAGAACAGACAGAAATTCAAATGCATAGTATTTTTTTAAGTTTAAAGAAATATTTCTTTTTTACGAGCACAATAGAAATTTTACAAGCATTCAAATATATATTTGTAATGTTTGTAAATAAACAATTCTGAAGGTATATTCTTTGAAAGAATTAAAATGCTATTCATTTAAATTTTTGGTGTTTTTGCGTTTGCAGCGCGCGGTCACTCTGGTTTTCACAGCAACAGCAAAGTAGACGGACGACGTTGGTCTCGTCAACGAGATTTTCGATACAAAAACAAATAGAATTAACAAGAAGCCCAAATCCACAAGATGATGAAAGCCGCGTCCTGTGCCTATGTGCGCGCCAGCGCCCAGGCACTGTCCAGCAGCCTACGGGCCAGCGGAGCCGCCGTTGGTAAGGAAAACAAGTGATCGCAGAAGCTGCAGTTATATAATGTGGCCCAGCGCCAGAGATTTGTGTGCAAAGCAGCCCAAACATTTAATCAAATACGATTTTCGCAATGTTTTCAATGGCCAAAAGGCCAAAGTTGCGAATTTCCTTACGTAATTTCAACATAACCTCGCCCCTTGTCAGTTGGCCAAGTGAAAACAGCTGATCAACGAATGAGTGTGTGGAGCAGAAACACAAAAATTTGCCTGCGGCCTCTGCTCTTTAGTGAATCCTACTCTAATCTATCTCCCTTGCAGCCACGCGCCAGGCACACACGGATCTGCGCGTACCCGATTTCTCCGCCTATCGCCGTGATTCAGTCAAGGACGAGCGTCGCCGCAACGAGAGCGCCGAGGAGCGCAAGGCTTTCTCCTACATGCTGGTCGGTGCTGGCGCCGTTGGCGGTGTCTATGCGGCCAAAGGCATGGTCAATGCTTTCCTTGGCTCTATGAGTGCCTCGGCCGATGTGCTGGCCATGGCCAAAATTGAAATTAAATTGGGCGACATCGCCGAAGGCAAGTCGGTGACGTTCAAGTGGCGCGGCAAGCCACTGTTCATTCGCCACCGCACCCCGGCCGAGATTGAAACGGAAAGGGCTGTGCCCACATCGGCGCTGCGTGATCCCGAAACGGACGATGTGCGTACATACATTTTATGATATCCCACTACTTTTTCTGTTTAACCCACATTTGCTTGTACCTCTTGCAGCAACGTGTGCTCAAGCCCGAATGGCTCGTGGTTATTGGCGTGTGCACGCATTTGGGCTGTGTGCCAATTGCGAATGCCGGTGATTTTGGCGGCTACTATTGCCCCTGCCATGGCTCCCATTATGACGCCTCCGGTCGCATTCGCAAGGGACCGGCGCCATTGAACTTGGAAGTGCCCACCCATGAGTTCCCCGACGAGGGCACCCTTATTGTTGGTTAAGCCGTCAAGAGTTGTTTACGTTTAAGCAAAGCCCCCGCGACAGCATATAGAGAATGGATTGATGTAAATTAATAAAAACCACACAAAAAAAATCAAACTGTTCTCTTTGGTCTGCCGAAGATTGAATACCCCGATCCGTCCGGCTTGCCCTAACGTATATACTGCCTGCATCAAAACCTATACCTACACAACGTTTAGTCAATATGGCTTTAAGACTAAGAGACTTGAGTGCATATAAACAGATCGACTGGCCTCTCACTTATTGAAATTATACATAAGTACACTTTGTGATGCCGGTGTCTTATTAACTGTCTTACACATTTCGTGACCAAAATTAAGAACCTTTAGCAAGAATATTAGAAAATTTAAGTGCTTCTTTCTAAACTCACCTGGTCGAGTTGCATGCAGTGGCTTTGCCAAAACTAGTGTAGAATTAATATATAAACACAAAAACTAAAAGAAATGTGGGTGATATTTAAAGCCCGTTCCAAACTTTAGGGGGGTTGCCACCCAGTCAACTAAATGCAAAACATTCAATTTATCGGTCGGCCTATCGTCGCCTTTTACTTTTGCCATTTCCAATATGAGACTGTCCCGTTTTTTTGGCTTCTGTGAACAGCTGATCGAGTTGGGCTAATAAACAGTTCGAATTATTAGAAGTGTTCGGTCTGAAATGCAGCAATGCAAGTAATATACATAAAACAGATATATTGGTGTTTTGCGTTTTGTACGATGGTAAGTAACATAATAATTAATCACTTATGCTAAGAGTAGTCAAGGCAAGCATTCATTAAATTTACATATAATTAATTAACATGCTCAATAAGTGAGTGCGTTAGAGGCTTTAATAAAATGTGTTCGGTATCACTTCATTTTGTAGGCTTTAAGGAAATTCCTATGAATGGACGACAAATTATCAGCAATGTTTTTCATTAATTTCAGTTTTTCCTTTTGTATGGCCAGCTTTGCCTCTTCTATTCTCAAGATTCTTTCTGATTTGTTATAGCTATAATTTGATTGCGGTGGTGCATAGGTATTTGCCGAGTAGGCCGAGTCACTTTTGATAGAAACGGCTCTCTCCGGGCTTCTTGGTAGCTCAGTTTCGCCATTGGTTATTGCCGGTGGACTTAACGCGTTGAAATTCGAGTCGGCCGAATCGCTGCTGTCCGAATCCTCCATGGGCGAATAATCTGTAAGTGATGTGAATTGAATTATAGCTGCATTTTGATATGGCTTTATGTGCTATATGTATACCAAAACTGTCGGCCATGCATAGGCTCAAGTTAACCAATTTTGATTCCTTCAATATTTCCTGCACTTGGCTAAAATATTCCCATTTTGATGGCTGCCCGCTGTTGCGATATTTTGTCATTTCTATTCTGGAACAAAAGACAAGGTAGACACTGGTTTATGTCCTTCATCTGCATTCGACAGCTACATACCTGTATTTCTTAGTCATATTATCCAATTTGGCCTTTATTTCTACGTGGGTTGGTCCATATTTCTGCAATTTTTCTGCCATTTCTCTGTGAATCTGCGTTTTAACTCGCGCGCCGCGCAAACCCTCAATGTTTTCAAGCCACAGTTTCAAGAAGAGTCTCGTGGGCGCCGGGTCCCAGACAAAACGTTGGCTGCGATAACTAAGTTCTGTAAAATATTTAAGGCTGTAAATTAGTTGTTTGAATTAAAATTTAATATTTGTTTATATACTTTTTTTGTTGTCGGCGCGACGCATGATGATGTGCAGGAATGGCTTTTCACAGTTCGATAAGCAAAAACCGATAAGACGCGTTTTGTTTTTAAAGCTGCTTTTGTCACAGAAAGTGTGGCAACGCTTTCCTACGCAGCGGGCAAAATAAAAATTAAGATGCAAGTTGAAGATAATGCACATTTAACAATTTATCTGTGATTATTGAGCAAGGAATGTCTAGTTATTTGCCATAGATATCATAAAAATTCCTCAGAAATTGTTATCGATTTGCCGGCTAGACATAGATCAACCAGGGGTGAGTAAGACCATCAACCATACAATATATCACGATTAAGAACTTGTGGCTTCGATAGTTGCGCACTCCTTCAACCTATCGATATGCCCATCCATCGATACCTATATTCAATTTGCTATGATAAAATAGCATATTGTGTTTTTTTTTTTATTTTATACATTACTGTCCGTAACATAGGGATTATAGATGAAAAATTAAAAATGGTATTAAAAGAATACTATTTGCTTACTAAACAATTTGTCCATCTCTGGGTGGCATATTAGTTATTGCAGCGAGGTGGCAACTCTGTCAAAACAGCTGACACAGTTTTTAATTGCAATTTGCAATTTGTTTGTCTGCTGCTTGTTAATACGCGCAAATTGCAAAGTAATGGCCGAGGAAATAGACGATAACGATTTCTATCGTGAAAACTTTAGCGCCGATTCCGACTGGGAGGTGTTCAACGCCCAGCTTGGCGAGCTGCTACAAAAATGGGAGGTGGCCGTGGACGTGGGCGTCCCACTGCAGCCAGAGGAGCTCTTCCATTGCAAGTGGCACGTAGAATCGCAAACTCTGGACATGCTTCGCAATAGCATTGCCGTGGACTACTACGAAGCGCAGCCAACTAACACGGCGACAGTTGTAGTGGGCGAGGAGGGCGGCACCTGCCTGCAGCGTACGAATTGCCATCACGATTTGATGTGCATTTGGAACAGCTTTGGGCCGCCCATACGCAATTCCAGCGAGCTGCACACGTTGGCGCGGATCTATGGACTGCGGCGCTTTGTGCTGCTGCATCCCGTGAATGCTGCCAGCAATTACATGAAGTCCACATCAGAGTTTAATTTCTTTTTGAGCGCTGCGACTGTGGTGGCTGCCGAAGTGTCCAGCGTGGTGCCCATCTTTGTGCAGCTGTACGACCCCAAGTGGAATTTCTATACGGGCGTCGCTCTGGCACCCGCTTTACGCACCAATTTTCGACTCATTGGTCTGGAGCAAGCGCCACTGGAATGCCGTTATTTGACGGGCCTAGTAACGCTCTTCCGTGACAAGCTGCCCTCCGCGTACACACAGGAAGCCAAGGTCTCAGTCCGCACCACCTACACGCTGGATGCGGTGCGCATACGCATGCCTTTATATGTGCCCTTCGATCATGGTCTAAGTTCCGAGGACATAGCCATCGATGGCGACGTGGAGCAACTGGATGTGCAGCATTTCTATGCACTACCGCATGGTTATGCGCCAGAGTCATCCACAGAGAGCTACCTGGTCTACACCTGGCCAGAGCTCTCGGAAACCGTGGCCTTTGATAGCGAACAGCGCACGGATTTTTTGCCCTCCAAAGCACCGTTGGGCAAGATCTATTTATCTGTGGAGGCCTTTTCGTACCTAAGTTGCTGCTTGCAAGATTATCAAGCGGTGGGCAAGGTCGTGCGCTCGCTGGAATCGTATGTGGGTCGCAATTTCTCTGGCATCAGCAGCGGCGCCGAGCGCACAAATCCATTGGATAAGCTGACGGAACACAAGCTGACCGCGCGAAGGGAGCGCAACTATGAGCTGCCCTCGCAGGCAGGTCTTACCAAACGTTTGCCTGGACCCATGACAGAGAGCGAACTCACGGAGCTATTGGCATATCTGTTTCCCGATATGCATCCAGAAATGGCGCTATTTCCCTATGCCAAGCAGAGCTTCAAAGAAAAGGTGAGTCGTTTTACAATTATGAACGTGTTTACCCTTCCAGCAGGTTCATTTCTACATCAAACAGCTAATGCATTAGGAGATAGCTCAAAGCCTATTGATTATATATTCTTGATTAGCATGACGAACTCGAACGATAATTTTGCTTCCGTGTTCTAAGTCAATTTGCTTCTAACTCTCAATAAGACTTTTAGTTTAATACAGCGATGTATTTTGGGTCTATTGGATAGAAGAACTATGTAATTCAGCTTTCGAAGGAACAATTGGTTAAAAATTGATGTCTTGTGTTGATTTGTTTCATTTTTTTTATTGAGACTCTTTTTCGAGCTACCTTATCCATACGCATCAATAATGAGCTTTATAATGTGTAACATATCATCAACATTCTATATATGATATAGCGCCTTTATAGCTTTATAAACACATTTAAAGGTTTCGTTATATACACCAGCTGTATTGAGTTTTCGGTGCCCCCTTTTCAATACTTCTTTTAGGGATCTTCGATTGGGTAGGTGGATACAGTTTACATAAACACATTACTTACACTTAAACTTATAGTAACTGATTATTTGATGAAATATCTAAATTTTTATAGCTTTCTTTCTTGCAGTTCGATCCGATGAGCATCAAGAGCGCAGTTGCTGATTCTTTGGTTTGTCGTCTCAGCTGCTTGTTGGCCACTTGCCACGCCCATTTGGGCAGTTTGGAGGGCATGGCGCAGCTGTGGGCGGCCTTTACGCGTCAATTGCGTTTATTGTGGGATAATTCTCTATCAGTGCCCGGGTGAGTACCCCGAACAATACGAAATATTAATACAACTATGGGTCTTAACAAAAATATGCTTTATTTGGAACTTGATGCGTATAAACGAAAAATTTGTGTTTTTTATTTTTTTTCTATATTTCGAATACAACAAACAAAACTGTCAAAACTTGTCTCTAATGAAGTTTTTGCTAACGCTTTGTTATATATTATTTTGTTACTGTTGAAGCCGCAAAGTTAACACTTTAGTGAATACATTAACAATTTAACACACATTTATTGTTAGAGAGTAACTTTGATCCGTTCTAAAATCTAAAATCGGGTGGTGTTTTGCTTAACGATCTATCGTTGTTGGTGTCGCTTGTGGCTTAAGAGATGAGCCCTCCTCAGAATCATGTTTCTTATGGGTTTCAGCGTGACATTTAAGAGAAATGTTTACAAATTGGGGGACGACAACAAAATACTTAAGATTCCCAACTCCTTCTTACAGAAAATCTATTGTATAAGGGTTCAAAAGGAAGTGAATTCAAGTAGATCTCTTAAGGACATGTCCTTAAAGTCACGTGATTTTCTATTATTGGAACTTAATGTTTGGCAGTATTTGTGTTCAATACACAGTTCCATCAAATCCAGCTCATCTTGGTACTCTAAAGTGCTGCTAAACTAAAAACTAAGCACGTGCTTTTTCCTCATTTTCGATCTCTTTTCTCGCTGGTGCTAAGGCAGTTTATTAATTTAGTTCATTGTAATTATGTTTAATACTAAATTTGATTTTGCATTTCTTACATTCTACTATAATCGATAACTCAGCCGTGTATCGAGTTATCGATCAATGAAATTCTTAACTATTTATTTTGCTTACTTTACAAGTGAAACATTTGCATTTGCTCTAGTTTTAAATATAAGCCTAAAATTGTTGGGTGTTTTCTTCTTCTGCTGCTGCTTCTTCTTGTTATCTTCCAAATTTATTACCTACAATTGATTTATATTTATTCATATAGTTTATATTTATAATTTTATTGTTGTTGTTCTAAATAATTGCTCCCGTTTTCCATCTAAATTGTGTGTTGCTTACCTGTCTAATGCTCAAAGCGTTATCTTAACTTGTTCTTAAATCGAATTCTAATAGATATATTTACCTTAACGTACTAAGTATTTAGTGCCAGACATGAGCATTGTGGATTTGGGCTTTGTAGGGCCCAAATCCTGCCCACGGGCACTAAATATTGTTAACTGTCAACTGTGTTCGCTCGGATTTGCGCTCAGGCAAATCCCATCATTAAGAATGTTTGAAACTCAAATAGAAAGCTTAAGGCTATCAATATTATGTACAAAGATTTACAGTAAGCATACAAAAATTACACTAAATATATTAATGAATATAAATCATAAATATTAAAAAAAGATTTTAGAAAAAAAGTTAGGCAACAAAATATGAAAAGAATTATAATAAAATTAAATACAAACCTTCCTTTAAAAACTAGAATTTATTTATAAACGAAAAGAGTAAATTTCTTCTAATTTGATTTCTTTTAATTTTATTAAAATCTCACTATAAAATTATAATTAAACATAAAAATTAAACAAATAATTGTTATAAGTATAAAACTTAGCACACAAACGTTTCGACTGAAGCTTTTATACAAAATGTAAATTCTTGGACTGCAAATAAAAAATTGCTTGTTAAAAATGCTCAACACAAATTTCGAGAAAATGCAATTTCTCATAATTTACTCAGTATATTCAAGGCAGTAAACGCCCCACTTGCAGGGCAATTGGAATGTGATTTTTTTCTTTTTTTTTTTTCTTTCTTTTGTTTGACTGGTTTCGACAAGCATAGCAAATGAAATATTTGAGAATTTTGTAACTTCTCTTGAGACTCTTGTTAATTGCTCAAAGTGGGTTGGAAAATATATTAAATTATTATAAAGAAAATGTTTTTGTTTTTTATATTTTATTTAAATCAAAAGAGATTGATTCTTTAAAGCATTCATTCAAGCACTTTTCTAACATAAAATCAGTAAAAAATATGAAATATTTTAAAACTGTTTTAATTAACATAAAAATGTGCTTGAATTAAATGCATAAATATAAATGGTTTAAGCAATAATATTATAATATAATATTATGTACAGTAGTGATATTTTCTTTTTAAACAAATAATTCATTTTCTATGCTTGTCCAACCGCAGTTTTGAATTGATTTTGTAGATTTTTGTTTTGTTCATTTCTATGCTATATTAAATAGTTTAGTGTGTAAGTGTGTGTTGTGTGTGTGTGTGTGTGTGTGTGTTGTGTGTGTGTGTGTGTGTGTGTGTTTGTGTGTATTAGTACCATTTATAAGATATTGACTTACGTGTTAGTTCTTTGATTGCTTAACATTTGCTGATATACCAAAAAAATCTACGCGCACAACGACAAAGAACCAAGGAAAGCGCTGTTACAGTTACAGATACAATTGCAGTTACAGATACAGATACAGATACAGATACAGATACATTTATGTACACAAACCAAATATAATGTCTATGTGGTTAACATACGTATTCATTGCACAAAAACACAAACAGCATACAAAAATAGTTTAGCTAAGTTCTTCGAGTTGCTTATTTTCTTCTTTCTAAATGTTATGCAAATTGTTTGGGACACGAAAACAACAGCAACAGCAACTAAATTGTTAGCAGGAACAACTAGAATTATGTATTGCACTCAAAGCGTGTCCATGTCCAAGTCCAAGTCCGTGTCAATGTCAGCCAATGTCAAGTTCAGTTCAGACAAGGCCTCAGCTGCTGCTGCTGCTTCTGTTGTTGCTGTGGTTGTTGCTGCTGTTGCAATTGTTGCTGTCTCATGCTCATATTTAGCTGGCTGCACTTGCTCAATGCTTGACACTGAGGTGCTCGGCGCCAAGGATGCTTCTGCTTGTGTGTCAACACAACTGCTGTCAGTTGTTGTTGCTGCTGTTCTCTGGTGTTGCTGCTGTTGCGGCTGCTGCTGCTCGCTTAGGCTACAATTACAAGTACAGTTACAGTTATCACTAAATGTATGCGCATTAGTTGCATCTATTAAATAATTGTTTCGTCTATATAAAATATTGTTAGTCGTTGCATTCGTCGTTGCCGCCGCGTTTAACTGTAAACGAAAGGCATTGCTGCGGCTGCCCAGACGTGTTGCTGGCGTGCTGCTGCTATTGTTGTTGCTGTTGCTGCTGTTGCTTGTGGGGTGATAAATGATTTCCTGACGCTCATATTCGTTAAAATAGTTCTCAACAACAATGCCGCCGTTGTCTACTGCTGCTGCTGCTGCTGCTGTCGAAGCTGGCAACAGCGACTGTTGCTGATTGTTGTTGTTGTTGGTGCTGCACGCGTGGCTGTTGCTGCTGCTGCTGCTGCTATTATGGAAATTGGCTGCACGGGGCACCACATCTGGCGGCGAGGTGCAGCGTTGCGTTTGCGGTGTATTGTAATATTGTAAACGTTGTTGTTGCTGTTGTTGTGGCTGTTGTAGTTGATGTTGCTGTTGTAGTTGATATGGCTGCTCCAATTGCTGATTGTTTCTATGTCGTTGCTGTTGTTGCTGCTGCTGTTGTGTTGCAGCAGTTTGCTGCTGACGCCGTCCATCGCCTGCACCGCCACCCGCTGCCATGGCCGGCGTCAGATATTGTCAGAAAATGCCATCCAAATTTAATACAACATTGAAATATCAGGATAACATGAGCCGCCCTCATAATGGCACCAGACCGTTGCGCGTTGTTGGATTGCGCGCCATATATATATCCATATCATGATCGGTCCAATTGTCCGATGTGTCGCAATAATTGTTCAACGTGTGCGTTGAACCAGCTGTCGAATATCTGCTCAAGCAGAGAGAGAGAGAGAGAGAGAGCAAGAGGGAGCGAGAGGGGGGAATAGATCAATTACAATGCACAACAATTTACTCAATTTGTGTGTTGGGAAAGTTGTGTGGAAAAGGCGGTTAATGACTTGTGCAAAAATGTTAAAGCCGAAACGAAACCAAACGAAATTAAATATAATGGACGTAACGAATTTACAACATTGAGCAAAGCAAATAACAGCAAAAAAAGATAATAATGAATTAAGTAAACAGTTAGTTGTGTTCGTTTATTAAAAGTTACTATGAGGTTTGCTCGGAGGTGGTTAATTAATTGAATAGGCGTTAAATTAAGGCTATTGTCGAAGGTACTTTATTTGTTTTACAGATTGCATAATAAATGGGGAGGCTTTCATTAAAAATTGTAGTTTGACTTTAAATGAGTTTTTTCTATAACAAAAGAGTGCTCTTAACCATTAATCCGTCAGTCAAACTATCAGAAAAAGAGAAGAACAGCTTTTTACTTCTATCTATTTTATTAAAAATAAAGTGTTTATATTTATGTTGTTTTGTTTATGTTTATATTTTAAATGGATAATATACACAATTTAATGTTCTTCTCCCTTAGCAAACGATTATATTTCCAAATATCTTAAATAGATAATATATATAATTTCTTGATGGTCTTCTATGAGAATCGAAAATGTTTCCAAATATCGACTGGAATATACAATTTCTTCTTGTTCTTAAAAACAGTTTTAAATATTTGAATTCTAATTGGACCGTCTTTATAATTTCTCTTTGCTATTCTCCTCATATAATTTTTCGTTGTAGTTTCCTATTCCCAAAGCTTGATTGATTTATTAAAAAAATTAAATAGTAGTTTTTGGCTCAAATAAAACCTACTAGGCTTCGAGTATTTCAGTTTTTACAAACTTAAATATTTGTGCTTTTTTCAGTTTACTTTTCCGCAAATTAGCAAACATTGTTTTTTACGCGCATTAATTAAATATTTTTGTGAATTCAAAAAGCAAAAATTAGAGTCAAAGCAAACCTAATTTAAATGCTTTTATTATGCAAATATTAGCAAAACATACTCAAAGCTCAAGACATGCTTTGAAAAGCTTTAGTTCTGCTCTTGGGTGGAAGAGGGAGATGCGCAACTGGTTAATAATTAATTTAATGGCAACACATAAAAAATGATAATAAAAAAAAACAGGTTTTGTTTTGAGAAACTCTTGAGCAAAAAAATTGAAAGTGTGACGCTTGTAATTAGCGAAATGTGACAGTTATCCGAGTTGTGTGTGTTGTGTGTGAGTGTGTAAGTGTGTGTTAATTGAGTGTGTGAATGCTGTCTCTTTGAGCCGCACCAATCACCTGGAGGGTTAGCATCTTTTGGTTGTTGTGTGTCTGCGTTCTACTTACCGACTTCCCGGTCGATGGTTATGTATGTGCGTTGTGTTCAGTTGATCGCGTGATCTGGAGCGCGGACGCGAGCGTCTTGCATTGCTGGATGCAATGCTGGCTGGCCCGCCGGGGCCAACCAGCCCGCTCATGCCCATCAAGCTGCCGGCGCCGACCATGCCGCCCATGCCGTTGGCACCGCCGCCGCCAGGTCCACCACCGCCACCGCCATGTATGGAGCCGGCGTAGGAGGCGCGCGACATGCGCTCGGAGGCAGCGGCCAGCGACTGGCGCGATTGACGCAGCTCCGGGCGCGAATTGACCAGATTTGTGGGGAAGGCGCTGCCCAAATAGCCGCGATGTGAATTATTCGAGAAACTGTGCTGCGACTGCCCATCGGCTATGGATCTGCTTTGGTGTTGTGTGTGGCAGTCGCATGTGTGTATGTGTACGTTCGTGTGTGTGTGAATGAGTGTGTGTGCATCGTGTTGTGGCATGAATAAATAACAAACATAATGAAATATGAAATTACAATAAAATAAACACAAATTAAATATGGCAAAAATCAAGCAAATATTTGGCCAACATTTTCAATGATTGAGGCTGTTTTGTATTAATTTCGATGTCAACACCGACTAGCTGTTACTCTACATACCTTGATTTGGCCACCTTGCCGGGCATGCCAGAGAAATGACTGCGCATATCGTCGGGCTGTTCGACTGGATAGATGCGTGGTCGCGGTATCGAGCGTCCACTGTACGCTGATACTTGATCCCATTCCTAAGGGAAGAGAGAAGGCGCGATATAAGAGCAGGGCATGGTTATGGTCATGAGAGATAATAATTGATTGAGGCAGATTTTAAAGAACTTACTTGAGTTTCTATTAAGAGAAATAAGTTATTAGAATTTTGTCTGTAAAAGACGCAGCTAAACTGTTTTTTGGCTTTCTTTAATTTGTCTTTATAGCTTAAACTTTTAAAATACTTTATTCTTAAAGAATTCTTCAAGTAAAGTTGTTGTCTTTGACATGATAATAGGCAATACTAATAGCATGTGCAATCATCTGCATATCCTTGAGCTCTTAAATTTCTGTCCAAAGATTGAATTTAAACTATTTGCAAGTTATCTTGCTGGGTTTTTTATTTTTTTAGAAAATAGGCCTAAGAATTTTCTTAAATATTCGTCTGTATAATATTCGATGCTGTTAACTGGCATGAAGCATATTCTTTTTGTACAAAAATCTGTGCAATCAGTTTGACCTTAACTCAAACATGAATAAACTTTGTTTACAATCATTTTAAACGCCGCTTAATTTACACTTAAAGCAGACTATTCTCTCGGTTTGTTGGGACTATAAAATAGCTTTAGTATCTGGCTGCAGCTATATAAATTCAAATTTATTTAAAACTCAACTAAATATTTTGTTGGCAACTAGCTGAAAACAGAGGGGAATTTAGACCAAAAATATAGGCTACATCTTTTTCTTTTTCCGCCTGCCACGTTTAATTTGTTGGCAAATAAATAAAAATAAAAAAATATATATATGGAAAAATGTTGGCTTCAATTGCGGCCATTTCCGAGTCACAGAGGCCAATTTAGCAACAACCTGAGGCCAACGTTTTGGCCAATCCGCTCCATATATATTTTTTATGGCCAATTGGCAACCAAACTCACCTTGTGATTGTTAAACGCCGATAGCGTGGCAATCGAGCCAAGTGGTCCTGGCGAACCGGTTGGACCGCAACAATTAACGGGCAAACCTCCAATTGGCAGCGGACTCTTTTGCTGGTTATTTTGCAGTTTGCGCGAGCGTCTGCAAGAGAGAGTGTGGAGAGGCATTTGATAATGTTCTTGCTGATAGCATAAAATATTTATGGATGCCATCAAATAGGCCTAACACGCTTTAAAGGTCGCCCCGTGAAGCAGTTACAATTGTCTCACCTGCTTGCCGCAATGAACACAATCACAGCCACAATGATGGTGCCACAAATGGCTGCACTGGCCGCTATGGTTATCTTATCCATGTTGGAGGTCTGCGAGGAGACGGTGCGCACCTCGCGGCATTGCTGATAGGGCACCGTTTCGGGCGTGACGTGCAGCTCCTCCAGCGATATGACGCACACTATGATGCACTCCTGGGCGGGCACATTCTTGATCTTGAACTCACGCTCGCTGGCCTCCAGCGGCGGGCCCTGCTTGAAGGCCTTCTCGCCGAACAGGCGATAGACAACGCGGAAGCCCAATATGTTGGCCGTCTCCGAGTCCCATTGTATGATCACGGAGCTGTCCTGGCGGAACGCATGCTTCACCTGCACCTCGTTGGCATCGTCGATGCGTGTGCCACGCTGCGGCGGATAGCCCAGCACCAGCGGTGGTCGCTGCGGCTTGTGTTGGCTGCCATTGGCATTGACATTGGCTCCCTGTCGCCAGCCGGGCGCCTGTTTGCCGGCTGTGTGCAATGTCGAGGAGCTGCTGCTGCTGCTGCTGCTCGTCGACGAGATGGCCGTGGCCTGAACGCTGCCGGTACCATTGACGCCCACCGTTGGCGAAGCAGCTGCTGCCTTCGTCGCTTTCGTTGTGGCTTGTGTTGGGGCACGAGTCTGTTGTGGCATGTGGCGCGACCACATGGAAAAAAAGAGATATTCATGTAGCTGACTATGCATAAATAATTTCTTACATTTAAAAAATCGCTCAAAATTGTGCATTTTATTGTCATTTTGGAACTAGTTAAGATCCGAATGGGAACTTTCTAGTCTCAAAGGTGAATCTAATAATCAAGAATTTTCTGCTGTATATATTTATAGCTTATTTTCTCATCCTGCCTAGTTTTACCATTCAAATTAATTTAATTAAGCAATTTAATCAGTTTTAATTCTTTTACTTAGCTTTTTTACAAATTGGTCCTATATAATTATAAAATATAATTCTTGAAACCTTTTTCAAAAGCTCGTTTAAAGCTGTTCAATTCATTCATTCAATTTCAATTTTAGTTCACGCTAAAAGGAATGTTGAAATGCAGCTAATAAATTGATTTAATGCATTCAAATCTAGGTTCAAGTGATGATTTTTACCCTTTCAATATCACTTTTTAGCATCTAGTTCTAAGCGCGTTTAAATTGGTTCCTGATTCATATTAAACTAGTTCAAATGGTGGGTCAGCTTGATCAAAACTAGTTCCGAACTCAGCAAACTGGTTCGCTATTGGTTCATATCTATCAAGTTCGTCTGTAAACTGGTTTCAGCTTTCGAATTGCAACCAATACAATCACTCACCGTGCTGGCTGATGTGCTGGAGCTGGAACTAGTTGTAGGCGCTGCTGTTGTTGTTGTGGTTGTTGTCGTGGACAATGTGGTTGTTGTTGTTGGGGCTGTGGCAACAGGCGCCGAGGCGGCTGTTCCGGTGCCCGTTCCAATAGCTGAGCCCGTCTCAAACTCTACGGAATCGGGTGAAGAAGGAAACGTCGGCTTGAGATTATCGGCCAGACCGACTGGACCACGGAGCGCGGCATCGGCTATTTCGGGGCAGCTTAGCTCCTCTGGCTGTATGGAGTAGAAGCCGCGATCGCGAAAACGCGGCGGCGTGCCACAAAACTGTGGATTGCGCTCACGTGAGGTGACCTAGCGAAAGACAGAGAGATAACGAGAGGAGAGGCGTCACCTAGGAAACAATGGAATGGATAGGCATACGCTACACTCACCTGCAAATCGCCATTGCGTATCCATTCGGCAACCCAGCGCAGTTTGCAATCGCAGTGCAGAAAGCGCCCGCCCAGCGACAGACCACGCAGTGTGGCATTCAAATGAGCAAATGCACCCTCCGGCACCGTGCTGAGTGGATTGCCGTCGAGGGCCAACAGTGTGATGCTCGGATTTCCACGGAAAGCCGCCTCCGGCAGGCTGGTAAGCAAATTGAAACCAATGTCCAGCACGCGCAGCTCCTTCAGTGAGTGCACAGCGCCGATGGGAAAGTCCGACAGCAAATTGTTGAGTAAACTCAGCGAGCTCAACGTTTTTCGCACGCCCGCAAATGCCGTCTCCGCAATGCTCTGGATGAGATTCCGTTCCATATTGAGCGCTGTGAGCGCGTCTAGGCCATCGAAGACGCGTATGCCACCGGCGCCCGGAAGCTCCTTGATGCCATTCTGCGAGAGATCCAGGAAAGCCAAGCTCTTCAGACCGCGTATGCATTCCGGCACGCGACGCTGTTTCGTGCCCTTCAAATTGAGATTCTTCAGACTCTGCTCGAGGCCACGAAATGCGCCCGGCGCCAGCGTCACATTGTTGTCGTTCAGCTTCAGCGTGGACAGCTTGTTCAGGCCCGCAAAGGCATCGTCGGGTATGTTGGAGAGCTGATTGCGAGACAGATCCAGCAGATTGAGCCTGCCCAGCACTTGCAGCGCCTCCACGGGCACCTCGCTCAGCAGATTATCCTGCAGATTGAGATTCTTTAGCACCGACTCCTGCCCCTTAAATGCGCCATTTGCAATCCTCTTGATGCCGCAACTGGATAGCTGCACATTGTGCAGACTCAGATTGCTAAACACCTCATCTGGCAGCTCTTCAATTGTCGCATTGTTCACATACAACAAGTCCACGGGCTTTAGACGCGCATATTTGTTCATTGCTTCCAGCAATTGCGTGAACTCGACCTGACGTGTACAAGAAATCAAAGGGTAATCAACTAACACAAAATTTAAAGCTACAAGTTGTAATTTGCTTTAAAAGACAAGGAATATTTTAAAGTTTTTAGTTTACCAGCAGCTTTTACCATGAGCTTTACAAGTCACTTTTATTAAACAACTCACTGAAACTCAAACAACAACTGATTCGATTACCAAGATAAAATTGATAAATTAAAAGAAATTAAGCTCACAGAGTAAGAAATAAATTGGCAAAAAATATAATAATTTAAAAATTATAAATGCAAAAATCATCTTGGGGATAAATCTTTATGTACTTTCATTTTGCTGATTTTTGAACAAAACACTAAAGATTCTCTTGAATTCGTTTTTAAACAATTTTTTTTACCTGATCGCATTGTACGCTCAGCTCTCGTCCGAGATTATAGGCACATATGCAGCTCGTCTGCAGATCGGGCACATCTCGCTGCCAGGGACATTGGGCGCTGGTGCGGCTGCTGCCTGCTAAAAGCAAAAGCAGCGACGGCAGCCAAAGTTGTCGATATGTGGGCGTGGTCGCTGTTTGAGTGCTGGTGCGTCTCATCTTGGCGCCGGCATAGAGCTGAAAGAGAGAGAGAGAAAGAGAGTCTAGTTAGACAGGGTCTTAAGAGCTGTCGGTGCTTAAAATTATATAATTAATATATTTGCCCAAGTAGTTGGTCAAAAGGACATTCAGGGACAATAAAGGAGGACAACCAGATTTATCAATCAGATGTCCAGCTACTTTCAATTTGATTTTAATGCTCGTTAAACAACAAACTGCGCGTGAAGAGAGTGTCTCACCTTACCTAATCTACCCCAGTTTTCCCCCGCCCCCCTCTCTAATGCCCACTTTGTGGGCTGCTCATCATTCTCCTGCTGATCCTTTGGCAGTTTAGTTTGATTAATTTGCCTGTCCGCCCGGTCAGGCCTGTCAAGCTGCCAGCGCTACGGCCCATAAAAAGCAGCATAAAAAATGCACAAAAAAAAAATAAAAAAGGAAGGTGAATAAGGAAGGCACAATAATCCTGCATCCCTTTTAGCAGCAACAAAATCGTGGTGTGTATGCTGCCGGACATTTAATTTAATTTGCCAAACGCGACAGGCGCGTAATAAAAAAAAGAAGAGAATAAAGTGAGCCGTAACAAAAGTGGACTGTCCCTTCGGTCCAGTCAAAAGCTGTTGACCTTTTTGCATAATCATGAATTATGGCCACACTCAATTTTGGGCCTCACAACTTTTATGCTTTTGAGGTGTCTCTATTTTCGAGCTCGAGACTTTTCTATTGTTTCATCTTGAAGCATTACGAGCACAATAGGGTTGAATGCACTTTAAATATAAGTTACGTATACGCCGGGTTGTGCGCATTGTAAAATGATAACTTATACATTTTATTTCCCCAACTGAAAATGTTGCGTGCAAAAGTTATGTTGTAATCAAATAAATAGTTCATCTGACTCTTAACAACTTTTAAGAATATATTTCTTTTGATCTGATATTTGTCTTCCACTCAATAACATTAGTTATTTATTCATGCGTTTTATTTAAAATTTTATAAGCTGTTGTAAAGCTCCACAAAAACTGAAGTGTTTGCATTTTGGAGCTGAGTTTTAGTTCAGCATAAAATGGATTTTTCTCATAAATAAAGTTGCACGTAAAATTTTAAAATAAATATGTTTGCTTTGATTTTGTGCAAAAATATGTTTATTTTTTATAAAGACATTTCTTAAATAAACAAAATATTTGCAACGGGTCAAATGTATTTGCTTACGAATTTAATATGGACAAATATTTTGCATTTATTTGGCTTTCTCGAATAGCACGAAATACAATGTATTTGGAATTGAACTTTTCTCGTTAGTTATTCACCGAAAACGCTGCAGGCCGAGCACTTTCAATTTTGCCTGAATTATTTAAAGGCAAAAGTAAAAGTAAAATTACAATTATCCAACCCTCCCCTCGACAAATTGCTCGCCCCCTTTCAAAGTTGAGCAAATCGAACGCTTCATTGATTTGTTTTACAGCCACAAGACCACAAATAAATATAATAATAAATAAATAAAGCTGCACGCTTCGGTCCCCCTTTTTATTAATAATAATCAACATTTTGTCTTTTGATTGATAGTTTCTCAGCAGATGTCTTTCTGGTCGATTTTCTGTGCCCTGCGGCCCAAAATGTCGTTCGCTTGACTTCATTTTGTCACGCGATTTGCGCGCTTCTTTGTTTTTTATTTCCCCTCCATCATTTGTGTGCTGCTTGCCTATGTTTTGTCCAATTCAAGTCTAAATTGCATTACGTGGCCAGCAAATATTTTGCGCTTGAGTGTGCATTCCTCTTGGCACCCCCAACCCCAACCCCTGCCAAGGCCCCTGCCATTCGGCGCTCACTTCTCACTCAACTGTCCGGCCGCAAAATTTAATTAAAAAATTCTTGCACCCATTTTTTTTGTTCGCTCTGCAGATTTTTTCCTCTGCTGCCGCCGGTCGCATTAATTGCATCACAAACATTTTTAATGCGCGAAAGTGCGAAAATTGCAAGACACAAAAGTAGTGAATGAAAAACGAATCAAGTACAGTTGTGCTGCAAAGTTTTAGCCAAAAAAAAAGCAGAGGAAAATACATTTTTCTCTACCCAATTGAAGGTGTTAATGTTTTTTTCTCGCCGCATAATTATTCACTTTTTGTCTTTTTTCGGCTAAATTTGCATTTTTAGACAATGCCCGAGCGGATCCGAGGCAAAGCTACAAATTTTTCTCGTTCTGCTTCTTGTTGTTGTTTTTTTTTTTTGCCCATCTATTTTGGGACAGCTTACAAACAATTTTTCCCTTCGGGCCTGAGCCTCTCACTTAAAACGAGATTTAATTGAAGTTTTTTTGTTTTGTTTTCTTTTTTTTTTAACAATGGGCGAGAAGTTGTTTTTGCTGCCGGCACAGTTTTTTAGTGGGTGGGAGTGGCCACATTGTGGGCGTGGCTGGGCGACCGCATGATAATGCTGTTAAGCATTTAAGTGGATTAGAATTTGCAGGTGTAAAAAGTTTTTCTCCTTTTTTCTTCTCTTTTTTGGGTATACTAAAGACGAAAAGTTGTCAATTGAAAAGTTTACGTATATGACTGGAAGTGTGTATGCGTGTGTGTGTGTGTGTGTGTGGGCAGGTGTGAAAGTGTTAGCTGAACTAATCTTTCAGGTCATCGCACGCATTAAAATTGAAAAAGTTCATGAAAATTCCTTGGGTCTAATATTATTAGAAGCCATTCATGAGTCTTTTAAAGTTCCTTTTGGGCGTTAAAATGCCTGGAAATTAAATGAAAAGATTCTCAAATCTTAAAAGCAAATTAAATTTGTGCTAATTGGAGTTGCCAGACTGTTAATAAGTGCACTTATCGATCATTTCGGAAACCCCTGCCAAGTCTATCGAAGTTGATTGGCCTGGAAAGTTTACTCTCCCAATCATGTTCTGTGCGAAAGGTTGTTTTAGCTTATTAAAAATGTCTGATAAGCAGCTTGTTGTGATTTCTAATCAAGTTAACTTGTTAAGAAAACAAAACAATCCATTATTTATTTATATTTATACATCTTAAAATTGCGATTAAGAACTGCCAGATTGTCTATCAACAGAGTTATCAACATGCCTTGTTTGTGACCAATGTTTAGTTTAAAGCTAAATTTACGCCCAAGGTTTTTACTTGAAGATCCTCAATTTTAGATAAGCTCACTTATCAATCACTACAGTAATATGGAGCTAATTAATTGTTCTATCAAAATAATTAATACCAAGCAGCGGATCATATCTGCAATTGGACTCATAAACATTTCAGACGTTTACAATAATTTGTTGCGACGCTTTTGATTTCTTAACTAAACAAAGTGTTGGGCCGCCAATGATATATGAGGGTTTATTGTTTGCATTGTGGGACCACGATAAGATAATCCTAAAGAGCTAAGATTATTGTGGTCGATTAAGTCAAGCAAAATTTTTAATGCTTGTTTTAAACCTATGGAATCTAGAAAGTCAAACGATTTGTAGTTCATTTCAACGAAATGTATTTAATTTCCTAAGGCTTAAACTTAAAAAAAATATCAAGTGCTTACTATCCTGCCAGCTAAAACTCTTTGGGAATTCTAAGAAAAGCCTTTGATGTTTAATTATTTGGCAATTTTCGAAGTTACTAGCATATGGCATAGGTTAAAATATGAGCCACACAAACGGCGTTGGCTTCATCGAAGAAGTAATTGCCGCAGGTCTTCTCGTCAATGGTGCGACCATCGGCACAGCGCAAATAGTGGCGACAGCCCTTGGTGGAGCTCAAAACGAAGGGAATGGTGCGGCCCTGGCAGCGATCCTCCGAGCAGGCCACCTTGTTGGGCTCAATGCACTTCTGTGAGCTCTTGTCAAAGAACAAGTCATCGCCGCATTTGCCCCATATTGGATTCTCATCGGGTGTGCCATTGGCCTGCTCCGCGCAAAAGAAATAGCCCTGGCAGGTGGCACCATCTGGCACCAATTCATTCTTCTTGGGGCTCTTCGCTGTGCCGCACACATTGCTGGGTAAGGGATGGGCATCACATTCGACTAGATTCTTGTCCACACATGTCCCAGTTCTGGCCTGATAATAGCCCGTCTTGCAGGTCTCATCCTTCAGTTCGCCCTTAGTGCACACATGATACCGATTACAGCCCTGCACATTGTCAAAGTTGACGCCGTTCTTGATGATGCTGCAGTAGTCAAAGCTGCTTGTCTTGCACTCGGAGGCATGACTCCAGGTGCACTCCTGTATGGTCTCATTGAAGTGCGTAGAGTCCGGACAGACGCCATAAACGGGCGTCTCCTCGTCCATACAATAATAGTAGCCGAAGCATGACTTTAGATCTGATATAAATAGGCCAGTCGCATTCGCACAGGTCACACCACAACTATCTGATCCCTCCAGCGTCTTGACGCACTTCAGCGAATCCTTGTCGAAGAACGGCGTGGTGCCCTTGCAGGTGCTATAAACGCTCTTGCCATCAATGCAGGTTATCGAACGACTGCACGACTCCGGATCACGTATAACCGTATTATTCGAGAAGAGCGTGCATATATCGTCAATGCGCTGGCTCTGGCCCAATCCACACAGACCCAAGATCAAGAGTGCCACAAGGCTGCTACCCGCTGTGAATATTCAAAGCACTCAGTCCACATATTGGAAGAGGTCAATTAGTAGCCAGCACCCACCTTTCATTGCGACTTTCTGTTTCGTTCTGTCTGCCAGCTGGCTGCTAACTAATCAGAAATCACTTTCAGCCCCAACTGTGCTTGCTTGCTTTTATATCAAAGGATCTGCTGCTTGATAAGCCAACAGAAATCTTAATTCATTATTGAAGAACATGCCCAGAGGAAATACCCACAGATTAGATTATTAATATCATATACGTAGAGATTGAACCAACTATATGACTATGACTTTGTGGCATTATAGTCTGTCACATTGATAAATCAATCTCTGTAAAGCCTAAGCCTTACGAAAATCTGGTCACCTGAAAAACATATAAGTATATATATACCCATGTACGGTAAGCTTAAAGAACCACACGTATGACTCTTATCTGTCTATGGCAAGATTGTTAACAATGCCATAAATCACTTTCTATTTCACGGCTGGCGCCTGCTTAGGGAATAGAAATAAATTTTAAAAGAAGGAAATAGCCAAAAAAAATTGTAGTCAGCGAAAATTGATTAGCCTAATCGCATAATTTTTCGGATTTTGACTAGAAGTTAGTCTTTTATTAATGCCCTATTTCATTTCACTTTTGTTCGTCTTTATTAACGCGTCGATCTCGGTAACTACAAAAGCTAGGGACCTGCAATTACAAATACAAATATATAGAACTAGTTATTCATTTCTTTTTTCTCAAGATCTCCTGCCATTTTCACAACAATCTTAGCTTGTGCTTTGGTATCCACACACTCTTGAGGGCCATTTTGTAGCCCTAAAAATACAGCTTGATGCTTCCCTGTGCTTTAGATCTAACATATAAAAATAATATTCTGAAAGTAGCTTCGATTATTGATATAAGCTGACAAACAATATGTGCTGATAAACAATAGAGTTGACATAGGCTTGGGTGTTATATTCTGTTGTATTATTTTAAAAAAATATGCGATACAAATAAAATTATGAACATAAATTATTGATACAAATTCTCTACTTATACACAATTATATTTTGCAATAATGTAATTGTTTATTTAGTAAATTTAACTTAAATATGATAAAAAATAAGCCATGACTGTTAACAACTTTGTTTCTATTTAATTGAAAGTCCCTTAAATAACGAAAGCCAAAAATAGGCAATGTACTTATTTTTTGTCACAGTCTCTTAACTCTCATAGGCCTCTTTAAGGCTAAGACCTTGGCAACTTGCGCATGTTGAGTGTGTGTTTATATATTCAACATCTTGGCTTGGGAAATAAATAGAACTATAAAGTCACTTGGCCAAAAATAAAATGGGCCAAAACAAATTGTTATGCTCTGGCCACAAACTAAAACGTAACGTTAGCTCATTTATTTGGCCAGTTTATGGCCGGGGGCGTTGTCCTGACGAGGTTCACCTCAGCCCGGCTCCTCCCCCCTCCGAAACAATTAATGATGTGCACAGCGCACTTGAGCTTAAACTGGCCAACCAGATACCAGCTGAAGGCAGCTAGCTCCATTGTGGTCAGCATTCTGGTAGCAGTTGTTGGCCAAAATGCTTGTCAATTGGTTTTTAGCCGCTTTAAAAAAGCTTTTAAGCAGCTGCAGCGCCTCTCCATACGAAACTCATAAGCAAACTTTATGCAAATGCACAATAGAACAGAGTAGAGCTGTGCATTGGGCGCAGCAATTTGCTGGACACATCCGCTGCTGACCAAACAAGTCAGTTCCGTTGCTGGCCAAAAGAAGAAGAAGACGAAGCGTTGTGCATGCAACACATAACTGTTCAAATTGCCACTACTTGAGGTTCAATAAACTCTTTGTCCATGACTCACGGGAACAGCAGCTCCTCCCCCGTTGCCCCTCAAGAGGAGCTCATTTACTATGCACAAGCCGAAAGCCACGCACCACACAAAAGCGGATGAAACAGCGTGAATACCAAATGTGCCAGGCGACGGCGACGACGGTGACAAAGACGCGTTCCCTCCATCTTTCCCTTTCTCTTTCCCTCTTTCTCTCTCTCCCTCTGTGTCTTTAGACAGTGCGTGTCGTGGATTGAAGATATAGTTGGGCATATATATATATATATATATATATATATATATCATATGTAGGTTGCCATTGTCATTGGCATAGACACCGACAGCTGACGCCTTTATTGCCACTTTGCTGTTGGCTTGAAAAGGGGCTCAGCTCAGCTCACTTCAAATCGCCGTCTTTGTTAAGGGTATGCAAAATTCTTAAAAAAGGTTTATTTTGTTTGGAATATATCACAACGCAAATTTGTAAATAGATGCATATCAACACGTACCGCTTAAATTATCTGAACTGCTTGATGAGAATATTCAAATTGAATAAAACTTTAACAGCTTAACAAATGAACTGTAAATATTTCTAACTTTGCTGCACTTCTAAACATCTGCTGTTTATTTAACAACTTATCATTAAAAAAAAGGCTTTAACAAACTGTTTATCATTTTGAACTTTATTCTTAGTCTGCAACACTTTGATTTCGCGAACGGTTACCTAACTTCTAGCAGTTAAAAATGAATTCTAACTCTTTAAGTTTGTTTTTATGTGCTAAAGTTGCCAAATGTTTAAATTCTCAAAATAAGACTATCAGGGTTGACAGGTTGGATCTTTCAGGGTTGCCAATTAGCTGTACACTTATCGATAATTTATATTAATCATTTATCGATATGATCATATATCATGTTTTCATGTTTATCGATACACACTGACGTTGCTTAGATCGACATTTATATTTTATTTAAGGTTGATCTGGGCTTATTAATTATCTTAATTAGCTATTATCAAGACATTCGGCATATACCATCACAGTATACAATACTGTCTACTGATCGATATATTTATGATATTATTGATAAGTCTGAGGTTTACAACTTTGTTGTAATAGCTGATGTCGTTGTTCGTTATTAGTAGTTGCCAGATCAAGAACTTTGCTGTTACTGCATTTTTAAATCCGTCTTGCGTTGCTAGATGCACAACTTTTCAACAACTTTGGTATGTTTTCAGGACTGTCAGCTGTAAACTTAAAGGTTTTTATTCGCTCTTATTTAAGCTTTTGCTATTTTGCAATTTGCAAAGTTTATATTCCAAACTATTTGCTTTAAATTAAATTGCTTTTCACAATACAAACTGTACAAATATTGCTTAATTTACGCTTGCATTGCTCTTTAACCGAAATCTCTTTATACAGCGTTGCACCTGGTTTTCCGGATACACGCACCTGTCTGCTGCACCAAAAGCTGCAGATGCTCAACGTTTGTGTGGAGCGTCGCTTGCAGCGCGAGGCGCTTGGTAAGCGCAAACAGCAGCAGCAGAAGGTTGTGGAGGAGCAGCTGTTAACGGATGAGGACGAGGAGGATGATGCCGAATTTTATGACTGCGACGAACCAACTTCCGCAAGCGGCTCACCAACCAAAGCGGTGCTCAGCCTCAAGCCAGAGGGTCGCTTGAAGCGTTTGGGTCAAGAGCGTTTGCTAGACGAACCCGAAGAGTTTCTGTATATACCCGAAACGCAAGAGCCGGTGCCCAAGACAGAAGATCAGCTGCAGGACGACGCGGAGGTAATGTTAAAACTGGGACCCGGTTCGGGTTTGAGCACACAAATGATGTGCACTTCGCTTTTGTCCGATATGGAAGCATTCAAGGCGGCCAATCCTCGAGGCAAAATGGAGGACTTTATACGCTGGTATAGTCCCAAAGACTGGGAGCAGGTGCAGAATGGTAAGGGAGTAAAGTTAGCGATGCGTTTGCAACGATAATATATCATATTATTTTATTAACGCTCCAGACAGTGGAGAGACTGTGCATCAGTTGAGCGTGCGCATGACCACCGAGGGCAACACCTGGCAAAAGGTGTGGCAACAGGCACAGCCCACTCCAGTTGCCAGACAGCGACGCCTCTTCGATGACACCAATGAGGCGCTAAAGGTGTTACACTATCTGGAAACGCGTAATATGAGCGAAATCTATGGACTGACTATTATACCCACGCTGCACACGGCCATACTGAAGTTAATTGTAAGTTATGGTAGATGTAAGCCGAACATTAAGATACTCTTGCAATATACAAAGCCTTTCAAAAGGATTTTTTACTATATTTAAGTATTATTTTCACACAATTCATATATTATTTCTACTCCTACAGGACATCTACAGCAATGCCCACGTGGAGGATCTGTTTAGCAGCCACATTGAACAGCTTTTAAATGATCTGTGTCGTGTCTCGCGCGCCCACACGAATGAGCTGCCCAATGTTAGGAATCTGCTCGAAGATCTGGCAGAGCTGGAGCGTCGTTTCTATCAGTTCAAGTGCTTTGAACGACTCGCTGGCTATCCAAAATGCAGCTCGTTGGCCGAGATCAAGCGACAGTTTGAGGAAATACTCAAGAATGAGAATAGCTGCACAATTGTAGATAAGAAGCGCGGCGCTGCGGGCGATGTGCTGTGCAGCAGTGGCAGCTTGTATGATATATTGAGTCCTAAACTCGAAGAGGATATATCCAATCGGTTGATCAGCAAAGATTATGTTTTACGTCTGGATGGTGATACGAAATCAACCGAAAAGGGTCTTTATATGGGGCCACAGTTTATGCGAGCGATTGTTACGGGCGACAAGCTAAGACTCTGTGGCGCCTTCACGGAGAGCACAACCTTTGTTTAGAGGCAAGCGTTTTAATTCTTCAACCGTTCCAATTTGGTAGCGTACTTACTTCGTATATTATATAATCCACTGGATTCGAAACCATTTGAAAGGATTACAAAAGTCATAAGGTTCATTTTGAAAATTCAGGTTGTACGGAGTAGAACTTTCGATGGCGTCGGTTTCGAAATTTCAAAATTTGTACGATAATAAATATATTTAATAAATCTCGGGTAAATACAGTCCGGTTTCGAAGTGATGTACCTCTTTCTACTCGTACGGACCCCGACTATCGATTACCATCCAAAAATCCACATTCTAAGAGATGACCCAAAATGACCAAAAATGCAGTTACATCACGTTTTTTGCTAAAAATGACTTTTTTCGGAAATCTGAAAACTTTTATGCCGTTCTATTCTATGGACCTCCGCGACATAACCCTGCCAATCTGCCCGCGATTGGGCTTTATTTGGCCGAGATATGGCCATTCAAAGTTTTCCGAAAATTTTCGAATTGAAATATCTCGGGTAAATACAGTCTGATTTCGGAGTGATGTACCTATTTCTACTCGTACGGACCCCGACTATCGATTGCCATCCAAAAATCCACATTCTAAGAGATGACCCAAAATGACCAAAAATGCAGTGGTTACATCACGTTTTTTTGCTAAAAATGACTTTTTTCGGAAATCTGAAAACTTTTATGCCGTTCTATTCTATGGACCTCCGCGACATAACCCTGCCAATCTGCCCGCTTTATTTGGCCGAGATATGGCCATTCAAAGTTTTCCGAAAATTTTCGAATTGAAATATCTCGGGTAAATACTGTCTGATTTCGGAGTGATGTACCTATTTCTACTCGTACGGACCCCGAATATCGATTGCCATCCAAAAATCCACATTCTAAGAGATGACGGAGTGAGAAAGAGGTGCATCACTCCGAAATTGGAGTTATGTCGTTCCAAAAGGACAGAACTCCGCGCGGAGATATGACGTTCCGAAACGACATAATTCCGCGCGGAGATATGATGCTCCAAACGACATAACATATCTCCGCTCCAAACGAGATAACTCCGCGGGGAGCTATGTCGTTTTGGAACGTCATATCTCCGCGGGGAGTTATGTCGTTTTGAAACGACATAACTCCAATTTCGGAGTGATGCACCTCTTTCTACTCGTACGGACCCCGACTATCGATTCCCATCCAAAAATCCACATTCGAAGAGATGACCCAAAAACGTTTTTTTAAAAATTGATTTTTATCATTTCAGACTCAAGAATTCAAAATTCAAACTGATCCTTCAAACTTCCACGAGTCTTTAAAGGCGTATGTTTCCAGGATTGGATAAAGTCATTCTAGGTTTAAGCAAACACTATATCCGCAATACAAATACAAATTGTTATCATTATAAGATTAATATGTATTTTTATAATTTTAAGAGATATCAATTGATAACAACAGAAAAATAAATTATATAAAATAAAAAGAAATCTTCTGTGTTTTTATTTAAAATGGCTATTTTGTTGGTTACTTATATTAAAAAAATCAGGTCCGACATTGCCGTTGGTCTAACATGGCCGCTGAATCCCGAAATTTTAATAAAAATGCAGCTAATGTACCAGGCGAACAGAAATGCCCAGCAAGTGGACAAAAATAAAAAATAAAAAATCATTGCATACCCGCAAGGGGCTCCGGTTAGCGGCCGGGTTGCCGGATTTGGCTAAAAACTCAGCTGAAATACCAGGCGAACAGAAATGCACAGAAAGCAGTCATAAAATTCTGTGAATAAAAAATTTCATTGCATAATCGCAAGGGGCGCCGGTTGGCGGCCGCTGGATGGCCGGCTTTGGCTACAAACTCAGCTGAAATACCAGGCGAACAGAAATGCCCAGCAAGCGAACGAAATTTTTGGGAATAAAAAATTCATTGCATAAGCGCAAGGGCCAGAAATGTAAATTGTAACAGTTGGCTGTTAAGGAACAGCTGTGGCCTCTGTAAAGGGGGTGCTGTAAAGACGGCTGTTAAAGGGCATGTAAAGGGGCTGCTGAAGGAAAAAACATGCATGTTTTTTGACAATTTCAATGCGAAATTCGCAGAGATCTAGAGTTTTAGGTTCACTAGGACTTTATCTATGGTATGGTAAGACCAAGGATATGTGGGTCGACTAGGTACCATCGAGGAGGCGTGGCTGCTGCTGGGGGCGGCTGAAAAAATGCATGCATTATATGATTCACCAGGACTATATCCATGGTATGGTAGAACCAAGGATATATGGGTCAACTAGGAACCATGAGAGGAGGGTGGGAGGGGCTGCTGCTGCGGGCGGCTGAAATCAAAGGCGTATATATTTCTCGAACATATTCCTGTACATTATGCAAGTATTCTGTTATTTAGGTTCACAAGGACTATAACTATGATCTCTTAGTATCAAAGATATAGAGGTTAGCTGGGAACCATTTCTTTCGATTATGTATATGTTCACGGGCGTCGCAGAAAAACAAAAGCCGCTTGGCATTAATAGCTCTGCTTTTCTGATGACCTTGTTAGATATAGTGCTTGCTAAGTGTTGTCCAGCATTTCTTTTTACCAGCTTTCCACGGTCACACCTTTGCTGAAACAGCTTGGAAAAATATGATCAGATTTGGTATAATATGGCATATTAGACTCGTGTGGATCAGGACAAATATGGCAATACTCCAAACTTTTTGCAATCTGCAATCCATTCTGTAGACCTCTACGAGTCCAAAACACCACACCTTTCCCAGATCGGTCCTTATTTTCACGAAATATGATGTGGCTAAAAATGTTTAAAGTTTATAATTTGTTTATATGTTAATTGTTTAAATTTCTGTCGGCAGTTAATCCGACACTTAGACACTAAAGCTACGCAGGCTTTTAATACAACTTTACAGTCGGCTTTTCCCCCACTTGACTGTCGAATTATTTTAAAATGCCCTCTTAGTACTCATTTAGTGCTTAGGCTACGTACACACATTTGTTTTTTGCAAGGATTGCCGTGTCGTCAGCAAACGTGGCCACCAGAAGGTCCTGCCGATCATTCCGTCTGCTTGCATTTGCTGTGGGCATGTCATGTGTAAACAGGCTATATAGCGTGGGACCCAAGACGCTGCCTTGTGGTACGCCCGCTTTTATGCGTTTGGTTTGAGAGGCTACTCCATCCTGTACCACTCTAAATGTCCTCTCGTTCAAGAAGCTCGCAATGATGTTAAAGAGCTGCGGATTCAATTTGCCCTTAATCTTGGAGAGGAGTCCTGCGTGCCACACCCGGTCAAAAGCTTGTTGAATGTCGAGGTATGCTGCCACCACATACTCCTTCCTGTTAAAGCCGTCCAAAATAAAATTTGTGACCCGATGGAGTTGCTCAGGGGTACCGTGTTTCAGTCTAAACCCAAACTGGAACTTCGGGATTAAGCGTTTTATTTCCGGAGTATCCAGGATCCTTCTAAGGATGCACCTTTCCAGTATCTTGCCAAAGGTAGGCAGGAGGCTGATGGGGCGATAAGAGTCCAGTTGATTAGGGGATTTTCCGCTCTTGTGCAGGAATACCTCAAGCGATTTGAAAACTGGGCTTGTAGATGGAACATCGCAGTGAACCCTGGAAAATGCGCCACGGTTACCCACACTCTACGCAAGGACTCATGCCCCGGACTTTTTCTTCATGGTGAGCTTCTAGAGCAATATCGTCAACACAAGTACCTAGGTGTCACTCTCGACAGACGACTTACATTTAGTAAGCATGTCTCTGCAGTAACGAGCAACATCAAATCTAAGATAAGGCGAATGAGCTGGCTCCTCAACTCCAAAAACAAACTCTCGCTCCGAAACAAGGTCCTAATCTACAAGGTAATCCTTGCCCCAGTGTGGCGTTACGGGCTTCAAGTTTACGGTATAGCTGCAAAAACACACCTGAACAAAATTCGCATCATTCAGGCCAAAACCCTGCGCAAAATAACTGGAGCCGAATGGTATATTCGCACACGCGACATCGCCAAGGACCTTAAGGTTACTATGGTAGGAGACCTTATTAATCAACAAACAGCAAGTCACTTATGTAAGCTCCGCAACCACCCTAACGTCTTGGCAAGAAACCTGCTAAGGAGGCGAAGAAGGAGGCTTAAAAAGTGTTATCCTATAGACCTGGCCAAACGCCGACTATAATGAAGCAAAATTAACATGTACATATATATACACATTGTAAATATTTAACTTAAGCTTTCATTACCCAAAACTCACGCTGATAAAAGTTGCTAAAAGTGAAAAGTAACAGAAAATTAGCAAAAATAAAAGTAACTTAAACCATAAAAAAAAAAAAAAAAAAAAAAAAAAAAAAAAAAAGTGCTTAGGCTGTATATATATAGATATAAATATATATATTTTAATTAATATGGCTTTATTTTATTGGCGGTTAATAAACATTGGGCTTTCTATAGCAAATGCTCTTTTGCTTCGGAACCGCAACTGTTTCCTGTTATCAATATCAATTATAACAAGACAACATTTACACTTGTGTCGACTGCTCGCTACCAACTGCCATACAGCCAACCACTTCTCATCACATAATTATTTCCCCTTCCCAAGCCTCTCAACACTCGACTGTAGCACTTTAAGCCATTTGCAGGCAAGCGTTTTAGCCAAGCAGCAAAAACTTCACTCGAATGACAGCCAACAAGGCATCTAGTTGAATTCAACTGCGCAACTTCAGACATGAAAATTGCCTACATACCGAGGCGGTAAACACAAGACTGTGCCCAAAGGAGACTCCTTCAAATGCCCATCCCAAGTGGAAACTAACTCTCGTTATGTGGGCCATGTTTAACTGAAATTATTTTAAGCGCACTCCGTTGCCATAGCCAAAGCAACATTTTTGCCTCGTGGCCAGCACATAAAACATTTCTTCTCTTACCAGTATTTCTTTCCTTTTATTTTTTTCTGTTTTTGTTTTTTGCGCCTTTTGCTGGTACTCGTAAATATTCCGCCACTAAATTACCTACGGGCTATAATTGTTTTGTGTACATGTCGAGAGTCGGAGTCCGCGTCGGCGTCGGTGCCGGAGTCGAGGGTCTTCGAGAACAACAACTTGTGCAGCCGTGCAACAATGTTGCCCCCTTACCCCAGGCCACACTTGGCCTTACCGAAATATGCAAAAGTGTATAAATAGTAAATCGTTGGAGCATTTTGTATTTATAGCAAACGAGTTGCAATATTCATAACAATCCTTTAAAATATTTTATACTCAGCGTCATTTCTACGAAATTTGTAAATGTTTTATCAAGCGTTATTCATTAACAATTTTATGGCCAAGACTTAAGCTGAAATTAGCAATTGAGCTTTCAAAAGCACCTTAAAAGCATCATGAGTTACCAAATAAGTAAAGCTTTCAATTTGTTCTGCGCTTACGATCATATTGAATGACCTTAAGATCGATTTTAACATTAGCTTCAAAGTTAACAATAAATATTTAGTTCAAGTTTATTTAACATATTCATTCAAAATTCTTTATAAGCTCATTTGTTTATTTGGTTACTTGAGCTTTTGATTAATCTTGAAAGAAAGAGAAACGCTAAAGAGCATCGAAAAGTTTTTTATAGACAGGATTATGTTACTAAGAAAGGAGAACTTTCATTAAAGTTATACATATATATAATATCTTCGAAACATTAGGTGCCATTTATTTATTTAGCTGTGTACAATTCAGCCCAACTCTAAGAGCTCAACTTATTTGATTGATATTTTTGAAAAGCTTTAAGCGCACGAAGTGGATACCTCAGAGCTGAGAGCTTTATTAAATTACGACTGTCATACACTTCTAGCTTTCAGCAAGTGTTATTAGATAAAAATGCACTATTTGAATCGGTTGCATTTCAAATGCGCTTCAATACGAGCTCTTCACACCAATCGTACCACACAAGAGTTGTGCCTGGCAATAAATATGCTTCTCATAAATAGAAATCCACTTGGTGAAATAAATCTAAAATAGGTTGCGCGCTCGAATCAAAAATATAAACGATATGACAGACAGTAAAAACTATTCATGATAATTGAGATATTTTTCAATAATAATAATATGGTAAAAAATTAATTAAATTCTCACAATCAATTTGGCATGAAATGGCCGCTGAATAGAGAAGTTCAATTCCAATTGATTTGCTGCTGGTTTTGTGGTACCTATGCACACACGCAGGGTGTTGTGTGTGGTATTGTGTGTGTGTGTGTGTGTGGTGTGCGGCCAGTGTTACAATTTTGCTGATGCAGTTGAATTTTAATGAAAACGCTTTTCCTTTTTTCGCACGGAAAATTGAATTATAGCAGACATAGCAAACAGAGCGAGAGAGAGCGAGAGAGAGTGAGAGATTGAGTGAGAGGCGAGATTTGTTGAGATTTTCAATTTCTATTGAACTCCGGCTATTGCCTGTGGTTGCACATTGAAAAGTAGCTGTGAATAAAAATGAATGAACTATTTTTTCTCTATGGTCTAGTCTTGAAGAGCATTTATTCTTTCTATTTTTATTTGTTATATGGAACTGAGTTAGGGGATTTTCGCTTTTATGCACATGAATTATTCAGCGATGGCAATCATAACGAATATATGCAGCGCTCTTTCAGAGATCTAATTGCATGAAATGGAGAGTTCTACGGCTTTCAGACCAAGTCATAAAAAATAGTTCCAGCTTCTTGTTTTTTTTTTTCTTTTCTTCAGTTAACTTAACAATGGCGCATAAAAAATAACTGTGGGAAACGCGCAGCAAATATAGCTGCACAAATTTGCATACTCATCGTAGAAGGCGAGCAGAGAAAGAAAAAAACCGAACTTAGCTGAACTGAACCGAGATTATAAGTTTCACAACTCAATAATTAAAAGTAAACCCAACAAAAGAGCTGTTAAAAAATGAAAAGCAACTCAAATTAAGATTAAAACGTGCCAAAGAGCGCCAACAACAAATTGCGCACTTTTTATTTTATGAGGGAGTTGAGGTTAGGTGCGTCAAATTGAGTGTTGTAAAGTTGTATTTTTTCTTTGGTGGTGTAACACGTTGTCTGATTAGGCTTGTCAGCGGCAGCTGCCTTAAAACCAATCTTAAGCAGCTTATTATAAATTTGCTGCATGCATAAATAAACACTCGACGCTGGTGTCTGTCTCCCTCTCTCTCTGTGTGTGTGTGTAAGTTACGAGCTTTGGGTGCTGAAATACCGAAAAGTACTCAAAAATACTTTACAAGGTTGAATAACTTGTCGTGTAGTTAACACTTGAGCCAAGCGAAGTGATTGCAAATACTTGTAATTGAAGATGCCAATTGTTTGCCAGCAATTAGCGCTGTCAGCTTTTCGGTGTGTTGGTATCTCGGTGTGTGTGTGTGTGCGTGCTTGTGTGTTGTTGTGCTGCTGTGCGTGTGCTTACGTATACTTAATTTTGTGTGGGTTTTGGCTACGCCCGCATCTCATTGATATGATTTGGCCTTTTAAAATTTAAATTCCACTTGTGACAACATCCGCTTAGGCAACAAACCTGCTTTGGCCACATATTTAGCATCTGCCTTTGGCTAATGAAAGCGTTCGATGAGTCATTATTAAAGACAGTTCATTTTTAGCAAATATATCAAAATATTTTAATTTCTTAAAGTTTTGCGAAGGTCAGTTAATTCAGTCAAATTAATCAATACTAGTTTGAGTGATTAATCAATATTAGTTTAATTCATGTTAAGCATAGTTTATAGTGAACATTTAAATGTAAGATGTTTTAATGGCATTAGCTAAAATAGTTACGAGCTAGTTATAACGGAGACAAGGCTACAGAAGGCTTTCTCGCAGAACAGAATAAAGCTTTCAGCTTGAATACATAAATACCTATTGTTTTATTTAAGATATTACAAAATTACCAGAAAATATGCTTTTCAGACCAAGAGCTTTCAAAAGTTTTTAAGAGCCTATCTATCATTCAGCTGGAAAAATACGCTTATTGTTGAAATATGATAGTATTTTGAAATACTGCATTGAAATTTTAAATGGCAACCTTAACTTTAAGCTTATTTTCATAAATCCTTGGTGAACAGCATCTCAATTTAAGTGGCGCGTCCATTGAAAGCAACTGACAAAATTGGATTATTGATATCAGCATTGTAAGCTGTGTATTTTTGGCGGTATTTTTTTAAGCAAACAAGCTGCGGAAAACATTGGAAGGCAAATATTCTGCCGCGCTTAAATTCTTATAAACGGCTTTAAAAACTTTTTAATGCTCCGCGCGAAGGGCGAGAAAGAAAAACAACGCTGGCAAAACTTTAAGTCGTTGCATGGTTTTTCTTTATTTTTGCTGCTTCTTTATACCTGTTTTTTTTTTTTTTTTTGGTTTTCGCAGATCAACTCGATGCCTGGTTGTCTCGGGGCGGACAGCCAGGCATGCAAGATGCTAGCTGCTGGGCGCGGGCGAAGCGAAATGCAGGGCGAGGCATTTATTAACATTGCTTGCTGGGGCGTGGCAGCTGCTGCCAAAAGGTGTTAAGTGGCAGCCACGACGGGCAAATGATGATGAGGCACAAGACTCATCCGCACAAGCTAAAGCGCTGAATATGAGCGTTGAAAAATCTGCGTAAATTTACAGCACGTCCTCATAAATAACAACAAATAAACGAAAGACAACAAAAATTGAATAATATATATGTGTAAGCATCTTCTAGCGAAATGCTAGGCAAATGATCGACTAGCTAGATAGCCTGTAATCGACTTCATTTAATGATTTAGTTTTGTGTTTCTTAACTTATTACTCAATTTTTAGTAAACATAATATAAAGTAAACATATCTTTAAAGGACACCTCTACATCTATATTTATAAAAAAGACTCTGAGGTCAATAGATAGTATATATACAATACTGAAGTATACGCAAGTTGGATCGTACGTGGGCCGTAAATATTATATCAAATATATCGTTAAATCAGCTCTTTATGCCCTTTTCTGACATACTATTTAACACAGTTTTTATTTAAGCTACAGGGTATACAAATTCCAGAGAAAATGCATTTTTTTATGAATATTTTGCGCGTTACCGATTCTCGAAGGAGGCAAGGCCCAAGCATTTTTTAATGGCTAATTAAATTGGCAAGCGAAAAGCGCAAAACGTGCGATGCCAGCTTAAAGTTGAAACCTCCAATTGAAAAAGTTGCGCTGGCCAACCAAATTGGAAATTCAATTGGAAAACAACTGGCAACACAAACGCAACGTAACACACGCGCGCATAAACATAGATACAAAGATACACACTCTCAAAGATACACAAACACACGCACGCACACTCAACCGAACACTTGCCGCACAAACATTTGCGCAAAGTTGCGGACAACGCGCGTTGACTGTGGTCAGAAATTCCTAGTACGAGATCTACTTAAAGAGCTGAACGGAACTTTAGCGATGATTGTGAGAATCATGCAGAAAGGCAGCTATATTATAAATTAGTTAAATTATTAATTAGATATATATATATATATATTTATATAAATGAGATAAGACAAATATTATATAATATATATATATAGTATAGATATAATATAAGTCCTATCATCTTAAGTATGGAATTTGTTTGAATTTACGTAGTTGGCAATATCTTGATTTCTATATTTTATCTAATATTTTATTAAATTCCGTGGTAAGGCTACTTTCTGATATTCTGCCTATAAGATGCATTTACATTAACCAGTATTTACATATTTGAATTTAAATTTTCATTTAATCTCTTTAAGGAAAAGTAAAGTATTCTGATAATATATCTGCGATGTATAGTATATATATTCTGGCACATATCTCAATCATATAAACATACATTCAATTAATTTCTATACATTCCCGCGCTCATCTCTAGCTAAAAATGCATTTAAAGAAGCTCAGGAATATTACGTCAGTGGGTTGGTACAAGCACACACACACACACAAACACGAATACATACGCATACTCGCCCATACACAAGTACACACACAAGAACACACACAAGTACACACACCAGTACACACACATGTACTCATAGATAAGTGACTGCTTGGGTGCTTAAGAGATAGACCAATACATGCCTGGCTGGGCAAACAGTGCGTGTGTGTGCGAGTGCGAGGCTGTGTGTGTGCGAGTGTGTGTGTGTGTGTGTGTGTGTGCTAAATATGGCAAAGTAGCAGCAACGCAGACAAAGTTGGCAATGTTGCCACAGTAAATCGCCAGCCCTCCCCCCCCGCTGCACTCCTTTGCTGCTGGTTGCCAATGACGCAGTCGATTGAATCTGTTCCCCGAAAAGCGTTTGAAAGAGTTGTGGAACGTCGCGACGCGTTGTGCGAAATGGGAATTGGGTCAAATGCCGCATTTTGGCCAGCAGCTGTGAGGCCGACAGCGCTGCCTCTAACGGTTAATGTTATTGCGCTTTTGCCATTTATCGCCGGCCATTGTTCTTGCCGAGATTTGCAGACGAGCCAAGGCAAGGCGTGCGGCATGCGGCATGCGGCAACGTTGGCTGCCTCGGACGCAAAGTCAAATAGGCGCACACACAAAAGTCAAACGGCAGCCGCTTAAATTTACTTTACGACTCATTGTAAACGGCATAATGATGGAGTCTGCCTGGGGAGTGGGCGAGCGGGGCAGCCGGAGGCAGCAGCTGAAGAAGCTGCCAAGTTGGGGCTTGTGCAATCGACCAAGTGTGTGTAAGTGTGTGCGAGTGTGTGCGTGTGTGCGAGTGTGTGTTTTGCTGCTCAAATTGTGTTAGCAAATTGTGTGCATTATGATTAGGGAATTTTGAGAAATTGTTTACAAATTTATATTACATGTTTATTGTTTGGCTATTGATTGTTTTATACCAATAGAAAACTGACTTTAATCGAATTGCTTTATAATGAGATATTTGTGCTGATGCAAATTAAATTAAATATGAGAGACAAAGGCAGCTGTAATTGACAGCATTTTAATTGTAGCAAAGTAAATGTGAAATACAAAAAGCAAAAAATATGCAAATTCTTAACAAAGTAAACTAATTTATAAGTTAAAAAGGATACTAAAAAGGGCTCTGATATACTTCACTTTCAGGTGAATATTCCTCAAAACATATCAAATATTGTGCAGTTGAGAGACGGACTTAGACTCAGAGAGATCATATTGGTTTGTTAATAATTACAAATAATATAACATTTAGCACACGTAACTAAATAACATAACATTTGCAAGCAAGAAAAGGTATTTTGGGAAGTCGGAAATAAAAACTCCTTGACATGAATAATTATTGAAATTTATCGTAAACTCGCATGGATATATGTCCAAGTACATGCATACATATGTGCTAAATTTCCATCTATGAAGGAAAATAAAATGATAAAATTATGAAAAAGTGTTAAACCACACTCTAATCAGATTAAGTCAAAAGCTAAACGAGTTGCTCTATGGTCACTTTTTTTGGGCACAAATAAAAACAATATTGAAAAAAAAAGGAAGAGTAACAGCTAACGGTTATAAAAAGCGGTTACTCTTAAAAAACTGTCTGAAAAGTAACATAAAATTCCTCGGGAAAATGCAAAAGAAATGCCAAAATAAAAACGTTCTTTGAAAAGAATCTTGTTTCCTAAAATTAAAAGATCCATAAAAGGTAAGTGAGAATTTCACGTCCCGCACTCTGTTTGATTATGTTATAAAATAAAGCATTTGGCTGTTTAAAATAAATTGTTGTTGTTGCTAAGCGTATTTATGGCGTTTATGTTTCATTTATAAACATATAAATTTGCCGCCGCCTGGGCTATTAAAGTTTAATTAATTTTTACAACAATTTTTTGGCGGGACTCACAGCGATTTACTGGGGCAAGTCCTTAATTATGATTACTTTCGTTTAATAAAAACGTCATGATTATTAAAATTAATTTGTTGGCGCAAAGTTGCCGCCGTCGCTTGCCACATTGTTGTTGCAGCGGCCTGTTGTTGCTGTGGCTGCTTTTGTGGCTTCAACAACATTTTGTGACAGCCATTTGCCAGCGGCGTTGCAAGCTGATTGGAGCGTAGTTTGTCAGTCGCTTTTTTCGCTGTTGCTCTTCCCCTTTTTTGGTGGACGCTGCTGCAATTAATGATGTTGCAGCAAACTGTAGCATGCCACACAATGCCGCAGGCAGCTGTCCAAGACAATGTTACAGACTTTCGATAATTTTGCTCTGCTTCTCCCCAATCGAATTGAGACATTTGCAAAATTTAATGTTTTAATTAGAGCATGCGGCTCTCAGGCCTAAGCCATGGGCAGCCATCTGCAAAATGAAGTTGCCGTAGAATTTATGAGCCACAGCCAGCATTTAAGCTAAGCTGCCGCACTAAGCTGCAGTTGCAGCAACGAGCTGCTATCTGTAACTTCTGTGTCTACGTGTGCTCGCAAAATTTTCGTTACCTTGGGCTGAGTTACATTAACCCCCGTGGAGCGTGGCTGGCATGTGTATGAGCGTAGAATATTTTGCAGCATGCAGCACACACACACACACGCACACACATAGTTCAGGCAAATCCCATTTGTCACGCCTGCAACGATATGGCGCTCGACCCGTTCGGTTTGTCAGTCTCCATTGACCCGGCAACAAGCCACCTGTGTGTGTGTCTGTGTGTGTGGGGCTGGGGTCTCAAATGTGGCCTCGTAAAATCTAATATAAATGCAAAAGCAAATGTCAAAAATTGTAAAATTAAAAATCACATCTGCCAAGCTGGCCCCAGACATACTCGACTGGCGACGACAACGATTCGCAACTATTTTTGCGCACACACACGTCGTATACGCAACAATTTTCCGAAACTGTCACATTACGTATACGCAATCAGTCGTCGTCTGGATTCGCCACATATTGACGACAGAAAATTTACACAGCGCTCGCTGCCAAAATTAACTGACTGAGTTAGTCAAATATGATCGACTGCTCAGATATCCTGTAAATACTGACAGTCAGTCTCATGGAGAAAGCGAAAGTGTTTGGGATTTTTGTCAGAGGTGAAGTTATGTAGATAACAAAAAGTTATCGGAGAGTTAAGTTTAGTAAAGCTTCACTTTAAGTATTTAAAGAGGGCCCGAGAGGATGATGAATTGTCCTATGAATTACATTAAATTATTAATCAAGCTTTAAAAAAAACAAATGTCTAAGAAGAACATGTTGTGCTATGGATAACAAAATTGTTTAGATTTGGGTAAGCATAAAATAAAAATACTTTTCAACAAGGTGAAAACGAATAAAAGACAAATATTGACAAGAAGTCGATATATGGATATATATAATCAATTCCTTTCATTAACAGTAATCTGAGTAACTTGTCGCAGCTTCAATCCTTAATGACGCCCAGTAAATTTTAAGGGGTATTATATAGAAATACATCAAATATTTGCTGCGAGAGTTGTTTGAAGGGTTTTCGCACAATAAATGTCAGCAATGTTGATTGAACAGCTCGCGTGTTTGCATATCATATAGGCCAAGCACCTATGTACATAGGTGGCCGTGTTGCCTCATCACACACATAACACAATTTCACAAAAGTAGTCAGCAATTTTTCAAAAAAAAAAAAAATGAAAACCTGTGCGCCGAACGAAAATTTCATCAATATGAAATGTTGCACATAGGAGAGAGGAAGAGAGAGATATGTATGTATGTATTTTGGGAGCATATAAAGTCATATGCATCAAATTGAAATATGGGACATATTTGGCCATATAACCAGTTCATGCATGAATTGGCTGTCAGCAAATGACGAACTTGGGATTGAGCAATCGGATTGAGGATTGGGATTGGAGTTGAGATTGGAATTCCACATGGCCAAAGTTCAGGCCCCGTGCTAAACGTTTTATTTTTTTTTACAAGAATTGTTAACTTTCATTTGTAAAACAGAAAAATTGCTCGCAATTTTGCATGAAAATTGCATTGCGTAAAAGTTTTCATTTATATGCCATGTTGCATTTGGTTTTTAATTTACACACACGCACGTGAGTGTGTGTTCGTGTGTGTGCGTGTGTCTCCCTTTAGCGTCTGTCTGCAAAATGAATTTTATTTTAATTTATGCGCAGACATCAGCACACACAGCCAGCCAAACTAAGGCACAGGTCGCCGTGGGGGTTAGGAACCCAACACAATATTCACACACAGACTCATTGACACACACTTACGCACACACTCACGCACACGCACGCATCTGCCTGAAAACGGAAACGGCAATATGCGCAATTTTTCAACAAGACAATGTCTGCCAGTCTGGGAAAAGGGGAGCTCAACAAAAGCCAAAAAAAAAAAAAGTAAAAATAAAATAAATAGAATAATAAAACAAAAATGCAAAATGATAAACCGAAAAGTTTTCCTGCCGTTTTGCTCAACTTTCTGCAGTTGCACAAAATTATTTAAGTTTCGGCGATTGTTTGAGTTTTCAGTTTGCCTTGTTTCAAGTGCGTTCTTTCGTTTTGAATATGAATTCTTTTAAGCTCTTCAAAAAATTTTCAATATAATTATAAAAGTGCGTGCCAAATGGACAGATAAAACGGTAAACACTAGCGAACAAAGTTTTTACTCGAAATTGGGTCAATTAAGAGCTGAAATCCCTCTCTATCTTTTTGTAAACCGCCAGATAAGTAGTTGGTGAACTGCTAATTATATATTATGTTGGAATTTCTGAGTGCCTTAAGCTTACAAAAGGGTTTAAATTTGGTTTCAAATTGAATTTGAACAAAAAAATACACTTATGCACAGAAGTAGAGCTTTAATGTGCAGATGGGATAAGGCTTAAGAGTTGTCTGACTAAAATTAGTTTGAAGTTCAGTTTAAAACTGTTTCAAAAAGGTTTTCATTTGTGATCTTTGGTAAAACCTGCTAAAAATTGTTTACGTTCATAAAATTTTTCTTTTAAATAATGTCAAGGCTGCCAAAGAGCACAAAAATAGGTGGCTGCACTTGAAAGAACAGCTTCAAATCTCACTTTAAAGTAACTGAGGCCTTCTAAAATTAATTAAAAATGAACCTTTAGCATTTTACCATATGAAATAACCACAATTTCAATAAATTAGACCACGTATATTTCTAGCTGATTGCGGCTTGAACAAAAATGACATTTCACATGAATTTGCCACGAGCATCTGCTCGCATTTCAAAACTTTTTATAGACGGTACCGTTTTTTTTAATCGTTGGTTTATTAAAATGAATCTGCGATCCAATAGGAGCAATGAATATGCAGCATTAATTTTAAGCACTTTTGCAGCCTGTTTTCTTTTTTGTTTTTTTTTTTTTTTTTAGCAATAAACAATAAAAAATTGTTTATCACATGCTGCCACAAGCACGCGTAGAACGCATTTAAATGAGCCGCAAACAAGAATAATTGTGAATGCGTGCATATATATATATGTATTTGTATAGCACATAAATGCATATGCATATTTATTTATATTTATTTATTTACAATGCATAAATTGTGTGGCGCACTGGCAAATGACGGAAAAGTCAGCGGAACAAATGCTGCAGAGCAGCCATAAATATTAAACAATATGTATTTAATTTTTCAATATTGATATTGAGAGCAAATATTTAAAATAAGCTTTAAATCTTAATTTAATCTTTGCTGTTGTTATGAACAGAGCAAATGAGGCATATCGACAAATTGTTGCTGCGATTTTAGCTTTAGTATGGAATTGAGCAGCTTAAGCCTCGAAAGTGGATTATGGCAGAGCTTTGAGTTTGAATATTAAATAAGATAACTTAAAGCTCAATAATCTGCTCGCCAAACAAATAATGTTTAGTTCATAAAAATTCCAAAATAGTCAGTAGAGCTTTACTATTCTATTAGACAGCATAAATCTCAATGCTCTGCTCACCCAGCTCATTGTGTGTATATCATAAAAATCCACAAATAAAGTTAAGAAAGCTTTTATTTAAAAAGGCGGCATCATAAAACTCAAAACTTTTGGAAATTTGTTGTGTATTCACTAAATTTCTAGACATTTTCTTCCACTTGCATAAAAACATCAAGCTCTCGATAAGTCTTATGTTAGTGTTTCATGAAAATATCCAAAAATAGTTAAAAGAGCTTTAATATTAAATTGGGCTGCTTAAAGCTCAAAGGTAGTAAAGTTAGTAACTGAGCTTTCGACTAATCTCATGTTCATGTTTAGTTCATTAAAATCTACGAAAATAACAAGCAGAGCTTTAATTTAAAACTAGTCAGCTTACGGCTCAAAGCCGCGTTGACTTTTGTCTTGTGCATTTTTCGTATAGCAACTATCTCCAAATGGCTTTCGGAAATGTTTTTTTTCACTTGCCGCCAAATAAAAATGTAAGCTCTCGATTAATCTCATGTTTATCTTGCTTTTGCTGCTATTGCTATTGAAAGTTGAGTAAGTGCAAAAGCTTCTTAATCAATCCGTACATTCATTAAGGTAAAAAAAGTGCATTTTAACTGTTGTTTATTATTTAAAACTTTCTAATGAAGTAATCGCAATCGTTTGTTATGCAAACAATAGGAAAATGTCATTAAATCGGAGCATGCTGCGACTCAACTCTTGCTAAAAATCAACTATAAAATTAATTAAAGGTAACAATCGGCGTCTAGCTGGACCCCCGACTCGGGCGGTGGCTGGGGGACGGCGGCAAATGAAAACAGGTCAGTGCATAAATTGCAAGAAAACGGCACAGCCGGAAGACAAACGACAGAAACAGTGGAAAATGAAATGTTAAGAGAGACAAAGACAGCGGCGACAACTTCATGAATTGTGCAACGAGCGCACAAAAGCGCCAAAAGAAGTCTTTACCAAGAAGGAATTAGTGTATCTGCATGAAGCCGAATACGAAATACCCTAGCGGAAAAAATATTTCAGTTAATATGCTGCCGAGTCCGATAAAGTCATTTATAGAGAAAGGCCTTGATTAAATATCTAAATGATGTGGATGATATTTAACTGAAACTGGATTGATATTTACCATATTCTACATTGATCTGATTGGGCTGAACCTGATTTAGCTGAAACTAAAACTGGCTGCTGTGTTAAGTTTTCTGAGTATAGCTTGAAAGAGAGCTCAGATCTGTTTAGTTCATTCTGTTAAAATATAATTTTTAGTCTCTCACTTTCAATATCGTTACATTGCTGAGACACTATTGTAACAACCTAAGGAAAAGCGTATTGAAAAGATACCAAAAACAGACATAAAACAATAAATTAAAATGCAAATTTAAACGAAAATGAGTGTAAACAGTAAACACTTGCGGCACAGTGCTAGATGCAATCAACTTGGTCTGAGATATGTCTATAGAGCTGCTAACTGGCAACTCAAGGCTACAGCAGCAGCAGCAGCCGCAACTGTGGCGACAATGAGACTACGTTGCGCTGACTGTCCTAAACCAGGAGCGGACTGAGTCGGCATTTCGGGCCCAAGGGCGACACAATTGTTCCTGCGAGCACAGAAACATTAAGAGATTATAAAGGAAAGAAAGCTAGTTTTATGATGTAAGGGTGTAAAACGAGATTCCATAGTACCAAAAATGTGTTTTTTCTAGTATGTAGTATATACTTTTAGCAGTAGCAAACATCGGATGATACCCTGTAAAAATATGGCATTCACTTAGCTTGTAACGGTTATTATTCAACCTCAACTCTGGGTTTTATTTCCCTTACAAGCTGGCGGCGCCCTTTTTTTGCAAATCCGCTCCTGGCTTTCGACTGATGAGGCGGAAGTATCATGGAAAGCGAAAAAAGAAGAATCAGCTATAGCCACGGAAATGCCGACTAGCAGCGACTTGGCGACGACCAACTGACCCAAAAAAAAAAAGTACTCAAGAATTTCGATGCGAATCTTTGGGTAGATTGCCAGGCGATACACGTGCCCCATTGTTCCGCTCGCCGTGAAGGTCAGGTATTGTGTGGCAAGTTGTTGAGCCCGTGCCAAGATGAAGTTGCACCAGTTACCACGTTTCACTTACCCATTAGCCGTGGCCCAATAAACCCAATTGATATGTCCAATAAATTTAAGTGCACTTCTTACCTGTAAAATATAAAAAGAAAGACAAATATTAAATAATGCCAAAAGTATATTTCACTTTATTTGCTAAAAACTTTATATTCTGGCAACGTTTATATTTATAACCCATGTGTGTGTGTGGGTGAGTGTCTGTGTCTGTGGTGTGTGTGCATTTGGCAACGCAATGGGAAAAGTTGCAGCTCTGTTTTGTGGCTCTGCTCCTGCTGCGGGTGGCTCTGGTTTTGGTTATCCAACTGGGGAACAAGCCCGCAGAACGATATACAAGTTTTTTGTTTTATTTTTGACAATTTTCGATTGTTGTTGCAGTTAAATAATAATAATAGAAAAAGAAATAAAATTGCAAATAGCTTCGACCGCCACCGAGAGAGAAAAAAGCGACTAAAGTTGTGTTTGTTGAAACCCAAACCGAGAACAAAAAAAAAAATCAATGTAAATGAAATCGAAACACAAAGAACAACCAATGTGCGGTGCGGAACGGGGCGGGGCGAGCGGAGAAGAAGCAATTGCCAGTGGTTATGGTCGAAGCGACTTTCAAATAGCTTTTGTTGTGTTTAATGAGTATTTGCACATCTCACACAAAGAGCTGACAAAAGTGAAGCCAAAGCAATTGAGAACCAAATGAATCGAATAAAAACAATTTACTTGTATTTATGACTTGCCTGAGGTGGCTGTAAAATTTATTGGATGTCAGCAAATAAATTGAGAAATATTTCAAAGCATGTAATCAACGTGCAATTGACCCAAGCTGTAATAAACTAAGTCGTTACTTTTAAGGTACCTACAAAATAGAGGGGAAATATACGAGATGCTTGATATGTAGAGACAAGAAACTATCGCCAAATTTTACAAATCTTTATTTCGTAGAGCTTTTGAGTATCTTTTGTGCCAGTTCTAATAAACTAGTGCAATTCTTTAAAAAAATCATTTGTGAAACTCTTGTTAACCAGTTTAAAATTATGCAAAAGCTTTTAATAACTTTGATTTGAAGTTGTATTTGGTCATAATTTATGAGCTAGTTTTAGGCCTAAGCTTGTAGGTGCTTATTGAAAGCCCGAGTAGGACAACGGAACAATCTAGATATTCATAACATAAATGAATAATTCATTATTAATTTGTATAAATAAAGCAGGAACAAGATTGTAAACTTTACCTTATTTGGTTTTTAATTAAGCAAAAGTGCTTCAGAAAAACTATTTGTTTAATTTCTACTACTAATCCCTAGTTTTCTAACTAGTTTTTAGTCTGAGCTTCAATGGAGTTATTTGACTCAATATCAATATATTTGCTAACCTTAATTAAAGTCTTGCTTAAATAGTTCTCAAGAGCTTGAATGAAATCCCTTTCCCAATAATAACTAGCAAATATTTAAGCCTTAATTTTAACAATTTTGTTTTTGGGCCATTTTCAACATCAGCAAAAAAATAAAACCTTTTAAATGTTGGTAAGTCAAAACGCTTTCGTTTGATTCATCTAAATTGTGTGTTTTCTTATCAATTCACACAGCAAATATGAGCTGCAAAAATTTAGACAGCACGATAAATAAACGAAATATTTTCAAAAGCTCGATGTGCGATTTGCAGATTGAAGTGCCAAAAGCAAACTTTAACCTCACCAATCAAATGAACTAATGAATAAAAATTCAAATATGTGGCATAAAAAATGGAATGCAATCAATACAACGATCCACATTGGCCAACAACCAACAGAAGCTTCAATAAACAAACACACACTCGAACACCCCCCACACACACCCAGACACACACTCGCATAGCTCAGTTGGGGCCAAAAATGTTTCCGTTTGAAATGTTAACCAAATGTTGTACGAAGCGATGAATTCAATTTAAAAGAATTTTCATCAAATTCAAACACGTCGACGCAGAACCTGCAAAATGAATTATTGCTCTTGGGCGTTACTTTGGACCTGGTAGCTGGGATGCTGGGACCTGGCCTAAAACCAAAATACACAAATACAAGCTGCTCTCCAAAATGAAAATGAAAACGAAAATGAAAATGTATCATATCAAATGTGTGTTTCTTTTGAGGAAACTGCGCCAAAAACTTGACTGCTCTTAAATAAATATCAAAATGAAGCAGTCAAATGGCAGCGGCAACAATAGAATTAACAACAACAAATAAAACATTTGGCAGTATCTTGATGGCATTTGCCACCCGCACTTTTTGGGCCAAAAGGAAACCCACAACAAATGAAACTGAACTCGGAGCCAAGCCCAATTCCCGCCAGGCACTGGGCCAGGCCAAAACCAATGTCAGCCTTCAGCTGCACAGTTTGACAGCTGAGCAACAGATATATATATATATATATATATATATATATATATATATATATATATATATCAATATGTACAGATATTTTGATGCAGGTTGGATATATTTTAACAAACAGTTTGATTGCTTTTTTTTGTTAACAATTGTTCAATGGGGTATATTCATATTTAGAGAGTGTTTGTTGCACGCAAATCAGATAAATTAAACAAGAAATGAAAGGAGATGGATAGAGAGAAAGTGAGCTGGAGAGAAAGAGTGAGAAGATGAGGGGGAATCAGAAAATGTAAAAAATAAATCTTGTAGAGAGAAACAGATGAAGTGCGAGAGGAATCAAAAACTGTGGGAAAGTGCGTAGTTAAAAAAATGTGAGAAAAGGCAGGAAACAAGAAAATTCAAGAGATAGGAGAAGAAGGAAATTCACGAGAAAACATACATATATAAGCTCTCAATCCAATAATATCTTCAATATAACTTCAAATATTAAAGTAAGCTAGAAGAGTATCAAAATAATCCATCAAGAGAACTGAAAAAGTGTTCGATTCGATAGATAACTGTGACAGACTGCCCATTGTCTAACTACAGGGTATCTAGTGGACGAATATAATGCCAGCTGCTGCATCTGTTAACTAACTTAACAGTTTTTTTTTTAATTTTGTCCGAATCTGCGAGCGAATAAACATTTAATCTTTATTTATTTTTTATTTAACAACACTGTGAGCACAGACATATACATAGTGCAAGTAAATATATATATATGTACCTATATATAAATGTATAAAAAACAACAAGAAATTGTTGTTATTTTTGTGCCGTGACTTTGGGCAGCAATTTGCATAAACCGCAAAATCCGCTTGTTTGCATTTGCATTCGGTTCGGGAATCCAATAAATGTATGTAACTCCCCGAAAGTCGTTTAAATTTTTAGAGAGACAAAACTTGTCTTTTTTTATAAGCAACAAAAATGGTATATATATATATATATATATATATATATATATATACCATTTTTGTTGCTTATAAAAAGACAAGTTTTGTCTCTCTAAAAATTTAAATTTATATATATATATATATATATATATATGTTATGTATATATTTAAATTGTTGTTTTTTGTTGCTGTAGAAGCAGCTGCTTATAAAAAGACAAGTTTTGTCTCTCTAAAAATTTAAATTTATATATATATATATATATATATATATATGTTATGTATATATTTAAATTGTTGTTTTTTGTTGCTGTAGAAGCAGCTGCTGAGGGGAAGCGAGCGAGTAGACAGACTCGTATCTTTTGGGCGTATTCATCTTTATTAGGCATTCATTCATGCGTTCAACTTAAGTCGATAAACGGTCCGAGAGAAAAGACAAAAGTTTTGCAGAGCCATGCAAAATGATGAAACAGGGCCAGCCCCAACCCCACCCTCATATTGGCCAGCTTCACCCTCAGGGTTTAGTTCCAGCTCGAGACATGAGACATGAAAGCAACCCAACTAATAAGTTATCAATCAAATATTTTGGCATATGCTGCGACCTGCATGCAATCAATTTGTGTGATAAAATCAAACCTTGGATATCCCAAGGACGCAGTGGGGCCGTCTAGATTCTGAATTCCTTTGGCTGTTTAGCATTGTTTGCTCGACAGTTGTAAAGTGATTTGCTGCGTGGTTGTTAATCAGTTTATTTATTTATTTTTTTCATATGCCAATTTGTATAAAATATGATTTGTATGCATTAGAAAATGTTGTGACAGTGCATGGAAAAGCGTAGCTCATTTATATTGGTCCAAGCTCGTTGGAAGATTAATGTATAAGCTGGGGTCCAAAGGTTGTGCAGTGCATACAATTGAGAGCAAATGCTGGAGAGAATTAAATTTAAGATCCGTGTTAGTTTCATCTGGCATCTGTATTAGTAATTGACAAAAAAACAATACTTTTACAGGTTTTTTTCATTTAAGTCAAAGTTCTATGCCTAATATGTGGGGTTATTGGTGGATTGATCTGATTCATATACTGCTACTTTTTAGCACACATCTTCTAGTATTCCCTTCGGTATCCACGTTTGTATTACTTTTCAAAATATTTTTACTATTTCCTACGTCTACCTTAAACTGTTCCCAAATCTTCGTTTATACCATCAACTTTTCCCTATAATGTTACACTACCTACTAGTCCATCTACTAACTCCTACGACTTAAATGTTCTATCTAAAAAAATAGTACTCTATCTTCTGCCTATAGATCTACCTGTTCTTGATTACCTCAGTTTCGTCTGTTCGTGTCTTAAAAGTTCTTTTTATTTAAAATTCAAAATTGAATACATAGTAAAACATCTTTATTAATGTCATCTTTCAGCCCATTGAATTCTTTATGATTTATTTTAATAACCAATTTATCCAATTAGGCGCATAACTAATGTTCAGTTTTAGAAACTAAAAACCAGTTTACTGCCAGATTATGGAAAAATTCCCAGTTTATGATTATTATAGGTCATAAGCAACTTGCTAAATAAACCGGCTGCTCATAATTAAAACCATGAAGAACTTATAACGCTGATCAAAAAAAACAAGCAATATTACAAATGTATTTGTCAACTCGAGCAGCATAATAAACCAGCCAAAAACAACAACAACAACAACAACAACAAGGATAACTATTTTGTGTTTACCAATATCGAAACGACATTTCGTCTGCGTTTTCCTGTTTATTGAACAACAACTGCACAAAAAGTTTTTCTTGGTAGAAAAAAAGATGGCAAAAGGGGGAAAAAAGCTGAAACGGAACTGATAGAACTCAAATGAAAGAAGCAGATAAAAATGACAAAGTTTCTGTTAATGGCTTATAGAGTATTGTGGGCTCACAAAATTTGTGAAATATGCTAATTTCGAGACCATAAAAAAGCAACAACAGCAACAGCTAAAAATCAACATGCACAATAAAGCGTAAAATGTATAAAAAATGTTAAGAGATTAAACAAAAATAACGTTGTCAGATGGCCAAAAATGCCAAAAATACTCATCATCATGATGACGATGACGATGACGATGATGATGATGATGGGTTGGCTGCTGAACTGGTAGCTGATATTTCGCATTGAGGAAGTGCCGCGCGGGCTTTGTAATTTAAAATTCCATTTGAATAGATGAAACGCTCTCCAAGGTCAAGCAGTCGCATCAAAACCAACTAATCAATAAAAACCACACACTTTTTACGGCAGTGGAGTTTTTTTGTGTATTTACTTTCAAGTAAGTCGAATCGAAGTGCGGCTTGGGCTTGTGACAGCTGATCGAGTTGCGTAACGAGCGAGTTTTGTGGCTCTGCTGGGTCAAGTGTGACCAAGTGAGTTGCACGGAATATGGAGCTTATGATAGATAGATTGTCGACTCGAGACTCCCCAAGCAAATAAAGTTAAGTGAATTGCTTCGTACCCACAAGTGCTTGTTAATGCAAAATGTGTGTTAGATGGTGGTGTTCTTATTGCCTTTTCTTAAAGGGGTAGCTAGGAGCTTGTTTAAAAGATTGATTGCAGCTAAGGGACTGAGAAATTATAGCTAAAGTCGTAAGTGGAAGTTTTTTAGTTAAATATTATGCGTTGGCTTTGAGCGTGAAGTTCATTTTTTTGAGTAATGTAGGGCCTATAGTATTCTGCTTGGCTATTTTACTTCTACTAAATTTTAATTAAATTACTTTTGAGCATTAAAAACGTAGTTCACCTAGGCTACTTCAACTCTGCGTTCATATATATCTCTATAACTTATATATCTCAGAGAATACAAGCGCTGGACAACGCAGATTATGGTTGCAGCATTTCGTAACCCAAAACCAACTTTTATTTATTTTTAGCCTGGACAATATTTCTTAAAATATAACAAAATTACAAGATGTAGCTTATATAAACATTATTTCGACGTGTTTGCAAGTCAACCTGCTCGGGCTGACATCTGAACTTGTCTAGCTGAACCCGAGTTGAGCTGAAACTGTGACCTGCCCAGCTCAACGCAACGTAGAACTTGCATAATAAATAGCTAACCCTCACACACAGCTACATATTCGCAATATGCCAACGCAATATTAATCAAGGAATCCCCCCCGCTCCACAGCTACCCAACTGTGTTTAATGAACACAAGAGAAGACTGTTTGTCATTAGGCGTTGGGGGTTTTGTCTTCTGGCTGTTGGAAGAAATGAACCCATTTGCCTGATATGGCAGACAATATAATATAATTTATATGCGTGCACTCGCCGGTTGCCATTGACATTGAAAATCGTGCCAGATGTTAATTAAAGTTCATCAAAAATTTACCTGAACCCCTCTGCAGAAATAATGCTCTGCACTATAATGAAGACATCAACACACTGCGAGCAAAAATGCTGTCGGCAACAATAAAAGTGAAGGCATTAAAGCTAGCTGGATGAATTGTTGGATTGTTGGAATGTTGGATTGTTAGATTGGCGGATAGCTTGACGGCTGTATGCTTGGACAGTCAACAGTTTGCTTTGGTTTCGCTACGTGCTAAAGATGAAAGCGATTTTCACTGACTGACAACGGCGAAAAGCATCTAGTGAGAAAACCGAAACCGAACTCAGCTCAACTCAATTCAACCGGGGTGAGCTATGGGCACATTATGAAAAACGCTTTTCATATTTATTGTGCGGCTCGTTTATGTTTTGTTTTGTTTTGCTTTTTGCCACTTTGCCACTTTGCCTTTTCGCATTTCTGCATTTTGCTTTTGCTACATTTTATTTGTTATGCCCCGTAATGAGGGGCAATTTATGATAATTTCAGGTAAGGTCGACACATAAATCTATGTTAAGAGTGAAATTTAAAGCCAGTGCCTTGCAACAGTTCAAAAAGTCAAGAAGATGCCAGCCAAAATGATAAATAAACCCAATAATGGTAGCCAATTCTGAACATGCTTGACTACCAGATACTCTTTCAAAATAAATCGACAACCTATCTTTTAATATATATCTTTAAATAAAATTAAATATTGTGGCGATTTACGAATATGAAAACTTATAATTATGGTCTTTTTGTCTCCCAAAACGTTAATTTTGCGATAGCTTAGTCAAGAGTTAGATCAAAAGTCGTAAAGAGCTTTGCTTCATGGTAAAAAGGAAAGGAAAAGATTAATTACATTATAAGACACTGTTATTTTCATAAATAAAGTTTTATGCATTATAATTCTCATATAATTATAAATAAAAGAAATTGTATTGTCAACATGTCACCCAAGCGATACTCTAGATACTCTGTTCTGCTAGACAAGTGTCTCTCAACCGAATTACTTTTTTCTAAAGGAAGACAAGAAAGCGATTGAAAAGCGATATGAACGATAAAGAATACGAGAGTTACGCGTTGTTATGTCTTTATAAAAATTAAATTAAATTTAAAATAATTTTCCTGCAACTTCATTAAAGTAAGCGAACATGTATCCACTCGGCCCTACTCAACTTTACAGGGTACAACAACTGAGTATATTCAGATATTCTGAGTACATTACATACATATGCATATAAACGAACAATTTATAAACAAATTTTCGTGTTGTCAATTTATATTGAAACTAATAAATTTGACAGCGCGTAACCAGCACCACAAAAACGGCAGGACATGGGGTCAAAGGGGGCGTGGCGTGTGGCGTGTGGCTATAAAAAATAGACTTGTCAACTTTGCAGCAGGTTTGTTGTCGTTGTCGCTGTCCTTGTTGTTGTTGTTGTTTGTTTGTTTGCTGAAACAAGTGAAAGTGTCAACGCCATGAAAAATGATGAATGGCCCAAGAGTCGGGGCCAGGCAAAGCAAAACAACAACAACAAAAAGAAACACAGAAATATATATTGAGACTGGCAGGCTGGTCAACGCGGCGTATGCGTAATTTATGTGCACTGCATGTGTGCTGTGTGTACAGTGTGTGCAGTGTGTGCAGTGTGTGTTGTGTTGTGACTGCAAGTGAAAAGTTTGCCATCATAGCGGGCAATCATTAGCTGCGCTCACAAAGATAGCACTGAAAACTAGACCTGTGGCATGAATGAAGCACAGAACAATGGCACGCCAGGTGGTGCACTCGTTGCGCAATGGGACTATTTACGAGGCAGATTTAAATACCTGGCAGCAGGCTATTAAGTTAAGTCAAGCTATTAGTAAGTTTGTAAACATTAAAGTTATTGCACAATTAGAATATATTGCGGATTATAAGAGAACGTCTGCTAATACTTGAGTATATTTGAATGCCTATAAATGTTGAGGCATATAAAATGTTTAGTAAATAAATATATATTTAATGTATAAATAAATGTTAATAAAAGCATAGCTCTAAAATCGTATTCTTCCGAGGCAACTTGAAAGGAAAATGGCAGGAAAGTTAAATATGTTTGTTGATTATCAATATAAATATTCATTATTCATTGGCGCTCAGTGTGCCAATCCTTAGTCCATTAAGCTACTCAATCAGTATGTAAGTTATATATATCTAAGTATATAGATAAAGATATCTTTATATCTATCTTGTATCCCATAAATTTCAAAACATTTTCAGATTTTTTAAGTAGCTAAACTTATTTTAATTTGTTTGACTCATTAGTTTAACTTTTAAAAAATGTTATAAATTTAAATTTATATATTATGAACTTGATTTTATTTTCTCAATATAAATTAAATATTGTATAAATACTCAAAGAAGTGTCTATTTTATAAAAATACTTAAAATGCTTTTAAGATGTGGTCAGAGTAAAATAAATATAATATTCTGAAGAAGAACGTCTGATTCTTGCGCAAGATCTAATTTAAAATCATAAAATATTTGAAACTGTCTACGGAGAGTTTAACTAAATGAATGTACAATAAATGTAAAGTTGTTCCTCAAGTAGTCTTTGTGGAAGCGAAGTCTCTCTTAAGTGAGTCGTCGCTTAGCAAATTGCTGTGACCTTTAGAGGATCCCACGTAAAAGTCAGAGATTTGGTTTGCTTAGCTGTAAGCAAAACAAAGCCTGCCATTATTCCCTGCTCAAGTATGGACCACTTACTCCATAAACAACTCTCGCAAACTGAATTCTCTAAAAAAAAACTGAATAATGCCGAGGTTGGGGCAGGTGACAGGCAGCGGCGGGGGTGGGCGCGGCAGGTGTGTGCTAATGTGGCTGCTTATCTGGCAGTCGGCGCGTCTAGGACTTCATAGATAACTGCCGGGACTCATGGCGAGCGCGTGCGCTGCATAATGAAAACGCTGCGGGCGAAATGTGTGCAAGAGCAGGGCCAGAATTATATAGAGCATTGAGGGGCCGGCCGGGTGAAGAAAGAGCGGGCAGCATTTGAATAGCAGCCTCTTCAGTAGCAGCAAAATGTTATGAACGCGTTAAGGCGTATTATTTAGTGCCACGAATAAAGCTGACTAAAGTGAGACCCCCAACAAGCAACTAGGCAAGAGCGGAGTGAGCTGTCAGCGAGCGACGGAGGCAGAGGCAGAGCAGTTGGTTTGGTTTTGCGGCTTGGTTAGGCGCTAATTTCTTTGGCATGTGCCGGCCATGCGTAGTTTTCAAAGTGCTAATTTTGTAGCCAAGTCTGTGAATGGGCCGCAAAAGGGTTTCAGTTGGCTTTGAATGCGTCAGCACCGCACAAAGCCGAGAAAGTTCAGTTTGTCAAAGCCAAAGAGAATGGAGCGAATTTCGGAGAAGGTGCCAAACCTTGTGCGACTGTGAGTGCAACGAACCCAGCTTTAATGTTGTGTCCACAGCAGCTGAGTACCAAGAAAGCCAAAGAGCTGACCGCATGGCATGGACTTCGACTGTGAAATGGAGGCTTGAAATATATATAAATCATGTTATGCTAGCTGCTTTTCAGCGCAAAGGCTATTGATTCTACACAGATTTACAAATTTTATATTTACAAGTATATCGTATCCGAAATTTTGTATGTGAATAAATTTTCTAAAAAATTATAACTTTTTCGTACTTTATATAATAATAAATATTCTTATTAATTAACATTAATATTAAAAAATTAATAATTATTCTCAAAAATTTGAATTACAGTTACCCGAATTTTTGTTGATAATAAATATTCTAAAAAAATTCAATAAATTTTAAGGTTTTTTGATTTTTATTTAAAAAAAAAATTAAAGTTTGTAACCCACTCCAAATATTTAAATAATTAATTTATATTGTTCTCTGCGATATAAAAATGTATTTAAGAAAATGTCTAAAGCGGAATTATGTAGATACTACAGCCCACATTCTCGGCGTCTAATAAAGCTAAAAATTCATAATTTCTGCTAAACTTGCAACAGCGTATCTCCCAGTCTATCATTCCAATTTGTAGCTAGGCTAACAATTTATTGTTCTAGTACTTGTAAAATCTCAACAAAATATGATACAATAATTGTCAGCTGCAGTTGCCGCCAGGACAGAATACTCAATAGGAGCTAGCGAGGCACTAAGGCAGCCCAGTCGAAATCCATTCAGCCGATGCGAACGACCAACAGTAACAGTAAATCCAAAACACGCACCCAAAACACACACGCACACACACTGCAACAATAAAAGTTTCTCATGAGTTCACAGAAAAGAAGAGAATATGAAAAAAACAACAAACGAAAAACAAATATGAGAAAAATGTTATGCGTGTGTTGGGCCTAACCAGGCCTAAGTAACAGGCCCGGCGCACTGAAGTCTATGACCTGGCTACCTATAGCACTATATAGCAGCACACCCCCGCTTACAGCAACTCCCCCTTCCCCACTCTCGCACTCTTCCACTCTCCGCCTCCCACTGTCACGTGCAACAGCGCCATGATTCACTCAGGCCGTTGGCAATCAAAAGCGGCGGCGTTTTTCTTTTGGGCTGCTGCGACTGCTGCGACTCTTAGCCTAAGCGCGGTACAATGAACTTTGTATAGCATTGGGGGCACTAAAGTAGAGGGGGGGAGGGCATGTTGTCGGAGGTCGGCTTGTGTAATGCAACGCAAGCAGAAAGCAGCGGCAGCAGCAGCATCAGCATCAGAGAGCAGGTTGCATGCTGCGTTGACTGCGGCTGTTTGCATTTAAATTTTTCACATTCAATTCATTTGAGGCCTGCCAACAAAAAAGCAAACAAAGTTACAAAGACGAGGCAAGTCAAGGAGCCCCTGCCAAGGGGGTGGGGGAGAGGTGTGTGTGTGTGTGTGTGAAGGGGCAGCTTAAAGAATCGGCGGTTGGGTGGCCGCCCATGCGTCGCCTCTTGTCCTGACTAAACGCTGCACTAAATGAAGCTAATACTTATGTTGCAACTAGGGCTGTGCCACGCCCCAGCTAGGAGCGATCCCCCTTACACCCCTCCCATAGCCTGCACAGTTGCAACTGCAAATGACTGGCGGGCTTTATTCTTTCAAGCTGCAAAAGTTGTCTTTGTTTTTGTTGTGTACGTTTTTTGCCTGGCCGCCCACCTTTGGCATTGTGTGGGCGTGGCAAGCACCTGTGCAGTGCATGTTGTGCCCATTTCCATATATTTTAGTTGCTCTTTTTGTGCCCCCCCCTCACCCGGCAGACACTCGCTTTGCGCTCATTTAGCGCACTTTAAAAGTTTATCATCATCAGCAGCATGTGAGAAATATTTCCATACAATGAAAATCAAATTTATTAAGTTTTGAGAGTCTAGACATTGTTTTACAGCAATTTAAATAGTTGCTAAGACTCTTTACTCAAGACTCTGCCAATTTTAGAATACGGACTGTAATTGCAATGTAAACACAACAAATTGTTGGTATTTACATATTTTGAACAGTGCAATCGATTTACATTTTGAGGGCAAGTTTCAAAGAGAAACTTCAGAAAACATATGTAGAATTTTTATTAAAACAAATTATTTCTAGCAATTAAGCTAGTTTGTAGGCGTAATTTAACTAGAAGATAAATTGAGGCCTACATTTTCTCAGTTGAGTTCAATTTACCAGCTGGTAAGTCAACAGCAGCATTTGCCACGAACTATTTAGTTGAGACTGGATGCAATATGTACAACAATGTGTGAAAACAAGACTCTAGTCGGGAGTTTCCGACTAGGGGATACTCGGAACCCTTTTCTCGTTTCATTCAAATAAAATTTAGTAAACTCCTTTTTTCAAGTATTTCATTCAGTTATACGTTAAACAATAACTAAATTTTATATGTGAAAATCGTCGTATTACGTTTAGTATAAAGTGAGGGAAAACTGTCATCCTTTAATTCTGGGTATTTGGTGACCTATTTGTTATTTCTATTCGATTTTTGTTTTTCACCGCTGCGTATTCAAGGATAAGACGAAACAATTTGTTCATTTTAAAGGTGGAAAATAAACTGAATCAATTGGATTGTATTTAAAACTTGTCCAATAGTTTGATTACGCATCAAAATTGAAATGTTTCACTTTGATGTTTACACTTGTGTGTGTGCTGAGGTGTGCGTGTGTGTGGAGGCAAAAGTACCGTACATTTGCTAACAAGCCAACTACGTGCAGCTAGCGTTCAAATGGGCACAACAACAACAGCAACAACATGAAAGAGAGCAACAAGAACCCGCTCGGCAACCGCAACTCGTGTGTTGCTTGACGAGGATACGAACGAGCCGGCGACCAGATCCCAACACAAGTGTATGAGGCAACGGGCTCTTTTGTGTGTATGAGGCCACAACGGTAAATCATCAGATACACACACACACACACAGCTTACACACACCTGCACACACAAACACACACCTGTATTCGCGCGCTTTTGTTGACGACAAAAACTCGCCCGCCAATTCGCCAACTGTGCACCCAACCTGCCGCTCGCTCCCCGCTCTGCCCCCGCACCCACTGACCCTGTTGCACCTGTCTCGCTCTGCAACATTTCGGTCTCATTTTGCCAACATCGTTCAATTTTTATTTATACGAGAACTACACTTTGTACAACGAAGTACTTATGCCCTTTAAAATACAAAATTTATATGTGTCATATGTTATGAATGTTCTATTCATATTCACATTCGTATGAATAGCATTTCATTATCGCAAAACTATCTACTCGGCGATACCATCTATCCCATCTTATATAATATCATCGCAATTTAAAATTAGCCACCTTTATGCGAGGGGATATCGCCAAGTATGGACAATATACAGTGATAACACTCTCGGACGGACAGCGAATGTCGCGTAATTTTTGTGCGCCTAATAGAGAAAAATATATGTTGCCTAGATGTTTAATGAATTTGGAGAAAACATATTTCGAAATGGTTCTCTCCGTTAAGATAGTCTGCACGAAGAAAGAAACTTATGAAATGATCATTTCTGTCATTCGCATCATTCAAATTAGCCTTTCGCTTTTACACTGCACTGCAAAATCTTTGTCCGACAGCTCGTCTGTTGAATTCTTGAAAAGCTGTCATTTTTGTCATTCATAGCATATTAAATTTATATTTTTCTTTCAAATCTAAGAAAATGCATACCTATACAATACGGCATATAATACACTTTGCTGTTTTTTCATTTCAGTTTCCGTGAAAAACAGAAGCCAGGAATTTTTCATTTATAAAAATCACGTTTGCATGTAAAATAATACACTGGAATTTTCTTTTATTGAAATCATATTTCCACTTATCAAACAGTAGCAAATTTTCTTTTAGTTAAATCATATTTCTAAGAAAAATAATATGACCAAAGTCCCGTCGCATTTGTTTAATATGAGTTTGGGATATACCTTGTGATATATACTTTTGCAGGATATTTAAGGGACAGCATGCAGTAAATATTATTATATCCTTAACTTGATGTGCCTTAACTTTATAGATCTTAAGTTACAGCTCTGCTGTCGCGCTCCGCTCGGCTATAAAGCCAAACGATGCGCTTTTATAAGCAGTTAGGAGATGTTTGTACTTGGTGGCCGTCTGAAGACCAAACTTCAAGACTTTCAAACTTCATGACCAACACAATCCTCCCCTCTCTCTTACTCGCTCTCGCTCTTTTGCAAGGCCATAAAAAGAGAAAGAGAGTAAAAAATATGATACAAAATACAGTTCATGTGCAGCGCGTCGATTGAATGTCTTTTTATTTGGGTCAGCAATGCTGTCGCGCCTGGCCACTCGCCTGGTTGGCTGCTGCTGCTGCTGCCCCGGTCCCGGTGCCACATCCAGTTGCAAGCAGCAGCCTCTCGCGTATTTGGGCCACATTGGAGGCCAGAGGATGTGGCGCATGGCTAGGCTAACAGCGAGGCGAGTCGGGTCGAGCGGGTGGCTCTCGCTAAGGGGGAAACTTGTTTTTAATCGTTGTCAATGGCCAAAACGTTAAGTGTCCCGTTCGTTGTGGACGCTGCACTTGGCCAAACACGCGGCGCGCTGCGTTTGCTGTCTCAAAGAGTGGGATAAAAGGAGGCGGTCAGTTTCGCCAGAGAGAGAGAGAGAGAGAGACAGAGAGGGGGGGTCATATATTTGCGGGCCAATTTGCTGGCTGCATTTGAAACTTGTTTCAAGTGCGCTCGCAGCGCTGTCAACGTTCGGGATTGTGTTGTGCTGCACTTCAAACAGGTTGCACTGTTAGTTGCACTGATTTAGTTGCCGCTGATTGTTGTAAATCAGACCCGCCCCGCTGACCCGCTGCCTCCCCGCCCTCCACGCCAGCTTAACATTTCATATAAATTATTAGCAAGTGGAGCAGTCGGACGCAGTTATATGAAGTCAGCCACATACGAGACGATTTTGCGCTATTTAGCCATAACTAACTACCAATATTTACGCACACACACACACGCACACACACTCACTGTGTGTGTATTTCCCAATGATTGTCTACAATTTGGTCGTGCGCAACGATTTGAATTTTCCTTTTTTCTCTCCTATTTTTCATCTTTTTTTTTTTTGGTATTTAATACGCATGACTTCAGCTTGGCTCTGTTGTGTATTTATGTTGTAACTGTTTTCTGACTCGTCGACGTATTCATAGACCCGTTTTTGGTGTTGTTTTCCTAACAAGCTGCTAAGAGATTTACGTGGGGATCAGTCCATGTAATTCATATGAGCAACACAGCACAACAAGAAGTAGCTAAGGTGCTTGTCATCTGAATCTTGAGTAACTGCCGTTTATTGCAGTGTGTGTGCGTGTGCGTGTGCGTGTGCCTATGTGTGTGGGATGTACTGAGTGTGCTCAATAGAACGTATAAACAAACCCATTGACAGTTAGGTCAGTCAGAAATAATAAACATATTGAACAGTTTTAGCTCTTGTTGAGAAATTCTACACACGAAATTAAGGTGAAACTATATTTAAACAATGCCAACAGTTTTGTCTTTAATCTTTGAAAACCCTTTTATTAAAAGAGCAACAGACTGAAATCGAAGGTATATAAATAAAATAAAATATGGATTTGGCAATAATCATATATAATTATATTTATTAGTAAATTATGTTTCATTTTCTTGGAATTAAGTATAAAATCATTTAAAGAAAGAAATATGCCAATACTTATACTTGAGTTGAATAACTTTTCTTTGAGAAAAAAGTAAAATATAATCATTCATAAAAATTTAATTTAAATTATAATACCAAACGATACAAAAGTTGCTCTCTCTCTTCCTCTCCCTCTATCTATTTCTATCAGTTTTCTCTCTCTCTCTCTCTCTCTGTTTCTCTCTATGTCTCTGTATCTCTCTCCCCTATCTCCGTTTCTCTCTCTCTTCTCACTCCCTCCCTCCGCCATCTTAACTAAAATCCAGCCCCTGCGTATAAAGAAACAACATAAAAAGCATTTGCAATCATTATCTCAATCCTCACATGCTGTCAGACACCAATAAATTCAACGGCAATGTGCATAACTATGCTGGACAGTGTATTTGGAGATTGGTATTTCTCGGGCAACTGTACAACTCAATTGGAAATTGGAAGCCGAACTCGAAAAGCGACTGCAAATGGCCAGATAAACATTGGCAATTGACGCTAACATTGGCCAATGGAGCGAATGGAACTAGTTGAGCAAAAGGCGATTCAGTTACCGCATCATCAGCGTCATCATCATCATCATCATCAGCAGCAGCACCGTCATCATTAGCATTAACATGATTATGAAGTTGACCGTATAAAGGCAGTCAAAATAAAAACACAAGCAGCAAAGAAACGAGTCAATCGAGTTGAGTCGCATACCAAACAGTCAACAGAAAGAAAAGCGTGGAAAAATGCGTAACAACAACAAAAACAAGAGAGTCTATAACAAAATGCCCAAAAATCAAAAAGCGTGGCAACAATTTGAAGCTATTAACGGTTAATCTGGGCCCCAAGGCGCGCAGCTACGGCAAAGCCCAAGCCCAGCCCCAACCCCACAGCCTAGTTTATGAGCCCTCGCATGTGTGTTAACTAAGTATTAGTTATGCGCTTTGCATCTGTGGCTATAACTGCGAACGTATCTGTATCCGTAGCTGCTCATATATCTGTATCTGTATCTGTAGTTGTCGCTGCTTATGTATCTGTGCGTGTGACAGCCTGTAAGCTGACCTTCAGGCATCCATTTGACCGGCAATTAGCCGCATTTATGTGCGTTTCATGTTCTGCCCTATTCTTGTACTTTGCAGTTAAATGTTGCATGCGACATTTGCCACACACATGACACACGCGCCACATGTGGCTTACGCATATGCCAATCGGATGAATTGGAAAATGGACATGCCCCGGCTCCGGGCTCGTTATGGCTAATTAATGGAATTCACACTACATTTCGCACAAACTTATGGTGCTTAGAGTGGCGCTTTGCCACGCCCACTGGCCGCCCCTCGCCCCGTCGCTGCTGCTGTTGCCGTTAATTGCATATTTATTTTGAGTTTTATGTGCGTTTCGGCAAATATGTATTTTATTTTCCTATTTTAATTTGGCTTTTGCTTTTGACGTTTCCCAACATTTTTCTAGCTCCCTCGGCTGCTGGCAGTTAAGAGGGTCATTGGCTAAAAATTAATGGCTCATTTTAATGGGTCATTCGAGAGCACTCTGTGAAAAGTGATCAACAAACACACACACACACTCGCACAACATTAATACAGTAGCTTTAAATGTAATTAGCTGAGCTTTGCGAAAATTGGGAGACTGGGTCAAAGAGCATGGGAAGTTTTGTGGGTTACCTTGGCGAACGGTTCAAATTTGTAAAAGTGGCTCACATACCTGAAAAGACACAAGAAATTTAAAGAATATAAGTTAATAGAATAATAATAGAGTATAATAAAATTAATTTAAATATTTATTTATACAATTTATTGGAAAAAAAAGAGCTTCATACAAATTCTGCATTTTATTATAAAATTAAATTCAAATGAATGAAAGACATGGCGTCACAACATAAGGAACTTCTTAATAAAAAATGTATATAAATCTCGTACATGATTATTAAATTGAAAATATTAAATATAAATAAATTGAATTCTTTGTTAGTTGAATAAAAATGAAAGCTTTAGGAGCATATTCAATCTAACCCAAGCACATTCAAGCTTAGTCAGACAAAAAACTAGCCCTTTTTAAACGCTCTTGAAAGAGTTTAAGGCCCAATTAAATTTATTATTGGATTGTGCAAAAGCTCATTAAAACTTGACCGCACTAAAAATATATTAAAGCTTACACAGAAGAAAGCTGGTTTTAGATTGCATTAAAAGCTCAAACTCTTTCAAAACTAAAGCGATTGGCATGACCGACTCTTGGTTTGACTTCTATTCTGTATTTTGAATTTAGGATTTCAAATTTAGAATGTGACATGTTTTTCGTCTTTAAAGAAAAAAAATGTTATCTTAACGACATTTACACAAATTACTTTTTTAATTTTAACGTATTCCAAAAAAATGCTCCATTATACTCACAGATATATGAAAAATATCAGAGTCACATTCAGACAAGCCGCACTCACAATTTAAATATTATTATTTATTTCTCCTTTTAAAATATGAAATAAAATATTTGTTAATTTCAAGCTAAAGGCGTTGGTCGTAATTTTCAAGTACGTTCAACTTCCATAATTCAAAATAAATAAATAAATATTAAATAAAAATTGTTTTTCAAATTTGATTATCTTGAAAATGTAGTTTCATCAGTTTTATTGAATTGAGTGCAGCAAAGCTGACAAAAAGTGCAAAGATGAACATTTATTCAATGAAAAGAATGTTTAAGCACAGTTTTCTACTTAAGTTGGCAAATAAACATAAAGCGTCTATCCGAAAGTTTGATGTTTATGCTTTCGCTTGCTAATAGTTCATAAATTTCATAGCACAGGATACTCAGCAGATAGGAATAAGGATTTTTCTCTTTCTTATATAAATTTATGAAAATATTTTACTCAGCTGCCGGCAACTATCAAAATTTCTCGGCAAAAGCGCAACATCATATTGAAAATCCTGTGCACCCGGGAAAGCAGCAACAAATTTACGCCTTGACGCTGCAAATTTAATGACAAAAGGATATGGCAAAAAAAAAAATTAAATAAAATAAAATAAAGAAACACTGAAATAAAAAAAGGACAGAGAAAAATGCATAAATTTTATTGCAATATGCATATTAAATTCAATAAATTTTGCATGGCGAGAAACAGTGAGCGGAGATAGCCAGACAGACTGGCAGACGCCTCCGTCTAAAGATATATACATATATATAGATTTATATAGATATATGTATGTATATGTATCTATATAGGAGCATTTTTGTATGGCTCAAGGATGGATGCGCGGTGGCTGCCAGTCTACAGGTCGAATTGATAGACACATAAAATATGTTCGCTGCAAGAGCGAGAGAGATGAAGGCATGAAGGAAATAAGAATGCAGCAGCAGGGAGTACACGACTTGCAGATACCCTGCTCAGAGGTTGGCTGCGAGATAGTTGAAGGCAAATAATAATGCAGCAGTGGGGAGTGCATGACTTGCAGATACCTTATCTACAGTGAGAATATGAATCAAAAGTTTGAGTTAGATTTTAAGAACAATTTTGAGAATATGTAGATAAAACGTTGAAATTATAGACAAAAGTCCAAAAAGGTTAAATCAAAACCATATTCGAATAGAATTTGTCTTGTATAGAAATGCATTAGATATGCCTTAGATATGCCTTCTTCAGCCTGTCACATAGACACGACAAGCCACTATTCTATTAACTACAGGGTAGACACGTAAGGCAGCTAGTGGCAAAAAGCTGTGAAAAGCTTTCTTTTTGGGCCATCTCTTGTCAGCGCCACGCAGCAAGGTTTATTTAGCCCTTGACTTGAAATTTGAATTCAATGTCCTCGTTGCTAAAGTGCAGGATTAAAAGCAGTCAGAGGTGAGTGGCAAAAAAAAAGAAGGTTAGAAGAAGAGCTGCATAAATCGAATCAGTTGACAGGGAATGGATGCCCCACGCTATACAATTGGAGCTACTTGAAATTGGCAACGTGCTGAGTATAATAAGTGGCCAGCCGCAAAAATAGCTCAAGATTTATATTTAGCTTGGCAAAAAGTATCATTTTTATTGGCTGCGCACCAATCATTATCAATGCCATGGCTTAATGATGGCCTTCAATGGGCACTACGGGGGAAGCAAAAAAAAAACCCACAAATAAATAAACCCAACCTCCCGTCGAGCTGCGTCTAAAAGGCTGTACGATTGTAGTCCAACTCTTGCCCCGAAGTCAAAGCAACATTTAATTAAATATTTGTTGCAGCCTGTCGAGGTCTGAGCACAAAGCAGCTGCCAGTGGTGTGCTTTGAGAAGAACCACCAGCCCGCCCCCAAATGAACACCCGTACTCCCCTCCAGCCCCACCCGCCACTCCACGCTACTCACATGTTTTAACCAAGTTGGCAGCAAAGGCCTCTTGTGGGTTCGTTCTGCGTTCTGTGATTGCTTTTTGCTCGCGCACAAAAATAGTTTGAACTCGACAATTGCGAAAATTCAAAATAACAAATTGCATCGATGTTGCTGCTGTCTGTTGCTGTTGTCGCTGCTTCTGCTGTTGCTGATATTGTTGTTGTTGTTGCTGATGTTGTTGTTTTTTAGTCGCTGCGGTCGTCAACTTTGCCGCTTGCAACTTTGCCGATTGGCAGGCGGCAACCGCGATTGCAGCTACAATTGTTGCGCTGTCTGTAAAACTGTGACTGGACCTGCCCCCTCCCCTAAAAATGAAAAGCGAGCCCGCTGCGCCAGGGGCGTCGTTAGCGCAAATTGGCAAGGGGCGTGTGCAGCACGAGCTGCAAAATCAAGTGACTTGCACTTCGAAAAGATAGTTTAAACGCGACGGAAAGAAAAAGTTGCTGACTTTGGTTGATCAGAATCATAATCTCAGAAAGAAAAGGGAAAACAATATTTTAAAAATATTATACTGCTTATTTCCATTCAAAATTATGTTAAATATATTGATAAAGTATTGGGCAAAAATGTGCAGTAAAATAAAATTATTTAAAATAAACTTGTCTGTAGCTAATCAAAACCTTGTCCATTCCATAAAGCGTGGCCTCTACTTAATGATATTATATCTAAGTAGTATTTTATAGCCAAAATTGCTATGAAGAAATGGTTGAAAGGCCTTTGCGATATTGTATTATAATAAAACTTACATTAGGTTCAACTCTAGGTCTTAAACTATATATCATAGAAAACTTATTTTGTGTGACAAGCACAAATGTCTCTGTAACGTTTACGAATGTGACACAAAGAGCAATAGAAAACTTCTTGAGCTTTCGTCAAAGTAAATGTGTGCGACTTACTCTCACGAGAGCATCAAATTCATCGATTCTTCTTTGTGCCGTATTCGTAAACGACGCTTATTAGAAAATTGATCCTCGTTCGCGGCATGTTCAATGAGTTTTATCTAAGTAGGATTTATGGTGGGTAGCTGGCCTTTACTGACCGCACCATTAGAGTAAGACTTCGTTTTGATCCACACCCCTGTGTGTATTTGCAGTTTATATGCAGAAGTTATATTCCATATATTTTAAATATCATTTAAATCCATTCAAAAATATATAATTAAAGTGTTTAAACAATTATTGTCTAATAAAGTATCTATCGTTAGCACGTTGCGGCATTCTTTCCCCTTTTACATTACCTTAAACGGAACATTTTTAATTAAATTCCCATAACAAAGGACTCAGCATTTGCTTCAAGTAGTTTTCTAGCAACTTCATTGAGAGCATAAATCAACGCATTACGTACATTTGGTGCTATTACACATTTTACTTCTTTCGCTGTCAGCTTAAAGTCCGAGATTAACATTTTACTGACCCCCGAGACAGTAGCAGCAGCAGCAGCTCGCACGCCGCTGGAGATGGCCAGAGAGATGGAGAGAGGAAGCTGGGTAAGGGAAGTGGGTTAGTGCCAGGCTTAGTGTCCTTCTGGCTGCAGTGCTGCGCTTTGTGCTGGCATCAACCTCGAATGCAATTAAATAGAATATATCGCCTGGCAGTCAGAACAGACCCAGACCTAGCCCCAGACTCAGACCCAGACCCAAGCCAATGGATGAGCCAGTGTATCCAAAATCCAGAAATAGCTCAAGGGTTCGCCTCAGCCAAAACTCAAAACTCACTCGCTTGGCAATAATTCAGCGTTGTTCACTTGCCGCTTGGTTATTGTTGTTGCCGTAAGTTGTTGTTGTTGTTGTTGGTTGTTTTGGGGATTGTTTGACCAAAATGCGATGCATTTGCCGCTGTCCATTGCAGTTGGCCGCTTGTTAAGTAATTTTGTTAATAGCCCCGGCCGCGGCTGGGCTTCAATAAATCTTTGTGGCTGCCACAATTCGTTGCACATTTCATGCTCTCTTTGCTGCCGTTGCTGCCACAGCCGACAACTATGGGCTATTAAAATGGAAACTAGTTCACGACGCCAGCTCTCAAGAAGCTCAATGAAGTTTGTTGTATTTTTTGTTTTGTTTTTGTTTTCCGACAAGCAGGCATTTTCCTTTTGTTTCTTTTTCTTGTTTTTCTCTCTTGCCGCTGCCACCACCCACACTCACTCACACACACACACACACACATACGGCGGCAGCACAAATTGTTGCACGCACCTGAGAAGCCAACGCCTGACAGCCTACACTGCTTCTTCGAATATCTGTGTGGACTTTCACCAATTTGTGGCCGCTTCGATTGCAACAATAGCAATAAGAAAATACAACGAACAAATAAATAACATTATTACTATCACAATTATTATTTGTATTATATCTCTAACGATTGTTCAAATCAAAGCGACAACACGTGTATTTAATTGTTTTCTTGGCAAGATGCCGTCTTCTGACACATATTTATAAAACGACTTTATGAAGGTTTCTTGTAGCTGGACTAACGATTCTCTTAATACGTTTTTCCTAATAAAATTCACAATCTAGTCACATCCTAAATTGTATTGGATTCTTCGTCAACTTCGTATTTGTATACCCCTGTACAAAGTAAGTATTATAACTTTGTCTCGAAACGTGTAACGCATCGAAGGAGACATATCGGAACCCATTAAGTATATACATATATTCTAGATCAGCATCAACAGCCGAGTTTATATAACTATGTCCGACTCTCTGTTTCTATGCGAAATAGTGCGAGTTCTGTTACAGCCAGTACATATAGTCGGACCAGATCGGACCACTATTTCTTAAACCTGTCATAGGAACGATGTTTTCAGAGAAATTTTCATCAAACTCTGAATTAACGATCTTCACTATTCTCACATATCTGCAAAAGGGACATGTCTGCAAGGACTTTACTTTAAACTTATTTTATAATTTTTAATAATATTCTGAACATATTTTAAATCCTTTGAGTTTGTAAACTAGTTCAAACGAACGCTTAATCTAGCACTTAATCCAATTTTGGTAACAATATTTTATATTTTTCAAATATTTATTACCTTTTACTTAACAATTGAGGTGCAAAAATATATTTAAATCCATTTATCCCTTTGGTTCCATATTTCGTACAGTTTTTTATTGTGTATGTCCTAACGATTGGTTAGAATGCTAGGTGCTCTACCTGCTAGTATATATATACATATATCCCTTCTCACACTTACTTTAAGGGGTATATCAACTTTGGTTGCATGCCGCCAAGTGTTACCCATTCATCTTGCTCAACATTCCCGCCGCCCCCTTTGTTTTAAGCTCAACTAATTTTCAGTTTCAAGAGAATTTTTGCTCATTGAGTTGATTACAGCGATTATGGCTGCACCGCTTACCCGCTGCTACCTGACCCCCCCTCCCCCCTCACACTGCTGCCCACCCTCTTTCCCTTTGGCCCAATGTTTCGTTAAGCATTTTTCGCGCTGTGTTGTAATTTACACCTGTTGCGCTTTTGGCCAATGGCGCTGGCGGAAAGTCAACCCATGAAAAATGCACAAAAGTTTAGCAACTCGCAAAACAACACACGTGTGTGTGTGTGGACTTTGTTAAATGGAATTTAATTATAAAATAATTATGCGCTCATTTGTTGCTTTTGTTTTAATTGTTTGACTCTTGCTTAATTTGCCTCATTAGAAACATTTTTTGTTGTTGCTGTTTTGCTTTGTTTTAACGCCAGGTATTTGGGTCAGGCACTTTTGCTGTTCGCTGGCTTTCTGCAGTCGGTCCAATCCATCAGTTTGTCAGTTCGTCATGCAGTCAATTAGACACATCAGTCAACCAGTTGCTCCTGCTTTAATGCCCTGTAAGCCTTATTGTGGCAGAAAGTTACACAGCTCATAGATCAAATACAGATTTAACCTTCCTCTTAAATATTTTTCACACACGCCTTTCTGTATTGTAAGAAAAAAAAACTAAGAAAGTCTACAAAATGTATTTGCCTGAAATATTTTTTAAAAATACCTAAATTTTGCTTTGTTCAAACAACAAACTTATTACAGGGTATCTTTACGCCGAGCACTTTCAACTTATATTACCTACACAGTTTTGCTCTGCACTCCCGAGCTTGCTACGAAATATTTGAAACTCATTTAAATTGGCTCTAATCAGTTTCACATTTCGTTCTTATTTCAAAGTATTTCAGTTTTTCCATTTGTACTTTTCTGGTATTTTTGCTTCATTTGAAATGAAAATTAGAATTTAGCGCCGCAAGGTGACCGAGTGCCAGGAAATAAATTGCAAAACTTCAATTGAAATGGTTAATTGTGCAAAATTACACATACGCAATGTTGCACAATTGCACAACGAAGTAAACGTAACGAGCAATTTTTATGTATTTATTCGTTTGTCAGCTACGAATTAAACGGCATTTAATTGACATCGATTTGTGGACCTGCATCTGGTTATTGGCCATTGGCAGGCACATGAAGTGCATAACATAAAAGAATTGAGATAATTGCAACTTGTTCTGTTTGTTGCACGCAGAATTCAAGCTGCGTTCACACGTTCATGTTAAATATATGTTTAATTAAAATTTATTAAATGTAACTTCAGCTAACATCAGCTGTATCTAAACATACTCAATTTTAGTTTATGAAGTACTTTAATTCCATAAGGTTGTTGCCCATTTTATCAGGCAGGTGTGAATATTTGTGCATATTTGTTTTTTATGCAGCAAAAAGTTTTTTACATGCTTTGTATCTCGTAAATTATGATTTGTGTATTCTATTATATAAAACTTCAATTTACTCCACTTGTTTTTGATACTTAATATGTTTTGCTCGATTGTCAGTTTTAATTTTGTGTTAAATTAACGCACTGTTTTGTACAACTTTTACATAGCGGGGGCAACGAAATATTTTCACCAACAATAATTAACTAATTGGCAGAGAAAATAAAATGAAATTATTCGCAATTGGCAATTGAATTCATGTGTTGCAAGCTAATTGCCTACTGTGCCACAGTGAAGCACCGAAAAAGGGAAAATAAAAAGTGGAAATAAAGCCAATACGCTGATTGATGTTAATAATCAATGCACATACATATCTGGCAAATACATACATATATACACATATATATATATATCGATATGTGTGCACTGGGCCGGGCAGTCAACGAGTGCGTCGTCCAGTGCTTGGAGCATAACTCAATTACGCGGCCAAAAAGAAATGGACCCGAGCGAAACGTGAGGGGCATGCCACACGAGTCGGGGCCGAAGAGCAACAGCGGAGCATTTAGGCGCAACTGAGGCAGGAGGCGACCCCGAGGAACCAGAGACCCCACACAAATCTAATTCGTGTTATGTAATAAAAGATTCACTCATTCCCCAGCCAGCTGAAATATTCAGCAGACGGCAGTCAGGATAACAGTCGCCCGGTGCATCCTTTGCTCGTTACGCGCCACTCGCACAATGAAAATGGGAATGAAATATGAGTTGGGCACAAAGCGGTTGGCTCTGCGAATTGTCAGCCAAAAATGTTGGGGCCTACGACAAATGAAATGGTGCGCAAGCAGAGAAGAAGCAAACGAAAAGAAATGAAAATGTGATAAGAATAACATGAATATATGTATTATTACCATAACAACTGGCGATATTTTAATAATATAATTGCTGCCAGGCATATCTTACGCTTGCATCACATATATAATCTACTTTTTCGAACGTCATTAGTTGTTCCAAGAAACAAATCTATTTCTATAACAGGCTGGCATCGTAAATATTCAACAATAAGTCGTCTTTAATGACATGTATGAGGAAATGATATATATACATATACTTTTTCATTGAAAACGTTTACGAATGAAGTACAAAGCAGAATTAAAGCGGCAAGTGCGGATGAGAGAAGAAGGACAAATGGGTAAATACCTGCACGCTTTTGTGACATATAAGGATTCTCATGTAAATCAGCGCAGGCAATCAAAACGTTTAAGAACGAACAACAAAGCAGAAATAAACATCCATACTGTCTCTCTCTCTCTCTCTCTCTCTCTCTCTCTCTCTCCCGTGAAACCGCGCTGATTCGTTTTCTTTTGGAGTTTATGTCAGCTTATTCATCATAATATGTTATCCTTCATTATAACCAGCAAGCCGGCAATCGAAACGTTTAAGAAGGAAACACAAAGCAGAATTCACATGCATACTCTCCCACTATCTTTGCTCACATGAGAGTTCCAAGAATATCTCTATATATTCGTTCTATGTTTGAGTCTATGCCAACAGCTTATTCATCATAATCTGTCATCATTCATTATAATCTGTCAATAAAAACGTTTGCAATTTCAATAAAACAGTTCACTTGAGTCCAAATAAACTTATAAAATATTTGATAATATTCTCATGAAGGTAACATAATTTCTGTTTCACACAAACACATACAATCAACAATTTAAGAGAATTAAAATGGTTTAATGTGTTGAGATTAGAAAGGTTCTTAACCCCATAAATTTATTTGGCCAATTTCTGGAGTCCCGTTGGCTTTCAACAAGCGTTGATTAGATTTTCAGAATATTATTTACCAGAAAGCGGGCGAAAGAGAAATTCTCTTGCATTTCTAATGCGCCTAATTGAAATTGCAATTAGCCAAAGGCGGCAAATGTTGGGCGCCCCGTTCTTCAATTAACACACATTTTAATTATTAATTGCAGCACTTAATTTATAGGCTTCGCAGCGAGTGAAAAAGCCAAGACAGCCCCCCACTTCCCCCCACCTAGAGACCGCGCCCGTCCTTTAACCCCTCAATATGTACTGAGTGTTGGCATGGAACAAATTGCAATTTGTTTTAAGTGTCCTGCTGGCATTTGCCAGGACCAAGTTTCCTATGGCTTTTTTGTCTGATTCTCTATTACCCCCTCCCCCTCCCCCCCTCTTTCATTTTCTGCCCCTCTATCGTGTGCTACCTGAAATAGCGTAAAACTATCTGCTATGATTTCAGTTGGCCCGAAAAAGTTGGTAATTTGTCTTTTGGCTTTCGTTTTGAAAATATAAATTGAATTGCAAACTTTGGCATATGATTTCATTGCAATTCCTCTGCTTCTTCTTCTCCTCTTTTTTTTAATAAAATATATTTATTTTATTTTGTTGCCATTTGTTGGGTTTTCCTTTCATTGGACTCGGCCGAAAATTAATTATATGCAACATGCATAACAGCCTGAATAGAAGCATTTTCTCCATTTGAAGTTTTCACTTTAGAATTCATTCGGTTTTATTTATAGGGCTGAAACGATGGGCGATTACCGCAGCGAAATGAATTAAAATAATGCAAATGAGCCACAAAATAAACTATGAAAACGTTTGCCCGGAAAAAACGAAGAATACACTGTAAGCCAAAGAATACCAACGAGAACAAAAGAATAAAATGTTGCCGGCACTTTTTTCTCTTTATTCTCTTGTTGCATCTCGTTTTAACCCACGATGATGACCAACGGTCTGCCCAGAAGCTGCAAGCTGTTGATATTACGCGAATGGGGATGGGAATAGCCGGGGGCTATTGCAAGACGTGAGGAAGGCCAGCGCGAGGGATAGTGCAGCAGGGGCCAAGGCAATAGCAGCAGCTGTTTGGGGAGCGTGACTTTCGAGTGCTAAAGAATTGCCAACAATGAGAAGAGTGACACCAAGCTGAAAGAGCGAGGGCGAATTTAATGAGATGAATGAGCTGCAGAAACCCCCACCCTCCACCCTGCATCCTTCAACCCCAACCCTCCGCCTGTCACTGCATAAATCAGTAGACAATCGAGCTGTTGGCAACTTACTTAGCTCCACCTAAGATGAAAGATAAACGATCAGCTTTTCAGCATTGTTTTCAGCACATCAAAATGTCAAATAAGTTTGATCTAATAAATATAATTAGAATAATTATAACAACAATAGAAATAGTAATAATAATGATAATAGTAATAAAAATAAGAATAATAATTATAATCATAATAGTAAGAATAAATATAATAGCAATAGTATAAACGAAAGAAATATATCCCTGGCACGACGATGATTCTATAACCTGTACCTTTCCCTTTTTCCCTTTGAGCATAGTCAAGCTCCTAAATACTGAGTTTGATGAAAATATCTTGGAATATGAAATATTTTGCCCGACAAGAACCTACCTTTCGACTGATTGTTTCTTTGGCTATAGTAGTCCGCTGTGACTTATAAATGCCTAGTTGAACCGAACTAGTTCGCTACCACAAACCGAAGCTTAAAGTGGAATTTTTTAATAGAGAGCAGACGAACTTTTGCCTAATTCGAAGACTAATCTCAATACGAATGTATGAACAAAACTATATTAATATAATTAATTTCATTCATAATAAATCGAAGTGTTTCGAGCGACAGATATGCTAAGCCCGCTTCATAGCCAAAGCTTGGACTGCAAATCTTTCGTTGCATTTGCAGTCATGAAAATAATAATAATAAAATATTTGAACCCTCCCAAGTATAAGCCCCAAATGCAAACAGTTGTCATCCAGCTGGTTTATATACAAATTCCATAGAATGTTGCTGTCGCATTTCCGTTCGCTGGTTGCATAAAAAATGTTCTATGTATCTGTGCGTGTATCTGTGTGTTTATGTATGTATGTGTATATGCAGCTGCACAAAACACGTGCCAACTGTCTAATGTTGGCCATTTCCTGCTGGCCGAAACCCCAGTAACCAAACTCGATGCGAGTAACCAGAAACAGGCAACACGAAGCATTCTAAAATGCATAAAGGGCACCAACTTGTGCGTCACCAGCAGCAGAAGCAGCAGCAGTAGCAGCAGGGGACAGGCGGAGTGGAGGGGCACGACAAAGTATGAGAATGATAGGAAGAGTGCTTGGGAATGGTTCTCTCTCTCTGTGTGAGTATGTGTGTGTGCCGCTATGGCCCATGGCTGTGGTGTTTTTCTTGTAAAACGTATAGAGGAAATGGGGCAAAAATATCAACAACAGTCCAGAACATAAGATGGACGAAATTATGAACTACAAGTTACCCTAGAACAAATTTAAGCGATAATCTTTTACATATGAATACGATTTTTTAAAATTGGAATGCTTAGGAACGAACTTATTATTTAATGTATCTCCTAGATGACAACAAAAAAATATTCCTTATTTTATCGGCGACATTTCGAAATATATATATATGGAATTATCAATAAATATGCCAAATTCAGATCTATATAAATCTGTACTACGCATGAATATTTGAAAATAGTCATTGACAAAGCGTGATATATATATATATATATATATATATATACCAAAACTGTCATATTATAGTTCAAATTGCTGTCCGATTCTTGACACAACAAATAAAATGTATTCAAAATAAATTATTATACAAAACTTAGTGAATATTAGTATTATTAATAAAATATTAATATAGTATTATAAATAAAATACAGAAATTAGCGACATTCTCAGGGATATAAAATAGAATCGCATTCTTATCTTCCACGACGAAAAGGCAAATAATTCGAGACATGTGAAAACTATGTTAACATGCACACAAACAATTCTGTGTGCTTTTGCCCACAAATACGTAGCTCAACAGCCACTCTTCGCATTCTTTGTTAATTGAAATAAAGTTATACAATTTGTATAAAATTATATGTGTTTATATATTTTTTATAAATTTGTATTAAGTTCAAGTTAATTTTGTGTCTGTATATCTGTTAAATCTAGCAAAACAAAAAAGTTTGAAGCCAAACTACGTTCCGCTCGTTGAACACACTTCAACTAATATTTGTCTTAGAGGGTATACAAATATGTTAATAACGCGGCATAGCCAGCGCCCGAGTCAGCGTGATAAACGTGATAAACGCTCTGCTGGATGAATGACCTCTGCCCCCGTCTCTCCGCTGCTCTCACAATCTCTCACTCTCACTATCTCTAGCGGCTTTGTTTTTGGGCTATGAACGCCTTGCGTAGGGTATTGCATTTTTCTCACGGAATGTGTAGCGTCCAGAAGGAGACATATCTCCATCAGGTATATATATCTTCTCGATATATACTGATCAAGAATGTCAAGAAAAGCATGTTTTTCAGCTTTAAAGCTTTTCGGAAAGGTCTGTCTTTCTCTTGCGGAAAGTATTAGATATAAGGCAAGGACAGTATCGGATCACTATATGATATATCCGATCAATGCTAGATCGGTTATAATTTATGTTCTTCTGTGAAAGACTTGTTTGTCTATTAATCAGACTCGAAATTGAGCAAACTTGACATGTACGAGCTGAGCAAAATCCTGTCACAAGAATCGATCGAAAAATGAGTTCTTGTCCTCCCAAGATAGAACTACTTTTCATATACCGTTTTGTACAAGACAAGGGTATTGCATCTTCGGCTTGCTGTTCTTTTCTGGTGGGTTAAGACAAAAATTAGCTGCAGTTGCAGCTGTAGCTACGAAATGCACGACTAAAGTTGTTGCATCTCTAATAGGCTCAACTTGGCTCGGCGACTGCAGCGGACACATCTGGAGCCCAAAGTCTGTTCGGGCTGATAATGTTGCCGCTTTTCGGTATTTGTTGGTTGCATTTGCTGCTCGTGTTTGCCTTCTGCCTCATCTTCAGGCGGTTCTTCTGCCGCTTTTTGTTGTTGTTTGTCTGGCATTTTCTTTTGAGTTCATTGCCGCTGCTGTAACACGGCAAGGCAAACAGAGCTCTCAGCTGGATTGGGTTGGGTCCGGGCTGGTCTGGTCTGGCACTTGCACTGCTTTTTCCAACATTCATTCGCTTTGCATCTCTGCAACTGCAACTGGCAACATCACCATCATCATCATCGCCATAGTCATCATGTGCTTCAGTTGACTACCCTTCTGGCTTGGCGTGTTCATTAGTTTGTCTGTTTGAGTGAACGCTTGACACAGTCGGTGATCATAATTCAATTATGAGTCTCACAGTGGGAAACAATTTTTATTCTCCGTACTTCTTTTGGTCTCTCTTGTTTTTCGTTTTTTTTTCGGGTAGTCGGTAATGATTGGCCCCAGAGGAAGTGGCGGGTATTACGAAAATTATTGCTTTAAAACACTTTAAAAAAAGCTACAAGCTTGGCTGGGTTAGTTGCGAACGCAGGAAATGCCCATTCAGAGCTGTACTTAAGAGTTGTAAGACAATCATTTAGGAGGTGAGCAACGGAAAAATTAATGAAAAATGTGGGAAACTGCATCAAGAAAGCGAGCACTCGCGTTGCATAATTTAATCAATTTTCTTAAACGTTTCTAAGAAAACACTTGATTGGGGTTCTCTAAAATATGAAAAGGTTTTTTTTGGGTGCAGAAAATTGTTTCTTATTAAAGTTTTTACTTGATTTGTGTTTTCATTAAAGCACTTTTTTAACTAGCTGAAAATGAATCTTTGTCAATGATACGTGAGAGGCTTAGTCTTAAATTCTAGCATCTTTTATTTATATTGTCAAGAATTAATTGGCCAGCAATGTTGGCTTAACATAATGTGTAGGGTATAATAGTATAAGATATAAAGGCCAATCAATCAATAAGTATAATTATTTTCAGATATTTATAGGTCGTTAAGATTTATATAGATCGTAAATATCAGTATTTAATTATTATCATCATTAAAATATTATTAGTATTGTTATTAACTATTATTATTTTTGTTCAGTTTTATTCTTAAACTCTCAATCTTTACTATGCAAATTCATTTTTCAAACATCAGAAAAATGATCCACTGTGCGCTCTGCTTGCGGTTTCTAAGCTTCACACACACACACACATACAAATGCTGAGATCAGACAAGATTTGCACGCTTTCTTCTCGAGTTAGTCAGAGAGACTTTCGTCTTTCAGAGCATAATTCTACAATACAATTCTGCAGCACCTTAGCACATTTTTTCGAAATATTTTTTGAGTTCACGATCAACGCGAACAGTTGATGAAGCTGTTGCCGACGAAGAGAGAAACTTGAAAGCGAGAAGTGCGAAGAGTGAAGGCAAAACGCTCGTAAACTTGGCCAAAACTCAATTGCCGCTAATGATGCCATAGATGATGCTGCGAGCAACAAGGCAGAGCAGGGCAGGGGATAGGGATAGGGTATACGAGCTTCAGACGGAACACACACAATTTGACTTTCATTTCTTTATACAGTTAGACACTTTTATTGTGTTTTACATGTTTGTGCTTTGCCTTTGACTGTCTGTTTACTGCTGCTGCTGCTTCTTCTTCTTCTTCTTCAGTGAATTTGGACTTTTCCTCAATTTCTATTTCAACAAACGACTAGAACTTCTGCTATATGTGCCATGTGCGATATTTGGCTGCAACTCGACCCCAGCTCGACTCCGACTCCGACTCCGACTCGGTTTGTGTTGACCCTTTGTGCTCTTTGTTTTTACATTCCTTTCTCCCTCAAAGATGCTTTTTATATTTATTTTCCCTTATTTTTTTTATCAACTTCACTTGTTAAACTTTTGCGACAAACTTCGGATTATAGACTAGTTTTTTTTTTGTGCTTGTATTTATTTTTTGTCCCCCTTTGCCAGGGACAAAGACGCATATAAATTGGCTTTGATTAGCTAAGTCGTGACTGTAACAGTAAAAAATCAAGCTAAAGCTACTAAAAATAATCACAGTCTAGCAAATCAGCAAAGCGCTAAAGAATTTTTATGGTATTTCTTGCAGTTGTGCTGCTTAAAATTGAATTTCCCATGAGAATGACTTGAGAGAAGTTGCGTTGACAAAACGAGGGTTCGATTTCGAAAATTAAAGTCAATTATTGGTAATAATTTACAGATAAAGCTTGTACAAACTGGCCTTTAAATAAATAATTTAAATGCAGGTTGGCTTAGTTCAAAAATCAAATTGATAATTGCTTAAATACTTATTATAAATGTTCTTATAGTTTAAATGATTTAATTTATTTAATTGAATTGTGTATTATATTCTTTACTAAAGGAAAAAGTTATTTGCATAAGGTATATGATACAAAAATAATAAATAGATTAGAAAGAATATAAACATAAGAGATACATATAAATACAGCCAAATTTCGATAGGAGAGAAGCAACTATTTTTCGATTAGAGAGAGTATATATTTTTTTTTTTCGATAGCCCAACGAATTCTTCTTCAAAAACTGAACAGAATAAAAATGTTAAATAAAATTCCAAAAATTTAAAATATTAAATAAGGCGCTTGTCATTGATCCCGCAAAGCAAAAAGAGAATAAAGGAAGAGAGAAAAAACTGTGTTGAATACAATTTTTTTTGTCGCTTTTGTTGGGCGGCAAAACCAAAACAATGTGCCACGTTTTTCCTTCAGACACACCAGCACACACACACACACACACACACACACACCAGCACACACTCACAGGGAGAATGGAGGAAAACCACTTTGGATTTTCGGGCTATGGCAGCGATTTTGGTTAACGTTCATTGTTGTAGACGCAATCCCCACGCCCCCCGCCTTCGCAATTCCTGCGCCGGCAAACGAAAAACTCAGCTCGCATTCAGTTCAGGGGAGGGGGAGGGGGGGCTGCCCTCACAGACACTTGTGCATATTAATTGCTTATTGAGCTGGCTTGCGGGACCAGGCGGGGGGTGAAGGGGCTCTTGACAAAAGGTAAAGAAAAACCTGTGAGTGGCGGCGCCTTTTATTATTCTTTTATCAGTTTTCAATCACTCAATCGCGGGACCAGAGGGCGGGGCACCACCCGCCGCCGCCCACATTCGATTCATTCATTCATTTATTCACCTCATTCATGCACTGCTCACCTGTGTGGTTGTTGTTGTTGTTATTGTTGTTGTTGTTTTTGTCAGTGCGTTGTCGAAACAAGCGTTCTCCTGCCTGCGGGTTCAAAAGGGTTTCGTTTTGGGCCTCAGTTTTTTGTGTTTTTATATTTCACAGCGTCGCTGCCTTTGCTTGCTGTTGTTGTTGTTGTTGTTGTTATTGTTGTTGTTGTTGTTGTAGCAGCAGCCACTTGTGCGCTTTTATTGCCGCTTGGCCCTTTTCTGCTTGACAAAACGCCAGCGCCTGATTCCTTTTTTAGTTGTTTTCTTTTATTTTTTATTTTTTTTTAATTTTTTACCAGCATTTTTTGTGTTTTGGCTTTTTAATTTTTTTTTTTGTTTTCGTTGTTTTTCTGCCTTTTATTTGTCGCGCGCGTTTTGTTTTGAAAATTTTATGTGGTTTGCGTTTTTGGCTTTGTAATTTTCACGTGGATTTTCCTCGTTAGCATTTGTTGAAGGCCCTGCAGGTGTGCGGCTCTGTTGTTGTTGTTGCTTATGGCAACCTGTTTGCCAAAACAATTGCAAATATTTATTAAAAAACCACTAAAGTGGGCACAATGACAGCGCTTTATGGGCTAATATGGTAATGTTGTAATATTCATTTAGATTATTTTTAATCATATAAAATATTTATATTAATATTAAATTAAAGCATTTACTTTAGAAATTAAAAATTGATATTCTTCAACAATTACAAATTGCATTAAAAGACCTATACAATTCTGAAGACCCAAAACTAAACAAGAGAAGAAGAGCTCAGTTTTGTCTCCAATATAAAATTTCTTAAATAATTCTAATTGTAATATCAATTATCAAACAAATCTAGCAAAGAATGCGAAAAACTTTTAAACAAACTCATTGTCAAGTTGAAGGCAATTAAAATTCTTTTTAAAATAATTTTTTACAATTTTTTTTTTTTCTAGAATTATGATGCAAGAATCGAAATAAAAGCTTTATTGTCCGCTTTTAGACGTAATCAAAAACTTCATTAATCAAATGTTGCATACACATTCCTATCTTTGTTTATAAAGTTCGCTTAGAATAATTTTGTATATTTTTATTCTTGGCTTAAACAACAATAAATTCCGTTCACAAGCAACAATCGAATTAATTAACGGTTTTTCGGTTTCGGTACAAGAAGTCGGTCAATTTATGTCTGAAGAGTCAAGTTTTGTTTGAAATTTAATTAAACACATTTCAAGAGCTCGGACTAGAGAACCGGAGAGACTGCAGACACCCGGTTGATAATAATGACACAGAAGAAGAAGCAGCAGTAGATGATGATGAAGAAAAGGCAACAACAACAACAACAACAACAACTTGGTGTCTGGAGACGCCGAGTGGCTTTCTAAACACCAAGAGCAAGCGGCGGCTCCGCACGCTTCGTTGGGCAGCGGGGGGGTGCTGAAGAGCAGGCAGAACCAGAAGAAGAAGACGACGAAGAACTAGAAGCAGCAGCAGTAGCTGAGCAGCTCTTGAGAACAACAAAAAGCAAGAACAACACTCGCTAGGAGAGAGGGAGAGAGAGAGAGCGACACTAGATGAAAACTAGCAAACCGCTAACGGTAAACAAAAACAAAAAGCTTCTATCGATAGCCAAAGTCGGCTGGCACTGCAGCTGCAGGGAGAGTGAGGGGAGCTATAACCGAGCGACGTCACGCGGCGCGCGCTTAAAATTCTTGCATGCCAGCCAATTACCAAAGCCGTTTGCCATCGGGTATCGAACATTGGTATCGAGTTCAAATCAAAACGGTTAGAAGCAAGCCAAATGACAAAAACAAAATAACAAATGGGATAAAGGAAAAACTGGTTTTAAGCGTTTGAACAGGATTTGTGTTTTTGGATTTTATAACATGTATAAAAAATGTAAATAAAAACATAACACATGCACAGCATAGATGACGCGCTTCACAGTAATACACACACACGCATTGAAAAGTAACACGAGAGTTGAACACACCGTTAGAAACCGTTGCGAAGTTGCCGCTACGTTGCGACGCGCTCAAACCTTGGCAGGTGACTGAGACAAGCGCCAGCAGGCCTCAAGCCAAGAACTGAAATAACAAAACGGAAATACGAGCAGCGCTGCAGCGACCAGCAGCGACCAACAGCAACAGCAGCAGGCGCAGGCAGCAGCCTTAACAGTAGCAGCAGCAGAGCCGAAGTTTTTATGTTATGGTCGACACGAAGTTGATGCAGCGACGCTGGCAGCGCAGCTGACAGCAACAGCTGGGCAGCAGCGCGTCAAGCGCTCTGTTAAGCTTAACGTCGCTGTTAACTAACATTGCGCCGCATTTGGCACGCAAAATATTTCCAAATAATATTTGTATGCATTTATTTTTGGACTTAAACGCCATAACAAAAGCGGTTTTTGCAAAAGAAAAATATTGATGCCAATTAACATGCAAGCATAATTAAGTGTATTCAATTAAGTTGCCGAGTGCAATTAACTCAAGGAAATGCAAAGGTATTTTTAGAGAAAAAAAGATAGTTCGGCATCTAAAATCATTATTAACTTAGGAAAGAAAAATATTGTAGGAAATAGTCATGGGCTATATTTAAATTTAGTAAAAGTGCTGCGAGAGTGGCTATGAATTTAGTTTAAAGTAATTCGAAGATATATGATAAATTAGTAAGAGAATTAATGTTTTTTTATTAATTATTTTTAAAATTTAATTTGATAAGCATAGAATTTTTTAATGATTCCAATAAGTCTGGTAGCTATAATATTAATTAATATTATAATATTGATTATAATTATAAATAGTAATGTTTAAATGTATATAATGTTAAATTGTATATTGATTAAAAGAAGTTTCTGTCTCCAGAACTTTTTCTCTGATTATTCATATATTAAATCTTTTAAATTTGACCGGCTGCAACTGAATTCACAGTCGCCCACAGTCGTAAAAGTTAGAAACTAGCGCGTTTTAGCTGCCAGCAGGCTGTTACCAACAAGCTGTTAAAGTGTGTGCATAACATGTGGCAAACTTTTAACAGCACTTAGGCAACATAAACTGCAATTGCTCTCATCATAAACCGCATAGTTTGCCGTTAACAGTTTCTGATGCTGCAACAAAACTCAAAGTAGCTCCATTACATGCCACAGGGGTTAGCAGGGGCGGAAGGGGAGACCTTAACCTAAACTAATTATGTTGCTAGAATATGTGGCCGTTGCAAATAGTTGGCATTAAAATTGGTGGCCACTCCCACCCCAAAAAAATACCTGAGATGCTTGTGCTGACTTGCGAAAATTGTTTGTTGCAAAGATTTTCGACTGAAGTTCAAGTTATGTGCACAATTTTTCATATGCCTTCGCTTCTCGGAGGGGGCAAAAGTTTTCGAATATGCCACACACACACGCACACACTCAGCTAAGCTGACATCAATAGAGGCGCATTCAATGCTCAACTGGTTGGAAATTTGGGGAGCACTTAAAAGGTGAGTTTTGTGAGTTGTTAGCGGGCTTCGCCGGCGGCTGCAGTTGTGCGTCTGTCTTGCGGATTGGCCCAGGTTCTGGTTGCCATATTAGCATCGATTAAAGTCGAAGACGTTAACAACAAAGGGATATCCTGGCAGGTGGCATTAGCAGCGCCGGCGTAGCCCCAGGAAACGGCAGCGATAAAGACGTAGCTGAAAATGACGTCAACGTTTCCATCATCATTTTCCAGGCAAGTGTCCTCGCCGAACCCACCCACTTGCCCCGCCCCCTGCCAGGCCGGATGGCTGACAGTCATATGTGTGTGTCTCACGCTTGGCTAGATTACGATTAAATTAACGCATTAAATTTGTATATCGCATATGGAGCTGCTTCTTTGTACCCTCTTCTCCTTTTCCCCTTTTTTTGTCGTGAATTTTCTTCTTTTTTTTTTTTTTTTTTTTATTTAAATTTGTTTGGCCCAAGTTTCTAATGAGCCCATTTATGCGGGATTCCATGAATATGTCGTGTAATTGCCGTCTAAATCGACGTAAATTCTTTCTACTTATTTTTTCTTGGATTTGGCAGGTTTGCAGCCTCGTGACAGAGCTGCAAAAAGTGTCGCCAATTAATTAGCCGTTTATCAGAAATTCTGTTGCCAATTACGGGAAAGCGTTTACATGCATGTGTATCATATGTGTTTATATTACTTCAATGTTTGCCCAGGCAACACACATATTTCCTAATCACTAAATATCCATTGCTAATTGCTAAACTGGCGTTAATTGCATCAACATTTTGCTGTCCACAATTTAATATACAATTTGCAATTTTAATTAGTCAAATTTATTTTCGGCATTCGATTGCATTATTGTTGAAGCCCTTTTTTTAAGCACTTTTATTTTGTCATGACATGTGTTGTATGCATAGAATTGTCTCCTTCTGCTGATCTAGATCTAGAATATATATACTCTAAGGAGCCGAAGACGTCTCCTTCCATCCGTTACATATTTCATGGCGAAATGATAATATCGCGTAAGAGAATGTTATAAATCCCATAAAGAAACGATTTAAAGTAGAAAATTAAGACTCAAGATTGAGTTAGAAAATTACTTAAAATTAATTTATAGTTAGCACAATTTATAGAACTAAAAGCTTAAATTTGCTTTAAAAACTTTTTCGTAATATCTCAAAGTTCTTAATGCCAACTAAAAATGTTGGAGAGAGACTTAAAAGTGCCATGAAAATAAATATTTGCTTAGCTCTGAAACCCTTTATGTCAGCACAGCATATTATATTTTAGTTGCCTTTTATTTCAGTTTTTTTTTTTTTAATAATAATAGGACATTCAATTCAAACACAAATCCACTTATCAACATGAATATAGCTGCAACACAGCAAAGGCCAAAGAGTTGGAAATAGAAATAATGCAACAGTAAAGAAAGAAAAAAAAATGTCAAATTAATTACGGATTTATTTGATAGGCCACTTTATGGAGAGCATTTGCATTGGCCACTTGATGGCGACTATTGTATAATTCATTTCTAATTTGTCTGTAGCTGCATTTCATTTCATTTTAATTGATATAAATATATAAATTTATAAATGTTGTCTGTTCAATTATGTATACGCCACGAGCCACACGACATGTGCATTAAATTTTTAACTACGCGTGGCAAATGACATGTGTGTGTGTGTGTGCGGTACTTATGCATATCATTAATTTATGCATAATTTCATAATGAATTTGTGCAAGAAAAAACTGATAACGAGAAAGTAAGGCTGCCTTTGGTACGCCGAAGATATAATACCCTTGCAGACATTTGCAGCTCACAAATGCTGAGTTTGATAAAAATATCTTGAAAAACAGAATATTTTGGCATCTAAATAGAGCAGCCCGATGTTAATAAGATTGTGCGAACATATAAAGATTAGAATGGATCTAATAAACGCACAGTTTGTTCCAGATATTAGAATAAATAAGAAAGCTTCCCCTACAAAAACCTGCAACAGAAAGACGGACCTAAAGCTTCAAGACGATAGCTTTAAAACTGAGTCTAGACGGACTTGGCTATATCAAATCGATTCTTGATACTGATCAAGAATATATATGCTTTATGAGCTCAGTTATGTTTCTTTCGAAGTCATAGTACCCTCCACAAGCGTATAAAGAGCATGTATTTCACTTTCATTTAATTGACAGCGCAAAGAAATCATTTTAATGGCAACAGTTAAATCAATTTACCCCCCTGCTACATTGACGAGTCAACGGTAACATTGGAAACAATTGTATATACATTGAGCAACGCCTTGGCAATCAATAAATAAATCAAAAATAAATAATTTCACAGCTAAGCCGAGCAAATTCATTAAGCAGCTTGTTTGTTGTGTGCTTTAACAATAATATTTGCACTTTCTAAATATTTAATTATATCATCAAATGAATTGTTTGCGCTTTGCGGTTCTTTAATCATGTTTAAACAAATTTAATTTTTGTTAAACTCTCATGCGCTTAAATATTTGTTTGCATTTGCTTATTTGTTTATTATTTCCATGGCTACCGATTGCATTTATATTTCTATTTATTAATCTGCCTGTTTATCTATATTAGCTTTATTTTTGGAATTTTCTATTATTGGAAAAAGTTTTGTGAACTATTCAAATGCTGGTCATAAAAGCTATTGTTCTATTTTACTATTACATTATTTATTTATTTATCATTAATTTATTCGAAAAGAAAATCCGTTTACCTTTTTTATACATTTATAGAGGGTATTCTTGTCATGAAATGACATTTCCGATCCCATAAAGAGGTCACAACCTCGTGATAAACCTTTTTTTATATAGAGATATATATTCTAGATTAGCATCTGTTATTATGCGAATAAGTATCTCAGTTTTAAAGCAATCTTTTGAAACTTTGCATTCTGAGCAGTCTTTCTGATTACAACAGAAATAATATATATGTCGGAGCATTAGGAATGTCTGTCACAATAATGATTGGGAATGTCAAAATATTTGGTAGTTCACAATGATTGGGAATGGCAAATGAAGTTGTATGTTGCGACTGTTCTAGAAGCATTATTGTCGCTTTGCTTAGAACTGTTAGGGCGAGGCGACAATGTCGCCGAGTGTGGTTCGATGGGATACAAAGGGAAAAGGAAGAACGTTGAGTTCTGTTGCTTCCTGAGACGCCTAGCGTACACATCGGAACTCGCTGCGCTCTTAAGCCTTATAGATTGGAAAATAATACTCTCACTCCGACTTATATATATATATATATATAATATAATATAGCTGCCATATGGGTTATTGCGTGAAAAACCTTTCTGTACTTCTTAACCTAACTCGGCATTTGTAGGCTTTACCATGCTCTTTTAATATAGAAAAATCTCATACATTCTTTTTGGCTGCAACAAATTATATTTTTAACATCACAATATTTTATTTTCGTGCTTAGCCTCTCATATATTTTTAGAACTCATTTTATGCTAAACAAAAAAGTGGCATATATAAGCAAAGGGGATGCCTAATAAAATGCCAATTTAACATATTTAATTTTTATTAAATCAACCTTCCAGTCGCAGCTGCAGCCGCAAGCAGCGGGTCGAGAGCGCACGCTGCGTATGCTTGTTATGAGCGTATACTTAATGTGATTTTGTGCTGATGCTGAAATTAAAGGCTTTCGCGATTGGCAACAGCCAAAAGCAATAACAACCACAATTGCAATTGGCAAGTGCCACAGAACGTGGCATTATGCTCCAGCATTTGACGTCACAGCGACGCCAGCGCCGGCGCCGGCGCCGACATTGACGTTGACGTCGCTGCGCAGCTTTAGCAATTAGAAGCCGGCAAATGTGTATCAGAGGACAATGTCCGCTCTGCTCTGCCCAGCAAATTGACAAATGATGCATGCTAATGCCAATGGTCAACGTTCTGAGCCCTGGCTCCAGCTTCTGGTCAGCGATATTGATGCATGGCCAGCTGCTGCAGCTGCAGTTGCTGTAACTGCTCCTGCTGCTGCTGCTGCAGTTACTGTTACGGCCGCATTGACGTTGATACGTTTAATGAAGTGATGTTGATGTATGTGCATGGCCCCGGCCACCCAGCCGGCGCAACCCGCTTGATGCCCGCACAAAAGGCCAAATCTGAAGTTGAGGCCAGGCAGCTGCTGAATCATTTAACGTTTGCCTTAAGCTGCTTTCATGGCCTACAACAATGCAAATGCTGCTGCCCGCAGACGCCTGTCAAATCAGCAGGGAGGGTCGGGGCAGGACACATCTGAGCCAAAGCCTCGCCAATCCTTTGCTAATGCCAATAAGCCAAAGCTATGTGCTGGCTGGTTACGCGACAAGGGAGCAACCACAGCCCCGCTGTCGCAACTCTCTGTCCACACACACACACACATCCGAACATGCACACACCCCCATTCTCACGCACTCCCACACACATACACACGCGGAGCTAACGAAATTGACCGCAACATTATTCGTATGAATGTTGCAAGCAAAAGGGTAAGGGGGCGAGTAATATGGTGTAGGAGCAGGGGTAGCGGAGGTTGTCGGGAGGTAGTAGCTTAATGCATGGTCCATGTGCGTGCCATGGACGCTTGACAGAGCTAACATTTTAATTGCCATGAAATATTCAGTGATGCGATGCGGGCACCAAACATGAAAATAGTTTTTGCATGTCCCCCAACACATATTTAAATATGCTCAAAACTGTGCCACCCTGTGCTGGTGACGCGGGTGGTTTGAGTACCACTGCAAATTGTTAAATTTATAACAAAAATTTAAACTAATTGCAATAAGGCACTCAATTAACAAGTGAACCAAAAAACAACCACACATTTGCTGGCAGTTTAACTGACAACTATGTTGCCCGAATAAAAAGCATTTAAAAGCACATGTTAAATTTTATCAAGAGATTTAAAGTTAACATTCAGTTAAAAAATCATACAACTTTTTTGAGTTATAACTTTTAAAATAATCGTGAGGTCAAAAAGTGACTAAACATCAAAAAAACATGTTTCATTTGATAAAAAAAAAAAAAACATTTTAAAATTTAACGTTGACTTCAAATTTCCACAATTTTGTTTGAAAGTTTAAAATTGCTAATAAAGAACGCACCTAAAATAAAAAACAAATATTCAATTGCAGCATAAAAAGGTAAGCGACTTTACAACCAAATGTAAAATTATGATGAGGTAATGTAAACAATTCTTAAAATTTGGTAACTGCTTTGACAGAGTTTTGATCTCTAATTTCATTGTTAATACCGAATGGATTATTAAACTGCTTGGGAATTATTCTATGTACACTTAACACAAATATTATGTTTGTGGTTTAATAATTTATCAAAGGCAATATTAATTTGTTAACTTCCCATATTACATATCTGAGCAATTTTTTATTTATTATTTTGTTTGAAATATTTATGTTATTGTTAATTAATCAGAAAATCTTCTTAAATGAACGCACACAACTTTTGTGCCTGCCCTCGCCAGGTCTCTTAGTATTTTATGTGACCGCCCATTAACTATTAACCGAGGGACAATAGTCCATAAACATGTACTGAGCAGCACCTGCAAATTGGAGTGAAACGGGCAGCTCTTTAAACTGTTTTCGTTTCATTTGTTTTTTTTTTGGCAACTGTTTAAAAGTTAAGGCACGCCTCTAGATCCTAGATTGCTTCAGCCCGGCAGCCCCTGCCAGCCCTTGAGACTACCTTGGCATTCCCGTGAAATTGTTGGTTTGCTTTTCGTGTTTATGGTTGCGTCTGCTTTGTTTGTCAAGCGATTAAGTTGTAATTATGCGTTGCTACGTGTCCGTTTCGAAAACTTCGAGTCTGAGTGTGGGACGCAGTCCTGGCACGAAGCTGGCAACAGTTTTTGGTTCCCCAAGGATCTAATGGCGATTATGGTTAGCAGTGCCTAATGAGTTGACATTAATACGTAGGCTTGGCATTCAGCATGAAAATGAACTTTAAGGCCTCGGGCCCGAAAACAGGTTCACATCTGGGCAGGGGACAGACACATGTTACAATTGTAATTAAAAGCAGCTAGGACTCTTTTTTTTAAGGACTAAATTTTCCTTAGGAAATGCGTTGTCGGTAGTGAACGAAAAATTGTTAGCAAAGCAAAAAAAAAAGGAAAAAAGGAAAGGTTTAGAAGTGCATAAAGTGAAAAACTCTTCAAAGCAGAAAACAAATTGACATCATAAGGTCATAGATTTACCAACTCTGACAGAAGTATACACAGGCATGAAATTAAGAAGTGACGTTGTCCGAGCTGGCAAAAAAAAGGACGGAAGTAGAAATAAGACCCTTGTAAAGTGTAAAAGGATCTCAGTGTAATGAAAAGAAGAAAAAAAAGCATTTGGAAAGGGATGCGATAATTAAGGCGACAAACTTGATGGTACTCAAAATATGTTATTAAAAAGGCTTATAGTTTGTCATTAAAAAAGCTTGTGTATAATAAAAGCTTTATAAGCAACTTTAAAAGCTTGGTAATTTTCTAAAGCTTAAAGCTGCAAATCTGCTGAAAAAACATTAGAAGCGGAAATGCATGTATGCCATAAAGTGAACTTAAAGCTTAAGCTCCGTTTATAAGTTCGGATAAAGCTCATTAATGCTTTAACTGTTTATGTATGTATGCTTAAAGCTCGATTTATTTTTATGCTCACTCTAACATAGTGCGAACAAGTTTTTGCTATGACTTTGCTCTACTTGAAAGCCAAAGCTTTAATATATTAAAAGTTACCTTATAAAAAAACTTAAAGTTCAAGGCTCAGCTTGATGCTGGCTATTTGCTGTAATTAAGTCCAAACATAATAATAATGTTGACTGCATATGGATTTGTTCGCCTGAAATATTAAACTTAGGCTAAAGTATTCTATCATCTAGTTGGGGGAATTATGAACAGAATTTATGAACAAAAGAAGCAAGAAAAACTGCTTTCGGCTGCCTTCAGCTGGCTGATTTCCTAAACATAACTCAACTGCCTGCAGCACAATTTGGCAAGATATTTGGATTTGACTCGTTGCAAGGCCTGCCATAAATTGCCTAAGGCGACTGCAATTAAAGCGTACCACCTTAAAAGTGTAACCAGACAAAGCTCAGCTGCCGATGAGCCTAGGAGTCATAAAAATGCAACTAGAACTGGTTGTGAAAGTGGAACTGAAAGTGCCAAAGTGTCTGCATTTATGGCTATGACTTAGAACAATGCCCCAAGTGCAGGTCCGAAGATGTATGGCCTGTTGGCAGGAGCCAAACAATGGCCAAATATGTTGCCAGCTTATCAATGTAGTCACAGATGAACAAAAAATATATATAGTGAAAATATATAAAAGGACTGGACGTGAAAATACCCTATGTTAATTAATTTAACGATTTTTAATAACTTATATAACAAATATATCGAAAAAACCCTAAAAATATTAATATAAATTCAAAGATTTTTAGAATATTTCTTGTATTAATTTTTCAATTTATTTATTTTTTTTAATATTTTTTATCTAACCTGATTTATTGAATATATTAAAATAATTTTTATGTTTGTTTTGACTTTGGCAAACAAATATGTGGTATAATATACTTGGATTAACATACAATTAAAACCCCGCTTAGTAGATTTAATCTACGGGGTATCACGAACATATGTATGTACAACTTTCACACATATGTGTGTGTGTGTGTGCGTGGCCCCAAGGATGCCTTTGTCAATGCTCCTGCTGTGCGCCACTTTTTGCCACACAATTTTTGAGCACAAAAAAGGCAACAAAATTGTAAAAAAAACCAAACAAAAAATCAAGAATATTCGGGTCCATTGTTCTGCATAACATTTGATGTGTGTGTGTGTGTGTGTGTGTGTGTGTGTGTGGTTGCCATAGAATGTGTAGATATATAAATAGATATGCATGTAGATATGTAGCATGTAGATATTGTCATGTCAATGCGGGTTAGCTCTGGATTTTGACTGGCTTTTGTCCTAGAATTAGTTGTGCTGCGCGTATCTTTGGCTAAAAATTGTAACTCATCATCATAAATATCTATAATTGTCTGACGTTATACAACCAGACAATAAAAGTCTCACATCCAAGGCACACACTCGCTCGCTCGCACACATGTTTATTTGCATAACATTTTCAGTCGAGTCATTACAATTTCAGGCGGTCATGACAGCCGCAGGCAAGTTGGCATGCCCGGAAAATCGATTATGCAAAATAAAAGAAAATCAAACGTAATGCACATAGACAGAGCTTTTGGCCCTCTAACCTAATCTGAGAGATTGGGCCAAAGTTGTGACAGCTTCAATAATTGCAAATCTCATGTCCTCAGTGTCAATCTCTACGCTTCCCTGCATCTCGACATACATATTTTTCGACAGTTTTAGCTACTCATCTGTGTGGAAAGATGGGAAAAAATGCAATGCAAAGCCAATTAAAGGATTTCCAAAACTTGAGCGTCACATTACAAAATGTGTGTGTGTGTGCGAGTGTGTAAATGTGTGTTAATGCCTGCATTAGGGAATTGTGGCCTATGGGAGCAGGGAATCGGGCTCAGCAAAGATAAACCGCAAAAAAGCTGTAAACTTAAGAAAAGAACTACGAACCAGAAAATTGAGAGTGAAAAAATTTAAACTTGATTAAAGTGCGGCAATTGATGCTCTATAAAAAGAACTTTTAAGATTTAAGTAAGAAAAGCTCTTGAATCCACATTTCTTTGGCTTCCGCCTCAAGGTAACATTATTGTATATTTTTGTAAGGATTTTAGGTTCTACTTTGAACTAAGGAGAGCATATTAAATATGTTAACAATGAAAACCTGTGAATGTAAGATATGTTGAGCACACTGGAATCAGGCTATTAGCTATCTAGGGACTTAAACATAATTTACTTTATATCAAACTTAAAAATGTTTCGACAAAAGTTGAAAACAAATGTCTATAACTCTATAAACCAAACTGAAAGCTGCTGACTTTTAAATATCGAAAAATTCAAGTAAGAACCTTAGTAGAGCTAGCCAAAATATATATTTTAATTTCTTCTATATAATATATATATGTTTAAATGTTTCATATATAAAATACATACTTTTATTTATTGTATTTTGCATATTTTTAAATCAGAGCATTTTATATTTCGAATAGTGTTGCAAAAGATAGAAATCCAACATGCATTTCTGTTACCATATTGTAAAATGATAGCAAGTTGATCTTGGATCAACTGTTTGTTTGAGCAGATAGCTTCGTGGTATAACAAGAGGGCGAATATTCTGGCCATGAACCCACTTAAGATGCGACTATATTCCATGTCCAAGCCAGATGAACTCCATTTGAATGGCGCATAAAAACTGTGGCGCACTCTGTGGCTCGCTTCAGCTGGAAGCTGGCAGTAAGTCAGGAAAGTAAAGTGCAAGTTTTATAGCAGATGAAGGACAAGAGACAACGGCAGCTAGAAGAACAGTAAGTCCGACTAACAACAACAACAACAACTTGCCACAACAATGTAGAAAGATAGTGAAATGTTTGCAGTGGGGTTTGGGGTAATTCAAGCACCATTCCAGTCCACACACAATGTTGACCATATGATTGACTGAGTGTCCGACAGAAGTTGACTACTTGAATGCCTGACTAAATGACTGGCTCGCAGTGGCTTTGAATTTGAATCCATGTGTGTGTGCGAGTGTAGGGACTTTTGTTGTTGCAACAAATGTTTAGCTGCTTCTCAAGTTGTCAACTGATTTGCTTCGGCAGCTTTCATTCTCATTTGTATTGCAGCTCAATGCTTAAGTGGCAAAATTCCATTTCGCATTTTCCAAGTTTCCGCTTTGCAATGTGTGTGCGTCTGCATGTGTGCGTGCGTGTGTGTGTGTGTGTTTTGCCGTGTTTTCACACAGTTTACCATTTTTTTTATTTTTTGATTGATGGGCGGGTGTGCAGTGGGCGTGGCAATATACTCTAACGACGCGTGTAGGTTGTTGTTAGCCTTTAATTGGCCTGTTTGCACAGCCGTCGTCTGAGCTTTGTTTACAGCCACGCGCTGGGCGTGAGTCTGGCTATTTGTTCTTTTTATCTGCCGCCCCCGTGTTTGTTCGACTTCTAAAAACAACAGCAATCACAATCACAATAACAATAACAACACCGATAATAACAACAACAGGAACTAAGTAACTAACTGACACTTGGACATGTGACATGCAGGCTATAAGTTTTTCGGAAACTCCCTAAAATAGATGCTAGTAAAAGCAAAAATAGTTGTCAATTAAAGCAAAAGCTTTGGCAGCACATTTTCTGGCCATTTGGGTCCATCCATTCAGTAAATAATGTGGACCTGACATCAAAGTTCAAGATTTTTCACTCGATGATAGATAGTTTCAGCTTTTGAAGGACATGTCCCCTAATGAAATGTTTTGGCTTCGATATTAATCAGTTGATGTGCAAGTTGGCAAACTTTTACGTAATTAAAATTTTTTGCCTCAGCGGGAAGCATGTAGTTTGTTTACCGAACGACCTCGAAAAGTAGTCAAGGATTCTTTTTTTAAAATACATTTTCAGCTAATTAATTAAAGCTATATTATGGTCTCATCAATATATTTGGCTTCTAATATTATTTGTTTCTTGAGATCAGTTTTTGTTGTTTAACTTTTGATTAATGTTTTCTCCCTTTTTCTCTTTCTCTGCCCCTCTTCATTGGCTATATTGTAGAATTGTTATAGCAATAATTTTGATAATATAGTTTTGATGATGTATATTTTTATAATTTTTAAGTTATCTCTACCTCTCCTTTTCCGTCTTACTCTTAATCGAAATGTCTTATGATTCGTTTGCACAGCATTGATATACTACTCCCTACAGCTCTTTATCTTATGCATTAAATATTTTTCTTCATGTATCCGCCTGTTGAATTATTTGCTGAAATATGGTTCGACTCATATCTCAAGCCTTTTCTTTCATTTGCGACTTTTGGTGCCACATCTGGATCTGAAGCTATTTCTTTTTTTAAGCTTCTTTTATTTTAAGCTCGGTAATTATTCATTTTCTTCTCCGCTCCCTGCCTTTCTTCAGACACTTATTATGTTAAGCCCTTAAATGTGGCCACTTCAACAGCTTCGCGCCGTTTTTACCGGCTTTTCCGGCAAACGCAATGGATGCCCGGCGTGAGCATCGGTTACAGCATTTGGGTTTTTCCTCATCGAATGGCCACTTTTGTGGTGCGTTGCATTATCACGTACCATTTTTTATGTGCTATTAAGTGCAATATAAGCTTATGGCGCCTTAAAGTGTGCTATAAACTCCCACAAGCACACACATGCACACGTACGCACGTGCACACGCACACATATGAAATGCGGCCACTTTGGGGTGCGTCCGCCCATAAACAGACTAAGGGTCCACACAACAAAGCAGTTTTTAATACAGAAATATAACCAAAAAGTGGCCGACACGAAGTGCCAGTGCTTAAAACAACGTGTCCTTGCTGCTAACGATTCCGGAATTCTGTATCCTGACAAAAGAAACTGCAGCAGATGTATTCAAATTCAAGGGAAATACCCTGGAAACTACATAGCGCAGGTGCAATAAGATATTGAGGAGGGTAAATAAAATAATTATTACGTATACAATAGAAACAAAGTGTCTATTCAACTGATATTTAGTTGCAGCTACAGGGTATTCCTTAGTCTGGCAACTTTTAGGCATATTAGGGACAGTAATATTACTACGATTTCTGGTGAAGACTTCATTCTCGACGGGTCATTTCAGGCATTATTTATTATTATTATTATCATTACAGGGTATGCGTAAGTCAGACAGTTTTCGTGCAAATATATTGAAAATTGCAACCTGATGCTTATCATTATCGACATATGGTTATCGAAAGGATTGTTTCATAGCTTGAGCAAAGGAAATATTTAAATAAGTATTATAATCAATTTGGCTTTCAAACTGTTTATTTCTTTATTTTAACCACAGGGTATGCCTGAGTCCATCCCTTAGCGACATGCTTACTAACTTCTTTTATTTAAGCAAACTTGCATACTAAATTTCAATTTGATGCAACAACAATAAAGAAATTTACATTTTACTGCAGGCGCCAGCGGCAACCCGACCCGCCCCTTGGAAATCCACAACCCACACCCCACACCAAACTCTGCTCTTTTCCATGAGGGTGGGGGGGCATTTTTGCTAGATTTGGCAAATATTTTCATCGTTACACCCAGCGAGCATTTCCCATTTGACATGGCCATTGTTGGTAAATTGTTCTAACCGAGAGCGGAAACAGAAGCTTTCGCTTCTGGCCATTGTTTTGGAGACTGTCGACGAGCAAATCTGTTTGCAAATTTTGTAGGCCTTGACTCTGGCTCGGGCTCGGAATCTGAATCTGGCTTTGTCTGTGGCCCTTTTGAAGCCGGCGACATTTTTGATTTGTTGCCATTTGCCGTAGTTTATTTGTTTTTCATTTGATGGCCAGACATGGAGCTTAGATTTGCATCGTTTGATTTCAATTTGCATAATAAATTAAATTCCACACGACCATTTTAACTTATTGTTGGTCAGCATATTTTGTTGAGCTGCATCAAATGTTGACCAACTATTGAATATATTTAAACGTTTTTATGTGTGTGTAATCGCACACGCACATACAATTATATATTTCAATTAGCATTTCGCAGAGTGTCAAAGCATGGCAGGTCAATAAATATGAATATTGATGCTTGAAAATCCAATTAATTTTCAATTTACAATTAATTATATATTAATATACCTAAGAGTGTAAATCACACTAAGTACCTTCAAGGTAGACAATGAAAAAGAAGTTAAACAAAAATGTAACATGAAAATTGTGCATTAAATTATCATTTACAGACTGTCAAAAGATATTCGAAATCAAAAACTGATTGGTGCTATGTTCCATAACATAAATAACTCCCTCAAAGAATCAATTTGAAAAGCAGACTGAAATATTCTACTGAATATCTAAGCTACCTTAGTTATAGATGCTATAGGCGAGCTCAAGTCCAGGTATCAATTACTTTAACAATGATTTAAAACATAACAGATTTTTATTAGGATTTATACATAAATTTCTAAAAAGGTACTTACCCAAAAATGCACGATTATTTTTTTGCCATTTTTGATTATCACTAAAAAAAAAGACTAAGCAAGGTAGAGAGAGTGAGAGGGAGAGATAGAAAGAGACAGATAGAGAGAGCGAGAGAGAGAGAGAGTAATATTTGGCAGGTGCAATGCTTACAATGATAATATTAACACTTGTTTTCTAAAAATAAAAACCTGAGGGTCTTACTTCAATTCATGAGAATCGCATAGTGAGACGATATGTAGAAGTAAAGATATAGAGGTAGGCATTTGGCAGCGTATTTTTTCCCAGTGCAAAGTAGAAACTGTCAATACACAAAACTTGTTTATGGGCGAGGAAAAAACGGAAAGAAAAACATAAATTGACTTTGAAGCAGTTATTTAGTTTCCTTGCTAATTCCATCAATTGTCATAACTATAAGAAAGAAAATTGTTCAAACTGAGTTTAAGATATAATCACCATTATTTTAAAAGAACTTTCTTTCTTAAATCCCTCTTTTTGATTTCTTTAGGTGTTTTATCAAATTCAAAATCAAACTATTTTCATGTTCATAAAGAACGCAACTTTTAAACTTTTCTTTTCTTGGCTAACTTCAAAAGTTTCTTCGGAAACTCCGTTTTTAAGTTTATTATGTTTAACAGGAGATCAGATACTTACATTATATTTAGCAGTTAATAGGCTAGAACATATGTGTCGAGCCATACACAAACACCTTTCAATTCATTGGCAAGTTTATGGGACAATCTGGAGCGAAAGTTGGCGGATGGAAATATGTATGCAGTTGGAGAATTAAGTAAGAAATATGTGAGTGTGCGTGTGTGTCCTGCCAGGAATCAAATAAACTGAGTTAAATAACGATAGCTGAAAAACAAAGAGAAATAGAGAGAGAGAGAGAGAGAGAGAGAGAGAGAGGGGAAGAAGCTGGAAATGCGAGAGCAGTGGAGTTTTGGCGTGTGTGCGCGTTTTCTTTGCTTAATATATATATAGCTTGGCATTAGTCGGGGCGCGCGCAACTGAACTTGAGAAGTCAAAAACTCCAAAAGAGGACTTACGACTTAAGCACAGCGAACAACAGGAGCAGCCGCTAGCCCAGTAGCCGGAGCCGGAGCCGGAGTCGGAGCAGAAGCCGGAGCTGAGGCCAGGCCAGGACGATGCCAAGTTGCTTGTGAGCGCAAACTTTGCTGCTGTTCCCTGTTGCTGCCGTGTGGCTGTTGCCAGTTCCCTGTTGCTGTTGCTGTTCTTATTGTAGCTTTGATAAACTTTAACTAGCGTCAACACACGCACACACACAATCACACACACTCGCACATGCAGCTGGCTAAGCGTAACGGCATGTGGAAAAGTTGCTCGTCGCTCGGCTTGTTGCCAGTTGTTTGTCTATTTACTTGGCAGCCGTTGGGTTTCACTTCCGTTTCATTTCATTTCTATACGTTTCGTTTTATTACTTTGGTCAGTTTTTCATTCAGTTTTCACTTTTCTTTTGCGCCGTTTCAACTGCAATAAAGTTGCCTTCTCAGCTGCCCCACTCAATCGCCAGCTACTCACCCAGTTCCTGCCCCAGCTCCTGCCCCTGCTCCTGCTGCTGCACTACACTTAATTGAATGTTTAACCTTTAGCTGCAACTCGTGCCACACACACACGCCTCCTTTGCGCCCCTTTTGTTGGCATCGCTTAAAAAGGAACCAACTCATTGAGACTTGGCGTCGACATCGCTTTTTTTCCTTCTTCTTTTTTTTTTGGCTTCTTCTAATTGCCGTTGACTTGTTCTTTGGGCCTCATTACTTAGGCACGCGCGCGCCTCTCTCAACCAACGCGATTGCCAAAGACGCCAGCGCATAAGGTCATCCGTGAGTGCCACGAATATGAGTATGAGTATGAGTGGGAGTACGAATATGAATATGAGTATGAGTACACGAGCATGAGTCGGGCATATGTCTCGTTTTGTTTTCTTTGGCAGTCATTGCTGGGGCGTCATCATTAACCGTCAACAATTTTGCATTTGACTTTGGCCGTAATTTGACTGTAACCGGCAACGATTTGTGCCAGCTTCTCAGCGAGAGGCGTGGCAACGCCCTCAAAAGTCGCATTGCTCGTGGCTGCGATAAGCATATGTTGCAATGTGCACATTTGCAAGTATATCAAAATAATTTAATGAAATTTTTGTTTTTTGTATTATTCATAGGGTCATGCTGCCAGTGAAACGTTTAGGAATGCAGCATAGGAGGCAAAATGTACTGCATAACAACAAAACAAATGGAGCATATATAACCGCTGCCAGTGAAACGTTTACGAACGATAAGGTAAAGGGCGCCCTAACAAGAGTAAAGGTGGTAAATTGCTGACTGTATATTATCTGCACAGAGAAACGTTTACGAATGATAAGAATAAAAGAAGGGAAAATTAAAAGCAAGAAATTCGCTTGCTATATTTTATCTGCCCAGTGAAAATTTTATGAACTTTAATAATAGGGGAATAACAAGGTAAAAGTTTCCCTAAAGAGATTATATTCATGAACATGTCTTGCTACATATAATCAGTCCAGCAAATCGATTACGACAAAGAAAGTGAAAGAGAGGATTGAATGCGATCACAATATTTTATCTGCACAGTAAAAAGTTTACGAAAATCAAGCAACAAATACAGTAAGAGGTAAGGTATAAGAATAGCTCAACAGAGTTATTTATAGCTCAGCAAGTGAAATATTTACGAATGCAGAGCAATGTAGAATTTATAAACTAAATGGCTAATGTTTGTAGAAAGACATTAAATATTACAAGATAAGCATACAGGATAAACGAAACTCAATACCATTTGCATGAATTCAAGGACGAAATCTTTTTATAGCAAGTTAGTCTTTCGTTTATCAAGGCGTTCGGCCCCAAGTCAATTGTGCTTGAAAATACATTTCTCAAATGACACAAACACAAACGATCCGAGCCCATTTCCATTTAAAGCTCGGCCAATGCCACAGGCCAAAGTTGGCTTCAATCAATGAACAATTTTCTGTATTTTGGGCACGACAGCCACGCCTCGAGCTAAGTATTTTATTGTGGAAAATATTTCTACAAATGCTTTTGACGTTTTCTGCACCTTGTTTGTTGTTGTTATTGTACTTTGTGTAATTGAACACCTTCGTGTTGTGCGCCAACTAAAATTGACAAATTCAACTGAGATGCTCAGCCAGTGGGCGTTTACTTAACTAGGAAGTGGAAAATTGTGCTCAATTGCCAGAGTGCAAGAGCTGGAAATGGAGATAGACAGAGAGGGGGACAGACAGGGATAGAGAGAGCACTAATTATACAATTGCTGGGTAGACGCAACGACTCCACCCAGTTTCCGTGTGAATTAATTAATGCAACAGCCTTGGAAATTTTGCATACTAAAGAGCTCGCAACAAGGTGCGTTCATTAAGTGCGTAGGCAGCAGCAGCCACCGTCTTGACGCTCTTAGCATATTTTGGCCAGACAAGCTGTAAAGCGGGCAAGTGTTGGAGCCTCTAATAATATGCCGGAGCTTTGTGATTTGTCATATCAGGTACTCAAATAGCCCAAGGGAGGCGCTCTTTCTCTGCTGCTGGGCGGCAACTTTAAATGCTGCTCACTAATTGCCCTGAACTTTGACATGGCAAAACTTTCAGTTAAACTTGAATGCAACACAAACTGTTAAGCAACAAATACGAAAACAAACGCACGAATATAAACTACAAAATGTCAAGAGTAATTACGGAAAAATATTGTTGATACAAAAATATTGTTTATGACTTTAAACGATCTGAAAGGGTAGTTTTTTGTCTGTTTTGTCCGTCAATTTATTTGAATTTTATTCATATAGCACTTTTGTGATATTTCACAATTTCAGAAAACATGAAATGAAACTGGCAATTTGAAGGTATGCAACAATAAATAAAATTTTAAATTGATGTATATAAATTTGAAACAATTGTTTAAATGAGTATATGAAAAAATATTGATGGTATGCAACAATATTTACTTTAAAGATTTATTCAAAAGTGTTTATATAGAAGGGCAGCATTTGGGCCGAACTGCAAAGAAACACTTTAAAAGTTGTATTAAGATTTTCCTTATATATTGCCACAGAAAAAAAAAACACTATCCTTTCTTGGCCCATCTGAGCTTTAAGTTAATTTGCCTTAAAACTTTCATAAGACCTTTAAGATTTCCATCTAATATCTACAAATTCTTGTTATTTCTGAATATATTAAAAAGTTATATAAGAGCTACTTCACTTGCCGGACAGTTTATTTTCTCTCTACTTGTTTTTCATATTTAGGTAAACAGCTCGAATGCTTTTGGCGTCATACACAGAGCTGGCTATTACGTCTCCAACAACATACACAGCCCCTCTGTCCACACTTGTTGCCCCACTGGCCCAACCGCTTGGCGCTCTCCACTTGCGGGGCAACGACATCAGCTAAGAGGACTATGGCCAGAGGGGTAGGGGTATGCGGTGGCGGGAGTTTTGGCCAAATGTTGCCAGCCGCTTAAATGTGCGATTATGTTGTTCACGTGAGGCTCCAACTTCACCTCCCCCTCTCGCAGCGCTGGCCACAGATTTCAGTTTGTTTTTATTTGGTTTGCTTTTTTTGGTCAGCACCACCCAACAATTTTCCCATATTAAATCAGAAAAAACAGACGTTATACAGACTTTTAGGCCCTATTGTTGTTGTCGGGCCTGTCTAGTACATGTTGGAAAAGGCAAAGAAACACTCACAGTAAAATTTAAAGTAGTTTTTGCCGGCCAAGATCTTGTCTTGGATATTTTTTTTTTTTTTTTTTTGGTGTTTCTTTTTTTTAGGATAAGTTGCAGGTTATTTCTTTCTGGCTTGCTGCAAATTGCGCTGATGTTGCAAGCCATGTGGATAATTTTTTTACGGCTCTTTTATGACTGCCAGCTGTGTGATAAGTTGTTATTGTTGTTGCAATACAAACAACAACAGCCACATCCATAGCCACAGCCACAATGCGTACAGGCTTTGGTGTCTGTGGGGCGTCTGCAAAATTTTCATTTATTTATGTCGTAATTTCGGTTAAGTTATGGATTTCGAAACACTCAGAAATTATCGCCCGCCAGAGCCTATGAATTTTGTAATCTTAATACCTTGATTATTTCTCAGTTTTGTGACTGCAGAATTGACTATAAAAGCAAGGTATTGTCATATATTTACGCCCATTAAGCAAATCAATCTATGGGTTAAGAACGACGTATTGACTCGGTTTTAAAAAATTTATGTGAATTTTGAATCTGGATAGGGTATTCATCAGAGACTAAATAACTGAATATGTTAAGAAAATGTTCGTTTTTGACATTGAGAGAAACTAATCTGCTTGAAATTTCTTTTAAGGATATATTTATATCAAATTTTGAAAGCAATCTCTTTTAGTTAAGTTTCTAAATAGTAAAATATATGCTTTCAATCATTCTATAGATTTAGTAAGCCAGCAAATGTATTCCCGATTTATATATTTATATTATTTTTGTTCACGATTATATAACATTAAACGCTAAATCAGTTCAGATAATAAACAGCATCGTTTCACTGGCATTCAAAGGACAACAAAGCGGCCTGAAATGGCGAGTACGTGAGCCCGAAAAACTAATCAAAGCCCGCGGCTTTTGGGCGCATCAACTCGAGCTGCCCGCGATTGAAGCGTTTGGTTAAAACGCCCACGCAAACGGCAACGGGTGTAGGATGTACGTGTGTGTGTGGGTGTGTGGGTGTGTGTTGGAAGGCGGCAGCCGACAGCCGGCAGCAGCCAAAAGTCTCATCAATCAAAATCTTCGTGTGATAATTTTGTGTAGCATGCCACGAGAAATCACAAACATTTCTTTCAACTAAACTGAGCGCCATGCCACCACGCCACACGCCACTAACCCACATTTCAGTTAACACTTGGCCGACGATGATGCCGACGAACGTTGCAAAAGGGGGGTAGCGGGGGTAGGACATGGATATGGGTTGCCACGGGGGACGCTGTCATGCTTTGCTGTTGGCCAACTTTGTTGTGTCTAAATGAATTTGTTGCTGGCCAAAACGATGACGTTGCCCATGATGAGCCGCAGCGTTGATAATGACGTAACGGACAGACTGTCTGCCTGTGACTGTAGCCCAGCTGCTTGGCAGTGGGAGAGGGACAGGCAGTGGGAGCGGGAACGTCAACGGGAACGGGAGCGTGTGTCCGACGTGCTCTCGCTCTGCGGCTTATCCTTTGCGAGACGTGAGACGCGAGTCGCGTCATTTTCAAAGGCCCTCGGGTGACCCACTGACAAATCGAAACTTCCGCATGTTGCCTGGGAACGCGGCCTCAATTTCAAAGTTAAGCGTTATAAACACATTCATTTAACACCCTCCCCCATGTTACCCACACTTGTCAGCTTAGGCCGCAAAGATATCTCGACGAGCCAAAAGCTAATGTTGCGCGATTTCGAGACACAAATTGCTGTCATTAAAATCATTTGAATGCGCATAAAAGCCACGTTAAAAAGAAGGAAAAACCAGTGGAAAATACCAACAACAACAACAACAACAACAACGAAATGAAATGGAATAAAATGAAATGTTCGTCCATTCAATTAGATTGGAGCTGATTCCAGGCAGCATTATTCGCTCGGCCAACTTTACTTAACTGTCATTCAGCAATAGATTACTGTTTGTCCAGATGCTAATAAAAAAACCCTCAACCACCTTCATGGGCAGAATAAAGCTGCATGTTGTGAGTGGGTCCAGAACTTTGTTGTAACAAGGAATTATGAACAGATTACGCAATGGCATAAGAGTATAGAACAATATTTATTAATATACTTAGACATCGGAGAGAGATATCTGTACGAGAGATAGTTGACGTCTACTTCTAGTAAACCCAACTCTAATTAAAACTGTGAGCACCTGTCAGAATTTAGAGACATTTTTGAAACGATCTAAAATTCTATTTCAAAAGAAATCCTCGCACGCTTGCACAGGGGATTCCGAAAAGTAATCCAAATGCTGAGTATGAAATTGGAAAATGCCATCCGCAAACTTGACATCGAGTATGTGTTTGACAAGAAAACTGATTTGTCATCGCCGTAATGAGCTTGAGGCTTAGCTCACCTCTCTCTAAGTCTCTATGAGAAAGCAAAAGTTAAGCATAAAATGCAATAAGCAATGCCATTAAGTAAAAGTGTAAGAGAAAGCACACACACACACACACACACACACACCCTCACGTCGTGGCAAAGGGGAAAAATGTAGCTGATAAGATACAGCAGAGAGCAGAGACCCAGAGCAGTGCAGTTTTCTCATTAGAAGGCAAAGCCACACATGAACTTCTGACGGTGAGTTGGCAACTAAAATATATCTACGTGTAATGTGTTTGCTGTAATCCGAAATGTAACTGCGGTAGGTGGGACTGAGATATGAGATCACATTGTGATAACTGCGCGGGGGGCATTGCCCAACGATTTGGCATCAAAATGCTTTTTAAGTGCCAGCTTTGAGTGTGTCTCCGTGTATGTTGGGTTTATTTTCGAGTGCTGCTTTAATGTGGCAATATATAATATTATATGCAGTATATTATTAACTTATAAAGTTAGAAAGGTGCTAAAACAACCTGAAATGGAATTATTCCAGAACGGCATTAATTATCACATATTTAATTCTTTTTTCATTTTAATGTTTTTCAAATATGATTTTATTAAATTAAATTCTCCATTGGAGATTGAAATAGTTGTGATTGTTGCCGCAGGTGACTTGATTGAATGGCTGACTGGCTTCTTTTCGAGCTGCCCGTTGACAGTAAACAAATTGAAGTGTGCTCGTGTCAGATGCAAACAAACACACACAAACACTCTGCATGTGTATACACACGCCCATCCACAACAGAAGGTCAACAGTTCGCATTTAAGTGTTGTGTGGGTTTTGTGGACTAACTAACTAACTAAAGCAACGTTGAGTTGTCTGTTGGTATCTAATAAATTCAGCTCATGATTCACAGCAAGTGGAACGCGGTGCACACGTGAGTGCAACATTGCTGCAATTACAAGTGCCACCCCGTACATTTTGAGCGTATCTCATGCGCTCGCACAATGATAGAGTCGAGCAGCGAATTAATTTAAGAGTTCAGCTCGTGCGCCAGGTACATTAAAATTTAATTTCAGATTAGCTCTGCCCGCCGCCAGGCTAAGGACTTTGCCCCTAAAACTGGGGCTTGCTGTGGCCCGCTTCAATCAATAGGCAGTGCTTCTGCCCGGCTTTAAATTAACCAACTCATATACATATAACTCTGGTTCTGTGCAGCATTCAAAACGTGTTTTCGAATGGGTCAACCGAATGAGTTGCAACTACCACTCATCATATCCGGTTCTCTTGGTCATGGTCTCGCTGTTGGCCGTCGTCTCCGTTTTAGCTGTCAACTCCAACTGTTACGCATTCACATAGACCGGGCCACCTATTCACTGTCGTCTGGCAATATCACAAATTAGATTACGGTGTGTAGTGCTCCAGACCAGGGCTGAAGAGTTTAGTACAATTGTAAAGTATGGAGTATGAAAATTGTAATAAGAAATTCAAATATTACTTGGAAATAGGTTTAGAAAACGATATGCAAATAAGAATAAGTTTTATTTAGTTAGCTATTCATTTAACTCTCGATTTAGTTCTTGTAAGCTTGTAATCATATTGAGACTGTTCAGCCCTGGTTATGCATAGAGAGCAGCAGCAGCTGTCCGTTGGCCAGTCTTGTTAGCTGCATATTTTTTGGCCAGGCAACTGTGCCCTGCTGCATCTGCTACTGCAACAAACTGCTGCACATGCGACATGCGACACGTTGTGCACGTCGCTCATACGCCACCGACCACCGCTTCTCGTTTGTGTCGTCGACGGCAACGTGTTGCATGCAAATGAATGCTCCATGTTCTCCAGCTTTAGTTCTCATTGTTGTTGCTGCTGTCGTTGTTCCTGTCGCTGTCGTTGTTATTTGGTTTGCTGCCATCCTGATTTATAACGTGGGCGTTTCAATTGCCGTCGCCAAACAGCAATAGGCTGCATTCAGCTCAAAACTCTTCCGAAACGTGCAATGCACATTAACTCAATGGAAATCAGTGTGTTTATTCCAACATTTATGCCAACAAATTGGAATGCAGTTTAAAATTTAAAATTGTAATTTTCAAACAATATTTTCGGTACAGACAGCGGAAGCTTTAATTTTCTTAATTTGTTGAAGAAATATTTAACTTTTTGGATACTTATGTGCGACTTTGAAAATTATTATTTATATAATTTAGTTTTTATTTAGACTTAAGACTCAATTTCTTGTTTATTATTGCGTTTACTTATTAATTTATTTCCATTTAGTTTGGACGTAATTACTTTCTTAAAATTGTGTTTATTTATCAACTTATTAAATTATTTATTAATTTATTATTTTAATTGCAGTATTTTATTTAGCATTTCTCTATGATTTGCTCCCATTCGCATTCTGTTCAAGTATTTCGAAAATTTGTCATTTTCCGTTTAAATGATTTCTCAATTTGCAACATATTCTGCCAAGCACATAATGGTCGACATTTTAATATTAAATCTCTCAACAATTGACAGCTGCTTCAATTAGGCTAGCAATATATTTAATTTGATTTATTACTTATTTTTTCATTTTTGTTGGTCAAGTTATGTTATTTAAAAGCCCACTGAGTGACGCAGAAATAAGTGCACAAAATAAGTGCACACCGTACCATCCGCACTTTAAATTTAATTAAAAATTTAAATGAGCAAAGCTGAGAATTCACAGCAAACACACACACCCACACACACTTATACAGCATATTTTTTAAATAAATAAAAAGCATGCTGGACATAAAAAAAAAAACAAGCAGCATGCACTTTATGGCTGTCTGCACAAGCCCTCCAGCTGCCCTGCCTATGTGCCCAAGTGCTGCTATACGACTATCAAAATGCGCTTTCGAGCGCGCACCGCGTCAATTACACGGGGTCCAGTCATAAAAATAAAGACCAAATAAATAAACTTAAAACGGAAGAAGAGTCGGTTAGTTGTTGGCGCCCTCAAAAGCGACTAGGTCACCGCACACTGTGGCCTGCACAGTGTTACCAGACTGTGAAAGAAAAAGTCGTATCAGTGTTGGTAAACTAAGCAATGATGTTGGGCTAAATAAAGTGAGGTTGGACAGAGCTTTATGCAACACATGATTTTAAAAATAACCGAGAATGTAAGTACTACGGAAACACAAGTAAATTTATAAAGTTACGAGTCGAAATCTAAAAGTGACCATCGGATAAAAGAAAGGTTGTTTAATTGCAAATAAATAAATTATATTAGTAAAAACGAGAAAGTGAAAGAAACACACTTTCTTCACTTAAAAGATATATGAAATTTGATAAATTATTGTTTCGTTCCACTGTGCAGCTGGCTGTTTACTTTTTATTCCACTTGGCAGTTGGTTGCTGGCATTAATCAAGCCATTTAAATGGACATTTCTTGCAATGAAAACGGTGCGTGTGGACTTCGCAGTGGAGTCTGTGGAGGCTGTGCGGAGTAATTACAATTACACCTGTCGGTTTGGCGGGCGCGTGCCAGGGCACTAAATTATAATTAAGCGGCAGTCAAAAGTTGACTTTTATTAAATTTTATTTATAATGCCTTAAATGCCATTAAGCAGACGACGGAGTGAACGACAGTCGCCAGCTGCTAAGGCTAATTGTGTCAGGAAAGTGACCCCAACAGAAGCATCATCATCATCATCATCATCATTATCAACAAAAACATAATCGTCATCATTATCATTAGGCAGCCTAGAAACCGGATTTGCTTGCAATATCCTCTGATGTGTGTGACTTGAGCTCGGTCCTTATTTTTTCATGTATTTTTTTACAATTTCTTGTCTTTGATTTGTTGGCAATTTATTTTGTCATCGTCGTTTTGATTAGATTTCGTCAAAGTCAAACCCCAGCAATGAGCAGGATAGCCCCGGCAGACGGAATGACTGACGTTTATCACGACATGAACGACATGGACATGGTCTCCACTCCATCTGCGACGTTCTGGACCTCGTGCACGATTTGTCAGCGAAGCGCAGACACCATTAAATCGTGTCAGACCCAAAAACTGAAATTGACTTTTTATGTAGACTACGTGAAAATGTTCGGGAGTAGCCGCAGAATGTACAATATATAAAAGAATGTGTTTTTTCTGTGCTGCATGTCGTTATCGTTATACATGGTTAAAGAATTCACATTCCACTTTTTATAGGTCCATAAATAATCAATCATTATGCTCCTGGGTTCCCAGTTTGCAAGTGAAAATATTGTAATAAAATCACAAAAACCTCCAGATTTTTGTTATTTAAGTTTTGGTTTGTTTTTTTTTCTGTCGAGCCTATTAGTTTAGTAAGTTGCCATTAAAAATGTACAATTCCCAGTTGAGAATTGTTTAAATATTAAATATTTCTTTATTTTTAGCACACATGCTGAACACTTATTTGTACTGTCAATATGTGTCAACGTGTTGAATTCAATGGCCATATTTGATTTTTAAAGTTAAATTCCAACATTTTTTATAGAATTTTTCCTTATGCAAAGTTAAAAAGTCAGTTGGGCGAAACTATAAAAAATGTAAACGTGACATTTAATATTTTATTGTTTCAGTTAAAAGAACAAAAATTAACGCTGACTAACTACATGATGTTTACAATATTTTATTGGATTAACAGACTGTTGAGCTGCTGTTAAACAATAACTGTTAGCATGGAGAGAAACAGGGAAAAAGGTTTGAAAACTATTGCATGTTATATAAGTAATATTCTTATTAAATGTAAGCTTTGTTTATATTGAGAAATTCAAAATATTTTATAAATAATTATTATTTTTCAAAGGAATTCGATGTGTAGGTTAACTACAAATAAATAAAATGGTTTACTTGGGCAAAAACTCAAAGGCAATGCAGATATGGCTGTAATTAAAGCCTAAAAGTTTAGCCAAGGAATCAAACTAAAGGAGAGGTAGGTAACAAAGTAATAATGGGCACATGGATGACAACAGACACCCAAAAATCTCCAGTTAAAGTCTAGAGTGCTCAATACGAGATATCCTGTAAGCAGCCCAAAATACATCCCAATTTCCTTTAACATATACAGGCAGTGGGGGGCCATAAGGCAAGTTGGAATAAGGTCGTCAACCCCATCAAGAAAAGTGATTTGAACTGAGATGCCTAGCCCTCTTATAACATATTATTCCATTAAATTGTCCTTTATAATTTATTAACAGTAGGTAAATCTGAGACTTTAATCTGAGCAGGAGACTTATAAACGCCAAAGGTATTTTGGCGAAGTTAAAAACCTTAATTGAAACAATAATTCATTTATAGAAAACTACTTTATTTTAAAGACCATGCATGACCTTAAGCGCCTGTTACTTAATAAGAACGAAATTCCTTGGGGGAATTTGTTTTTTTTTTTTCCATTCACAATATTTTTCATAAATAAAATGTCTGACAAATGTAAGCCTGCAGGCAGCTTTGGATTTTTAGACTGACTTCAACTGATTTGCTGGCATGACTTCAGGAAATACACAGACCTAACACACATGAGCTGAGCAGAAGCTAAATGTTTCGGAAATGGCAAAGCAGCAGTTGCCGGATGCATTTTGTGTGACTTTCTTACACACACACACACACACACACAGAGAGAGAGACGCACACATTGCACATACGCACTGTGGTGCACAGCAACGAGCAGCTGAGTCGCGCGCTCATCTCATCAACGATTGCTGCTCGGCAATTTGGCTGCCACTGGGACAGTATGTGGCATGAGGTTGTGGCAGGGCGCACAGTTCACTGCACTTCGCATTGCCTCTGGCTGCGCGTACTTTCGACCCAACTGCAACAAGCAGCAGCAGCAGTAGCAGCAGCAACTGCAACTCTAACGATGTCGAATGATTTTCTTCCGATTTTCATTGCAAAATGGTGTTGCACTTTAATTTGATTTCAATTTTCCTAACGCTCCTCTCTGCTCGAGACTTCGTGTCGTGCTGCTATTTGCCATTTTCCATTGTTATTTTGGATTTTTGGCTTCAGCTTGTTTGACTTGATTGCATTGTGTGTTAAATTTTATGTGCGATTTGTTTGATTTTCGGTTTTGCCACACAAGAGACCAACTAATTCAATAGTAAATTGTTTTTTTTTTCTTCTCGCAAGTTAGTTGTTATAGGTTTATTGAAGCGCTTAATAAAGATTGTTAAATTTATTGGAGTGTCAAATGAATTTAAAGCAGACGAGTAAATAAACTTCAACAAATTAGATTGTTTTGCTGAAGAGTGTTTGACTCAAAGGTACCCTGTATTTTGGCTTAATTTTCAGAACAGCTTAAATTTTGATCGTATTCAAATTTGTTGGTCCCAAGAGGCGAATCACATGAATACTTCATTTTAATAAGTAAATAAACCTCGATGATATCTTCATATAAGCAACCATACAAGCTACTTTATACCAGTCTTTCGCATGGTAAAGATCAGAGGGCACTAGCGATTCCATATTAAATGTGAGGTGTACACAGCCCTGTTCAATTATACCCAATTGAATAAATCTTGCCCCTATAGTGCCTGAGTTGCAAGAGGAACTCAAGAAGGATATAAGTCTATTTATGTATGCACAAATGACGCAAATCTGTCGACAGTTGGCACTCTTAATCATTAACCGATAAATCGAATCTATAAGGCATGATGAATTTTACGCCTCACTTGATTACAAGGTATACAAATTATGATTTCTTAAAGATTTCATTTGATTACACTCATGAACAGACACTGTATAATATTCGTATCAATTTCTGGAACGCACTCGTTGCACATTTGAATGACGTTTTTCTATAGCCTTTATTGCATAAGCTGCAATAACCATCTATTTATATATATTACGCATACGCAGCGTTGTCTGCACTTGAGCAAGTTTTTGCGGCTCGTGTTGTGAACGTTTTCGGAAATATGTTTCAAGAAGCTCCTAACAAGAAATAAAACTGTCAAAACGAAAAAACACAAATAAATAAATGCCAGCATACATTTTGCAGCCAGTTGTCAACGGAGAAAAAAACTAAAAAAAAGAAGAAGGAAGGAAATTATGGAAGCCAGCAACAACAACTTCAACAACAGCAACAACAAACCACATATTCTGCCCAAAATATTCGCTTTTGTGTGTGTATGTGTACAAAAATGTCTGCGCTGCTCTTGTTGCATGAGTGTGCAAATTCCTTTCGGCTTTTGTCTAGCTTCGCATCGCATTTTATAATGTGCATATTTTATAACATGCTTATGCGTTTCCTAAAACCCCTAAAACGCCGCAACTACCCAAACTTTTTATTTTCTATTTTTGCTCTCGCCGTCTCTTTTTCCGTGGCCCACTTGAGCCATGCAAAAGCTGCAAATAATGCAACAAGTCTGACTGTCACAAATTTTTTATTATTTATTTACTTATTTTTTTCGTGTGCATTTGTTGTTGCCGGAGATGACAGCGTGAGCCACTCGTATATGTTAAGTTGGAATTTTACCAAAAAAAGAAATAATCCGAAAAATTGAATTTTGAATTTCAGGTAAAGTAGGTTATTTTTTCCACTTTTAATACAAAATCTATATTATAAATATACTTATTTACCAAAGATTTTTAATCCCACAAATTACTTGACAAACTTTTAAGGTCTTCTTTTGACTTCACGCAATATCCTAATAATATAATCATAAATAATTCAGACAAATTCGATTATTTTTGTTTACTTGTTATTACACGAGACATATAGATAGAAGTTTATAATCCCTAGTTTCTCTTTGACTTTACGCACCATTCTACTTTTATAGTCATTCAAGTATTAATATTCTGGAAAATTAGTTTAGTTGTATCCGCTTCTTAGTATAAAACATATATACTTATTATACTATTTATTTGGCAAAAGTTTATAATCCCACAAATTACTTTCTTAAGGCTTCAATAGAACCATAAATTATTCATGATTATATATATTTTTTAGATTATATTTGATTGACCTTTACGAGCTATTTAATCTTTCAATTTAATAGCCCAATCAAACAATAAAGCTAGATTGTTCTTGCTTGCATTACATTGGTTAACAAAAACTGTTTAAAGATAATTTTGTTGAAAAGACTAATCTGAAGCCTAATTATAGAGTCTAAAGACTTATTGTACCGCTTAGGCATAGTTCTATCATTTTGCTATTATTTTTTTTTTTTATATTTATTCATATATTTATATAAATTTTCTTTAGTAGAGGCCACAGCTGGCAGCACTGCATATAATTTTTGTAAACACATTCATTTATTTATAGAATTTACTTCTTAAATTTATTACCATATGCTAAGGTTGCAAGCCCCAAGTACTGCACTTTCTCACGATTTCCAACTGCACGCTGCCAGCCCAAATAGCTCGGAGCTGTACTGTATGCTGTAGTTGGCTGTCTGAAGTTTCTGACTTGTCCCTGACAAAGAAAACTCAACACGACGGCTTTGGCCAAGGGAACTTTTCGACACTTTTGCCCGCTGCAAGTGTTGGCAAGCCACAAAAAATAAAAAATAAAAGATGCTCTGCCACAGAAAGCAGCTAAAAATAAAAGCACGCAAAAAACAGCGAAACAAGACCGAAAACTTCTACAACTGTCATAGGAAATTTTCATATTTTATTGCCCATCTCATGACAAATTTCGTCTAGTTTTCTTCGTGTTTTTTTTTTTTTTTTTTTTGCCCCGAGTCCGAGCCACTTGCCACGGACAAAACGAATGCTGGGTAAAAAGATTTTATTAACTAATCTGTCATTTGGCTTGAAGATGCAAATCCTGGCGCCAGACAGACACAGCGCTGGCCCCGCCGCACGCAAAGTGCAATTTCCGGCGGAAATGTGACACCACCGACGGATTTTGTAATCTAATTTTAATGATTTTGCTTTCGCTGCAGTTGCCCCTCCCCTTCCCTCGCACCCCCCCAACAACTTTCCGTTCGACCTGCCAGGACATTGCGCTGGCATCGAGGCCAAGTGCCTGGCTTGGATAATGCGTCCCAGATTCGATTTGCTTAGCTCAACATCAACAGCGCCGGCAAATTTAGCAGCTAACCCAATTTGACGTTGATTTTCTTCGAGCAGCTCATCGGGCGGCTGCTCCTGTTTGTGTTTGTGAGCGTGTCCTTAAGAAATTGCAAGCGCCCCAAAAATATTCAATTAACAAATTTTTTCGTCCCATCTTCTTCTGCATGTGACAAAACGCCATTTCGAAACTTTTTCTATTTCTCTTCTGTTTTTTTTTCTTTCTTCTTCTTCTTATTCTGCTACATAGACGCTAATGACGTCAGTGGCCTGGTTTTTTCTCTACGCCGCCCCTGGCTTACACGCCCCTTTTTGGCCCAGTCTCGCAAAGCAAATTAGCTGCTAAAGTTTTTGGGTGTTTGGTGGGCGTGGCGCCGCCTGATGCTGGACTGAGGCATCAAGTTGACATCTGTGTTCAAAGTTAAAAATTACAGGAGCAATCCAAAGGTAAGGGTAAGAAGCAGCCAAACCTGACGTCAAAGACTGAAAACTCAAAAGCTGATTAATGAAAAAACGCTGTGAACAAGGCGGAGTTTAAACGGCGCATATGAGCTTTTGTTTTGCACAGACTGTGCGTGTGTGGGTGTGTCTAGGTATGTGTGTGTGCGCGTCTGACTAATTTTAGCAATTATGTAAAAAAAAAAATGACACTGAAAGCTGAAAAATGTGAGCGCTACATGAAAAGCTGAAGAATGTATTGACAGCTTAGGGACTAAAGATTGGCAAAAGCAGCCCACAAACTATGTGCTACATTTTAATTTGTATTTATAAAAGTAAAAGTATGTTGAACATTTTCACAATTGCCGTTTAAAGTATTAAAAGTCTCACTAGAACCATTTTCAAAGCACACAAGCCACTAAAATGGACATGCATATATTTCTGTGGAGGTCCAGAGCTTTTAGGGCTGGTTGCTGACGGTTGCATATGTTGAAGGCCCAGAGGAACTAGTTTAATTAGTTTTAATTTAATATTGTGCAATAAATTCATTCAGTGTTTAAGTAAAAAATGTCCAAACCAAATCTCTACTGAAATTCACTGTGAACTATAATAAAAACACAAGAATAAAGAACTGGGCCCTTTGGAATTAATCTCAACAGCTTGCACACAGTAAAACCCGAAAGCAATCTTACGAAATCTGATGATATGCATGCATAACAGTTGCCCAGCTTCATAGTAAGAACCAAATAGTTGCAACAGCAAAAACAAAATCACATCGATTCGCAATGCATTCATTTTTGCTTGCATCTCCCACAGGAAATGGCAATAAAATGCAACCAGTTCCAGCTCATTGGCTCTCGTAGTAAACCGAAATGTTCATTAAGTTCCATAGAAATCAGCGTTGCATGCAAATTGCTCATAAAATTTCGACCAATACCAAATAATGTTTAATCAGCACCTGTTTTGAACTATCTGCAAAAAAACGAAAAAACACCCAAAACAAAATGAAACTTCAACCGTAGCCTAATTATCAATAATTTGTTAGGCAATTTATGGCCATATTTTTAAATGCGTTGAAATTCACAGAAAAGCAACATCGCATGCTAAAATGATAACAACAGAAAGTAAAAAAAAAGGCTGTCGGCTATTGAATACCCTTGAAGACATTCTACTGCTATAATTTTAAAATGGTAAAGTAGTTTTTAATCTTACAAGTTGAAAGTTTACTACTAAAAAAAAGAAACTGGACACATATTCGGCACGCTGAAGATTTAATACCCGTTCACATATAAACAGACAGACGGACAGGCGCACTTTATGGCTATATCAACTAAACTGTTGATGCTGATCTAAAATAGGTTATATATTCTTTATGGCGTCGGATATGTCTCCTTCTATGCTTTTCATGACAAATTATAATGCCCTCTGCAGGGGAAAAAAACAATTTTGAACTATAGTTTTGATAAAGGGAGCTTTATATATGATACAGCCAAATAATATATATATTATATATGGATCATAAGAGATAATTTCATTAATGCCAGCAACAAATTTCAACACTACGACTTATTTAGACGTCTTTTACGACGAGCCTTATGTACGAATAGATAGGATAATTCGCAGATAGATAAGTGTCGTTCCTATAGCCTGCCATATGCAAGAGTATAAAAAATGAGTCATGCGAGTATGCATGAATTTCTTTGGCATAGTTAAGAGCTGGATGGCAAAGGAGGGTGCGAGCGGGTGGGCGAACGTTAGGTGGCAACCTTGGCAATGCGGCTGCATTTGGCACTAATGAGTTTTACCATATTCGTTGCTGTTTGCTTTTTGGTCAAATTGTTTGCCATGGTTTTTGGCTGATGCTGCTGTTAACAACGTGGGGTAATGGGGGTAGAAAGCCGAGAGTGTGGGAAGCTGGGGAGCTGCCATCACAACCAATTTCAGCAGCGAGAAATGAAAATGCCTTGTTTCTGTTTTTCTTTTTGTTTTTGTGTCTAATTACAAAATATCGCGCAGTCTATGCCAACCAGGCAGCCCTACGCAGCAATTCATGTTGATTAGCGCGTCAGCAACGGACAATGTTGTGGTTGCTCTTGGGCCGCTTGTGGGGCATGTTTTTGGGCTGTTAGGGCTGTGACCCCCCCTCCCATCCTTCCCGCGGTGCAATCAACAGTTGCAATTTATGCCACAATTGTGCAGCATTTTCCCATGACGTGGCTTCAACCATTTTATTTATTAGCCGTCTGATTTGATTTGAGTTGCTTAAAAGCCGAATCAAAGCTTAAATGTTATTTCGAACGTATTTTCTCGCTTCAGGGCAATATTAATTAGGGTTGCCAAGTAACTGATTTTCGATATATCGATTGGTTGGAATGGAAAGTTCTGAATGAGCGATGAACATGGTGTTAAATAAGAGAATCAGTCAGATAAGAGGCCTTAGTCACATAGCTCCTTTGGAATACTTGTGGAGTGTACAATGCAAGTGTACAGAAGGAAAGTATATCGATTAATATAGGGACCAAATTTATTAAGATCATATATATATTACTTTTTCGGGCTGTAAACTTATAGGACGTGATCATATGTCAAATAGTGTCGATATAAGAAGACAGAGAGGACCAAAAAAGTAGGTATCAATACAGCGATACACGAATATTTACTGGAATGCATACGAATTACAGACAGAAAGCGAAGTTTTGCTTGGAAAGGATAACCAGAACGACATTCCAGGCAGTGAAAGGTATTATGTAGTAATAGATCAATAAGGAAGTGTGGCATATATCGATGAACGATAGTCCCAATACCAGGGCCGATAAAATATTAAAGATACTTTGTGTTATTTTGATTACGCATAAAAGCAGCTCACAGTATGAATGTCATTTGAACGTTGGTTTAAGGATTTATTGCATGGTATCACAAAATAGCACATTCCACAAAATTTTGACTACCCTTTGGTTTGTGAATAGTATTGCAAAACTTTGCTTCAATCAATGCTTAACGAAATATACACATTTTAGCCCTTGATTTAATGTACACAAGAATTGCAATGAAAGTAATGAAATAGTTGAGTTATTAAGAGTTTGTATTTGATTTAAATAAACTGCAGTTGCTATTTGCTGCTTTGTAACGCTATTCACTCGATCAAATTTGAAAAGTGCTCAAGCCAATTGAATTTCTGAGGCAACACACACAATGCCAACCCCTCTTTCTCCCCGTATATATGTGTGTGTGTGTGTGCTTGTGCTTGTAGCTGGGCAACATTTCATCTATTTACAGAGTCTATCTGTGTTTCACAATCACAGTGCCTTACCTGCTATTGGCATTGGCATTGGCAATTCCATTGATTTTCCCCGCTTTCCACTTGGCAGAACAGTGAATGCAACAAAAAGATTTTTCTAATAAAGAAATCGAATCGAAGGACGCGCAATATTTCTAATGGCACCTGGGAGAAAGATAGACACAACGAATGGGGGCAAACTGGGCGCAGAGCCAGTTCAATTGGAAAATGTTCAAAGGATATGAGGTGTCAGCTGATGAAGATGTGCCCGGCACTCTTAGCCTGAACCCAGGCGCCTGGACAGTAACCTGGACAGTCCACTGACAGCGTCATCTTATTGTTGCTGTTGCATGCACCAAATGCACTGCCTAACAGGCTCTCAGAGCAGAAAGAAGCCGGCAAAAGGCAGACAGCAATCAGGAGTCGTTTCATTTTCGATGTGCCACGAAAAAACAAGGGGAAAACACTTCAGGAGCAAAAGGTTTTCTAATTAAAAAAGTTAACCCAACTGGTGACTGTAGTATGTTAAAGTGAGTGCTTGCTATTAAATAAAAAATGAAATGATTTGTTCAATTAATTACAATTGTAAGCATACAAACTTTTTTTTCTGGGTAGCTAATCTTTTGAAACGACTTCACAAAATTGCAGCGTACTTTTGGGCGCAAATTCTTTTGGCCTTGATTGACTAAGGCAATCATAAAGCGACATTGAAGATTTCACGGAAATAAATAATATTATTAATAAAAACAAGTAAGAGGTTCTAGTCGGGAGCTCCCGCGGGAGCTAGGAGCATCTACATCTAAAGTTTCTAGCTCTTAAAGGTTCTGAGATCCTTGCGTGCATACATAAGGACGGACGGACGGACAGACAGACGGACATGGCTAGATCAACTCAGCTATTTATGCTGATCAAGAATATATATACTTTATGTGGTCGCAGTTGCTTCCTTCTGCCTGTTACATACATTTGGCTTTCGCACAAATACAAAATACCCTTATACCCATTTTTAATGGGTTCAGAGTATAAAAAGCCAAACTTCGTGAAAATCGGATGAGATTTGGCTGAGATATGGGGGTGGTAATTTTTAACCCATGTCTATATATAGATTCGAATCTTGGGGTAAGATTTGGACATGAATTTCGACCAAAAAATCGGTGTCAAGATTTGAATGCCAGATTAATTTAGAGGGCAAACCATGAAGAAAAAGCCAAACTTCGTGAAAATCGGATGCGATTTGACAAAGTTATGGGGGTGATAAATTTTTACACATGTCTATATACGAATCTTGGGGTAAGATTTGGACATGAATTTTGACTAAAAAATCGGTGTCGAGATTTGAATGCCAGATTAATCTGGAGGGAAAACCATGAAGAAAAAGCCAAACTTCGTGAAAATCGGATGAGATTTGGCCGAGATATGGGGATGGTAAATTTTTACCCATGTCTATATACGAATCTTGGGGTAAGATTTGGACATGCATTTCGACTTAAAAATCGGTATCGAGATTTGAATGCCAGATTAATTTAGAGAGCAAACCATGAAGAAAAAGCCAAACTTCGTGAAAATCGGATGAGATTTGACCAAGTTATGGGGGTGGTAATTTTTGACCCATATCTATATATCTTGGGGTAAGATTTGGACATGAATTTCGACCAAAAAATCGGTGTTCATCTTTGAATGCCAGATTAATCTAGAGGGAAAACCACGAAGAAAAAGCCAAACTTCGTGAAAATCGGATGAGATTTGGCTGAGATATGGGGGTGGTAATTTTTAACCCATGTCTATATATAGATTCGAATCTTGGGGTAAGATTTGGACATGAATTTCGACCAAAAAATCGGTGTCAAGATTTGAATGCCAGATTAATTTAGAGGGCAAACCATGAAGAAAAAGCCAAACTTCGTGAAAATCGGATGCGATTTGACAAAGTTATGGGGGTGGTAATTTTTGACCCATATCTATATACGAATCTTGGGGTAAGATTTGGACATGAATTTCGACCAAAAAATCGGTGTTCATCTTTGAATGCCAGATTAATCTAGAGGGAAAACCATGAAGAAAAAGCCAAACTTCGTGAAAATCGGATGAGATTTGGCCGAGATTTGGGGATGGTAAATTTTTACTCATGTCTATATACGAATCTTGGGGTAAGATTTGGACATGAATTTTGACTAACAAATCGGTGTCGAGATTTGAATGCCAGATTAATCTGGAGGGAAAACCATGAAGAAAAAGCCAAACTTCGTGAAAATCGGATGAGATTTGGCCGAGATATGGGGGTGGTAATTTTTGACCCATGTCTATATACGAATCTTGGGGTAAGATTTGGACATGCATTTCGACCAAAAATTCGGTGTCGAGATTTGAATGCCAGATTAATCTAGAGGGAAAACCATGAAGAAAAAGCCAAACTTCGTGAAAATCGGATGAGATTTGGCCGAGATATGGGGGTGGTCATTTTAGACCCATGTCTATAAACGAATCTTGGGGTAAGGTTTGGACATGCATTTCGACCAAAAAATCGGTGTCGAGATTTGAATGCCAGATTAATTTAGAGGGCAAACCATGAAGAAAAAGCCAAACTTCGTGAAAATCGGATGAGATTTGACCAAGTTATGGGGGTGGTAATTTTTGACCCATATCTATATACGAATCTTGGGGTAAGATTTGGACATGAATTTCGACCAAAAAATCGGTGTTCATCTTTGAATGCCAGATTAATCTAGAGGGAAAACCATGAAGAAAAAGCCAAACTTCGTGAAAATCGGATGAGATTTGGCCGAGATATGGGGATGATAAATTTTTACTCATGTCTATATACGAATCTTGGGGTAAGATTTGGACATGAATTTTGACTAAAAAATCGGTGTCGAGATTTGAATGCCAGATTAATCTGGAGGGAAAACCATGAAGAAAAAGCCAAACTTCGTGAAAATCGGATGAGATTTGGCCGAGATATGGGGGTGGTAATTTTTGACCCATGTCTATATACGAATCTTGGGGTAAGATTTGGACATGAATTTCGACTAAAAAATCGGAGTTCAGATTTGAATGCCAGATTAATCTAGAGGGAAAACCATGAAGAAAGAGCCAAACTTCGTGAAAATCGGATAAGATTTGGCCGAGATATGGGGGTGATAAATTTTTACACATGTCTATATACGAATCTTGGGGTAAGATTTGGACATGAATTTTGACTAAAAAATCGGTGTCGAGATTTGAATGCCAGATTAATCTGGAGGGAAAACCATGAAGAAAAAGCCAAACTTCGTGAAAATCGGATGAGATTTGGCCGAGATATGGGGGTGGTAATTTTTAACCCATGTCTATATATAGATTCGAATCTTGGGGTAAGATTTGGACATGAATTTCGACCAAAAAATCGGTGTCAAGATTTGAATGCCAGATTAATTTAGAGGGCAAACCATGAAGAAAAAGCCAAACTTCGTGAAAATCGGATGCGATTTGACAAAGTTATGGGGGTGGTAATTTTTGACCCATATCTATATACGAATCTTGGGGTAAGATTTGGACATGAATTTCGACCAAAAAATCGGTGTTCATCTTTGAATGCCAGATTAATCTAGAGGGAAAACCATGAAGAAAAAGCCAAACTTCGTGAAAATCGGATGAGATTTGGCCGAGATATGGGGATGGTAAATTTTTACCCATGTCTATATACGAATCTTGGGGTAAGATTTGGACATGCATTTCGACCAAAAATTCGGTGTCGAGATTTGAATGCCAGATTAATCTAGAGGGAAAACCATGAAGAAAAAGCCAAACTTCGTGAAAATCGGATGAGATTTGGCCGAGATATGGGGGTGGTCATTTTAGACCCATGTCTATATACGAATCTTGGGGTAAGGTTTGGACATGCATTTCGACCAAAAAATCGGTGTCGAGATTTGAATGCCAGATTAATTTAGAGGGCAAACCATGAAGAAAAAGCCAAACTTCGTGAAAATCGGATGAGATTTGACCAAGTTATGGGGGTGGTAATTTTTGACCCATATCTATATACGAATCTTGGGGTAAGATTTGGACATGAATTTCGACCAAAAAATCGGTGTTCATCTTTGAATGCCAGATTAATCTAGAGGGAAAACCATGAAGAAAGAGCCAAACTTCGTGAAAATCGGATAAGATTTGGCCGAGATATGGGGGTGATAAATTTTTACACATGTCTATATACGAATCTTGGGGTAAGATTTGGACATGAATTTTGACTAAAAAATCGGTGTCGAGATTTGAATGCCAGATTAATCTGGAGGGAAAACCATGAAGAAAAAGCCAAACTTCGTGAAAATCGGATGAGATTTGGCCGAGATATGGGGGTGGTAATTTTTAACCCATGTCTATATATAGATTCGAATCTTGGGGTAAGATTTGGACATGAATTTCGACCAAAAAATCGGTGTCAAGATTTGAATGCCAGATTAATTTAGAGGGCAAACCATGAAGAAAAAGCCAAACTTCGTGAAAATCGGATGCGATTTGACAAAGTTATGGGGGTGGTAATTTTTGACCCATATCTATATACGAATCTTGGGGTAAGATTTGGACATGAATTTCGACCAAAAAATCGGTGTTCATCTTTGAATGCCAGATTAATCTAGAGGGAAAACCATGAAGAAAAAGCCAAACTTCGTGAAAATCGGATGAGATTTGGCCGAGATATGGGGATGGTAAATTTTTACCCATGTCTATATACGAATCTTGGGGAAAGATTTGGACATGAATTTTGACTAAAAAATCGGTGTCGAGATTTGAATGCCAGATTAATCTGGAGGGAAACCCATGAAGAAAAAGCCAAACTTCGTGAAAATCGGATGAGATTTGCCCGAGATATGGGGGTGGTAATTTTTGACCCATGTCTATATACGAATCTTGGGGTAAGATTTGGACATGCATTTCGACCAAAAATTCGGTGTCGAGATTTGAATGCCAGATTAATCTAGAGGGAAAACCATGAAGAAAAAGCCAAACTTCGTGAAAATCGGATGAGATTTGGCCGAGATTTGGGGATGGTAAATTTTTACTCATGTCTATATACGAATCTTGGGGTAAGATTTGGACATGAATTTTGACTAAAAAATCGGTGTCGAGATTTGAATGCCAGATTAATCTGGAGGGAAAACCATGAAGAAAAAGCCAAACTTCGTGAAAATCGGATGAGATTTGGCCGAGATATGGGGGTGGTAATTTTTGACCCATGTCTATATACGAATCTTGGGGTAAGATTTGGACATGAATTTCGACTAAAAAATCGGAGTTCAGATTTGAATGCCAGATTAATCTAGAGGGAAAACCATGAAGAAAGAGCCAAACTTCGTGAAAATCGGATAAGATTTGGCCGAGATATGGGGGTGATAAATTTTTACACATGTCTATATACGAATCTTGGGGTAAGATTTGGACATGAATTTTGACTAAAAAATCGGTGTCGAGATTTGAATGCCAGATTAATCTGGAGGGAAAACCATGAAGAAAAAGCCAAACTTCGTGAAAATCGGATGAGATTTGGCCGAGATATGGGGGTGGTAATTTTTAACCCATGTCTATATATAGATTCGAATCTTGGGGTAAGATTTGGACATGAATTTCGACCAAAAAATCGGTGTCAAGATTTGAATGCCAGATTAATTTAGAGGGCAAACCATGAAGAAAAAGCCAAACTTCGTGAAAATCGGATGCGATTTGACAAAGTTATGGGGGTGGTAATTTTTGACCCATATCTATATACGAATCTTGGGGTAAGATTTGGACATGAATTTCGACCAAAAAATCGGTGTTCATCTTTGAATGCCAGATTAATCTAGAGGGAAAACCATGAAGAAAAAGCCAAACTTCGTGAAAATCGGATGAGATTTGGCCGAGATATGGGGATGGTAAATTTTTACCCATGTCTATATACGAATCTTGGGGAAAGATTTGGACATGAATTTTGACTAAAAAATCGGTGTCGAGATTTGAATGCCAGATTAATCTGGAGGGAAACCCATGAAGAAAAAGCCAAACTTCGTGAAAATCGGATGAGATTTGCCCGAGATATGGGGGTGGTAATTTTTGACCCATGTCTATATACGAATCTTGGGGTAAGATTTGGACATGCATTTCGACCAAAAATTCGGTGTCGAGATTTGAATGCCAGATTAATCTAGAGGGAAAACCATGAAGAAAAAGCCAAACTTCGTGAAAATCGGATGAGATTTGGCCGAGATTTGGGGATGGTAAATTTTTACTCATGTCTATATACGAATCTTGGGGTAAGATTTGGACATGAATTTTGACTAACAAATCGGTGTCGAGATTTGAATGCCAGATTAATCTGGAGGGAAAACCATGAAGAAAAAGCCAAACTTCGTGAAAATCGGATGAGATTTGGCCGAGATATGGGGGTGGTAATTTTTGACCCATGTCTATATACGAATCTTGGGGTAAGATTTGGACATGCATTTCGACCAAAAATTCGGTGTCGAGATTTGAATGCCAGATTAATCTAGAGGGAAAACCATGAAGAAAAAGCCAAACTTCGTGAAAATCGGATGAGATTTGGCCGAGATATGGGGGTGGTCATTTTAGACCCATGTCTATATACGAATCTTGGGGTAAGGTTTGGACATGCATTTCGACCAAAAAATCGGTGTCGAGATTTGAATGCCAGATTAATTTAGAGGGCAAACCATGAAGAAAAAGCCAAACTTCGTGAAAATCGGATGAGATTTGACCAAGTTATGGGGGTGGTAATTTTTGACCCATATCTATATACGAATCTTGGGGTAAGATTTGGACATGAATTTCGACCAAAAAATCGGTGTTCATCTTTGAATGCCAGATTAATCTAGAGGGAAAACCATGAAGAAAAAGCCAAACTTCGTGAAAATCGGATGAGATTTGGCCGAGATATGGGGATGGTAAATTTTTACTCATGTCTATATACGAATCTTGGGGTAAGATTTGGACATGAATTTTGACTAAAAAATCGGTGTCGAGATTTGAATGCCAGATTAATCTGGAGGGAAAACCATGAAGAAAAAGCCAAACTTCGTGAAAATCGGATGAGATTTGGCCGAGATATGGGGGTGGTAATTTTTGACCCATGTCTATATACGAATCTTGGGGTAAGATTTGGACATGAATTTCGACTAAAAAATCGGAGTTCAGATTTGAATGCCAGATTAATCTAGAGGGAAAACCATGAAGAAAGAGCCAAACTTCGTGAAAATCGGATAAGATTTGGCCGAGATATGGGGGTGATAAATTTTTACACATGTCTATATACGAATCTTGGGGTAAGATTTGGACATGAATTTTGACTAAAAAATCGGTGTCGAGATTTGAATGCCAGATTAATCTGGAGGGAAAACCATGAAGAAAAAGCCAAACTTCGTGAAAATCGGATGAGATTTGGCCGAGATATGGGGATGGTAAATTTTTACCCATGTCTATATACGAATCTTGGGGTAAGATTTGGACATGCATTTCGACTAAAAAATCGGTATCGAGATTTGAATGCCAGATTAATTTAGAGAGCAAACCATGAAGAAAAAGCCAAACTTCGTGAAAATCGGATGAGATTTGACCAAGTTATGGGGGTGGTAATTTTTGACCCATATCTATATATCTTGGGGTAAGATTTGGACATGAATTTCGACCAAAAAATCGGTGTTCATCTTTGAATGCCAGATTAATCTAGAGGGAAAACCATGAAGAAAAAGCCAAACTTCGTGAAAATCGGATGAGATTTGGCTGAGATATGGGGGTGGTAATTTTTAACCCATGTCTATATATAGATTCGAATCTTGGGGTAAGATTTGGACATGAATTTCGACCAAAAAATCGGTGTCAAGATTTGAATGCCAGATTAATTTAGAGGGCAAACCATGAAGAAAAAGCCAAACTTCGTGAAAATCGGATGCGATTTGACAAAGTTATGGGGGTGGTAATTTTTGACCCATATCTATATACGAATCTTGGGGTAAGATTTGGACATGAATTTCGACCAAAAAATCGGTGTTCATCTTTGAATGCCAGATTAATCTAGAGGGAAAACCATGAAGAAAAAGCCAAACTTCGTGAAAATCGGATGAGATTTGGCCGAGATATGGGGATGGTAAATTTTTACCCATGTCTATATACGAATCTTGGGGAAAGATTTGGACATGAATTTTGACTAAAAAATCGGTGTCGAGATTTGAATGCCAGATTAATCTGGAGGGAAACCCATGAAGAAAAAGCCAAACTTCGTGAAAATCGGATGAGATTTGCCCGAGATATGGGGGTGGTAATTTTTGACCCATGTCTATATACGAATCTTGGGGTAAGATTTGGACATGCATTTCGACCAAAAATTCGGTGTCGAGATTTGAATGCCAGATTAATCTAGAGGGAAAACCATGAAGAAAAAGCCAAACTTCGTGAAAATCGGATGAGATTTGGCCGAGATTTGGGGATGGTAAATTTTTACTCATGTCTATATACGAATCTTGGGGTAAGATTTGGACATGAATTTTGACTAAAAAATCGGTGTCGAGATTTGAATGCCAGATTAATCTGGAGGGAAAACCATGAAGAAAAAGCCAAACTTCGTGAAAATCGGATGAGATTTGGCCGAGATATGGGGATGGTAAATTTTTACCCATGTCTATATACGAATCTTGGGGTAAGATTTGGACATGCATTTCGACTAAAAAATCGGTATCGAGATTTGAATGCCAGATTAATTTAGAGAGCAAACCATGAAGAAAAAGCCAAACTTCGTGAAAATCGGATGCGATTTGACAAAGTTATGGGGGTGGTAATTTTTGACCCATATCTATATACGAATCTTGGGGTAAGATTTGGACATGAATTTCGACCAAAAAATCGGTGTTCATCTTTGAATGCCAGATTAATCTAGAGGGAAAACCATGAAGAAAAAGCCAAACTTCGTGAAAATCGGATGAGATTTGGCCGAGATATGGGGATGGTAAATTTTTACCCATGTCTATATACGAATCTTGGGGAAAGATTTGGACATGAATTTTGACTAAAAAATCGGTGTCGAGATTTGAATGCCAGATTAATCTGGAGGGAAACCCATGAAGAAAAAGCCAAACTTCGTGAAAATCGGATGAGATTTGCCCGAGATATGGGGGTGGTAATTTTTGACCCATGTCTATATACGAATCTTGGGGTAAGATTTGGACATGCATTTCGACCAAAAATTCGGTGTCGAGATTTGAATGCCAGATTAATCTAGAGGGAAAACCATGAAGAAAAAGCCAAACTTCGTGAAAATCGGATGAGATTTGGCCGAGATTTGGGGATGGTAAATTTTTACTCATGTCTATATACGAATCTTGGGGTAAGATTTGGACATGAATTTTGACTAACAAATCGGTGTCGAGATTTGAATGCCAGATTAATCTGGAGGGAAAACCATGAAGAAAAAGCCAAACTTCGTGAAAATCGGATGAGATTTGGCCGAGATATGGGGGTGGTAATTTTTGACCCATGTCTATATACGAATCTTGGGGTAAGATTTGGACATGCATTTCGACCAAAAATTCGGTGTCGAGATTTGAATGCCAGATTAATCTAGAGGGAAAACCATGAAGAAAAAGCCAAACTTCGTGAAAATCGGATGAGATTTGGCCGAGATATGGGGGTGGTCATTTTAGACCCATGTCTATATACGAATCTTGGGGTAAGGTTTGGACATGCATTTCGACCAAAAAATCGGTGTCGAGATTTGAATGCCAGATTAATTTAGAGGGCAAACCATGAAGAAAAAGCCAAACTTCGTGAAAATCGGATGAGATTTGACCAAGTTATGGGGGTGGTAATTTTTGACCCATATCTATATACGAATCTTGGGGTAAGATTTGGACATGAATTTCGACCAAAAAATCGGTGTTCATCTTTGAATGCCAGATTAATCTAGAGGGAAAACCATGAAGAAAAAGCCAAACTTCGTGAAAATCGGATGAGATTTGGCCGAGATATGGGGATGGTAAATTTTTACTCATGTCTATATACGAATCTTGGGGTAAGATTTGGACATGAATTTTGACTAAAAAATCGGTGTCGAGATTTGAATGCCAGATTAATCTGGAGGGAAAACCATGAAGAAAAAGCCAAACTTCGTGAAAATCGGATGAGATTTGGCCGAGATATGGGGGTGGTAATTTTTGACCCATGTCTATATACGAATCTTGGGGTAAGATTTGGACATGAATTTCGACTAAAAAATCGGAGTTCAGATTTGAATGCCAGATTAATCTAGAGGGAAAACCATGAAGATAAAGCCAAACTTCGTGAAAATCGGATGAGATTTGGCCGAGATATGGGGGTTGTCATTTTTGACCCATGTCTATATACGAATCTTGGGGTAAGATTTGGACATGCATTTCGACCAAAAAATCGGTGTCGAGATTTGAATGCCAGATTAATCTAGAGGGAAAACCATGAAGAAAGAGCCAAACTTCGTGAAAATCGGTTAAGATTTGGCCGAGATATGGGGGTGATAAATTTTTACACATGTCTATATACGAATCTTGGGGTAAGATTTGGACATCAATTTCGACCAAAAAATCGGTGTCGAGATTTGAATGCCAGATTAATCTAGAAGGAAAACCATGAAGAAAAATCCAAACTTCGTGAAAATCGGATGAGATTTGGCCGAGATATGGGGGTGGTAAATTTTTACCCATGTCTATATACGAATCTTGGGGTAAGATTTGGACATGAATTTTGACTAAAAAATCGGTGTCGAGATTTGAATGCCAGATTAATCTGGAGGGAAAACCATGAAGAAAAAGCCAAACTTCGTGAAAATCGGATGAGATTTGGCCGAGATATGGGGATGGTAAATTTTTACCCATGTCTATATACGAATCTTGGGGTAAGATTTGGACATGCATTTCGACTAAAAAATCGGTATCGAGATTTGAATGCCAGATTAATTTAGAGAGCAAACCATGAAGAAAAAGCCAAACTTCGTGAAAATCGGATGAGATTTGACCAAGTTATGGGGGTGGTAATTTTTGACCCATATCTATATATCTTGGGGTAAGATTTGGACATGCATTTCGACCAAAAAATCGGTGTTCATCTTTGAATGCCAGATTAATCTAGAGGGAAAACCATTAAGAAAAAGCCAAACTTCGTGAAAATCGGATGAGATTTGGCCGATATATGGGGATGGTAAATTTTTACCCATGTCTATATACGAATCTTGGGGTAAGATTTGGACATGAATTTTGACTAAAAAATCGGTGTCGAGATGTGAATGCCAGATTAATCTAGAGGGTAACCATGAAAGAGCCAAACTTCGTGAAAATCGGATAAGATTTGGCCGAGATATGGGGGTGATAAATTTGTACACATGTCTATATACGAATCTTGGGGTAAGATTTGGACATGAATTTCGACCAAAAAATCGGAGTTCAGATTTGAATGCCAGATTAATCTAGAGGGAAAACCATGAAGATAAAGCCAAGCTTCGTGAAAATCGGATGAGATTTGGCCGATATATGGGGATGGTAAATTTTTACCCATGTCTATATACGAATCTTGGGGTAAGATTTGGACATGAATTTTGACTAAAAAATCGGTGTCGAGATGTGAATGCCAGATTAATCTAGAGGGTAACCATGAAAGAGCCAAACTTCGTGAAAATCGGATAAGATTTGGCCGAGATATGGGGGTGATAAATTTGTACACATGTCTATATACGAATCTTGGGGTAAGATTTGGACATGAATTTCGACCAAAAAATCGGAGTTCAGATTTGAATGCCAGATTAATCTAGAGGGAAAACCATGAAGATAAAGCCAAGCTTCGTGAAAATCGGATGAGATTTGGCCGAGATATGGGGGTGGTCATTTTTGACCCATGTCTATATACGAATCTTGGGGTAAGATTTGGACATGAATTTCGACCAAAAAATCGGTGTCGAGATTTGAATGCCAGATTAATCTAGAGGGAAAACCATGAAGAAAGAGCCAAACTTCGTGAAAATCGGATAAGATTTGGCCGAGATATGGGGGTGATAAATTTGTACACATGTCTATATACGAATCTTGGGGTAAGATTTGGACATGAATTTCGACCAAAAAATCGGTGTCGAGATTTGAATGCCAGATTAATCTAGAGGGAAAATCATGAAGAAAAATCCTATATCATATATATATTCAATTTTAGAAGCTATATGTCAAGTTTGGTGACTCTAGTTCTTATTATTTACCAAAATTGCCCAAAAAAGGATATTGATATCGATTTTTATCGATTGATTGGAAACGGAGTAAGTTATTGATAATCGGAAACAAACTCGATCTGCGAGGGAGCTAGGAGCATCAACATCTAAAATATCAAGTCTCTAGCTCTTATAGGTTCTGAGATCCTTGCGTTCATACATACGGACGGACGGACGTACGGACGGACGGACAGACAGACGGACATGGCTAGATCGACTCAGCTATTTATGCTGATCAAGAATATATATACTTTATGGAGTTGGAGTTGCTTCCTTCTGCCTGTTACATACATTTGGCTTTCGCACAAATACAATATACCCTTATACCCATTTTTAATGGGTTCAGGGTATAAAAATATTATACTTCCATGAATATAGGCGGATTAAAGTATAAATATTTTCATACAAGTCTTCTCGAGTTATCATAATAGAAATAAATTGTCCAACAGATTAAATTTATTTGTTTGTTTTTAGTCAAAATTATTGAAAATAAATTTGTAGGCACAAGGAAAGATGAAATGATTTTGCGGAGAACATCAGGAGTGTTGCAAAGTTTCATTTGAAGCTCTTTAAGCAGAAGTTTTTCGCTTCCAATTAATTAGGCCCCGGGCCTAATTTTTCTTACAATTATTTCTGGTTAAGGATTCTGATATTAAAATTAATATCATCTCAGCTCCAACTTCAATTCAAATTTATTTTATAAATTATATATAAGAATTAATAAAAAAAAAAACGTGAGCCAAAAAAATGCTCGTTCTTTAATTATATTTAATATTTTTGTAATCTGAGAAGTCAGCTAGGTCTACCACAGTCCAAACAGAGAGAACACCAGTTAGAGAAGATGAGAAAAAAATCCCAAGATAAATTATATGATTTAATCAGAGAAGTCACCTTATTCTAGCAAAGTACAAACAGTAACCTTCCTATCGCAGCGCACATTATTATCCCTAATATTAAACATACAGATGACATATTTATCAGTGTAAATATACTGCTGTTTAATATGGGCCATAAATTTACGGCAAATTCCAACTATCCAACCATCCAATTGAAGCTCATTCAGGAAGTTAATTTCCAATCACAACGGAGCCAATCGATGACCTTAAAACGAGGCAATAACCTCTACCCCCAAAAAAGAAAACGTATTAATCATACGCACTGTCGAACAACTTAAAAGGTCTTTTTACAAATTCACAACACATTTTCTTACTGTGTAATGGCGGCACTTCCGCCCAACGGAAACTGGGAAAGCTGGAAACTAGCCCACAGAAACACGCGCGAATCGAAAATATTAAGTGCCGCAGTTAGGCCAAGTACTTAGCGCGAACAAAATGCCACGACAAGGCAGGGCGCAGAGCAGAGGCGTGGGCGGAGTTAAAGGAGCCGGAGCACGAGCCAGAGCCGGAGCCGGTGCTGGGCCGAGGGAGATTCTCCGGAAGCGTCAGGCCACACAATGTGCAAACAATGAGCCAAGCGAAGAGAATGAACCCGCTAAATATGGCCAAACAAGATGAGAAATGGGCTGGCTGGTTGGGGTTTGGTGCGGACTGTTCGGTTGGGCGTGTAACAAAGGCGCATTCAAAACAATGTCCTGTTGACGCCGCCGCACATCGAATTTTTGGCGGGGATTCGGGCGCCTCGAGCGATGCGTTGCGCGTTTGTCGGAACTGTCACATTAAAATGGATGATTTATTTGTGCTCTTAATTTATTGCGCCACAGCCGGCAGAGGCGGTCGCGGCTGCGAGACGCAGTCTGTAGCCAGCGCCAGGATATTGAGTACGCGTAATGCATGAACGAGTGTACCCACCGACTGATGGGAAGGGGCTTGGGGGCCAATGAACTCCGCCCAGCGGGGCTAATATAATGAATTTTTCACGCTGCCATCGCACTTGGCACTTAATAATCGCATTAGGGCGCTAAGCAGCTCGCTGACACATGCACGACTGCCGAGGGAGGGGCAAAAAGACGCAGCAGTGGGAGGCGTGGCAAAAGAAACGCTTGGCAACTATGGGAAGCGTATACTTTATCAGCTGGCGCTAATGTTTTATTGTTTGCTTATTGCTACAAATGATGGCAGCAGCCCCCCTTGACGCCCCCTTTACACAATTTCGCTTAATGTGCATTACAAGTGTGTCGAATGAATTCTGGCAGGCACTGTGTGGCACGCTGTGCGAGTATAAACTCGCCGTAACTGTAGCTGTGATAAGTGCAGGTGTTTAATTAACGCGCTGGGGTCAGTCAGTGGCGTCCATAAAATACCCAAACACACAAAACAGATAACATTGTGTGAGAAAATGCTGCTTAAAAGGGTTTGTTAAATTCAGGTATTGAATGTGGTAGGTGCTCATAAACATGCCCAGCTGCAGGCTCCCTTACAAATCTTATTTCATTTGAGCAGGCTTTGTTTCCTAATGAATGCCTTCAATGGTGATGGAATGTGATTTGAATTGACGAGTTGGGTTTCAGAAATTATTGTTAATTAATGAAATATACTATAAATAGTGCATAGCACAATATAATAGAGCATTTATATACTATATATTTTAATAGAGCATTCCAATGATATATAATATAGCGTTAAATATTAATACTATTTAATAGATCAATATATATTTGAAATTGTAGCTAATTTATAGCCCAAATATAATATATGCGCATATTAGGCATAAAGGCTTACCTTGAAGAATACTCAAAAAAGCTAAGCTTACCAAACTAACATTTTACCAAGGATACAAAAACAAACAAGTAAGAGCCCTAATCGGCAGTGCCTGACTTCGCCATACCCTGAATCTTCTGCACCAAATGGCGTCGAAGATGGTTCTTTCTGCCTGTTACATTAATCTCCACAAAAGCAATATACCCTTTCTTAACCATCTTCATGGGCTTCAGAGGCTGTCAAGCCGGAAAGGTAAGCATGTCGATTTACCTAGGTTTGTGTGATTGAAGAACAAATTTAAATGTGGCTGTAAAAAAGCTACAATGGTTAGTATCAAAGTATCGAGAAGTGTCTCTCGTCAATTGGAAGCATTTTAAAGTTAATTAATAATAAAAAAAAAGCGCGTGCAGATTTCAATCTATGAAATGTATTATATTTCAATTACTTCATTTTACGCCCTTTTCAGCTTTTTACTGAAGCACTATTTTATTGAAATAAATTGACAAAAAAACATATCATAATTCAGTTTTTTACAAACCGCTTTCAAATTTGCGCTCAGTTGCAGCTGCACTTCCTATCGCAACAATATGTCATATAAATTGCCATTTAGTTATTATTATGCTTGGCAAGGGCGAATGTATTGTTTCCCTTGAATTGCGTTAATAAATCAGTGCAAAAATTATTTGCTGCAATAATGCTTGGCTTGAAATCGCGGCCACGCCCTTTTGGCCACCCAATGGGCGGCGCCGCCCATTCATTCGACAGTTGCACAGAACTGTGTAATGAACATTTATGAGGCAATTTCCTTGGCAACACACACACACGCTTACACACTCACACACACACACACACACACACAAGGGACACACAGAGACAGATGACAAACCGTTGGCAACGTGAACATCGCCTCGCCCAAGTCTTGCTCCTCCCTACAGCCATGTCCTGTACTGCTCGTCGTTCGTCGTCGTCGTCTTCTGCTTTGCTGGAACATGGCGCAGAACTTTTTCTGCTCCACTTATGCCCAAACTAATTAAGTGCAGGAAAAAGTTACCATTTCCTTCCCGTTTACAACTGCCGGTCTCCTGATCCTGGCGCGCTGAATGCAACGTGGTGCTGTCGCTAGGAGTTCCCCTCCACCTTCCGGCCAGTCCTTGTATCTGCTGTAAGACAAGTTGTAGCATTTTTTGACACAGGACGGCCTGGTTGGGTGGGGGAAGGAGGGGTTACATGCTTAGCCAGTAGCTATGCTGTCCCGCTGGATGCCCCGCATTAGGGCCAGAACGCATTCTGTTCTGCAACTGTCGCTGTTCTCCAAATATTTAACAGTCGCTCCACTTGGCGCTGATAGCCCATTCGGGCGTCATAATAACGAAGATAAATGTTACAAAAGTTTGCTCACAACACACGCCCATGGGCAGCGGCCAGGGCAGTGGGGAGATGGTACCACGGACCAAGCCCTACATCTATGCCATTTCTAGTTGCATTGTGCTGCATACTTTTTGGGCAGGGGAACCTTCGGTAATAGCTAGACGGAGGGGGGAAGAGCACGCTATAGACAATGACAATGTTCTCAACTATGCGTAGAAACAAAAGTTGGAGAGATTTTTCTGTTAAGAAGTTTATAGAGTTTGCTTTGTAGGGTACAAGGGCGTGACGGAATGATTTCTTGCGACCTTAAGGTTAATTGGTATTCGGTATTAATTGCCTGAAAATATTGTTTATTAGATTTGCTTAATACTTCTCCTTCTCCATACATTAAGGTTCGCCTCATACTTTTGTATATAATGGGAACACAATTTAATTCTTTTAAAGCTTTTTTTCATAAAATTTTTGCCTTAATCACAGTTTCAGATGATGTCATATTCGAAAATATAATTATATATATATATATATATCGAAGAATTTTTGTGGTTGATGACGTTCACTTTTCTTTAATAAATTAGCAGGCGCCTAATAAGCTTTTTTTCTGTTTCTTACATCCAGTAATTTATATATTTCAGATTTTTTGATATTTTGATATATATATATATATTTTTGTTTTATTTGAACATTTTTCGGCTAATGATAATTTTAAATACATTTTCATGAGCTTATGAACCTCCATTCTCCATTTCGTAATTTCAGCAATATTATAAATTTTCTCTTTGTTCTCTCTGTGCTGTTTAAGCTTGGATTTACTCTAACACAATTTCGTATATTTCATATCTATTCGCGATTGTCATATTTTTTCTTATACGAACACCATTATTTATGTTTCGAATTGATTTTCATAAGTCCTCTGAGTTAACTTTACGTATATTGAACCCAGAAAATATCTTTTTTTATAGATTTTTATTTCTCATGTTCACGAACGAACTATAGGGATATATTCAAATTCATTCTCAAATACTCCAAGCTCTTATTTTTTGAGTCAAAAATCTATTTGCTTTTCGAGCAGCGCATTCGCCAATCGAAGATGCCGCAAAGTGTGCCACGCAAAAAAGACTCTTAACTAATTTGTAGTCGGTGCGAAATGTTGACATGGCAAGTAAGATGATGTAAAGGGAAGGAGGGATCCTACTTGAGAGGGGGCATACAAATCCCCGGCGGCAATATGGGCACCAAAACTAATGCGTTGGGGTTTTTTGCTTCATTTTAGTTGCAAGTTTAATGAGAACTCGACGCGACAGTTTACACTGATGCTCGTTAGTTTTTTGGCTAAAACTTTACCCTAAGCTCCATGCAGACCAGCCGTTGCCGCTCGCACGCTCTGGCCACGGGCATTTTGGGGCAATGCAATTCACAAATTTCCAACCAGTTGCCAGCTGTTGGTTCACATCAAAACTGCAGCGTGTCCAGGCTCATGTCCGTGTCCAATGTCCAGACGGCGAACAGAGACTGAGACGGCGTCTCGTTTGTTTGATTTATGTCTGTGTATTTGGCAAATGTTGCAGCAGCGCGACCTTTTTGTTCCCCGTTGCTGTTGCTCTTTAATTAAAAAACTAAAATAGATGGCTGCATAGAGAGCGTGTAATTTTTCTAGATTGCAGCACTTGAATTATTTGATTGCCAGCAAGCGATAAATTAGGGTAACAGCAAAACAACAAAGTTTTCCGAGTAACAAATAGTCGCTATTTATATACCCTTGCCGCAATCACATTAACTCGGAAAGCTTTTTAGTCGTTTCATAACACTAAAAATAGATTATACTGCGCGAAGAGCTTTGAAAGCACATTAATTCTGATAAGAGTTTTATAGCCTAACGACATTGACATTGCTTAAAAGCGCTTGATTTAGATTAATCTAAAAAGGCTGACTTACCTAATGTTGTATTACTTGAGCTGATTTAAATTCCATAAAATGCAAGCTTTGACACCAGAAAAAGATCCTTAAAAAGATTAAAACTTTGTTCATGTTGAACCTCACACTTACATCTTTAATGTGCTTTTCAAATTAATTTTTAAGCTGGAATCTAGGATATTCGGTTCATACGTATAGTCAGCTAATATACTTCTAGCATGGAGGTTTCACAACAAAAGCTCTCATAAAGCACATGTAAAGTAAACTTAGAGTTCAATACAACTGTATACGAGATATATTCTGAATCACAAATCAGTTCCTCCAAGCTAGTTATAAGTATTATCTAAATATAACTTTCGAATGCCCTACATGATGACTTGCTTTGTTAGAGTATACAAAAGATGATCAAAGCGCGTTGCTTTTAATGGCTGGTTATATAAATAAACCGTCGCTCAAGTTGACAGCGCATTTTGTGCTTGTTCTTCTTCTATTTTTATTCTAAGGACTTAGCTGGGGAAGTACACACATACACTCACACACACACGCATACATACTATATAAAGTAGCTCTATAAAAATAACTCACAGATGCTTTCAATAAGAGGAAAAAAAGAACAGAGTCTGAGATACATAATAGGGCACACATGACGCACACACACACACACACACACACACAGAAAGAGAGAGACTTGTGCGCTTGTGAGTAGGAAGCAGCAATGGATGCGAAATCCTTGCAAAGTTCAAGCAGCCGCAGCCTTTTTGGCTCCTTCTGCTCGAAGGCGTAGCTTAAGAAAATAGTTTATACGCCGCGTGAGGCGCGTATTTCAAATACCACAAATTTAACTCAGTCAGCAAAGCAAATGGATCCGACTTCCATTCCAAACAAAAGCTGTCTGATGAGACTGCAATGCTGACATTGTGTAGCTGTGTCCATTCGACGCCATATTTTCTGCTTTTCCGCTTTTCTTGGTGCACTCAATGCGCACAATATTGGTTAACAATAGATGCCTCTTTTATTTGGCGCTCTGACCATTTAGAAGCGTATAAAAAATAGAAAAATTAAATCAATTTATCATCAATGTGGAGCATGGAAGAGAATACCAGGCGCTAGACCTTAAAATTGTGGCTAAAGCAGAACAAGCCTTCGATATAAGACTATATTTCTACATATTAGACGGTCGCTTATAGATAAAATATATTTTAATTTGTTATTTTTGGTTTTCTTATTTGACAAAATGTTGTTTATTTCCGCTCAAGGAAATTGTCAGGCTAAAAGCTTTAAGTTATCTTCACATTTTTGTTTCTTCAATAATAAATTAATTGTTCATCAAAGTAAAAAAAAAAGTTATTCAAACTCAAGTCAAACTAACTGTAAAACTTAAAGAAAATTCCCATTCTAATGCTTAAAAACTTCAGGTCCAACTTATATTGTGTTCAACTAAATAATGCAGGCCAAGAAACCATTCCTGACAACTTCTGATGCATAATTAAAGAATGAAAAAAAAAAACAAAAACAAATATATATAGAAGATGAAAAAAAGTCTGTGGTATAAAAGCGCTTTGTGCGTCAAATTATGGTAATCATTGCCATATCCTAGTCTCAGGCGGCAACATGCTGTTCAAGCTATTCCCACGACTGCGTATGCCAGCCGCCGCGGAGCCGGTCAGGTCCTGCGATGCGTTCATTTATATGGATCGTGGCATGCAATCGATTGGTTGGATACCGCCGAAACACCACTACGGACGCTGGATATATTTTTTGTGGACAGTTTTCACAACGTTGCTTGGAATAATATTGCTGGATGTGTCACTGTTGGTTAGCTATTTCAAGGAATTGAGCACCTTTTCGGCGGGTCAGTTTCTCACCTCGCTGCAGGTGTCCTTCAATTGTTATGGCTCCAGCATTAAGGCCATCTACACATTTGCGGGCACCAAGCGTTTCGGGCTGGCCAAGAAGCTCTTGGATCGCCTCGACGAGCGCTGTAACAGCGTGGAGGAGTACGCCCAAGTGCAAGAAGCTGTGATGCGTTGTAATCGGTTCTATATGGCCTACCAGACCATGTACCTCATGTATACGCTCTCCACATTTCTATCTAACACCTTTAGCGGTCGCCTGCCCTGGAAGCTATATAATCCGCTGATTGACTGGCAAACGAGTACACGGAACTTTTGGCTGGCTGGCTTTATGGAGTACATTTTGATGACAACCGCTGTGATGCAGGATTTAATGGCCGACGTTTATCCTGTTATATACTTTGTAATACTGAGAGCTCACATAGGTTTGCTTAAGCAGCGGCTGCGACGACTGCGCACGGATCCAACAATGAGCGAGGAGCAGAACTATGAGGAGCTTATCAAGTGCATTGATGACCATCGTGTAATATTGGAGTAAGTTTATATTCCAGAGTGAACTATTTGGCAGAATGTGTTCGCTTTAATTTTTGCTCTTTTCAGTTATTGCAACACACTGCGACCCATTGTTTCGGCCACAATTTTTATACAGTTTCTGCTTTGTGGCCTTGTCATGGGCCTGTCCATGATTAATTTACTCTTCTTTTCAAATATCTGGACTGGCCTAGGCACTGCTATATTTTTGTTTGATCTGGTGCTGCAGACCTTTCCCTTTTGCTTCATTTGCAACATGATCATGGATGATTGCGAGGAGCTAGCAAACTGTCTCTTTCACTCAAATTGGCTGAGTGCGGATCGTCGTTATAAGACCACATTGCGTTATTTTCTTCATAATGTGCAGAAACCCATCGTTCTTTCTGCAGGTGGAGTATTCGATATTTCCATGAGCTCAAATATAACCGTGAGTAAAGACATTTTCTTTTTTGGTTTTAATATCATTCAAATTAACCCATTGTTCTTAAAGGTCGCTAAATTGGCATTTTCCGTGGTCACATTCGTAAAGCAATTAAATATTGCCGAAAAGTTTTAGGATTGGCAATTTCAGGTCGAGATTTCATTAACAAAAACCTATTGTATGCCACTAACAAAGAGGCCACTAAAAGAATTGTTATCACACAAGACCTAAGCAAAATATGTATGCGAAAGACTCGAAAAGTGTGATATGCCATTGAATACCTACGCTCAAGTCATGCTCTTAAATATTTCAATACACTATGAATTTAAAAAAATCTCTGTTGTACAACGATATTTAAATGAACCTAGCTAAGCAAGCAAACTAAAAATGTAAATAAAACAATTAAAAAATCTAGATTAACATAAATTAGAACATTATTAGTTTATACAAATTCATATATAAATAAAGATATTTTATTCTTAGCTTTGCTTAGCTAAAATAATATGTATGAATATGTATGATGATTAATACTAAGCCTATAAGCCATAATAGTCTATTCATGGTTATTAAGTAATTTTTTTCAATCTAAAATTTTTAAAATGTGCATTCCTTTTGCATACTTTTTGGCTTTAATGAGTGAGTTCTATCTAATCCCAACTCAAAAGCAGGTTTTCACATAAATTTGGTAATTGTAAATGATTAAAGTGTATCTATTAGTTAACCTATTAAACAAAATTACAATATTTAAATTTATTATCTAATAGTGTTGCAAAACGCTCAAGTAGTAGAGTAGAAGAGTTGTTTCAATTTTATTATTCCGTTTCGCATAGTTGGCCACCTCAAGCGTTACAAGCTGCACTACAGAACGAACATGCCGCCTCGCACTGCCACTTAATAAAGTGCAAACAAGCAAGTGATTATTTCACAGCTATTGTTCAACACCCTCCCTCCACACACACACACACCCACACACACACAAACAGACTGTGACTCGTGACCCAGGACAGCGACTGGAATATAGCCAGGATATGGCGACCGGCGGCGTAACTAAGGATTTGCGTAATACACGCAGAATTGTTCCACACCAGCAAGATATGAGAGTTGATAAAAATGTTCTCATCGAATAAAAAATACCCTTATGCAACACTCAAACAAATCCGTTACATGCTGCGTCACACATTTAAAGCACTCACTGTAACAGTGTGTAACAGCAGCGATGACCGCCGCGAAAAATTGTACACCGTGAATTTTCATTGTTGAGCTGAGGAAAAAAGGCAAGAAAAAATAATGAAGAAGAAAACAAGCTACAGTTATACAATGAACACAAAAACCAGACAGAGCGGACTGCCCACGTACCGGCACGGACAAAAAGCCGCGCTGGGTGGCAACTCTGGCGATTTGCAGTTGCAAAAGGCGAAGACAACCGGCAACTGGTAACTGGTAGCTTGCAACTGGTCCGCGTGCCAAGTGTGCTGAAATTTACGAGCTGCTTTATGGCCGCACACGGACAGCAAAAGTGGACACGCGCACCCGCACACGCACACACACACACCAAACACACACTCACACAGACACACAACTGGAATTTTACTTTTATCCATTTAGGGTAAAAGTTTTCTTTTTGTTTTATTTTTGGCTCTTGATTACAGGCGGCTGTAAAATTTTATTGGTATTATCTCTGGGGCTCTTCACAGTTATTGATATTGATTAATTGTTAAAAAATGTATATTCCAAGTAATAAACGCATTTGCATGAAAATGCATTGTGGCTATTCATTATGCTCGAATGGAAACATCCAGTGGGAATACTCAATAGTTTCCCATTTTACAGTCAGGTTCTCAATACGCTGTTTCGCTAAACTGTTTTTGATTTGCAACTCCATTTGATGCAACTCGATAATTTATCGATATTTTCAAAATTCTTATCTCTAAGGTAATTTAAAAACTCTTAAGTAGCCAAATTCGAAATGGATTACCCTTTGACAAATAAGCTTCAGATATTCCAAATTAATTCTAAAAAGTGAACGTCTGACTATATTATATTATATATATATTCAAAAATTAGAATATAATGCGTTGCTATTATATATCTAAGCTGCTTATATTAGTATTTTTATATTTTATATCTAAAGGCTATTTTAAGCTTTAATATTCTTAGCCAAGTGTCCCCACAGCTGCCGCACACTAGTTGGCTCACCACAGAGAGAACACAATCAATTGTACGGTGGCAGCAAAAAGTATGCAGCTATAATAATTTTAATGCATACAAATACTATTACATTCAAATTGAACATATTTCACATATTTTCGTTTGTCAATTTGTGTTGTGGGCCACTAAATTAGGACACTCGCCGCAGGATATGAAACATAAAACCCGAAAATTAATATCATTAGTGTTTTATGTACATATGTAAACATATGTATTTACATAAACATATATTTTATAATAGTCAATTTGTGCGCATTTATTTTGCAGCTTGTAATGAGCTAATTTTGGCATTTGCATTTGCCATTTAACAAATCCCAATTGAAATATTTTGCCTAATTAAATAATGTGAGCACCGCTCTTTGGATAACTTATACGTTAGATATAACATACCAAATATGTATGTACAAACATGAAAATTCAGTTCACTTAATTGAAGAGCTGATAAACATACTGAGCACTCAAAGTGACTTGTGAAATTGACTAATTCGGCTTTCAGCGTATTTAATTGACGATTCAATGAGAAATATGAAGCTTTAAGATATGGCTTCAAGGACCTTTAATAATAAGAGAAATGAAGAAATGCTGGCCTTTGTAAGTCCACTTGATTTAACATTTCATATATTATGCATGCAGATTTTCTGATATTTTAAAACACTATCTTTGATTTTTATACAAGTCCTACGTTGGTAGCATTTCATGTGCTTTCATATCTCGTTACCTACATAAAGTGTTTAATGAGCTTTTTGTTAAAAGACTTCCGTGTTAAAAGCTTTTAGTTGCTTTTGAAGCTCAGCATTTAATTTATATAACCCATCCTTACGCTTTCAAGTGCTTTTAACGCTGTTGCTTAATATGTTCAGCAAGCTTTACGAAGCTTTATTGCAAGCTTATCATCTAAACAGCTGATTTAAAGCTTTTATGCTTTTTTATGCATGTTATTATGCGCTTGAGAATCTCGAAGCGAGAGAAAATCATAATCTTTAACATACGATCTAATTGTGCTAAGCTACTAAAATTTGATAAGTATGGAAGGGAGCAATACGTAAATCGCGATGCATACAATATAACGTAATATTGTATGGTTTGACATTCCGTAACATGTCGCACAGAGAAATTTATCTCGACTATCAATCAACAGAGAGACACTAATTGCAATTTGTGGTGATAGCACTGCACGAATGCGCTACACTGTGCTACACAATTTTTGTTTGCATTTTGCGGCACGCTTTTACCTCGCTGCTGGATGATGGATTTGTGTATGCGAGTTAAGCGATTGCCAAAAACCGCTCGACTCGCAGTACGAGACAATTTTACACATTCCGCACAACAGTCAATTTCCAGGTAATTCAATTGGTGGCGGTCGCGGCTGCTGTTGTGTGTATGTGTGCATTGTGTGTGTAACTGTGTGTGCACAGTTCGGCGAAATGCTCATTCAATATGCTGTACAGGTAGCTGCCTGTAGGCCGAGCAAAAACTGTTTGAAATATGTATTTATTCAAATGTTGTTAGCCTGTTGAAGGAACTGCCTGCGAGTTGGCCATTAAATAAACAGCTTTTGCCGAAAAGGCTTAGTTATTAGAGCTCTCAATATTATTATTATTATTGCGGTTGCTGTTCATTTGGCTTATATAATATCAATGTATGCAAATAGACCAATACGCTTTTGATCTCCATGCAGCAACTTTTGCAACTTCTCTTCTCAAGCAGTGAGGGATTTTGGCCACCTCGAGCTACCGTTTCGTTTGCCTGCCATTCGGTTCGGGCCAAGTCAGCAGCAAATACTCAATGTTGATGCCTTAGCATTTCGGGCTTACATACAAGCAAATATGGAATGTAGCTAACAAGGGTTCAACAAGCTTTGCGTAGCTACTGAGCATAAATAAGAAACGTGTTTAAATGCAAAGCAAGTGTAAGGACATTAATACAATGCAGCTTAATAATCTAGGAGATAGAGTTCTTAAGCACATAAGATTCCAAGAGCATTAACAAAAGCACACTCAATAAAAATTATTAAAATAAGAGAGATAATAAGTAATTTAAGCTTTTCATATAAATGAATCAATTCGGAGTATTTCGATAAAGAGTTTGAAAATGTTTTGAATGACTTTTAAAGCAATTCAACATTTTTATTTGCGGGCCTCAATGCTTTAAGGCAGTTATTTAAAAATTGCCAGGAATTTATGAAAAGTATTTTATAAAATTGTACTAAAGAACAAACTAAAACCTTGAAAAAATATTTGGTTTAAATTCCTCCTTTTAAGCAAGCGGGGGAAAAATGCATATGCAAAATGGGGAATAAAAATAAAGGAATATTTTCTTTTTTTTAACGTAAGCGTTAAATACAAGGTGCAAAGATGCACACAATGCAAAATAAATATGAATCGAATACAAGATAGAAAAAAAGAGTAAATTAAGTTGGAGCAAAAATAATTAAATGGAGATGAAACAAATTTGGATTGAGAAAAATAAATTTGTATATACAATAAATAAATAAATGCATATTTCAAGTAATTAATGACTGCAAAAGAAGCTCAGGTTCATTCATTGAATGCATTTAAAACACTCAGTGCGAGTCCTGGCGCATCCTCGCTGCGGCCGGCAGAAAGTCAATATTATTACGGTCAATGCGATACACAAGGAGCATTGATGGTGTCAGCCACAAAAAATGCGGCGATAAAAAATGCTTTCAATTAATTAAACACCCAAAAGCGACACAATAATAAAAATGCAATGCCCCGTAAAGAGAATGACCAGGCAGCCAGTTGAAATAACCAATGAACTCACGGACATCCCAGCACATCGAGCCAACACCAACAAAAATATGGACCACATTAACAACAACAACACGAATAACAACAACAAGAACAACAACAACAAAACGGCAACATTCGGTGGAAACAGCATGCTTACCTCGTGTGGCATGTGCGGCATGCAGCTCATTAATAATACAGATAATGTGTTTGGCAATCATTTCGGGTTGCATGCCACAAATGCTGCTGTGATTAACACATTGAACTCGGCAGCTGAACCAAACTGAGGCACATCCGAAGCGGCTTAACAGCTGCTGTTAACTAAATGTTAAACTCTTACGAATGTGTGCGTAAGTTTCTTGCCAAACACACATTAGAACTCAATCCTCAGCAACATAAGACTATGAGAATTTATGGAGCAGAGTCAAAGATAAGGTAGAAAAAGCTTGGATAGGCAAACAAGCATATATACATTGTCCTTCTTTGGAAATGTCTAAGGATTGACTGTCTCTCATTTTATGAAACGTTCTAGAGAGTGGCTTAGACATAGAAAACCATGTCGAAGTCTTAAAGTACCTTAATGTTTGTTCTCTTTGAGTATATACTGATACTTGAAGTATTATCTAAAATCAAAAAAAATTTGGCATATCTTGACAATGAAATCGGATATGTCAAGTTCACAAGTTCTTCCTTGATTTCAAGCTCACATAAGAACTGTTAAAACTGAACTAATTATCAGGGTCAATGACATTTTTGTCACATTAGAGCTCACATAACTATATTACAACTGAATCGATTTTCAGGTTATACATAACATACAGCTGCAAGCTGAAGCTTAATACCCTTGCGTAATACCCCCGTTCATTACTCTGTTTTCCGTTTGCAGTCGAATCGAAATGCAATCCGTTTATTCATAGTGAGAATCATATGTTTTGATTCAGAAATGAGCGTATAAAGCCCAAATGGATAATTAGCAGGGCGTCCAATGCTAATTTGTATAATTAAGTGAATTTATTTCAATCCTTTGAGCCGAATTCGTGCTGCAATGTCCTTTGAGCGAATGCAATTCATTTTAATTGCACTGCGGCAGCCAAATTCAAAGAACCTAAAAGAAAACCATTTGAAATGGCTGTAAAATGCCCAAAAACGGTAGCTGCAAAAATAAAAAAGTAATATATATATATATATATACCCTATATATAAATTCTTGTATAGCATAGAGGTGGAATTTTGTGGGTCACGAGCTCTTTAAATTTTTAGCATCGCATTTGGGCATGAGGCGACACGAGTTTATAGTTGTTCGCCAAATAAAATACAAATGAATGTGCTAGACGTGAGCTGAAAATTGTTGCGAAACTAATAGAATTTTTGACCAGCCAGCAGAGACCAGAAGAACTTTGGCCTGAGACACGAGCTAATCGCGTGGCCGAAACAAATGACACTTGCAGCTGGCTAGGATGCAGCCTGGCAGCAGGTAGCTCAGTCAGCCAGCTGCTCAAACTTCCCCCGAAAAGGAACAGGCGGAACTGTTTGGAATTTTCCAGAAACAATACAGATTTAGCCGAGCTGTAAAGTCAGGTAAAGAGAGGCTGGCTATAAAAATCAAAGGTTCTACGAGCAGGGCACGCATTCCGCTTCGTACGCACAAACCAAAAACAACCGAAAGTGCAGCCTAGAGTTCCTTAGTAGCTAGTACAAAAAGAAGAATCAAATACGGCAGATATGGCAGAGCAACTGTTCCCTGGTCTGGAGCGACCTCTTCCGCAGCTACCGTCCTTGCACTACACGCTCTTCGCCTATCGCGAGGAGCTGCGACGTCGCGACGCGCCCTTCATGAAGATGTCCACGATCAAGCTTCACCTAACCGATAATCTGATATTGCAAACGATTAAAAATATACGACTATTGGATACCATTGAGATCATGAACCTCAATCGCGAGATTGTCTTCAAGCGCAAGCTGACCAAGCAGATGCGGAAGGTGCGCAAGCTGGAGAAGATGGGACTCAATGTGGATCCGCGTCAGCTCAATGATTTGCAGTGGGACTAAGCCCGTGAAGAACAGCAGCAGATAACTGTGTACAACAAAAAAAAAAAAAAAAAAAAAACAAACAAAAAAACATACTCCAAGCATGTCAACAACTTAGTTAATAAGATCGCAAGTTTCTAAAACTCAGTTGTAAGCTGAATTTATATCAAATATGTAATTAAATGGAAATTTAATATTTTAATACATAAAAAAGAACATTTTTTTAAAATACAAATACAAATTTAAACTGAAAATTCTTTGTGCTATTTCTTTAAATGTGATAATTGTGTTCTTCTGCTGATAGTTTTCTACGATCTTGATTCGTATCCTTCAGAAATAATAATATTCTGATTCAACTGCAACAACATTTTTTGAATTTACAAACTTCAAATTCTGCGATATTACCATAACTTAAGAAAATGAAACTTTTTTTTTTTAATTTGAGTGCTTCTTGAAAACTGTTCAATTATCATAAATATTTATCTAAATTTAAATGTGTTACCCTAAAAAGTTATATTTTAGAAACATGAAATCTGAAATATGGAAATAAAGGTTGTTTTTAAAAGTAAGGAACTTCACACTCATAAATTTTCTTAGGATTAGAGCAAGACCTTTTGAATTCTAGAGTTAGGAAAAAATGACTTAAATATAGAAAATATTTATAAATATATATAAAGATCCAAGTGCTTCTATACAGATTCCGCAGTTCAATAATAATATTCATTGGTAACAAAATCTTAGAGAATTACCAATTTTAGCAACTGTATAAATTTTGGTATTTATTTATTTATCATTAGCACTTTGCTTCACACCATTTTCATTTTCATAAGTTCGCAATTCGTATAACCAAAAGAATTAATTACAACTATATTCTGTTGTTTTTTGCTTAATACATGTATAATAAATAATATATATTATAAATATATAATTATATCAATTTTGTCACATATTCACAACGTTTGAGAGCGAAATATAGGGTATACCCTAGTCACATATGCCTGCAACGTGGAATTAAGTGCAGTTTGGTTAATTGTCGATTACACTTTCAGGTACGCAGGCAAACTACAAATTGCCAGGCCTTATCTGTGCTAGACTGTGTATCTGCGTCCATACGCACACAAAGAGAGGCATGCGGCAAGGATGGTGTTTGATGCATCACTGCAGCCACTAATAGACTTCGTGGCAAAGCTAAGGGGCGTGCATGTATGTGTGTGCCGCAGATACAGCTTCACTTTTGGCAGAAGGCTTTTAGACATCAGAGCGAAAGGCTTCATTAGTAGAGCTCGATTTTCGTGAAAATGGGTCAGCGTTAAAAGTGGCAAAGGAGAAAGAGAGGGAGAGAGTGAGAGAGAGAGAGAAAAAGAGAGAGAGAGAGAGAGAGAGAGAGAGAGAGGGAGAGAAAGACAGAGAAAGAGAGAGGCGAAAGAGGATGAAAGAGAACTAACCTTATTTAGATAATTTGTTAAGCCGTAGCAGAAGGGCCGAATTTTGTTTTGTCTGTATTCAGTTGAGGTGGAAGAAAATATTTGTGCAAGGAACCTGATTTGTTAGCTTAATAAAATCCCTTAAAGATATTCACGGGACAAGGTATCGATGATTTAACACGTATGGACGTATGTTCATTTTAGGTCTGTAGCTCCTAGTATACAACTTTTTTTTTAATGAAAAATAAATGTATATAATTTACATATTAGCCAAGACTACGTTTAAACGAATTTATCAAAACTAAATTTATTATATTAAGAATGTGTAGTAGATAAATGAAAAATGTCGGCATAAATTATTCTGTGTTTATCCCTATTTATTTTGTTTTAATTATGACAAGCCAAAATTATATATAGGCAGAATTATTTCGGAAATATATTATAATATTTTTTCATATATTTATTATTTACTATTATTTTGTATGTATTTAGTATTAATATTTATTTATTTGTTCTTTTTTTTTTATTTACTATTTTCTTTTTATATATTTAATAGTTTATTTATTTACTCATTTATTTATTTTTTTAGTAGTTGTTTATCAATTTCATGTTTGCTTATGGTCGACAGAACGAAGTATAAGAATATAAAAAATGCTTAAGGCCCAATCAGAATACAAACAAATCTTATAACATCGACAAGAATAATAATTTTAAATTTTAATTTTAAAATTAAATGAAACTTTATAAAATGGATCGGGCAGAGATATAGTAATTGGAAATAACTGACCCGATGGGGGAAATTCCTGTAGCCCATCCGGCCAGCTAAGCTATGTTGAACTGCTCTCTTGTATAATATCTTAAGAATTACAAATATTGTTTGCCCTAGCCATAATTTAGGTGCTTTGGAAAACATTGTGAGCTCTTTGATGAGCTCTCAGGCACAGCTTTGGAGTTTTTAACAGCCTCAGGCGTGGGCTGCTGTTTGCATTTGAGTGCAGCTCTTAATGATTTAGCAAAGTTTTTCTGCCAGATGCACATTACATGCCGAACCACACCCACAAGCCGTTGCTGTATGTTGCGACCATAAAAACTTTGTCAACAAAACGACAACAACAGCAACTGCAGCAAAACACATGAAAAATGCAAGGCAAAGCGTAAATTGTAGTCGCAGCTGAAAGTTATTCCCTGTGTTTTTTGCTGTTTTTTTTTTTTGGCTTTTTCGCATATAAGTAAATAGAGGAGGGTGCTTGGCGGGCGGGGCAGACAGTGGATGTGGCGGTGCGTGTTTTAGTAATTTAGTGCGGCATTTGAAATGTCGTTTTTCGCGCTACTGTTAAAAAGGAAGCAACTGAGAACGCGACGCGAGAAGCGTAGAAGAGAGAAGCGGGCAGAGCATAAGCAATGGCATGTTAACATGCAAAACTACGCGATGTTCGGTTTGGTTCCGTTCTCTTCAGCTCTCTTCTCTTTTTGTTTTGCGGTGTGTGTGCAACTTCTGCAACCGCACTTTATGTGGCATGCCACCACGCATTTCTTATGTGAAACCCCGTACTCAACGCAGCTAGAGAATTATGCAAATGCCACACAATCTCTTAACAATTTGGTTATATGCGTAAGCAGCGCTCAGTAGGTAACATTTATAAACAGGCCTATTTCGATCTGTATCTAGTTCCTAATAGGGGCTGAGCCAGCTTGACCGAGGGTTAATATTTATCAACAGGCCTATTTGGAACTAGAACCAGTTTGAATTGACACGCTCATTTCAAACTGAAACTAGTTCCCAAAAGGAGCTAAGCCATCTTTAATCAAAGTTTACCATTTATTAACAGGTCTATTTCGAACTGAATTAATTCCCAAAACGAGCTGAAACATTTTTAATCTAAGGATAAACATTTATTAACAGGTCTATTTCGAACTGAAACTAGTTCCCAAAAGGAGCTGAATCTATTTCAATTGAGAATCAGCATCTATTAGCAGGACTATTGGGAACTGAAACTAATTCTCAAAAGGAACTGAACTGTCTTAACAAACGGTTTACATTTATTAAGGGGCCTATTTCAAACTTAAACTAGTTCCCTAGGTTCGCGTACAGCTTTGAGTTTGATAGTTTCAATAGTCGAAAGACTTTATTATACATCTCAGAAATATTATCTGGCTTATCTAAATATCACTGTTTGAAAAATATTTTTAAAAGTTGATTTAATTTTTATTGGAATTTAAATTGTTTCCGATTCAGATAATCGATGTTTCATTCTTAAACCAAAGTTTTCTATTCAAGCACTTTGAAGTTCTTTTGTGTAATCCTTACTGAGGGAGCTAGAGCTAAACTGGCCGACACACTGACTGAATGATTGACTGACTGAATGGCTGATAGATTGTCTGATGGATTGACAGAACGAGTTTAGTAAAATAAAAAAAAATACTTCAAGCTAGGCTAAGAAATCCAGAGCTTGTACATGCTGTGTACGCCATTGGCGAGTATTTTGATATTCTTGAGTTGAATATTTCTTTGGGAATTGCATTTCAAGTGGCCAAACCATGCAACAAATACGCGTAGCGAAGCGCACTGGAATGCATGTAATAGAAAATAGAAAATGACGCAAGAGCGAAAGAAAAATATTAATGCACAAAAAAGTTCACTGCAAAAAGTTGAAAGCGCAAAACTTTGCGCACTTCTGTCCAGGGTCTAAGCCAGAAAAAGGACCCCCATGCAGAAACAAAAACAAGAAAAACTGGCTGGCTGCTGCTGCCGCCGTTCACAATGGACCAAGTTGGAACCCAAAAAGTGGCTCAATGACAGAAATTTATCAGCGTACAGCGACTGACAGATGCGTGTCGAGTTCGTGTGCGTCGCATGTGAATATTGCGCATACGCAGAGTATTGCAGTTGGGCAAAATATTGAAATTTAGTTCTATGAAAGACATATCTTTAAGTGAGGGTATTTGTTCTTCATTTAAATAGGAGCATAGTCATAATAAAGTGTTAGGACCTAACAAGGCTTCGGTGGGAACCAAAGCAGCACATTTATAGATAAAATTAACTTACTTTACAGAAGAGTTGACTTTACACCCAAATTGAATATGAAAACTTTAAAATGTAATCGACTTGACTATAATTCGCAACATGTTCAAGTTTCATGCAAAGGCGATGAGCGTCTAGACCTAGAGTCTGCTCTTCGGGAGGGTCTACAAATAGCTATGCAGACGAGGTGCTCCATCTTTTTTGTTTCTGCCATATATAATAAAAATCTTGCTGCTATAAAAGCCCTCTTCACTACACAAATACCATATACATTCATTCTAATTATTTTAATAAAATTAAATTTAAATAAAATTGTATCACGCACTAAAATGTTGTGCTTTTCAAGTTCAAAAGCTAACACAAATAGTTGCCACATTTCAGTTTGCATAGATATTTGAAATATCCAAGAATTTGGCCCATACAATTTCGTTTTGAACATTTTACATGCAAGACCAAATTCTTCTTATTGCTGGGCACCCAACTGACCCGACACAATGTATACGAGTATGAGGCCCGAGGCCCGAAGCCTACCTAACCCCATCCGCCCATTGCCAGCTCACGTTTCTTGGGAGGCTGTGTGCCAGCCCACACCTCTGAACCATTGAGTGCCTGGCGCCCAGTCACAAGTCGCAAAATATTTTAACCTACACAAAAGCACGCAAAGAAGCAACAAGCTCCCAGCTCCTAAGCTCAAAGTGAACAAAATTCCTGGCGTGCCTGGGCCAACTACAGCCCATACCGCAAAACCACAGCCAGCAGCTAGATGGACTGGCAGAAGGGGGAGAGGGGAGCGGCCGCAATGTAGTGTAACGAAACTAGTCGTGACACAATTTTTGATGCAAATTGCAAAAGTCATGGCACTTGAGTGTTTCGGCTATTGCCTGATATCGATGCCATTCTCGGGGAGATAAAAAAAAGAAGAGGAAGGTAGGTGCTCGCAGAAGGCCAAAAATGTTCTGTCTGACTAGGTGATATGCATGCCTAGGCTAATAACATTATCGGCCCATAAAATTGTTGGCCAAAAAGAAAAAAAAGGGAGAACGAAATTATATATTATTAAATTTTACAAATGGTTCGGCTGCCAGGCACGCAAAACCGTTTTCCTTTTACAATAAAGTGCAAAGCGAGGCGGCAACGACAGAGCGGAAGAGCCCTCCACTAACCGCAGATAAATGAGACACTCGGGAACCGCTGGTGACAACAACAACAGCAACAACAACGGCAAGGATCTGAGGCTGGGGAGAAACTGGCAACAGGATATGTGCGACAGTGTTGGCCAAAATGCACATAAAAAACCGATACAATCCCAATTGAATCAATTGAATTGAATGACTAAGCAAGACCCTCGTCTGGGCCATAATGGTTAGGGTATGAGCGGCAGATGGGGGCATGCCCCACCGCCACACTTGCCGCAAAGACACTAAAATACCCAGCGAAAGGATTCCTGCGAGACGAACTGGGAAATAAAAATAAATTGAGGTTTTCAAGTGTCAGCCGTTTGCAGCATGTGTGTGGACATTGTTGATGGGTAAGGGGATAACGCGGGGCTAGCTTTAGAAACCATGGACACATGTTCGAGGCACAGTCGCAGCTAGTTTGATTTTGTTCTCTCCACTGTTTCCACTCAGCAATTTGCTCAATGATGCAATGCGGTAGGTTTATATTTATGATTTCTCAGATAAGTTAATGCAATCGCTGTCATTGAAATAAAAATATTAGAGAGCGGTTCGGCAAGTTCCGCGCAGAAAGAAGGAAAGTTAAGGAATGAAAAATTAGTAAAATAAAAATAATTATTTAAATCAATTTCCATTCAAGCAAAAAAATAATGGAGGGTACAATATCATATAATAATTATTTGCCAGAAAAACTTACATTATTTTTTTTTTACAATTCAAGGTTGAATTATAAATAATTTTAATAATATTTGTATACTTATTTATAATTTATTTATTAATCATTTATTGTTTGATCATTTATTTTGAAATTTGTTGTATTGAAAAGGTTACCTACATTTTGGAATATTCACTGGCATTCAAAAGCCCCTCGACCGCACCTCGCTAAACCACTTTTGTTTCAACGACTTCATTTTGGGCGGGGGACGCGTCAGAGAAAAAACTTCCGGGCAGACATTTGCAAAAAGAAATAGAGCGAGAGTAAGGGGGTGCTGGGAAAAAAAATTACGAGCAAAACTTTTGCAATTGAAAACAAAGTGAAAGAACCGAGCGCAACGCTGCGAGTGTGCACCGAGCTGTAAACAGTTCTCGGTTTCAGTGTCAGTAGCTCCCAGACTTGCAGTAACAGTTAGTTGCCGGCCCCCGATGAGGGGTCTGCATGCCACAAAAGTTACGGGCATGTTTTGCCAAAAAGTAAACGAAACAAATTCGCCCCAATGAAAGCGGGTTGTCAGAATCGCATTAGCTATTGATTCCTACACCTAGATAAGGCTGCGCAGCATGGAGTATATAAATGGGTCCAGGAATCGTTCAGCATAGCTGAATGCTGCGGTGACATCATCAGCAACTGACTGGGCCGACATCATCATTGGCGCCTAATGTAAATTACAAACATTGCAAATGCGTAACATGAAAAAACACTCAAGTGCGTTTGATAATGCTGACAGGATGTGCGTGAATTTGTCAGCATGTGTGCGTGTGCGCCTGTCTGCCGGAAGCGGATGTTATCAGATTTTCATTTTGATTCTCATGCGTGCCCACTCCATCCCCTACCCACCCCTACCCTAAAAGCCGTGAAATGGCATATGAAATTCAATATTAATAGTGTGCATATATTTGTCTGCATATGCGTTATCTTTGACCTTATAAACCTTATAAATTAAACAGTTGACATCGTTGTCTCTGCAATCACATGCCTCGAGTGTCCACCATGGCCACATTCTGCCTACTCAGTTTTACAGATGGATTTTGGGTGGACATGTCGCCTGCAGCTAGATATATGTAACTTAATCGTGCCCCTGGAGCATGTGGAAACTTTAAAAATGCAACATGCAACATGAGTCCAGTGGCTCAAATTATGCACACATGAAGTTGCCACAACTTTTCATTACAACAGCTCAGAGCCATTCATTCATTCAGCTGCTATGAATAGAACCAGAGCATCCCGGGACGTACCGGAGTAATGGCAGTTGCAATGGAGATGAACCCAGGGGCCAAGAGGCGCCACTTCTCCTGCGCAGCTTTGATACTTTGCCACAAACAAACAACAACAACAACAAAATGGGGCAAACTAATGAACTCCGTTCTGGACAGCTTCGCACTGGTCACCAACCAATGACAAAATGCTAAAAAGGAAAAAAAAAACAAGCTAAAACGAGGCAAAATGTTGCCTCCATTTGCTTTTTGTGTGCTGTGAGCGGCCCTGTCATAAATATTCTATATAAATATGGAAAATATAAAATTAAATTTAATATCTATGACCACAGGACATTGTGTTCGCAATGCATGTCCCCACGACTGCCGACAGCGTCAGCCAGCATGTTATTAGGACATACTGCTGAAAGCACATTACAAAGATATTCCAATAAGTAATTACTACCAGCTGCATCGGCAATAATATATATATAGTGGAGCAGGCTCAAGGGTCTTGGGAACGATGTCCTACTTGCCCAAATTAAAAGACAAGTCCCTTAAGGAAGGTTCCTTACATATTAAAATGATGTGCACTTCAACTATTTTGTGATTTTCAGTTAATACATGTTGCTGCTTGAAATCCCTTCGAAGTACTTTGGGTTAAGGATGTTTTCGGACTCGACTGGATCATAATTCAGCAGCGAATTGATGGGAACATTGCCTTTAATCGTAGCTGGACTGGAAAAACTGCATCTAATCACAAATGCACACCCACACGAGTTGAATAGTCGGTTAATTGATTTTAATAATCGAAAGTATTTTACTCGCCAATGGGTTTCAGAAATTTAAAACTCATATTCCTTCTTATTCTTGTGAAAAAAGGTTAGTAAATGTTTGCATAGTTATTTGAAGCGAATATTTATAGATTCCAGGAGCCTTTAATATATATTTTGGATTAATGATTCTTCCCAAGCAACCAAGGACATAATTTTCTTTTATATTTGTTAATATGAGTAACTAATTATTTATATAATGTAAAAAAACATACATATTTTCTTCAGTTGTGCACTTTCCCTTTAGCATTTGCCGTAACAACGTGCTTGGGAATTCGATAACTTGGAGTGTTGCCCAGCCAACGATCTATCCTCCACTCGAATAGCGCCAAGACAATGTGCCTCTAATATTGCAATCGATATTGAATTAATTAATACAATCTCTTTGGTATTTTTCTTTAAAAAAACTTATTTTAATTTAATTATTAATCTTTGTATTTGTAATCTGAGTTGACCCCAGTTGCAAGCTCGATTTGTGATATTTAATTTGGTTCACATTAAATTTGTTTTTGGTTGCTTTTTGGGAATTTGTTGCCGTTTACAGAATTTATTTTCTAAGTATTCAGCATGGCACTTCAGATATGCCATGCCTGCTTAGTTGAGTGCACTTGGGCAGCCACTGGGCTGTTATTTCATTGGATTGCTATTCATGGCTCGGTTGTTTCTGCCCCAGCCTCTCCAATTGCCGTCTAGCAATACAGAGAAAAAAAATAAGAAAACAAAAAACTGGTTCACGTTTTCTTCATGCTCATTATCCTGTAGATTATTCGGTACTTTACAGTGCTCAGTGCGATAATAACGATGATGCTGCCAAGGACGCTGTTGAGAGAGCGATACGAACTGCTTTCTGGCTTTTGGCTTGTGATTCGAATTCTGGGAATGGCAATGGGATTGAGATTGAGACGGGTCGCGAAGGGCACGGGACGGAACGGGCACCGGTCCGGGCTGCTTAATGTAGTTGGGTCTCGTCCTTGTTGCTGCTGTCGCCGCTTGTTGATGATGATGCACTTGATATTTGCCGTATGAATGCAGCGAACGAGAGATCTTTCGCTCGCTCTCTTTGCCATTTAAAGCACATTAAGGTTTGCCCTCGGTCCATACTTGTGTATATATATATATATTACGACTCAAGAGTTCCGGGCTTTTGTTGTCGCTGGCTCGACTTTTACTGCACATTGTCCGTGTCCACTTGTGCGACGGCTCCTTGCGTTTCAGCTTTGCCAGCTTTTTGTGGATTATTTCGCATTTACTGTGTGCCTTAGCTCCTATACAATCCACATCGCCTGCCAGCTTCAGTTAATTTTTGGCCATTTAAATGTTAAATATTTTGAGGATTTATGCACTTGCCTGCGTCCCTCCTGCACGCCCTACATCCCATTCAGTCGCACATTTTACCTCGTAAATCCTGCCAGTGTGTGTATTTGTGTGCGTGACACCTTCCCCGGCCCAACCACCCACACACAGACGGCAGTTGCCGCCCTTGTGCCCAGCTAATGGAGCTGCCGCCTGTCGCGCTCCGTCGCCAATGCCGACGTCAAGCTGTTGTCATCATCGCCGCTAATCCCTCGTTTGAGTGGCAAATGCCGCACCAGTGTCCGGACGAGCATCGGCTACAGCCGGCCACCCGTCCATTCGCGCTGCTGATGTCCGGCTTAGGTAATGGCAATTTAATAAGCTCCTAAACGTTGGCCCCGCCAGCTCTCTGCGGACACGTTGGCGACCAAAATCGCCCAAATACATAGAAGATAAACCCTTGCTCTGACCCGTATTTCTGCGGGTTTATCGTATAAACCCAAAATGTTGGTATCTTAAAATAGTCACATATTTTCTGGAAGCGGAATTCGTATTTTAAAACGATTTTTCTACAAGAATTTATTTACAATATTTATGTCCATTTAAAATTTGGTAATTAGGGTTTACTGGTAACGTGCACTAGGAAATAGCTCCGACGTAATAAAGTAAATAAAAATTAAGTCAAATAAAGTCAACCTGCCTTGAAAGCGATCCCCTTATAATAAAAAAATAGTGTATGTTTAAGACCTGAAAACGGTTAAAACAAACGCTTTTTCCATAGTGTAAGGCTCTAGGAAGAATAAGCCCAATCGCTTTGTGTGTATATGAGGGAATTCGAGTATTCCCTATTAATGTTCCTTTTTTTTTCAAAGCACAAAAATGTATTTTAAGAGGAATTAAAGTATTGCCAACAAGTAAGTTGCAAGTCCTAATCGTTTTATGCAATAAAAGCGAGTCGATTAACAATTAGATTAGATTCAAATTTGTACACCTACGAGTGGCACAAGAGTCCGAGACAATTGCAGCTGGCACAGAGTGTGCCGGCATTGAGCTATATGCGACAGCGAGAATAAAGACTGAAAGGATGAAAAGGACAACTCAGAAAGTCGACAAGCGTAAAATTGACAAACGTTTTTGGCCAAAATGCTGGCGAATGCAGACAACATGCCAAAAGGGTTAACAAAGGCGCCAACAACAGAAACAACAATGCAAACTCTCGGAGCTGCACGCTGCTTGAGCCTGTTGACAATTGTTAGTGAGACATTGACTGAGTGTCAGGCAGGAGCTGGAGAACAGGAGAGCAGCAGGATAGCAGAGTGGGGGGCAGGCAGCCCGTTCCGACGGACGTTTTAATGACATTCAAAGTGTTAAGTCGAGTGGCCGGTTGGCCATGCCCGAGTACGAGCCAGAACCCGAACCGGACCCGGAGCCGGAGCCGGAGCCTTACATCCTACATCCTTGCACAAACTTTGAGCGTTGCCAGAGTGCATTCTTGTTGACTTACTGACACTTTGACACTGCCACTGGGCCATAATGTACGAGTGGTTGTTGCAACTGGAAATTAGGGGCACAAAAGCTGCTCCTAAGCTAAACGGGTTGTTTAGTCTTGGGCAAATGTGTCTCGTCTAGTTGCTCGCCATTGTGCCAGACAGATCTGGCTGCTCATTATTCAGCTCATTTGCATGCAACTCATTCGGTGTCTAATGTCAGGCAAACACACACATTTCTCTACTTTTTTCCCCCTTTTTTTTGTTGGCCATCAAAAGGGTAGAGCTTGTGGGTCTTATCTGCATTATGGTCTGCATTTGACATTCAAAACCATAGAAAAGGCGAGAATTCTGGCATAGCGCCAGTTGTGTGCCCTTACCGCTGCTTATAAAACAAATTTTTATAAGTACTTGGGCAGGTACAAACTTTCCATTTATTAAAAAAAAGGTTTAACTTTTCGTCAGTTAAAGATTGCCTTAAAAAATAAACCGCAGTAGATCTCATTAACATACTATAAATATTGCTGTTAATCTCTATTGTGAAAAATAGGAGAGAGCTTTTGATGTTAACTGTTAACATGCAAAATCGAATGGCTCTGTTAGAGTAAAATATATAATTAAGCCAGATATATATAATAGCCAGTCTGCAGTAAATAAGAAACATACAACAAACAAACAGCGTTAAGGAATGTTGCTGGACTTAACATAGCTAAATCGTAAAAACAGTAAGACATTTGAGAGTGAGAGTCTCATTACATAAATAATTGGCAAAACATTAAGATATATATATAGATCTTTAACTGAAAAATTAAACTCATTTGTAAATCAACCTAATCAAAACGGATACTAAAACTAAAAATAATTTCAGATGCGTTGCAAATTCCATGCAATATTTATATAACCCTGTTTATCGTATGCCTAGAACAATTTCATAAGCCAAGATTTACCAGACAACTGTCGGAGATTGGACATTCGCATTCAGCATCCTTTGTGCTGCTGCCGCCTTGTAATCGCATTTGTCGACTCGGCCTAACCAAGTTGCAGGCCAAATGCAATAAAATCATGGCCAGCAATTGTAGTCTAAATAGATTTTGTGCAGCCGCCTCTGCCCTCAAAAAAAGAGCTCTAAAGGCAAACAAACAATGCCAAAATGAAAATTAAGTGCCTGTTGCGGGTTAGATTTGGATTTCGGACAAAATGCGCTGCGTCCAGACAGTTTGGTCAAGGTCTCAGCTTATGCTTTTTGCTCTGCATGCTGGTAATTAAATTGTCAAGTTGGCATTTCAACCAGAAACCAGAAACCTGCAACCTGCAACCTGCAAGTCACGCATTGTTGACTCTAGATTGAATTAAGCACAAGTCTTTATCCATGTTTAACAAATTTGTCATTTATGCATTCAACATTTGCACAGAAGCTTTTGCAATTCCTTTTTAAAATTCATGAGAACAAAAGCGTTATCTTCTCGCATCTACAAAAATACATTTCAAATTGTAAACACCAGACAGAACTTTAGATTAAATTGGCCTTGCATTTGTGAGTGTTTAGTATGCGCACTTCGAACATTATTTTATTTCTATAAAACTCAATCGGTATTATTTGTAAATATTAAATAGCCGGGGAACTCCCTCAAGTTCGTATATAAATTATTTGTTTACATCTAGCTTCTAATTCTTTAATAAATATTTTTATGAATACCTAAATTCCATTTTTCTAGAATCATACTAATATATTTTATAACAATATTAAGTCCTTGTAGAGAGAGGAAGGACAAATTATTATAGTTTTAGTTAAAAGAAGTTTAAAGTTTTAAGAATACTTTTCGCAAATTAGAATCCTTTTTTAAAAGCGAAGCATTCTATTTAGCGAGAGACACTGAACTTAAGATTATTCTATCTTACTAAGATATTTGACATGCATATATATGTCTCCAAATACCTTAACTTAATAGAGTCGTGAAATTGATTCATATACTTGCGCCTTGATAAAAAATTTAAGTAAACTTTCGCAGAAAAACCTTCAAATTGAAGCCTTAAGGCTAGCTCGTAACTTCGAATCGTTGTGAGTATTCCAGCTATATTATTGTAAATTGTCATTTAAGCTGCGCATAAGTACTCGAGTACGGCAAATCCCGGTGATTTAAATATATTTAATCTATTTGAATTGCCTTTATCTCTGAATTGAAGCTCAGTCGCTGCACATTCAATTGTGCACTAAACATTTGAAGGACACACTCCTAATGAGCCATTTTACTCAACTCAGCTAAGCCTCAAAGAGATGAGGTCCAGGGTCTGTGAGTCTGTGTCTGCGCCTAGGCAGCTGAACTTAATTGCATTTAAATTGCCACTCGTTTTATGTTAACAAATAATTAGTTTCCCATTGGGCATGAAAACAGTTCGAGGCGTAACTCGAAGGACGCGCCAGACGTCCGACAATTTAGTCGAAGACAAGGACAATGCACACGCCCAGCTTTAGTCCTGATATAGAGAACCGCATTTGCTTCATTTGCATAAACTGTGGCCCGCCGGACGGAGCGAAAACTGAGAATTGATATTGCCGTGGCACGGAGAATATTAAATGGGAAATGGATAAACGAGTTAACAGTCCGCATGCCACACGAGGCACGAGTTGAGCTAATGTGCAATTAGGCTGCATCGTACACAAAAAAATGCATCGCATATGTAATTCGATAAAGTGCTCCATTATGCATTTACCATCAAAGGCCAAGTTTTGCAATTTGCACAAATTAATTATTTGCAACTAAAACAACAACTGAACGGAAACTGGCCACAAAATGTGCGAAAATCTCTTAAGATTCAACAGGATCGAAACTTCGATGAATAACCTGGCCAACGTGACTATGTGATTAGGATCAAGGGGGATTTAAATAGGGGGAGAGTCATCAATATCCTGTCGAGTGCGAGCACATTTTCAAAGGACAGCAGACGATGGAGCTGATTGCCAATATTCCGAGTAAAAATTTGATATAGTTTCGCATGAACTTCTCTTAATTATCAGCTATGGAATATTAAATTAAATTTCATTTAATAATGGGTTTTTTTTGGAAATCTTTAATATTAATTTAAACGTACAAAAGACTCAAGAATTTGGATTAAGCATTGGAATCTAAGAGCCTTAGCATGGGTCGTTGAAAGCAGCTAAACCTGATATAGAATAAGTCAAAAAGTATCTTCAATTATGCTTCAAATAATAAACTTATGTGGGATGAGTTCAAAAAGATGCAAAATATAATCTTTAAATTTCTTTTAGATACCATTGTAAAGCAATGGTTCAATCAACCGTCCACCGTGGCACCCATCAGTATCCGGGCCCAACACTAGACGTAAGCGTCTCTAAGACCAAGAGGCATTCAACGAAGCATGCGAAAATTTGGCTAATACGAAATGCACGCTAAGAAATTCCGAGTGCATAGATTAAGGCAAGATGTGCCAGGGAGAAAGGGGAGGGAAAGGCAATGTGAACCCCTTGGCGAGCCTGAGCGAGCAAAGCACAGAGCTCCTGTCAAGGCGAAAGCAAACTTAATGCAATCAAGCTTAATGCAGCGCGACGGCTGGCCGAGACGACGAGACGACTAGACGGGAGGGGCACCGGAACAAAGTGAATCCTTTGGGCTTACCTGCGGTGCATTTTTAAGCAATTTACATAATAATTATCGAGCAGGCGCTAGTTGAAGAGCCAAACGGGCAGGCTGCGAAAATTGCCAACGATGAACACCCACGGGCGGACGCCGTTTGAAATATTGAAAAACTTCGCACAACTCGATGGCAACTACATAATTAGTTTTCGCCAGCTTCTAAGCTGGAAAATTTAACAACAATTTCCACCGAGATCAGTTTATCGAAGAAGAAACATATTAACGGGTTATCAATTAAAGTCTACTCAATTTGGGAAGCAAGTACTTGAAGCTTTACGAAATTCACAATTCATTGAGCAATAATATACTTGTAAATAATTATGACTTAGAGCAAATAAAACGAAGAAGAGTTCTGTTGTCGGGAGTGCACAACTAGCAGATATCCTATAGTTGCAAAAATTATAGAGTTAACAATATGGGGAATTCATTTTTGATTATCTTCGGTGCATAAAGTCCGATCTTTATAAAATTGACAAAGCTTAAATATAGTTGTGTAGGTCCCAAAGAGCAAAGCTTTAGGCTTTTCCAATTTTGGAGAGAAAATCGGTGGAAATATCCAAAAAGGATATATTGGCAATCTGTATAAGCTATATGAGAACCAATTTGGTGTAACTAGTTTTTATATTTCTCAATAAATCTTGATCAATTTGAAGCTTTCTGCTAAAGAATGTATACTCTTTAAGTGGTCGGTAATAGTCAGTATACCCTTTCTAACTTAGGATAAAAAAGCATTGAACTTTGATTAGGGTTTAAATTGATGTTTCAGTTCCAGTTTCTTGATTAACACTGAATCTGCTATAGTTTTTCATTTTAAGGTAAACTTAAGTTAATATGTGATGAAAAGAAACTGTTGCGTAAAAGACAATTGAACACTTGACTTGATCTTATAAAAATAGAGGTTAAATAAACTTAGTTCAGCTATTTTCTTTGCCGGCATGTCAAGCAAAGTATGTCACAAATTTCGCGACACGCTGTCGAAACTTTAAGTCAATCAAAAAAAACAATTTTTGAAAAGTGTGCAGCACAAATTCGATGCCAAAAACTTGAGCAGATTTTCCAAAAATAAAAATAAAAATAAAAATGGTTAAGTATATTTGACAAGTTTATTGTGCGGTGGCAGGGTGCTCTTGCGCGGGCGGGACGGGGCGGGTGCGGGGGCGCTTGGTGGGCGTGGGCTGGTGAGTGTACACTGCGCGCTTGTTTAACTTAAATTGCTTTGCTGCTGCTGCAGCAATGCCGAAACAAAGGCCAACAACTGCAACAACTTTGCTCAATGCGCTTCCGTTTCCGTTTAACCCCCACACCGACAGCCCCCTGCAACGCCCTGACAGGAGCCAAACTTTGGCATTGTTGTCTTTGGCGTTGCCTGCGGCAATCACTTTCGTTCTAGCAGTTCCTTCTTTAGTTAGCGCAGACACCCACCAGCTCACACACACACACACACACACACACACCCCCTCGCCAGGCAACCCCTGCACACCTTCCTCTTGGCCGACTCGTTGAACCGCCAAACACTTCCGTTGGCTTCCGACGCGTCGCGACGTTGCGCAAAGTTGAAGTATGAAACGCATTTTTTTCCAAAATATATTTTAAGCTCCAATGTTGGATTTACCCCAAAGGAATTGCATACGTTTTTGATTGAGCAATTAGGGAATGCACAAGAAAAGCACAGGCGGCGACTGGGATGGGGGGTGAGTTTGGCATTTGAAATTTGAAATTTAATTTGAAGTGTCAGACGCAAAGTGTACACTTTTCATAATTTGACTGCTCTGCGGATAGGGAATTCAGTTCGTGGGTTTAGCTATGGATTTAACTATGGTTTCACGCTTGAGCCACAGTGGGCGTGGCCAGACCATGCAATGGACAACAGCAGAAACCACAGTCATGATTAGTGGTCAAATGACTTTTGTGCGCTGCCATCGCCCATGGCCGCAGTTGAATTTGTTTAAAGCCCCAGCCCCCACTTGCCCCACGGCACAGTTAATGTTCGTGTGTGTGTGTGTGTGTGTGTGCGGCACTCGATGCTCTGGCATTTGGGCTGGGCTGCATCATGGGTACTTCCAGTTTTATGTGCCTGGTATTGACAGAGAGTCCATCAATTTGCATTTCATTATTTTGCTGCAGTTAAGAGCTTTTCGGGTGTTCAGCGCTTAACATTATGAAAATTAAATGTTGTTTATCAAAAAATTGGCGTTTTAAATTAAAACAATAAAACTAGCTCATCGAGTCAAGTTTTTTCTTCCCCTTTAAACTGTCAGGACTTTTCATGTTTTCAATACCTTAAAATAGTTCGAAATCGATTGAAATTTTGTTCCTTTCTTTTTTTTACATTCAAACATTTTTAATCTTTTCCACTTTATAATTTGTGCCTAACATAAATTACTTTCTTTAAATATAATACATGTTATATATATAGAAAATACTTTCCTCCGGTTAAAATGAACTCCTTCTTATAACAAATACGATATACGCTTTAAAATTGGACTCCCATCTTCATGTATATTTACTTTTCGCTTACCGCAGATAATTCAATAGCAGAAAAAGAGATCTACCAGATAAAAGAGGAAAAGCAATTGACATTAAAAAGGCAACCGTTTAATTACAAGTGGCAATCGACATTTACAGAGCTTCTCAGCTGAACCACACCATTAAAAAAGGGAAGAACAAATATAAAAACAATGCGAAAGAAATGCAAACATGTGCAATTTTCACTCTTAACTTTAATTGCGTGTGTGTGAGTGTGAGTGTGTGCGTGTGTGGTTGCACGTGTGTGCAAATGGGTGTTGAATGGAGTACAGCTAAAAGCAAATGTGCGAATGCCGAGACAACACATTTTCCCATTAAATTAGATTTAATTTGAAAATGGCAAAAATGTTTTTCTACCCACACAGCAAAAGCAAAGCGAACAACAAGAAAAATAAGCGCGAAAAGACGTAAAAAGTCACAACATAGAAATATCATATAGAAAATGGAGTCACGTTTGCCCTCAATGGCATCAGTCTCTTGGGAACGAAAACCACAATCATACACATCTCCCCATAAGCTGCATAACATTTGAATACGCGCGCATGCTTCAGCTACGGCTGCTAGGCAACACTGGCTGTGTCGACTTGCAACACTCTTGGCGTGTCTTAACTATCGGTGCGGCTATCGAATGCGCAGTTCCGAGCAGCTGTTAAGAAATCGGAACTGGTAGTCAAATGAAGCGGTACTTTTAAGCAAGTTTTATTTTCAAATTTTGCGAACATAAGCAAAATATTTGAAAATTAATAAAAATAATGTATAAGACACTCAATAATGAAAGATGATAAGGAACAATAAGCTTGTAGCTAACAAGTTAGATGAAGTACCACGCCTTATTTTCAACTAAAACACTAATAACAATGTCTTCTAGTCACGTTATCTTCAATTTAGCAAAAAACCAAAATTATATATTTACCCAAATTGAATGTCTTCTTTGATTTCATAAAGCGATTATAAAGCCCGCCTTCCGCTGGCATCGACACGCGAACCGCATATAAACATATTGCAATTAAAACTGTCAAAGTTCATGGCGAAGGTTAAGGTGCATGCAATTTTAATTAAGCTTTAATTGTCGCTAGAAAACAAGAGAACTCCCACCAAGTTGGCCCCTAAGTGTGCACACACGAGTTGGTAAGAGAAAAAACCATTAGGCGCGCTGAAATATGAGCCACAGCTAAGAAACACTGAATTCCCTACTTTAGTATGATAATTAAAATTTAAATGGCATATGGAAATTAAAAAACAGTATTGTCTAAAGAATTCGGGTGAAAATATGACTAAAAGTAATGTAATTAATAAAATGTTGTTCATGTGTGTAAATTTCTATTTATGCTTAAAGCCTTAAAAGCAGGTTTTTGAATTGATTATTTATGGATAAATTGCTTTTTAAATAATTGTTCATCTAAACCAATATGTCCACTCAAATTGTACGCCAACTGGTTTTTAATTATGGCCAGCGAACTAACGGCAACAGCAAATGCGCAACACTAACCAACACTAACCGCAGGACATAATAAATACTGCAATGTCCAGCTAACATGCAACCGTATGGCAAAAAGTAGCAGCTGGTTCAGGTGAAAAATGCACTTTGAATTTGTATTTGCAATGCAAAACAGGCGCCCAACATCGGTTTCGCATACGCCCTAAACGCCACAAATAAAAACTAATGATTTTCACATTATACCAGCCCGGCAAAGCCGCCGCACGCAAGCGAACGCAGTCGGAGGCAAACTTCTGATTGCATGTACAGTTTTTCAGCCCAATAGCTGGTAATTAATTGAATTGACTTACCATGTGCAGCAAAAGCCTACGAGCCGTAATCCTTTTCCATTTTTCGTAGGGTATTTTTAAGTCGATAAGCTGCTTGACACACACTTGGCCGGGCTTTTTGCGCCAATTTGTTTTTCCACGTTGTCTGGCGTGAATATGATGTGCTGTTATTGTTTTTACAAAGTCGCTGGCGAATATCACAATTAATGGACACCGATTATGTGTTTTTATTATTTTTAACTTGAAAAACAGGCGTTTTAACATATTTTCTTCACCATGCACTCATCACAGCAAAATGCGCGAAATTTAACTGTAAAATAAATTGAACAATGTATGCAGGTTAAAACCTTTGCTAGTATGCAGCTTAACTAAGCAAATAATTTATCTTAAGGCAAGCAAAACAAATTTGGTCATAATATGTGTGTGCTATAATATATGCTTATAGCAATTATTAACAATATGTTCCTAATAAAGTTTTAACCTTACAAATATGTAGAACGTATTATGATTTCTAGTGCGCATAATTATGTTGGTCTGCTTCCAATTTGTGTGAACAGCATACTAATTCTAAAAGAGCAAACATATGCGCCGTTAATGTTGCCACCTTGATAAACCGGCAAGAAGAGCAACACATATGCGCACATTTTGTAAACAATAAATTGGAATTGGTTCAATTGGCAACGCTGCAATATATTTGCGTTATTTACTCTACAGAAAAAAAAAGAGAATTACTTTAAAAATAGTTTTGATCGCTAAAAATTATTAAATAAACTCATTAGAACAAGGTTTTAGCCCACACGCATGACCGGCATGAAATTTGACAGTTCTTTGCCGAGCTGCAGCAAACGACAATAGCGAAAACGACCATAAAAACGGCCGCGAAACAAAATTTTCGCCGAAACGATATAAAAGTTATTTGGCCGGCAGTGAAAGGCTCAGTTTTACATGAGCAGCGCAGGGCAGAGCAACGCGCGAGGACGAGCAGCAGCTGCAGTTGGCAAAAGAAGGAGTCTAAGGCAGCGACAAAAACATTGTTGGCGTGACTGCGGCGCATTAAATCAACGTGTGAAACACAAACCGGAAGTGCATCGCCGCCGCCACAACCGACCCTGACCCTGTCTGGCCCACACCAGGCGCAACTGGTGGTCGCAATGGATGTCGATGTCTATGCCTGGGTAAGTGAGCCGGCGGGCGACATCGCCAGCTTTGACGACCCTAAGCAAATGTCATTTGCAATGCAAATTAATGAGCGATTTCCTTTGGTTGCGCACAGGGCGCCAATTCTCACGGTCAGCTTGGCCTTGGCTACGAGTCGGAGCTGTGCATGGTACCGCAGCGGCTATCCAAATGCTCATTTCAGCCGCAGCTAGTGCGCTGCATACGCGGCGGTGGTGGTCATGTGTTAATCCTGGACAGAAATGGGCGGGTGCACTCCTGCGGCTGGAACAATCGTGGCCAGCTGGGCCTCGACTCAACAGAGGAATGCCACAATGAGTTTGCCATGGTACCCACAGAATACTTTGAGGTGGGCGGCCGATAATCCACAAACAGCTGAATCACTTTTAATTCATCTTTCACGCAGGAAGTACCCGTGGAGTCCATCAGCTGCGGCTGGGATATTTCAGGCGCCATTACGCTGACCAAGCGCCTGTTTGTCTGGGGCTCCAATGCGTTTCAGCAGCTCGGGATTTGTCAGCGAGGATTTACGTCAGTGCGTCGCCCTATGCCTGTGCGTCTACCACGAGATGAGGCGGCGCAGCGCTTGAGCTTTGGTCTGCGCTTCTGCGCGGTGCTCTCACAGGATAGAAAAATCTATATATTCGGCCGTTTGCGCATTATGGATCCCGCGCCCATCGAACTGGACATTACTTCAACCACGTTGCATCGCTGCAACGTGATGAAAATACAAGCGCACAATCCCAATGAGCTGCGCATTGTCACACTGGTCAGTGGACAGAATCACATGCTGCTGAAGTGCGTGAATATGGAAGCGGGCGACAGCAGGCGCATTGTGGCACTAGGCGACAACAAGTACTGCCAGGCGAATGCCTTTCAGTTCGAGGAGGATGTGGGACAGCTCGCCGTTGGCTGGACCCACAATGCGGCTCTGCTGAAAACCAACGACGTTTTGCTCTGGGGGCGTAATTGCTATGGCCAACTGGGCATCGGCCAATTTAGTGAGCAGCAGGCAACGCCAACCCCGTTGAAGCTGCAACTGGAGGAGGGAAGAACGCCGGCACGCCTTCACATGGGCGCCGAGCACGGATTGCTGCGCACCACAGCTGGCGAGATCTATACCTGGGGCTGGAATGAGCATGGCAATTGCGGCAACAATGCCACAGAGAATTTGTAAGTGAAAATGGGAGATAAGGGAAATCTTTTATTTAGATAAACTTTTCTACTTGAGTGTCTGAAGTTTAGGGCTTAATCGTATTGAAGTTTAACAGATATGGTTTTTTACTAGAACATGGAGTGAATCTAAATTTGAATGAAATTCTATAATTTATAATTGTAAGTGACCTTTTTTGATCAGAATAATGCGATTATGACTGTAATTTGGGTCTATAAATGAGAACTTAGTCGAAAATTTTGATGGGATATGCTAAGTTATAACAAAGTGTTAGAGAGTTAGATTTAATTAGAAATTTTCAAGTATAGATAAACCATGGACAACTTGTAAACCCTTTCATTTCTATTTTTCAGATGTGTTCCAACATTAATAAAGCTGCCTGGATACGCAAAATTGGCCGGAACTGGCGCAGGATTCTGTTATGCTATAGTGGAAGCGGTTGATGTGGAGACTGCGGCTCCACAAACGCTCTAAAAATGGGAAATATTAACCCTCGCCTGACTCTGACGGCTGTTGTTTTAAAATGTTGTTATAATTGTATAATAAATCGCATATTGTTATTTATAAAAGTGACGTTTCCTATTAAGTTACTATTATTTGTATACCCTGAACCCACTAAAAATGGGTATAAGGGTATATTGTATTTGTGCGAAAGCCAAATGTATGTAACAGGCAGAAGGAAGCAACTCCGACCCCATAAAGTATATATATTCTTGATCAGCATAAATAGCTGAGTCGATCTATCCATGTCCGTCTGTCTGTCCGTCCGTCCGTCCGTCCATCCGTCCGTCCGTCCGTATGTATGAACGCAAGGATCTCAGAACCTATGAGAGCTTGGCGTTTTCTTCATGGTTTTCCCTCTAGATTAATCTGGCATTCAAATCTCGACACCGATTTTTTAGTCAAAATGCATGTCCAAATCTTACCCCAAGATTCGTATATAGTCATAGGTCAAAAATTATCACCCCCATAACTCGGTCAAATCTCATCCGATTTCCACGAAGTTTGGCTTTTTCATCATGGTTTTCCCTCTAGATTAATCTGGCATTCAAGTCTCGACACCGATTTCTTAGTCGAAATGCATGCCCAAATCTTACCCCAAGATTCGTATATAGACATGGGTCAAAATTTACCACCCCCATATCTCGGTCAAATCTCATCCGATTTTCACGAAGTTTGGCGTTTTCTTCATGGTTTTCCCTCTAGATTAATGTGGCATGCAAATATGAACACCGATTTTTTAGTCGAAATTCATGTCCAAATCTTACCCCAAGATTCGTATATAGACAAGGGTCAAAATTTACCACCCCCATATCTCGGCCAAATCTCATCCGATTTCCACGAAGTTTGGCGTTTTCTTCATGGTTTTCCCTCTAGATTAATCTGGCATTCAAATATGAACACCGATTTTTTAGTCGAAATTCATGTCCAAATCTTAACCCAAGATTCGTATATAGACATGGGTCAAAAATTACCACCCCCATAACTCGGTCAAATCTCATCCGATTTTCACGAAGGTTGGCGTTTTCTTCATGGTTTTCCCTCTAGATTAATCTGGCATTCAAATCTCGACACCGATTTTTTGGTCGAAATTCATGTCCAAATCTTACCCCAAGATTCGTATATAGACATGGGTCAAAACTTACCAACCCCATAACTCGGTCAAATCTCATCCGATTTTCACGAAGTTTGGCTTTTTCTTCATGGTTTTCCCTCTAGATTAATCTGGCATTCAAATCTCGACACCGATTTTTTGGTCGAAATTCATGTCCAAATCTTACCCCAAGATTCGTATATAGACATGGGTCAAAAATTACCACCCCCATAACTCGGTCAAATCTCATCCGATTTTCACGAAGTTTGGCGTTTTCTTTATGGTTTTCCCTCTAGATTATTCTGGCATTCAAATCTCGACACCGATTTTTTGGTCGAAATTCATGTCAAAATCTTACCCCAAGATTCGTATTTAGACATGGGTCAAAAATTACCACCCCCATAACTCGGTCAAATCTCATCCGATTTTCACGAAGCTTGGCGTTTTCTTCATGGTTTTCCCTCTAGATTAATCTGGCATTCAAATCTCGACACCGATTTTTTGGTCGAAATTCATGTCCAAATCTTACCCCAAGATTCGTATATAGACATGGGTCAAAAATTACCAACCCCATAACTCGGTCAAATCTCATCCGATTTTCACGAAGTTTGGCTTTTTCTTCATGGTTTTCCCTCAAGATTAATCTGGCATTCAAATCTCGACACCGATTTTTTGGTCGAAATTCATGTCCAAATCTTACCCCAAGATTCGTATATAGACATGGGTCAAAAATTACCAACCCCATAACTCGGTCAAATCTCATCCGATTTTCACGAAGTTTGGCGTTTTCTTCATGGTTTTCCCTCTAGATTATTCTGGCATTCAAATCTCGACACCGATTTTTTGGTCGAAATTCATGTCCAAATCTTACCCCAAGATTCGTTTATAGACATGGGTCAAAAATTACCATCCCCATAACTCGGTCAAATCTCATCCGATTTTCACGAAGGTTGGCGTTTTCTTCATGGTTTTCCCTCTAGATTAATCTGGCATTCAAATCTCGACACCGATTTTTTGGTCGAAATTCATGTCCAAATCTTACCCCAAGATTCGTATATAGACATGGGTCAAAACTTACCAACCCCATAACTCGGTCAAATCTCATCCGATTTTCACGAAGTTTGGCTTTTTCATCATGGTTTTCCCTCTAGATTAATCTGGCATTCAAGTCTCGACACCGATTTCTTAGTCGAAATGCATGTCAAAATCTTACCCCAAGATTCGTATTTAGACATGGGTCAAAAATTACCACCCCCATAACTCGGTCAAATCTCATCCGATTTTCACGAAGTTTGGCTTTTTCTTCATGGTTTTCCCTCTAGATTAATCTGGCATTCAAATCTCGACACCGATTTTTTGGTCGAAATTCATGTCCAAATCTTACCCCAAGATTCGTATATAGACATGGGTCAAAAATTACCAACCCCATAACTCGGTCAAATCTCATCCGATTTTCACGAAGTTTGGCGTTTTCTTCATGGTTTTCCCTCTAGATTATTCTGGCATTCAAATCTCGACACCGATTTTTTGGTCGAAATTCATGTCCAAATCTTACCCCAAGATTCGTTTATAGACATGGGTCAAAAATTACCATCCCCATAACTCGGTCAAATCTCATCCGATTTTCACGAAGGTTGGCGTTTTCTTCATGGTTTTCCCTCTAGATTAATCTGGCATTCAAATCTCGACACCGATTTTTTGGTCGAAATTCATGTCCAAATCTTACCCCAAGATTCGTATATAGACATGGGTCAAAACTTACCAACCCCATAACTCGGTCAAATCTCATCCGATTTTCACGAAGTTTGGCTTTTTCATCATGGTTTTCCCTCTAGATTAATCTGGCATTCAAGTCTCGACACCGATTTCTTAGTCGAAATGCATGTCAAAATCTTACCCCAAGATTCGTATTTAGACATGGGTCAAAAATTACCACCCCCATAACTCGGTCAAATCTCATCCGATTTTCACGAAGCTTGGCGTTTTCTTCATGGTTTTCCCTCTAGATTAATCTGGCATTCAAATCTCGACACCGATTTTTTGGTCGAAATTCATGTCCAAATCTTACCCCAAGATTCGTATATAGACATGGGTCAAAAATTACCAACCCCATAACTCGGTCAAATCTCATTCGATTTTCACGAAGTTTGGCTTTTTCTTCATGGTTTTCCCTCTAGATTAATCTGGCATTCAAATCTCGACACCGATTTTTTGGTCGAAATTCATGTCCAAATCTTACCCCAAGATTCGTATATAGACATGGGTCAAAAATTACCAACCCCATAACTCGGTCAAATCTCATCCGATTTTCACGAAGTTTGGCGTTTTCTTCATGGTTTTCCCTCTAGATTAATCTGGCATTCAAATGTGAACACCGATTTTTTAGTCGAAATTCATGTCCAAATCTTACCCCAAGATTCGTATATAGACATGGGTCAAAAATTACCACCCCCATAACTCGGTCAAATCTCATCCGATTTCCACGAAGTTTGGCGTTTTCTTCATGGTTTTCCCTCTAGATTAATCTGGCATTCAAATCTCGACACCGATTTTTTGGTCGAAATTCATGTCCAAATCTTACCCCAAGATTCGTATATAGACATGGGTCAAAAATTACCAACCCCATAACTCGGTCAAATCTCATCCGATTTTCACGAAGTTTGGCTTTTTCTTCATGGTTTTCCCTCTAGATTAATCTGGCATTCAAATCTCGACACCGATTTTTTGGTCGAAATTCATGTCCAAATCTTACCCCAAGATTCGTATATAGACATGGGTCAAAAGTTACCAACCCCATAACTCGGTCAAATCTCATCCGATTTTCACGAAGTTTGGCGTTTTCTTCATGGTTTTCCCTCTAGATTATTCTGGCATTCAAATCTCGACACCGATTTTTTGGTCGAAATTCATGTCCAAATCTTACCCCAAGATTCGAATATAGACATGGGTCAAAATTTACCACCCCCATATCTCGGTCAAATCTCATCCGATTTTCACGAAGTTTGGCTTTTTCTTCATGGTTTTCCCTCTAGATTAATGTGGCATGCAAATATGAACACCGATTTTTTAGTCGAAATTCATGTCCAAATCTTACCCCAAGATTCGTATATAGACAAGGGTCAAAATTTACCACCCCATATCTCGGCCAAATCTCATCCGATTTCCACGAAGTTTGGCGTTTTCTTCATGGTTTTCCCTCTAGATTAATCTGGCATTCAAATATGTACACCGATTTTTTAGTCGAAATTCATGTCCAAATCTTACCCCAAGATTCGTATATAGACATGGGTCAAAAATTACCACCCCCATAACTCGATCAAATCTCATTCGATTTTTACGAAGTTTGGCTTTTTATTCATGGTTTTCCCTCTAGATTAATGTGACATTCAAATCTCGACACCGATTTTTTGGTCGAAATTCATGTCCAAATCTTACCCCAAGATTCGTATGTAGACATGGGTCAAAAATTACCACCCCCATAACTCGGTCAAATCTCATCCGATTTCCACGAAGTTTGGCGTTTTCTTTATGGTTTTCCCTCTAGATTAATCTGGCATTCAAATATGAACATCGATTTTTTAGTCGAAATTCATGTCCAAATCTTACCCCAAGATTCGTATATAGACATGGGTCAAAAATTACCAACCCCATAACTCGGTCAAATCTCATCCGATTTTCACGAAGTTTGGCGTTTTCTTCATGGTTTTCCCTCTAGATTATTCTGGCATTCAAATCTCGACACCGATTTTTTGGTCGAAATTCATGTCCAAATCTTACCCCAAGATTCGTATATAGACATGGGTCAAAAATTACCATCCCCATAACTCGGTCAAATCTCATCCGATTTTCACGAAGTTTGGCGTTTTCTTCATGGTTTTCCCTCTAGATTAATCTGGCATTCAAATGTGAACACCGATTTTTTAGTCGAAATTCATGTCCAAATCTTACCCCAAGATTCGTATATAGACATGGGTCAAAAATTACCACCCCCATAACTCGGTCAAATCTCATCCGATTTCCACGAAGTTTGGCGTTTTCTTCATGGTTTTCCCTCTAGATTAATCTGGCATTCAAATCTCGACACCGATTTTTTGGTCGAAATTCATGTCCAAATCTTAACCCAAGATTCGTATATAGACATGGGTCAAAAATTACCAACCCCATAACTCGGTCAAATCTCATCCGATTTTCACGAAGTTTGGCTTTTTCTTCATGGTTTTCCCTCTAGATTAATCTGGCATTCAAATTTCGACACCGATTTTTTGGTCGAAATTCATGTCCAAATCTTACCCCAAGATTCGTATATAGACATGGGTCAAAAGTTACCAACCCCATAACTCGGTCAAATCTCATCCGATTTTCACGAAGTTTGGCGTTTTCTTCATGGTTTTCCCTCTAGATTATTCTGGCATTCAAATCTCGACACCGATTTTTTGGTCGAAATTCATGTCCAAATCTTACCCCAAGATTCGAATATAGACATGGGTCAAAATTTACCACCCCCATATCTCGGTCAAATCTCATCCGATTTTCACGAAGTTTGGCTTTTTCTTCATGGTTTTCCCTCTAGATTAATGTGGCATGCAAATATGAACACCGATTTTTTAGTCGAAATTCATGTCCAAATCTTACCCCAAGATTCGTATATAGACAAGGGTCAAAATTTACCACCCCCATATCTCGGCCAAATCTCATCCGATTTCCACGAAGTTTGGCGTTTTCTTCATGGTTTTCCCTCTAGATTAATCTGGCATTCAAATATGAACACCGATTTTTTAGTCGAAATTCATGTCCAAATCTTACCCCAGGATTCGTATATAGACATGGGTCAAAAATTACCACCCCCATAACTCGATCAAATCTCATCCGATTTTCACGAAGTTTGGCGTTTTCTTCATGGTTTTCCCTCTAGATTATTCTGGCATTCAAATCTCGACACCGATTTTTTGGTCGAAATTCATGTCCAAATCTTACCCCAAGATTCGTATATAGACATGGGTCAAAAATTACCATCCCCATAACTCGGTCAAATCTCATCCGATTTTCACGAAGTTTGGCGTTTTCTTCATGGTTTTCCCTCTAGATTAATCTGGCATTCAAATGTGAACACCGATTTTTTAGTCGAAATTCATGTCCAAATCTTACCCCAAGATTCGTATATAGACATGGGTCAAAAATTACCACCCCCATAACTCGGTCAAATCTCATCCGATTTCCACGAAGTTTGGCGTTTTCTTCATGGTTTTCCCTCTAGATTAATCTGGCATTCAAATCTCGACACCGATTTTTTGGTCGAAATTCATGTCCAAATCTTACCCCAAGATTCGTATATAGACATGGGTCAAAAATTACCAACCCCATAACTCGGTCAAATCTCATCCGATTTTCACGAAGTTTGGCTTTTTCTTCATGGTTTTCCCTCTAGATTAATCTGGCATTCAAATCTCGACACCGATTTTTTGGTCGAAATTCATGTCCAAATCTTACCCCAAGATTCGTATATAGACATGGGTCAAAAGTTACCAACCCCATAACTCGGTCAAATCTCATCCGATTTTCACGAAGTTTGGCGTTTTCTTCATGGTTTTCCCTCTAGATTATTCTGGCATTCAAATCTCGACACCGATTTTTTGGTCGAAATTCATGTCAAAATCTTACCCCAAGATTCGAATATAGACATGGGTCAAAATTTACCACCCCCATATCTCGGTCAAATCTCATCCGATTTTCACGAAGTTTGGCTTTTTCTTCATGGTTTTCCCTCTAGATTAATGTGGCATGCAAATATGAACACCGATTTTTTAGTCGAAATTCATGTCCAAATCTTACCCCAAGATTCGTATATAGACAAGGGTCAAAATTTACCACCCCCATATCTCGGCCAAATCTCATCCGATTTCCACGAAGTTTGGCGTTTTCTTCATGGTTTTCCCTCTAGATTAATCTGGCATTCAAATATGAACACCGATTTTTTAGTCGAAATTCATGTCCAAATCTTACCCCAAGATTCGTATATAGACATGGGACAAAAATTACCACCCCCATAACTCGATCAAATCTCATTCGATTTTTACGAAGTTTGGCTTTTTATTCATGGTTTTCCCTCTAGATTAATGTGACATTCAAATCTCGACACCGATTTTTTGGTCGAAATTCATGTCCAAATCTTACCCCAAGATTCGTATGTAGACATGGGTCAAAAATTACCACCCCCATAACTCGGTCAAATCTCATCCGAATTCCACGAAGTTTGGCGTTTTCTTTATGGTTTTCCCTCTAGATTAATCTGGCATTCAAATATGAACATCGATTTTTTAGTCGAAATTCATGTCCAAATCTTACCCCAAGATTCGTATATAGACATGGGTCAAAAATTACCAACCCCATAACTCGGTCAAATCTCATCCGATTTTCACGAAGTTTGGCGTTTTCTTCATGGTTTTCCCTCTAGATTATTCTGGCATTCAAATCTCGACACCGATTTTTTGGTCGAAATTCATGTCCAAATCTTACCCCAAGATTCGTATATAGACATGGGTCAAAAATTACCATCCCCATAACTCGGTCAAATCTCATCCGATTTTCACGAAGTTTGGCGTTTTCTTCATGGTTTTCCCTCTAGATTAATCTGGCATTCAAATGTGAACACCGATTTTTTAGTCGAAATTCATGTCCAAATCTTACCCCAAGATTCGTATATAGACATGGGTCAAAAATTACCACCCCCATAACTCGGTCAAATCTCATCCGATTTCCACGAAGTTTGGCGTTTTCTTCATGGTTTTCCCTCTAGATTAATCTGGCATTCAAATCTCGACACCGATTTTTTGGTCGAAATTCATGTCCAAATCTTAACCCAAGATTCGTATATAGACATGGGTCAAAAATTACCAACCCTATAACTCGGTCAAATCTCATCCGATTTTCACGAAGTTTGGCTTTTTCTTCATGGTTTTCCCTCTAGATTAATCTGGCATTCAAATTTCGACACCGATTTTTTGGTCGAAATTCATGTCCAAATCTTACCCCAAGATTCGTATATAGACATGGGTCAAAAGTTACCAACCCCATAACTCGGTCAAATCTCATCCGATTTTCACGAAGTTTGGCGTTTTCTTCATGGTTTTCCCTCTAGATTATTCTGGCATTCAAATCTCGACACCGATTTTTTGGTCGAAATTCATGTCCAAATCTTAACCCAAGATTCGTATATAGACATGGGTCAAAAATTACCACCCCCATATCTCGGTCAAATCTCATCCGATTTCCACGAAGTTTGGCGTTTTCTTCATGGTTTTCCCTCTAGATTAATCTGGCATTCAAATATGAACACCGATTTTTTAGTCGAAATTCATGTCCAAATCTTACCCCAAGATTCGTATATAGACATGGGTCAAAAATTACCACCCCCATAACTCGATCAAATCTCATTCGATTTTTACGAAGTTTGGCTTTTTATTCATGGTTTTCCCTCTAGATTAATGTGACATTCAAATCTCGACACCGATTTTTTGGTCGAAATTCATGTCCAAATCTTACCCCAAGATTCGTATGTAGACATGGGTCAAAAATTACCACCCCCATAACTCGGTCAAATCTCATCCGATTTCCACGAAGTTTGGCGTTTTCTTTATGGTTTTCCCTCTAGATTAATCTGGCATTCAAATATGAACATCGATTTTTTAGTCGAAATTCATGTCCAAATCTTACCCCAAGATTCGTATATAGACATGGGTCAAAAATTACCACCCCCATAACTCGATCAAATCTCATTCGATTTTTACGAAGTTTGGCTTTTTATTCATGGTTTTCCCTCTAGATTAATGTGACATTCAAATCTCGACACCGATTTTTTGGTCGAAATTCATGTCCAAATCTTACCCCAAGATTCGTATGTAGACATGGGTCAAAAATTACCACCCCCATAACTCGGTCAAATCTCATCCGATTTTCACGAAGCTTGGCGTTTTCTTCATGGTTTTCCCTCTAGATTAATCTGGCATTCAAATCTCTACACCGATTTTTTGGTCGAAATTCATGTCCAAATCTTTCCCCAAGATTCGTATATAGACATGGGTCAAAATTTACCACCCCCATAACTCGGTCAAATCTCATCCGATTTTCACGAAGTTTGGCTTTTTCTTCATGGTTTTCCCTCTAGATTAATCTGGCATTCAAATCTCGACACCGATTTTTTGGTCGAAATTCATGTTCAAATCTTACCCCAAGATTCGTATATAGACATGGGTCAAAATTTACCACCCCCATATCTCGGCCAAATCTCATCCGATTTCCACGAAGTTTGGCTTTTTCTTCATGGTTTTCCCTCTAGATTAATCTGGCATTCAAATCTCGACACCGATTTTTTGGTCGAAATTCATGTTCAAATCTTACCCCAAGATTCGTATATAGACATGGGTCAAAATTTACCACCCCCATATCTCGGCAAAATCTCATCCGATTTACACGAAGTTTCGCATTTTCTTCATGGTTTTCCCACTAGATTAATCTGGCATTCAAATATGAATACCGATTTTTTAGTCGAAATTCATGTCAAAATCTTACCCCAAGATTCGTATATACCCATGGGTCAAAAATTATCACCCCCATAACTCGGTCAAATCTCATCTGATTTCCACGAAGTTTGCCTTTTTCATCATGGTTTTCCCTCTAGATTAATCTGGCATTCAAATCTCGACACCGATTTTTTGGTCGAAATTCATGTCCAAATCTTACCCCAAGATTCGTATATAGACATGGGTCAAAAATTACCACCCCCATAACTCGGTCAAATCTCATCCGATTTTCACGAAGTTTGGCTTTTTCTTAATGGTTTTCCCTCTAGATTAATCTGGCATTCAAATCTCGACACCGATTTTTTGGTCGAAATTCATGTCCAAATCTTACCCCAATATTCGTATATAGACATGGGTCAAAATTTACCACCCCCATATCTCGGCAAAATCTCATCCGATTTTCACGAAGTTTGGCCTTTTCTTCATGGTTTTCCCTCTAGATTAATCTGGCATTCAAGTCTCGACACCGATTTTTTAGTCGAAATGCATGTCCAAATCTTACCCCAAGATTCGTATATAGACATGGGTCAAAATTTACCACCCCCATATCTCGTCCAAATCTCATCCGATTTTCACGAAGGTTGGCTTTTTCTTCATGGTTTTCCCTCTAGATTAATCTGGCATTCAAATCTCGACACCGATTTTTTGGTCGAAATTCATGTCCAAATCTTACCCCAATATTCGTATATAGACATGGGTCAAAAATTACCACCCCATAACTCGGTCAAATCTCATCCGATTTCCACGAAGGTTGGCGTTTTCTTCATGGTTTTCCCTCTAGATTAATCTGGCATTCAAATCTCGACACCGATTTTTTGGTCGAAATTCATGTCCAAATCTTACCCCAAGATTCGTATATAGACATGGGTCAAAAATTACCAACCCCATAACTCGGTCAAATCTCATCCGATTTTCACGAAGTTTGGCTTTTTCTTCATGGTTTTCCCTCTAGATTAATCTGGCATTCAAATCTCGACACCGATTTTTTGGTCGAAATTCATGTCCAAATCTTACCCCAAGATTCGTATATAGACATGGGTCAAAAATTACCACCCCCATAACTCGGTCAAATCTCATCCGATTTTCACGAAGTTTGGCGTTTTCTTTATGGTTTTCCCTCTAGATTATTCTGGCATTCAAATCTCGACACCGATTTTTTGGTCGAAATTCATGTCAAAATCTTACCCCAAGATTCGTATTTAGACATGGGTCAAAAATTACCACCCCCATAACTCGGTCAAATCTCATCCGATTTTCACGAAGCTTGGCGTTTTCTTCATGGTTTTCCCTCTAGATTAATCTGGCATTCAAATCTCGACACCGATTTTTTGGTCGAAATTCATGTCCAAATCTTACCCCAAGATTCGTATATAGACATGGGTCAAAAATTACCAACCCCATAACTCGGTCAAATCTCATCCGATTTTCACGAAGTTTGGCTTTTTCTTCATGGTTTTCCCTCTAGATTAATCTGGCATTTAAATCTCGACACCGATTTTTTGGTCGAAATTCATGTCCAAATCTTACCCCAAGATTCGTATATAGACATGGGTCAAAAATTACCACCCCCATAACTCGGTCAAATCTCATCCGATTTTCACGAAGTTTGGCGTTTCCTTCATGGTTTTCCCTCTAGATTATTCTGGCATTCAAATATGAACACCGATTTTTTAGTCGAAATTCATGTCCAAATCTTACCCCAAGATTCGTATATAGACATGAGTCAAAAATTACCACCCCCATAACTCGATCAAATCTCATTCGATTTTCACGAAGTTTGACTTTTTCTTCATGGTTTTCCCTCTAGATTAATCTGGCATTCAAATTTCGACACCGATTTTTTGGTCGAAATTCATGTCCAAATCTTACCCCATAGACATGGGTCAAAAATTACCACCCCCATAATTCGGTCAAATCTCATCCGATTTTCACGAAGTTTGACTTTTTCTTCGTGGTTTTCCCTCTAGATTAATCTGGCATTCAAATCTCGACACCGATTTTTTGGTCGAAATTCATGTCCAAATCTTACCCCAAGATTCGTATATAGACATGGGTCAAAATTTACCACCCCCATATCTCGGTCAACTCTCATCCGATTTACACGAAGTTTGGCCTTTTCTTCATGGCTTTCCCTCTAGATTAATCTGGCATTCAAATATGAACACCGAATTTTTAGTCGAAATTCATGCCCAAATCTTACCCAAAGATTCGTATATAGACATGGGTCAAAATTTACCACCCCCATATCTCGGCCAAATCTCATCCGATTTCCACGAAGTTTGGCGTTTTCTTCATGGTTTTCCCTCTAGATTAATCTGGCATTCAAATATGAATACCGATTTTTTAGTCGAAATTCATGTCCAAATCTTACCCCAAGATTCGTATATACCCATGGGTCAAAAATTATCACCCCCATAACTCGGTCAAATCTTATCCGATTTCCACGAAGTTTGGCTTTTTCATCATGGTTTTCCCTCAAGATTAATCTGGCATTCAAGTCTCGACACCGATTTTTTAGTCGAAATGCATGTCCAAATCTTACCCCAAGATTCGTATATAGACATGGGTCAAAATTTACCACCCCCATATCTCGGCCAAATCTCATCCGATTTTCACGAAGTTTGGCTTTTTCTTCATGGTTTTCCCTCTAGAATAATCTGGCATTCAAATCTCGACACCGATTTTTTAGTCGAAATTCATGTCCAAATCTTACCCCAAGATTCGTATATAGACATGGGTCAAAAATTACAACCCCAATAACTCGGTCAAATCTCATCCGATTTTCACGAAGTTTGGCTTTTCTTCATGGTTTTCCCTCTAGATTAATCTGGCATTCAAATCTCGACACCGATTTTTTGGTCGAAATTCATGTCCAAATATTACCCCAAGATTCGTATATAGGCATGGGTCAAAAATTACCACCCCCATAACTCGGTCAAATCTCATCCGATTTCCACGAAGGTTGGCTTTTTCTTCATGGTTTTCCCTCTATATTAATCTGGCATTCAAATCTCGACACCGATTTTTTGGTCGAAATTCATGTCCAAATCTTACCCCAAGATTCGTATATAGACATGGGTCAAAAATGACCACCCCCATAACTCGGTCAAATCTCATCCGATTTTCACGAAGTTTGGCTTTTTCTTCATGGTTTTCCCTCTAGATTAATTTGGCATTCAAATCTCGACACCGATTTTTTGGTCGAAATTCATGTCCAAATCTTACCCCAAGATTCGTATATAGACATGGGTCAAAATTTACCACCCCCATAACTCGGTCAAATCTCATCCGATTTTCACGAAGTTTGGCTTTTTCTTCATGGTTTTCCCTCTAGATTAATCTGGCATTCAAGTCTCGACACCGATTTTTAAGTCGAAATGCATGTCCAAATCTTACCCCAAGATTCGTATATAGACATGGGTCATAATTTACCACCCCCATATCTCGGACAAATCTCATCCGATTTTCACGAAGGTTGGCCTTTTCTTCATGTTTTTCCCTCTATATTAATGTGGCATTCAAATCTAGACACTGATTTTTTGGTCGAAATGCATGTCCAAATCTTACCCCAAGATTCGTATATAGACATGGGTCAAAAATTACCACCCCCATAACTCAGTCAAATCTCATCCGATTTTCACGAAGTTTGGCGTTTTCTTCATGGTTTTCCCTCTAGATTAATCTGGCATTCAAATCTCGACACCTATTTTTTGGTCGAAATTCATGTCCAAATCTTACCCCAAGATTCGTATATAGACATGGGTCAAAAATTACCACCCCCATAAATCGGTCAAATCTCATCCGATTTTTACGAAGTTTGGCTTTTTATACCCTGAACCTATTAAAAATGGGTATAACGGTATATTGTATTTGTGCGAAAGCCAAATGTATGTAACTGGCAGAAGGAAGCAACTCCGACCCCATAAAGTATATATATTCTTGATCAGCATAAATAGCTGAGTCGATCTAGCCATGTCCGTCTGTCTGTCCGTCCGTCCGTATGTATGAGTCAAAGGATCTCAGAACCTATAAGAGCTAGAGACTTGAAATTTTAGATTAGATGCTCCTAGCTCCCGCGCAGATCGAGTTTGTTTCCGATAATCGATAACTTACTCTCTTTCCAAGCAATCGATAAAAATCGATATCGATATTCTGTTTTTTGGGCAATTTTGGTAAATAATAAGAACTAGAGTCATCAAACTTGACGTATAGCTTCTAAAACAGAATATATATATGCATTTGATGTTGGAAGAAGGGGGTTCAGGGTATCCCCTTGTCGGGAGCTCCCGACTAGAAACTCCTACTTGTTTTCCAATTATGTTAGAAGCAAGATCAGTTGCCACGTCTCTAGGGGAGTAGCTTATTAACAGTCCCCATTAGAATATGTTCCCTTTAGCCTTAAGATAGTTAAGAATATAGATATCCTCGATTTGTCACGCCCACTTGTATATATATATATATATATATGCATATAATTTTAACATTGTATTTGACGGGGGTACATACGAGTGTACTTATATTCCAAATTTCCACTCTTAAGCTTTACTTGTATTCATTGACGAACAGAAAGACAAACATTGCACCAGTATTGGCAATTCAGCTTTTTCTAACTAAAATGGCTAATTTCATAGATCGTCAGCTGGAAACAATTAAATTTTTAAATTGAATTCACTACCTTGTATACCAATTCCAAGTACTAGCCATTCTGTTTATTGCCAATTCAGTTATTCAAAAAAGCTAATTTAGAAATTTTTAGCTATTTCTTAACATTGAACTTAGCTACTTTCCTGAAGTATAATGGGCAGCACTGCGCATTGCTCAAAGCTAATATACCCTATTTACTTTCTGGCCGTAAAAATATATCCAAACCGCAAAATGAATATATTAACTCTTTGATGCATATATATTAATCTCTTGAGAGTTTTTAATCGATATCCATAAACTTGATACACATATATCTCAATTCATAGCCACGCTCACTCAGTCCAAGCACTCAGTCTTTTTATTTATATCGTAATATCTATATGTAATCCACATGGACTATAGGCGCAACAAGCCAGCTGGCGGCAGGTGTCATTCCCCTATGAAAATATGCAATATCCAAGCTTGCAGTCGCCAGTGCTGCCCATCTCTCGCACACATTCACAAATATGGACCTCTCTTTCGGCAAACCTATGTGAATGTCACGTCGTTTATTTTATTTTAAGTACCAGGCAAATATTTGAGAGTAGGGAAAAATCTAAATAAATAATTAATCAGGCCTATTCAATGTGTTTGCTTCGATAACAAGAAATTCCTTAATTCGATATCGTAAACAATAGCATTTGTCATAAACAAAGCCAAGCGCTCGTAAGCCACAAATTCAGCTTCAGTAGAAAACGCAACTTGTGGCATCGAGTCTGTCGAGCAATAATTGCAGCTTAGGGTTGTGATATAATAAAGTGTGCCTTAAATTTTGAACAATCGAATGGATGCACACGGTGCCAAACGAGCCGCTGAACGTAAGTTGTCAAAATCAAATTAAATCCATTTCTAAATCAGTTTCGACTTCCCTTTCCATAGCCAATGCCTATGAGCAGCTGGCCAAGAAGATCTGGCGTCCCACCATCACCGATTCACAGCTGGCCATGCCCGTTCATATTGATGATTCGCCTCCGCCCGATTCGGAGTCTCTCATGGAGCCGAGTGCAGCGGCCACATCTGGTTTTTTGAATGAGGTACTGAATGCACTCTATGGCGATACCACTGGCCATCCGGAGAACGGCAGCTTTAGCTATCATAAGGCAGCCGAGCATTATGCGCTCTCCGGTGACGATTATCAGCCGCAGACGCAGACGCAGCCCCAGGCTCCACAGCAGACCCAGTCATATGCAGCGGGTGGTGCACAGAAATCGCAGCAGCCGCCGCCGCCCGGCTTCGAGCGAGGAGCTAAGGCACTCTACGATCGCAAGCAGCCAGCAATCGTTGGGCACAGCGCACGTCCTGGCGCTGTAAGTTAATAGAATTTGGCTGCCAAAGTTAACAGATCTTAAGTAAATTGCCTTGAACAACTTTTCCAGAGCTCTGCCTATAGTCAGCTGTTGCCGGGACTGCCGCATCAGCAGGGCTCGCATGGAGGCAGCGATCTAAGCGGTCGCGGGGCCGGACCACCAGGCGCCGCTTCCATTAACGAACTTTCGCAGCTGTATTTGCAGCTGTTGCAGCAGCAACTGCCGCAACAACAGGCACAGCAGCAGCAGCACTTGGTTGCCGGCGCCTCGAACAACATGTCCATGCCCATCTATGGCATGGCCTCGGGCAACGCCAATGACATAACCCAGGTGTATGCCCAGCTGCTGGCGGCCAATTTGCGTCAGAATGCCACACAACATCATCAGCAGCAGCAACTGCAGCACCAGCAACAGCAGCAGCAACAGCATCATCATCAGCATCATCATCAGCAGTTGCACCAGCAGCAGCAACAGCAGCAGCAGCAACAGCAACAGCAACAACAGCAGCAGCAGCAGCAACAGTCGTCCAATGCGGCAGCTGCCGCTATACTCTACGAGGCAATGCTGCAGCAACGCGCGCTACAGCACCATCAGCTGCAGCAACAGCAATTGCAGCAGCAACAGGCGCAGCTGCAGCAGCAACAGCAGCAACAGGCCCAACAAATGCCACGCACGCCGCGGGGCATCTACGGCGGCAACTTCTCAGCTGCTGGCAACAAGCCGCCAACGCCGGACAACAAATAATTAAAAAAAAAAACATACAATTTTACAAAATTTTTGACAATATGTAGTTTCTCAGGCAGAGCTCCATTCGATTATTTTGCAATTTTTTTTTGTCGGCCAACAAAATAATTTTACAAATTTATTTCAACATATTTTTACAGAACTCTATTTGTTTATTTCAAATAAAACCAAATATTTGGCTTTATATTATCATAAATCAATCAAGATCTCCTACAGATCCTGAGTTTCATGGGCATCAGACAGATATATATATATATATATATATATATATATATATATATATATATATATATATATATATATATATATATATATATATGATTTAATTATGGTTTACATATGGTAAGATATAGATAGATTTGTCAGAGCATAAATTTCTTTTTATTACGAAATGTGTAACATTTTTAAGAAAACGGTCGCCGACCACGCGAGGTATATATATAATTGATCATTATCAATTAGACTTTCAGTTTAGAAATGCGTCCGTCTCATCGTTGAAGATATTTGATATTTCGGAATAGATCGGATCGGGCAGGTTTTATGGAAAACATTTTGTTTATCAAGATATCCTAACCCAACTTGGCATTTACATATGTGTTTCGATGTGGTTTTTTAAAGTTCTTTTAGAAAATTTGCACAAAATTCTGTCTTCTTGCTTGAAAAATGTGCTTCAAAATTTGTTAAAAGAGAAAATTGAATTTTCGCTTTTAACTTATATTGTTAGCTCTACAGTGTTAAAAAGAAAACACTTGAAATTTCATTGAATTTTTTAATGCCAACACACGAAAGTAGAATGAAAGAAACATTGTAACTTTTTGTTTGCCATTCGATCCACTTGTTTAATTAGTTAAATAATAGAAATGTTTTTTTTTTTTTTTTAATTATAATTTTTGTTCGCAGTTCTTTTTTTTGTGTAATTTTTCAAACGTTTTTATCGTTTAATTCTGATTGTTTCATTTCATTCCATTGAGTTATGATACTCAGTGCACACTGAGTTTTCATCGAGAATGGTTCGCAGCTTAAGCCACAGGTGCAAAGCCCACGCGATTCTCTCCGAAATCGAATTGTGTATAGAACTGGCCGATGAAGACATCACCAAGAATCCAAAAGTCGGTGTTGATATACGTAAAGCTGGACATGCAGAAGGTGGTGTTGTTCTCCGTGAAGCTGCTTATGTACGCGGAGGCGGGCAGGTTGAAGATGCTGCCGCCAATGTTAAAGCTAAGCACGGGCAGAGAATCCACCGTGGAACAGTCCACATAGTAGTCACCGTCCATAAGGTAGCCACCGATCAGCTGATTGAGCTGCGTGTAGGAGCTGCCAGGGCAGGCCAGCAGGGAGGTGCCCGTATCGGCAATTGCCTGGCAATTTGAGCAAACAACAAAGCCATTCATCACGGCGCTGGTCACCACAAATTGCCAGTAGCCTTCCTGGGAGACTGGGACATAGGTCAGATTGCCGCTGAAGAGCTGATAATCGACGCCACCGAGCACCAGCTGGCCACCGTCCTGGGCGGAGCCAGTGCGTGCCAGATAGAAGCCAAAGCTGGGCTCATCGATCAGACCCTGTTCGTAGAGATTGTAGAAGGGCGGCACCACCTGATCCACGGCAATGGTGCTGTAGCCCATGCCCAGGATGCCATCGAACGGCACGCCAGTGAAGCTGCCATTTGGCTGGGAAATCGCCTCGCCAAAGGTCTGACACGCAATGCTCAGGCCATTGATGGTGACCGTATCGGTGGACAGAAAGCCGGTCAGACTGCCCGTGCCATACTGTATGGAGAAGCTCTGGCCATTGGCCACATACGTGCTGGAGGCGCTTGAATTGTATTGATTGTGATTCTGGCAGGCCACATCGCTGGGCAGACACTGCACCGATGGCACCCACAGATTCGCAGAGCCCGTATCGAAGACCACATTGAAGTACTGCGCGGGCGTGCCAATGCCAATCACCCCGTAGTAGTCCATATTCTGGTTGTTGGACAGCGTCTCGATTGTGTAGTCATCGCTGCTCTCGCTGCTCTCATCGCTGCTGGGATAATCATAGTTGGGCGCCGCATAATCCGGCACATATAGCTCCTGCTGCTGCGGATGGTATTTCTGGTGCAGCCAGCGGGTGGCCGACTTTAGATGCTGGCGTGTCTTCTTGTGCTGGTGCTTGTGTATGGGTACGCGGTGCAGCTCGGCGCTGACCAGCGCCACAAGGGCCAACAGCAGCAGCAGACACTTGAACATTTTGTTTGGTTGTGACATTTTTTTTAGCTATTTTGTAGCCTTGACTGGGCCACTTTGGCGGGCACTGCGGTCAGACACTGCTTTATATATGCCTGCGATAAGGCTAAAGCTGTTTAGGATTGATCACAGTACGATAAAAATGTTTTAAACTTATCGTTAATTGTGGCATAATTGATAAATGAAGTGATTGATACATAGCTGGGCTTGTATACACTCAGAGAAAAAGGTGTAGGTATTCTAAAGTTAATTTATATATATATATATATATATATATTTTAATTATATCTATCATTTTAACTAGTCGATTTTCACACATTTTCCTCTCCACTTGGGCAAGCATTTTGTTTGTAATGAAGCACGACCGATTTTATGTTTTTTTTTTTGTGTCATTTAAACAATCTGATTTTCACTCATTTTCCGCTCGACGTGGTGAATCGCTTGCACGCTTAATAGAATTCCCACGCACTTTCTAGTATAAATACCCTTCCGGGCTTAATATTTATTTTATATTATATCCATCTCATTCATCCATTTCCGGTCACGAATTTTCTTTTATGACTGTATTCAATTCCCATCATTACATTTTGATTTTCACTGTCACTTGCCGCTCATGTGGTGGAACAACTTTTACACATATTTTCATTAAGAACTAAGTCCCAAAGAATTCCCAGTTTCTTTTCCGTTCGGGTGGAACTACTTAGACTAGCAATAGGTTGTTTCTTATTTTTGTTTCTTATTTATCCTTTAGGTCGATTGGACGAAATTAAAATTTCTTTTGTGAAATCATCCTATATATGTCAAATGTTGACCATCATTCATTATTAACAAACCTCCATTATTGCGGAGCTAAAAATTCAATTTCATAAATTTGTTTCAAAAAATGTTAACAAATTGAAATTTTGCATTGCAATTTCGCAAAATGTTTTCGCATTGTCAGCATAGAGATCCGGAGATCTAGTAGGCCAGCTTCAGAGCAAATGTAGCACAATGAAACTTATAAAATGTTATTAAAATACTACACTTCAAAGAACACACACACATATACAAAAATATAAAATATATAAAAATAGCAAAAAAACAAAAAAAAAAAAAATAATAATAAAATAAAAACCAATAATAATATATAAATAAAAAAAAATAAACCGATTCAAAATGAATTATAATGCGATATCGACACAGGAAAAGCCGTTCCTGAAGCTCATGATGGCCGACTGGCATGCCCGAGTCAGTTGTCTTTGTAATGTGGCCAGTGCACGCTGTGCCGATACCTTCGACTTGCGATATTCATCGCGTAAGCTGTGCAATGAGACGCGCATAGAGCGCCACTGGTTAAAAAACGAGACGAATACAGCGCTGGACAATCGGTAAGTTGTACAAGGCCTTTGCGATTGCCAGTATGCTGAGATTTGATATTTGTGCGCAGCATTTTGGAGGTCACAAGCTGGCGTGAGATCATTTCCAAGGCATTTGAGCGCCTGGAGAACGAAATTAATTTGCTGAAGGGGGCGAAAACGGCGGCAGAACAAGAGCTGGATCGAGAGTCACGCCAAATATCGGTGATAAAAGAAATGCTTAGTCTGCGCGACAATCGCATCGCATCCGAGCTGACCTACGACAAGGCGAGCTTTGAGATCAAAAATGAACTGGTCTTATTGGAAAACAATCGGCGTTTGCTGTCGGAACTCATCCAGAAGGCATGGGAGAAGCTTTTACATCTTGAGGAGGTGCGCTTCAAGGTTGATCAAGAAGTCAAGAACAAGCTGGAGACCATAGAGATAGACAGTGCACAAAGGTCGCTAGATAGAAATTCATCTGAAATATCCTACAAAGTGGAGGCTATTCCCCTAGAGTAAGTACAGAAATAGGGGGTTTCTTAAAGGTGCGATGCTTTCTATTTGGTGCCAATGAAGGAATATGACTGCAACTTAAGGTTTCTCATAATGGCCTTCTCATTAAAATCGGAATATTTGCAGCTTCCAGACATATAGTGCATGGTTGGAGCATACACAAAATGTAAAGACGTCGGTGGAAAACGAACTGGTCGATGCAGCTGCCATGCGGGAGGCGCTGCACTTGTGTAGCCTAAAGGCACGCGGCATTCTGGCTGGCCAGGATGAGTGTACCGAAGTCTATATACGCATTCGGGTTTTCCAGACTCAGCAGGTGATCAATGAGCTGTTGTGGCAGCAGATGAGGCTGGGCGAAGAGATGAAAGTGACCGTCTGCGAGATTCAGACGCTGGAGAATGAAGTGCGCGATGCCTCAAAAGATATACGTTTGGCCGAGACGCGACTGGAGAATCGTGCACAACGCTACAAAACTGAACTGTGCCTGGACAATGCACACGATCTTCTGTGTCGGGAGCTGGAAAATCTGCGCGAGATTCGTCGCTGTCTGCAGAACAAGCTGGATGAATTGAGGTTGAATTGGCAAATAATATCGGAGCATGCACAAAAGATCAGCTATGATCTGGATAAGAAGCAGCTTACGCTGATGAATGACAAGCAAATGCTGGTGGAGCGTCAGCACTTCAAGAATGACGAGGCTGGACTGAAGTTGCCCAGTTCGAGTCCCCAGACCGATCGAAATATTGTTCTCACACACACTGAGAATATAACTGAAAAGGACTAAGAATGCATCGAATAATGTAGTGTAATCATTTTTACTTTTAATAAAGTGTCGGAATGAATAGCTGAAAACTGTTGAGAAGATGTTTCATCTATTATCATAAGAAATTTCATATAAATATAATTATTTAGCAACAACTCTCCAGTTAAGCGATATGAAACAAGTACGAGTTCTTTAACACGTTGCGTCTTTAAAACTCTAAAGTTTTGCTTTGCACCGCACTCGTAAACGTTTAAATTTGACATAAGATGTTTTCATATTCATAAGATGTTTCATCCTTAACTATAATATATACCTTACAAATTAAATATGTTGAAACTTAAACTCGCATTACAGCGTATTTATCGTGCCAGCGGAAAAGCTCTTTAATTTTGCTTTGCGTCCCATTCGTAAACGTTTAAATTGTTTTCATATAAAACTATCCTCATACAGAAGATGTTTTATGATCAAATAAAATATATTTATGCACTAACTCACCAATATTGCGGCAATTCTAGACGATTACAGGGTATTTCTCAGGTCACGCCATCTTAAGAGCACTTATCATTTTTTTTGTGTCGCATTCGTAAACGTTTTAGCAACGGCAGCAGCGCTCTAGCAAATGGAAATAAAACAGTTTATTAATTTTAAAAGTATTATTCATAATTTTAAATTAATTCTATTTTAATTAAACTCATAACAAACAACTCATAATTTTTTCCAGTGTTGTCATGCTACTGCGCACTCTTAACGTGCTCTAAAATTACACGTGCTAAGCTCAGGTATTTATCAATGAAGCTATCTTAAGTTCTCGAAATTAATTGAACAAATGTGAGCCCATTATTACTCATCAGTTTTTGAGAGGTAAACAATGCGAATTGTTTACCAATGTTAACCGAATATTATTATCTGTCTTAAGTGTGTCTGATAATGTCTGATAATGCGAAAGTAATCTATAATGGGGTGAAATGTACAGAAATAGGAAAATTATCATAAATAAGGCTTAGGATTTTCAAAGGAAATTGAAATCGGAATCTAAATTTCAAACTGAAATGCCATGTACTCTATGGTAAAATATATGGTGAATTTACTATATATATATATTTTTTGGATAGTTTTAGTTTTAATCCTATAATATTTCAATGTTGTATTCTTACAGACAGTTGAGAGGAATTTCTTGGAAGTGCATATAGTTTTATTAACTTTGGTAGCATGTGTAATAAAATTAAATATGGTGTAACAATTGATAGAAATATGCTATGTAAATAGTCTTATATACATTTTTTTGTTCGATAGTTTATGGTGCAATTTTTATACCCTGGTAAAGATTTGTATTATTCTGAGATCGACGCGTTCATACATGCGGAAAGATGAATAGTCGGAAGGACAGACAGACGGACATAGCTAGATCTACTTGGTAACTGATGCAGATAATGAATATATATGTATATATAATATTATATTTCAATCGGTTCAGAGTTTTAAAGTTCGTTTTAAGAAATCTTTTTCAAGATATTATATATTATATATTATAAAGTCTGAATAGTTTAAGATAATAAATTCTTCCCAATTGATTTAACAGTACTGATGTCGCATGTCATGATACTAGATCTTAGGCGCTATGCCAACGCGTTTGTACTCCATGTCGAACTCCATATAGAAGGGGCCCATAAACACATCACCCAAGACCCAAATGTTAGCGTAGTCCGTGCCACGGTCGTCGGTTAGCTCGGCGCTGCCATCATCCAAGCTGGTGAAGCCCGAAACACACACATCCTTATACTGAACCACATAGCTGGCGGGGGGCAGCACGAAATCGCGCCGACCAATGTTGAATGTGATGCTCGGCAGCGTGGACACACGGGAGCAGGGCAACGTATAGACGCCATCGCGCTTGTCCGCCTCGGTCAGTCCGAGCTGCGCATTGATGCTCTGGAGTGCGGCGCGAGGAGCAACAATTAGTGAGGTGCCGACATCGACAATGGCCTGACACTTGCTGCAGAGCTTGTTGCTGCTGCCGAGGACAATGCTGGCGACGGTGAACTGCCAGTAACCGACCTTGGACAAGGGCACATAGGTCAGGCAGCCGCTGTACAGAGTTGGATCGCTGGGTCCCAGCAGCAGCGTGCCACCATTGGAGTCGATGCTGCCCGTATTGTTGCGATTGAGATAGAACGAGAACGTCGGCTGCGAGATGAGCTCCTGTTCGATCAGATTGTACATGGGCGGCTTGACATCCCCAATCGAGATCTGCTCAAAGCCCAGTCCAAAGATGCCATCGAAGTTGGAGCGACTGAAGACGTCCGGGGGCAGCGAGGTAATCTCCGCAAACGTTTGCCCCTTGATGCTCAGGCCTGCCAGCTGAACGGTGTCCGTGGAGAGGAAACCCTTCAGAATGGTGGCCTGATTGTTGCGCGTGGCGTACTGTATCTCAAAGGCGCTGCCATTGGCCACATAGCTGCTGGACAGGCTGGAGTCGTAGCGCTGCAGCTGCAGACAGCTGTCGGCGGGGCACTGTACCGAGGGCACCCATAGATTGGATGAGGCCGTGTCGAACAATATCTTGAAGGTTTGGCTGCTGCCGATCTTAATGCTGCCATAATATTCCGTATTGTAGGCATTGCCCAGCGGCACTTCCGCATTCCCTTTGCTGGCAGACATAATCTGCAGCGCTCTCACCGTCTTTAGCCCGAACTTGGCACGCAGCGCCGTCGTCTCGTATTGCAGATACTTGAGCGACTCCTCGCGATTTTTCTGCCGCTTCAGCTGCACCTGATGCCCCCTTCTGCGTCGTCTCCCCTCCACGCAGGCGCTAAACAGCAGCAGTTGCAGTAGCGCCAGTCCCAGTAACAAATTCGGCATCCAATTCCAATGCATGTTCTCAACTTAATGTGGCCCGCAATTCATTCAACCTCACGTATTTATAATAATTGTAATACCATATGCGAAAAGTGCCGAATATTTCAAATACTGCTGCGTGCTGCTGTTTATCTCAGGGGCTCAGTTATTTTCTGGGGCATTCAAGAGGATGGATTTGATCAGCTCGGCTCAAGCTAAGAAACGTGCCGCATAGGCAATTTATTATCAAATATAGAAATCGTTTACTTTTTGCTAGTAATAAGAAGCTGCAAAACGCTTGGGATTCTTATGGATAACAACCTTTAAAATATATACATATATATTTTCAAAGATCCAAGTCAAGTTCTAAAATCCCTTAAATCAAAAAAAAAGATATCTGGGCATAATAAATTTGGTATTGTATTTTTCAAGAACAATTTTTAATTTTGATATATTTCTATTCTTCCAAAATTTTGTTTGTGTGGCGCCATCGTGCGGCCGATGGAAGCGCAACTTTCGCCCTCTAACGGCCTGAATCTTGCGCCATCTGTTGGCGAGCAGTGCAGTACTTGTTGAATAGCCAAGACAATAACCAACATTTCCTAATTTCTTAATTATTTTAAAATAGGTTTTTTGTTAATAATTATATTAACATTTTTTTTAAAATAATTAACAAATTTTTTTTTGGAAAATTTAAAAACTTTTTTCATATTTCACCAATGGTTAAAATGAAAAGACTCATGACCAAAGTAAATATTCTAATTTTTTTAAATTAAAAATTGAGTATATAATAAAAAAACCCTAGCATAACACTTTTAATAAAACAATTTAATTTAATAAAAAAAAATAAAATTCAAATATAATTTTACTTTTAATTTTAAGAATATGGAAAAATATGAACCTAATTTTATTCAAAGCCCTTAAGCAAAAATGTATAAGTATAAAAAAGAGCTCAAAGTCTCTAGAACCAAACAAGATATAAATTATATTTATGATTTGATATTAAATCTTTATCTTGCGGAAATAATAAAGATTTGGTTTTGCAGCTTTAACTATGGCCCAGCGATCCGCAATGTATACTTTCCATCCGTCCATACCAATTGCCTGGGGTACTCAATACAAATATTAGAAGAGAGAATAGGCTTAGACTTACAGCATAATTAATTGAAAATTGATTGAATCATTTTTATACATTCGTGCAAATAACTCTGCCTGATCTTTGGCCACAAAACATAAGCAGAAAGTCACATAGGGAAGACCCAAACGTAATACTTCTTTGACTCTTAAGTTAAAAAGAACGCAGCTTAGTCAAGCAGTTGGCCAATACTTTTGGGCCAATAAGCAGCGAAATGAAAGTGATTGCAAAAGTTTTTGCGCAGGCAGCCGCCTCATTGACGCTTAAAATATGCCAAGTTTTATTTGCTAATTGCAGCGGGCCGAAAGGGCAGAGGCAAGTGAATGGGACAAGGGGGCGGGGGGCAGCTGCTGCAGTGTAAACAGCCGCAAGCAGAAAACTTGCAATTCCAATGCTGGCCAAGAGCCATAGAAACAGACAGAGTTGGAGACATAATAGATAGATATAAAGCAAGAGAGAGAGAGAGAGGGCGGGGGTTGCGGGCTAGCCCTGGAGCTGTGACAACGTTTACAGAAATCACACAAAAAACCGCCGCCGGTGGGCAGAAGTTTTCCACAGAAAACTCGAAGGCAACGTTTTTCCGCAAATTTCTTTAGCAAGTTCTGTGTATGTGTGTGTGTGTGTGTGTGTGTGAGTGTGTGTGTGAGTGTGTGGCAAGGGTTTGGGGCGCCACGTTGTAATTGAATTTGCGTCAAGTTCTATTAAGTGGCGTAAACTTTTGGCCTGCGGAATCGAACTTGGCGCCCAGCCGCATGTGCATTTTTCATATGTTTATCGCAGTGTTCAATATAAATGCTCCTCTTCTATCTAACCCCCCATGCCCCTTCACCCACAATTTCCCCTGCTCTAACCCGATGCCACTTGGTTTGTTATTGGGCCGCTTTTTCTGACAAGTCTGCGCAATGAAAGTGACTGCGACGAGACTGAAAAACATTGCCTGCGAGCTGGTAGCTTATTATATCCTAGGACGAGGGTATTGTTAATGTCTTACGAAATATGTAACACATGGAAAAAAATTCTGCAACTACATTGGGTATATATTCTTGATCTATGTCTATGGTCGGTCGAAAATTATGTTCTTGTGTGACAACTTCTTTGTTTATGAAGATATATCAACCAAACTCGTCATTTTTGAATTAAACTCTTCTCCTCATATATATACAAAATCTTTTGAACATCAGATTACTATATCATATAGCCGCCATAGGAGCAATCGATCGAAAATTGATTTCTTGTGTAAAAAACTTTTTTTTGTTTTGAAGATGTCTCGACCAAACTTTAGATATACAGGCTCTACCATGCTTTTACTTATAAACAAGGCTTTGTCCACATTTGGATACATATAGGAAAATTTGGTTGAAAAATCAGATCTCCTGACCAAGCACTATTTGTCTCACATATCTGCAAACTATAAATAAATAAATGAAAAAAACAATTGTCTGCAAAGAAAGCTTTGCAAGGGTATTGAATCTTCCCAGTGCCTTGCTGAGCCTTTATATCTGGTTTTTTGTCTGAGTTAGGAACTGTTCTTATCGCCCAATTGGCTGTCATTTGCCAGTCGACATGTGCGGTTATCAATGAAGCATTAAATTGTATTGCCATTTTAGAGTTTGAGTTGATGTTACAATTCCTTTTTAGATGTGCCCCAAACTGCATGTCTCGCAAAATATCTGCCAATCTCTTTCAAGCATTAGCTGCAAATCTTTGGCAAAACGAAAAAAATCACTTCATTTGTGTTTAGCCGTGCGCACCAGACAATCCACTCATTTCCATTCATTCGCTCATTTATAACGAACATCTTTAGCAAATTTCTAGCCTCGAGCTCATTTCGTATGCAGAGTACCATCAAAAAACTGGACCCTTAGTTATGGCCAATTTATGCATTGTACTCTACATTATGCAAAGTGAAAGGAAAGCAGGAGATGGGCTAGTAGAAAAGTCAAGTGCAAGCGCATTAAATGGTTAATGTTGTACATTTTTTATTAGTTTTTATCAGTTTTCAGTTTTACTATCTGTTACCAGCCCGGGACTAGGTCACGGGGCTCAACAATAAATCGGTAACATACGACGGGGCAAAAAAGCACAAGATGAAGAACCCGAAGCAGGTCGCAGCTGCTGTGCGAGTGCGACGTGTGACATCAAATATTAAGATTGAAAACGGCAGCTGGTGACATGTTTTCAGTTGTATTTCGGGTTTGTTTTCGGCTTTTATTCAACGCTTTACACCCTCTGAGCCATAAAATGGTTAAGACGTGAGCATAATCCCAGATATTGTGAACAAAATTATTTGATATTTACGAGCATATTCAATATATATGGCTTTGCATGTGTGAGAATCCAACACATAATTCTGGCCATACTTTAAGTAGTGAGTAAAAATTAAAAAAAGTTAAAAGCAACGGAAGTCAACACGGCAAGGAAACTAGGATATTTATTTAACGCACACGAAAACATCAAGAAAAAAGTAACGAGCAACTATGAAACACCAAGCAAAAAGTAACGAGTAATTATAAAATTGTATATAACGAGCAACTAGAAACATTAGCTAGACGCAAAGGAGAACAATGAGATCAAACAGAACAATGAGCTGACAGTGATATAGAAAAACTAGCAAGAAAATAGGATAATCAAGCGGGAGAGAAGAAATCAAAAGCAACTAATAACGTCTAGCTTGTAACTAACGAGTAATTAGAGATAATAGATGAGTAAATGAAAACGAGAAAATACAAAAAACTAAAGCATTGCGAGAAAAAAGATTATGAGGACAAAGTAACGAGTAGCTAGAGAAAATTAACAATAAGACTAAATCAACGAGTAGCGAGAATTAAAATTGGTAAAGGGAAGCGATTGTAGCGAGCAGCAATATGTGGATGCTAAAGAGTTGTATTTCGAGACAGAGTTAGTAAGTATAGATTCAAATATATTAAGGCAAATAACAACGAATATGCCATAGGTGACGAGTAAAAGAATTTAATTGTGCTCTGTATTTCCCATTTATGTAAAGCAGCAAAAAGAGGATGTTAAAGAGTTAAAAAAAGGCAATACTATAAACCAGATTGTGCTTCGTCAGACAGATTAAACTGAAAAATGCTGATATTTGATTTGATTATTAATTTGTTTTAGTAATTGGTCAATTAGAGAATTCTCTTCTTGAATTTCTATTTGCCCAATATGTGAAATAAGTCTCAGATATCAACAAAATCTCGCAAAATGAATGAACTGCAAGCAGTTTTCAGCAAAACTCTTTGCACACATTCGCAGTCGACTGAGTCAGGCAGCAAAAACGGCAACAACAACAACAAGAATAATTGCTAACAATAGCCAAGGCCAATTAATTTGTATTTATGGACAGGACGGCTAAACACATTCTGTTTACACTACTCTATACTTAGCTGGGCCCAAAAGCAACAACAACAACAACAGAAGCTTTGCAGGCAAATTGAAAGACTTTTGTGCCTAAAACCAAATAAACATAAAATACACTTGTTGTGCGTGTGTGTGTGTGTGTGCGTGTGTGTGTGTGTGTGCGTGTGTGTGGTTATGTTTGTGTGTGAACACTTCATTAAATTTTGTGAAATGCAACAGCTGCTAGCCTAATAACAGGACAAACCGCAAAACTAACAATGCCCAACAATTTCAACAATTTCTGCAAAATTTTGCAATTGCGCAGAAATTTCTGCTTTTAATATACTTGATTTAATATACGTTTTTTATTGATTGAGGAAATATTTATAAGCTGTTGGCTTAGGCGGTACGATAAGGATTTGGCCCATGTTTTCTGTGGCCCACTGATGGGCTCAGCCAGTCGCCAGGACAATTGACAGGATAAACAAGGACACAGCTCTCCCGAACTCGCATGTAATATGTTGTATATGTATATGTATATGCTGACAACTATTTCGGTTTGGTTTGGTTCACCGATATCCATTCAAATTGTCAGCCATGCTTCATGCCTCACTCCATCCCCCACGCACACATGACAGCTATTTGCTTTTATGGCAGCTGTGTATGTGCGTTTGTGTGTGTGAGTGTGTGTCTGTCGAGGACATGCATACGTCAGATGGCTGTACAGTTTATCCAGTATATAAACTTCAACAACATACGTGTACACACCGAAATGCCCCTCTACAACTATTTCCGCTTACTGCAAACAAATCCAGCTAGCAAAACATCACAAGCAAAAGCAACAACAACAACAAAAGCAACAGCAACAGCGACAACAACAATAGTTGGAACAATGACCGGGTCTATGGCGCGTATACGCAATATTGGCATATCGAGTTGGCATCCATTGAATCCGTTTTGAGAATCGTGCACATAACAGCAAAATGTCCTTAACCCCGTCTCATTAAATATGTTGACATGTTGATAAATCGATGTAATAGTCCACTTTGACTCGATTAGACCGGACTTTTGGGCTGTGACAGTTCAATGCGGGGCTCAACTAAATAAGATATTTCTTATGCGATTCCTTAAGAGAGGGTTCCAGAGAGACAGAGAGAGCAATAGAAAGAGAGAGAGAGAGGGAGAGATATTGTGTGCCAATTGAAGACGAGATAATTTTTACAGCTGAATAAACTATTAAGTTAAACTAAATAAATTAAAGAATATTAATATTATAACTAGTTATATAGATTGTATAAAAAAAGGTTAAATTGACTTAACATTTAAAAAATGTAAACAGTCTCATTAAAACTTTAAAGTTACTAAAATGGGATACAAAAAACAGACAAACGGACGGATGGACGGATATATAGTGATATCAACTGGTCTGTTAATGCGGATCTAGGGTCAGAATCGTATCTTGGGTCAGAATCGTATTCTTCAATGCGATACATATTTTATGACAAAATTAATAAAAAATACACTTAACAAGGGTAGAATATTTTGTATAGTATTTAAAAGTGTAGAGTTATTGAACGTCTATTTAATGCCAATGCGATTGACTGAATGAATACCCCTAATAAAAACAGGACTCCTTCGTTTTAATGGAAAGACAATAGCAGAGTAGGTTGCTTTTTAAAAAATATAAATAGCTGCAAGCTTTAAAAATATTCATCAAATCACACGAAAAGAAAATAATTCTTAATTATTTTATGATAATTAATAAATAATTAGGGGTAACTAAGAGCTTAAGGAACTCGAAATGTATTAAGCTCCTTTCTTAAAACTACCTGAGCGAGAGAAGGAAAGGGAGAGTGAGCGAGTAGCAAAGCAAGTTTGACACTTAAAGAAGTTAATAGGTTTTAAGCGCCTTTAAGCTCGTTAATCCCAGCTGCTGGAGCTGCTGTCTATTGGCTTCGTTTTATGGCCCATTGTCTCTGGGGAAGAGTTGTCATATTTGATTTTGCATTTTCGTGCTGTGCTTCGATTTGGATGTCTGTCGTTTGCACCCTCATCAGAATTTGTGACAGGGCAAAAACTTTGCGCTTAAAAATAAATCAAAACTTTTCATTCGTGCATTATTTCCCCAGATAAATGTGCTGATAATTTGTATGTGTTTTTTTGCATATGTCAACTTTTGTCAATGGGCCAAGAGTTTTAGCAAAACTTTTCCTTTGCCACGCAGACGTCTGTTTGCCAAGTTCTTGCATCGTTTTGTCTACGTTTTTGGCTTGAGATTTGGCTAAGATAACATTCAGAGCAAATGGGGGCCAGGGCTGGAAGCGATGCGGCTGAACGTAGCTTATCCAAAAGTACCACGCACATGCGTACATAGAAAATAAATACAAATATGCAAAGTTAAAACTGATTTAATTTTTTTTATACCACTTTCCAAATTTATTTTAAACTATAATATTAGTCGTATGTGCAAAGAAAGCTTTTCAGCAAGCTGCGCGTTCAAGCTCTAATTGCTTTGTCTAAATCCAATAAATTGAAATGAAAGCTTAAAGCTTTTATTAAAAAAATCGTATATCATTAAAGCTTCAAGCGTATTTAAATGCTTTGTCTAAATACAAGAAGGCGCAATGAAAGCTTTTAGATTGTTTTCTCTAAAAGAAACAATTAATTTAAGTAACTTCTTCAACAGCTTAAAGCTTAAATCAGACTTTCCATACTTCGTTTATAGCTATGCTTTCGCATAGTTTCATCTTTATATTATCCAAAACTTTATGCTGAAAAATGATTAACTGATCTGTCAATTTGTCGAGTAACTTCTCTCGTTTTCTGCTGCGTTTTCTCTGCCCATTTAAGCACCTCTCCGTAAGTCAAAGCTTAACTAAAATCAATCAAAGCTCTTGTGTAAGTGGCATAAAAATTGATAAAGTATACGACACGTTGCCAGGTACGGAGGCAGCTCATATGAAACTTTTCCTATCTAAACTGCACACATCCGAAAAGTTGTCAAATTTGAGCCCTTCAAAAGCATCATTTTGGTGTAAACAATTCAATTGCATAAATATGGAAAGTTTTCAAAAAGTTGACAAACAAAAAAATTTGAAGGACGGTAGGGAAAAAGAAAACCGACAACATTTACACACTTTATTTCATAGCCGGGTAATGTGCAAGAAATAATTTTACAATTTTATTCAATCAAAGTGTCGACTCGATTCCGTTTAACAAAAGCAGCCGAAAAACCCAATTGAAAGAATTGTTAACTTTGGCTAAAGGCAACCCTTAGCCCTCTTCCACCCTGTTGATGTTGAATATTTTGTCACCTATGTCTGCCTACAACGTAGCCAACAAAACTTCGGAAGTTATTTAAAACATTTCCGTTCGCATTTCGGTTTTCGTTTGTAAAGAAAAATGCGTTTTTCATGCTAATGTCAAACCATAATAGATTCGACCCCCCCATAGACCCTCAATACCGCTTGCATTGTGCTTCTAAGGGTGTAAGGGGCGCATGCCTCCCCACCCAACATGTGTTCTGAGATTTCTGGGGCATTTAATTGAAGTGCGGCACATTCGAATTTTGTGGGCGTTCACGATGCTGAGTTATTTTGCTCTTGAGAATTTCAATTGGAGCTCGGCAACTTTTTTTTTGGCTTGGCTTGAATTGTATGGGCGTGTCCACCTGATAGGGCTCTTAAGTTGCATTGTGTCCCAGTTGGCAGTCAAAAAAGCAGGTAATATTTCAAAGTAGATTGGATAACTGCGATAATATGAGCAAAAAGTAACTTTAAAATTCTTCACAGCTTCAATATGTTACTATTTGGGCGAACTTTGTAAGGCATGTGTAAGTTTTATGACTTTGTTTGGCAAATACATAGGAGTTAATTATAGATAGATACTTAAGATCAAAATACTCTATCAGAAATACAGCAATCAGCGTTTAGTTCTTATGTTTAGTTGAAAGAAAATATCTATTTTATTCATCAACAATAAATTGCAAGTCAGTTCAAAGAACCGTGGCAACATGAGCTAAATAAGTTCTTGCGGCAGCTGCGATATTTCCTTGTTTAGGGGAGGTGCAGCTAAACAAATTAAAGCACAATTTAATTTCCCATTTGTTAATGACAACCTAGCAAAAACTGCATTCCACACACACAGAGACTTGAACTAAATGCAAACAAATGAGCAGAAACGGCGTCTCACATTTTACTAGCAATTTGTTGGCTTGAGAAGGGGCAAAGGGTGGTGAAATGGGGGGAGTGGGGCCAGTGTCATTTGAAGTGTTGCAGCTTCGTTCTTCGTGTCGCCTCGCTGACAGCGAAAATAAAAATTTTTCAGCAGCCCAGACGCAGATACAGATACACATACCCAGGTCGGGACAGAGACGGGAACAAAGAGGCTGTCGGACAATAAACACATGTTTCAGTTTGTAATGCACGGGGCCATAAAGTTACCGCAGAGCTCAGCCCCCGCCCTGCCCCGCCCCGCGCCGCCAGCACAGAGCAGTCTCTTTAAATGGTGCAAAAAAAAAAAAAAAAATAGAAGAAAAAATAATACAAATACAAGAAAAGTAAAATATAATGCGAGGGCAGCCGAAAAGTATCTGCGTTCTGTTCCTTTTATTTGTTTTGTTGACTCTCTGCGAATACATATGCCCTTTACGGTTGGCTTTTGCACGCGGCCTGCCCAAACGGGGATTATGCTTGACAATGGGACATCTGAGAACAAACATATAACATAATCTATTTTCAGTTTATAAACATGTTTAACTTGTAATTGAAAACATTCTTTGAGCTCAGGCTAAGACCTTTCAAATACGTGTTGAATACGGTTTCCAGTCGTTTCTATGCCAAAATGTTGTGAAAACTGAATAAATTATGAGCGAATTTGACAGAGCTTGGCTTTGACTCATAATACATATTTACTTATTCACAAAAACTATATTATATTTATTTACATATAATTTGTAAATAAATATTTAACGAATTCTTCCCTTTTCCATTTGATATTTTTAAACATTTTTTGCAAAACGACTTCGGAGCTGTTTTTGGTCAAGGCTCAGACATTTTTTTAAACTTTTTTCTCTATAAATTACACAAGTTTGTGTGCACTTCATAGACTTTCACAGACTTTTACGGCGTTGCTCAGACTTCATTAATTATTAATAATATTATTCGTATTCGGATAACTTGTTTAAAAATACTTATTTTTGGAAATATCGAAATATTATAAATTATAGGAAAAGAAATGTTTAAATTTCGAATGGTAAAATTATATTTTTATTTGATATTTATTTGATACAACTTAGACCATATATAAAAGTTGTTTTTTTTCCATGAACAATACTTTAAAATTTATAGCTAACTTTTGTCGCAGTAAAGAGCATGCAGAAATGGCTAAAGGAGCGCACCATGTTTTTATACTCGCATTTGTAGTGGGAATATCGTCTGCAGTGATGCGTTTGTCTCCACGCCTGTTGTGTCTGTGGGCCATAAACTGGAGCTGGCTAATTATGGCCACTAATGAGCTTGAAATGGCACTTACACAAGCCGAAACAAAAACACACACAAGACCAAGACACAATGCATATAGAGCAGTGCGTACAAGTTGTATTACTTCGTATTTAGACATTTGCTAGCATCGTAAAAGGGGCAACAAAAGGCGACCAACCAATAGCCAAATGTATTCCATACAGCACTTAGGATCCGTATGCTCGTATATGGCACTAATTTATGAGCTGTGCCAACTGCGAGGCTAAGCCGTGGCAAACTACATGCATTTAGCTGCTGGGCTGTGGTCGGCGTCAGCTATTTAAATGAAAGCAGTTCCAAATTAAACAAAATTATGGTGCACAATTACAAATCGTCTGCGCAATGTCAACGAAATTAGCACATTTTATGGGCCGTCATAAAGGGTAGAGGAATTTTTTGTTTAAGTTTTCACACACTCACACAACATTATATTAAGCAGCAGCCAGGCAGACACTATTTATACCCTGCTGGTGGCAATGGCATCAGAAAGTGCCAGGCAAAAAGGAGCATATACATTTCTATATGCTGTTGAGAAAATGCTTGTTTGATTAGTATAAACTGGAAGATAGTATCGCCTGGAAGATACGTTGACGATAGTTACAAACACTCTAATAACAACTAGTTGTAAGCTAGAAATTATTATTTATTGTCGAACTCTAGCTTTGAACTTGCTTCCAATGTACTACCACACCATTACAGGGTATCATTAAGTCATGTACTATCGCGTGGCGTATTGCACACTTTTTGTGCCTTGCAACTGAGGCAAGCTGCCAGTCTCCACGCGGCAGTTGAGTTGCAGTTTTTGCCTCTTCAAATTTCATTGAGATGTCTGTCTACCTCTCTGCCTGTCCCCCTGTCTGTCTGTATGTCTGTCTGTATGTGGGGGCAAGCTCAGGCCCGCACTTCATTGTTTTTACAAGTTATTAAAACATTTTCAGTGAATATTACGAATACGAGATATCGCATGGTCAGACCCGGGCCCAGCTGCCCGTCGCCAGTTGGCTCTTATTGTAAATTTTAATTATTTTCTACAAATGATGATTAAATTGGCCTCAGGCAGCACAGATATTAAATCAATACATGCAATACCCCCGCTCTGCCTTTTAGCCCAGTCTGTCTGTGTGTGTTGGTTTTTGTCGGTGAGCGCGTTTAAATGGCTATAAACTCCGATTGGGCGACAGTTTACCGGTTTACAGTTCATTATGGCACAAATTGACTTTTTGTCGTTACCCAGCACTATGCACAGTTTTAATAAACAAAATGCTGCCAATTTATGGCCCCGGCCAATAAGCGGCCAACAAAAAAACCAGCAGCCAACAAGCGGCAAAAAGTCAACTTGAAAACACATATAAAGAAATTAATGATTGGATGAAAATTTGTTGTCGACCCGGGAATGCTCTATGTTGAGTTATGAGTGGGCATTAAAAGTTAAGCAAATAATATTATAGAGTATTGATTAACATGTCACAACATTAATGTAAATAATTTAATACAGAAGCGGTGGAAAAGTACTGCAAAACTTTTTTGAAAAAATGTATTTTTTTTAATTATTATAGAAATAATTTCAGCTAGTATCATGTCACCTTTATTAGTACCTTAACAAATACTAGTTACTTATATTTAAGAAGCTTTTCTGTTTTATTTTAATACTTTGCAAGCTTTTTCACAAATTCAATGTACCCTTAACAACAGTTTCTGAGAAAAACGAGGCAAAAAATTCAATTAAATGCGTATTTCTAGCCTTGAGCTCTACAATATCTGAGAGAGCGAGCTTACAATATTAACAAGCCATCAATGACATGAAATCCCAGCAAGACCAGCAACAACAACTTCAACGACAAAAACAACAACAACAATTATGTAGTTTGGATCATGTAAATTTGCAATGTACATTACTAAATCAAAAGCCAATATATTGCGGTGCGAGTGTGTGTGTGTATTAATTGAAAAACTCTTACAATTGATGAACTTTTCAAATATTTCTATGGTTGTCCTTTGGTAGGAATGTCAAAAACACAAGCCACACACACAAACACACACACGCACACACATACAGAGATATTTGAGGTACGGACAGCGAGTGAATGACCATTGTGGCCAGGTCACACACACTTGAATGGGTAAATGGCTCAAATTGATTGAATTTTGCACTTTGGCATTCATGAGGCCAACAAATTTGCCTGCTGCAAAATTTATGAAGCATGACAGCCAAAACGAATGATTCTTCTGTCCAAAACCGAATCAAACAAATAACATTAATAGCTTACGAAGAATGCTCGATTTTAAGAGAATCAACTCTTATATTTATAGAGTATATATGGTATATATGTAATATACGCTTACTGACATTGACGTTATTTAAATATATTATGAAATATGAAACACATTGGTGACAGCATTTTAAAATAATTTTCATTTTGAATACATTTAAGGAACCTTATTAATGAAATATTAAATAATTATTGTGTCTAAACTTAAACTAGATATCTTGCTTTATTGCCTTTTAATATTTCTTCTAGCACGAACCGTAGTTAAATAGAATAGTTTGAAATATTTATATATACCACGTTTTATCAATTCGCAAGATTTAATAAGAATAAAATTTTAATGTGAATAAAAACTCTTTTATGAAAAAACAAGTTAACCCGGTTTCTCATATTTTCCCAGACATATTGGACATATTGAAAGACTACATTGTATAAGTGGATTATGGATCTCGCGAATCACCAGGGTATTTAAACTTCGGCAACCCACAGATTCTACGTTTTCAATTGGATTCATTAAGAAAAGTTTACCCAGACCGGATTCTGTAAGAAAAAGTAATCGAAAGAGTTGGAAAATTACACTTAATGGATTTTAATTATGCATTGGCAAAAGTCTCGCAGCTAAAAAGCAAAAGAAAAAAAGTGAAAATAAATAAATAAAATAAAGGAGTATCGTGCTTAGCTTTGGCTTTGAATATTTGATTGAGCCCAATAAGTTCGGCAAGTGAAAGTTGTTGCATACTTGCGGGCGTTATGTCTCGTTTCGATTTTGGTTTCTGGTTCTTAGTTAAACGAAGCATAGAACATCTTGCTTCAAGCGGGCAAGGTGTGGGTTGGGGCTTCTGCTGCTCGTCCTTGTCCAATTCAATTTGCCCGCATTTCAATTTCCTTTCATTTTACGCTCTCTTACGCATCAATGTCCCGCGGCACGTCCTGCCACCAAATCGAATCATCAAAGCTCAACCGCATTGCAGCTCACATATGCGACGAATTTGCCTATAAGTATGCTGGCTAAAATGTGCGCTTATTTGGCATACTTTGTTTTATTTTTATTTTATTTCTTTGCGATTTTATGTGGTTTCATACTTTATTGGGAAGTTCATTGCACGCAGTCTAGCAAATGAGCAACGCCCCCGGAGCTACTTACTGATATGATAAATTATGGCTGATTGCTGAGCGAGTGCCAAGTCATTGGAGACAAATATGCTTTTAGATTTATGCATCTGATTTTTATAGCTAGCCAAAAATAATATGCATAACTAACTGACGCCAATTTATGTTTGTGATAAATGCTGACAGTGCTTGCATTTATTGTCTTTTCCATCTTTAAATTAATAGAATATAAAGTTAAAGAATGGAATTAAATGGCTTAAATCAGCAATAACTTTACAATTAATAGCCACATTCATAAAATAAGTCAAGTATTTTCAGAATTGATGTAAGATTTATATTTAAGAGTTTTCTAAGTAGGGTTTAATAGAATACAATCAAAGCATTAAGCTGAATTATCAGCAAGTTGTTCTTTTCTCTTATCTCTTGCAAATATATTTAAAAACCACATTACAGCTTTTTTTTAAAGCACAAAAACTTTATGCAAGTTTTACTACACACAATTCTTTTTTATTTCAGTCCTCCGTTTCTTTGCTCTTTTGAAAAGAACTTTGAAAGCACATTAAAGCTTTAAGCAATATTTATAATAAAATAATATAGAGTAAAGCTGAATTGCATATTTTCTTTTAATTTGTGGCTGTAAAAGAGTCTGTATATGGCTACAATTTTTGTCCTTTTCACGTCTGAAGAATTTGCTAGCGCAGCCTAATGCTCTTCGCTTCAAGAATTTAGAATTTAAATAACATATTAAAATGTAAAGCGTGAAAATTTGTTTGAAACTCCAATGCAGCCATTGTATACTATTCTTTTGCACCCATGCTTGACTCTGCTTAAAATACGATTTAGCAAACAAATTGCAGTTAATTTGCTGTAAAAAATGGCCAGTAATTAGACAAGTAATTAGTCGGGATTTTCAAAAGTAGAAAGCAAAACCGGAGAAAATAAATTACTTGGTTAGTTGCGCGCTGAATTCTTATATCATATATCCGACTAAGGCAGCTAAGCTCTAGTTCTATATTTCAAGTGGAAGCCGTGGATTCGGCCCGGCAGGCGCATAACAAATGTATTTGAAAATGTTTGGCAACATGTGTTGCCACATTTATGGGCCATTATCGTAGCCCCACACCCGCACACCCGCAAATGGCGTCCCGCTATCGAATTGACGTGAAGAGCTGAATGTGAAAATCTTGCTGGCAATGTCTGGCACATAATACCATTACTTTCTGCACCTTTGTCATGCACATAATGCTAAAATATTATACCGATATTATGCAAATTTTTATTGTTTTTCATGCGGGTGCCCGGCGTGGCCCGGCTCGCACGGTTCACGGCTAAAGGGATTTGGTGCGTGATGAAATTAGGATAATTTAATAGATTATGCTTGGCGTTGATTTTTCATATGTGTAGCATAGACAGGCCCAGGTTCAGGCCCAGGCTGAGGGCCGTTTCGGGTACACATCATGCATTATACATAATACGTAATACGTAATACATACTCGTAATACCTGTTATGTGCCGTCTATGCGTATTGATTGCATTTACTTCAACTCGCACCTTATGCCAGCCATTGTTGTCTGGCTGCCAAAACGACTGCCATCCACTTGGGATTTTGGGATCTTTTCGCCGAGCTAGCTGCTCATTCTTAATGTGCCACCCCATGGTGCGGGTTTTGGGTCTCCTCATTTTTTTTTTTCACCACCCTCAATTTTGGGGCCCTTGCCAGGCACATCACGTACCTTCAAGACGCATTTCGTCACCTGAGCAACGGCTCGCAATTGCTGTTTGGTGGCAGGCTCTCAGTTTTTGTGGCACTGCCAGGTGGTACAGAGGGGTGTTTGCAATCCAATACTTTCGACTCTCGCCATGTCCTTTGCCATAAAATGTTTGAAGCTACTGCTTTCAGTTGTTTTTTCAGTTAAATGTTATAAATAAAAAACGTACTGAATTATGAGGAAACATCCATGGTGTCCGAATAATCTGAAACATTTCTATTTTCTATTTAATTTCCGAACTTGTTGGGTTTTTGAAGGTAAGTTAAACATTTGACGAGCTGGCGATTAGTCGGTTTTATGCATATGTCCATATCGATTCGGCTGATAATGCTGATCGTCGATTTATGGATATATATCATATTCTGCCTGTTAGTTTCGTATGCACATTTTTACCTAATTGCAATGGATGCAGGATATTCAAATATATTTGATTTAGTGATTTCCTCCAGTTAAGCATCTTCAGTCATTTATTTTTGTGACTTCTTTGTAGCGATAAAATACGCTAAAGCAGCTTAAGCCCCTGGTTGTTGGTGGCCTCGGCCACAGTTTTCCCAGTTGCACATTTTCAACTAATTTATTGGCCTTTAATTGCTGCTGGCTTTCCGCGGAGCGAAAAGCTAAATATTGGCGGTTTCCAATGTGCAGCGTACTCTGCCTTACGGTCCGGCGAGCGTGAAATTGGCATTAAATGCAGACATAGTGTGAGTTTATATATATAGAGAGAGGTATTATAGGTTTAGAGATTATATTAATTAATTTAATATCGATTGCATTATTAGCTGCCCATTGTCAAGGCGCTAGTCGAGAACTCCTAAGAGGATAGGCCGTTGCCCGGGCAACAGTCGCAGTTATCGATGGATGCAGCTACGGGAATTGCTAAAGAGGAATTGTACAATTGCAGAAAAATTATATCTATATTTATATAACGAAAATAATTAGTAATTATTCGTATTATAATTTAAAACAAAATTATTTTCTTGCTTGCTTTGGACGAATCATCATGTAGACAGTCTTTAAGGAATAGGGGAAAGAATTACCCCAGAACATATAATTTTGTTTCCTAGAGTCGTATTGTCCATTTAGATTACTATAATTCATTCAAAACGAGATTTGGATTATTTTGATATTCGTTACAAATAATTATACAAATATTTACTTACCTGTTTCCACAAGAAGAAGAAGGAAACCACCAGCCACCAGAGTACTTATTCGAGCAATTATTTTGATAGGGATTACCACGATCATAAGTTTTAAATGTTTGAAACCTATTTTCAGTCAAGGCATCACTTGCATTTCCTTTGAAATTTCCGAGTACCTCTAAAGGGTATCCGTTTTGCTCATTACCGATCTTAAAATCAGCATAGTGAGCATAATACGTTCGATTATTAAAATCAGTTAACCGAATATACAATTCGTGCTGTTGTGCATTTGTGATTAGATGTAGTTTTCTCAGCCCAAGGAAAAATTCATTATGAAAACCTCCAAATCCATTTTTGTAATCAGCCCATTTGCGATTGAAGGCAAGTTTTCCATCAATACGCCGCTGTATTATCATCCAGCCGGGCCCGAGAACATTCTGATCGCAAAATACGTAGAAGGGATTGGCACCGGCAACTTGTATAAATTGAATTCCATTTGAGGAAATGCAACTGTCCGGTACGTTGAGCTGGATCTTTGCAGTTGGCAACTGGGTGGTATTTTCTTCTCGTTTTAGCTTAGATTCCATTGCTGGTATTTCTTGCTTTAATTGATTAATCTCGACAATGCCAGCTTGGCAATTTCTTAGCTGATTTTCATTTATGTGAATTGTATTGTAAAGTTCTCTAATTTTTTCTTCAAGAGTATGCTGTTTTGCTTGCATCTCCCTTTGAGCATTTTTTAAGTTCGAAATTTGAGAATTTTTTGAGTCAGCATCCGCAATATTAGACTGCAATGTTTGTATTTCGTTTGCCCTATCATCAATTAGTTGACTGAATTTGGTAATAAAATTCCTTGTTAACTCGGTGTTTATTGTGTTTTGTTTGGTTTGGTTGTTCGACTGTTGCTGACATTCTGTCAATTGGTTTTGCCAGTCCGTGTATTGGTTGTGCATGTTGGTTTTTGCTGTATTAAAATCCAAGCTCTTAATCTCCAGCTCCAATTCCCATTCCAGCTTTTTTAGCTCATCTTCATTTATTTCGATCAATTGATCATAATAACCCAAATCTTTTTGAAGTTCCTCGATTGTTTTTTCACTTATCTCTTCGGATTGTAATCTTGCTACGCATAGTGCCAAAATTATAAGCTGAACCACAAACACAGCAAAATACTTTCCCATTTTAATTGTCGTCGCACCCAGCCGTGTCGGACTTAAGACCCATAAACACTGAACGGAATTCGATAAGTAGCGCCAAGGCCAAGGCGCAATGAGCTGGCGCGGTTAGCTTATCATAATTTATAATATAAGCATATACACACAAATTCTGAGAACACACTTAGTTAAATTATATAATAAATCGGATTCGCGCGAAGTACAAAAAATAAGTAATAATCTATCTACTCTGTATATAATGCAACTCTACATTCTTCATCATGGGTATATAAAAAGAATTTTTTATAATTTTAATATATCAAAAAGAGGCTGTGCGCAAATATCTTAAAATGAAAAAAGCTTAAAATTCAAAATAAAATCACTTTTTCTATTAACGTAATTGTGGGATAGATCGTTTTCACTGTCAATGTAGTGGCCCATATCTTTAAAGGGTTCAAGTCCAATATTGTTGCTTATTATTAATATTTTCTTTGTGATACCCAATTCGCGTAGTTCTATTTTAAACTCATGCATAACCTACAATATCTTTAATCTATATAACATTTCTAAATTAAAATCAACTGATTTATCAATTTCATCAACGCATTTTCAATGTATTTATTCTTTGCCATATGGATTCGTATTCGTTTAATTAAATCTTGTTCATGCATTTTCAGAATAGGCACTAATTAATCCAATTTCCGGGTAGAAATGCAATCTTGTAAGCGATTTGCTTTTGACTCGAATGCAGCAGATGCCGATATGAACTGGAATACCTATTAATAATTGCGCTAATTGAAATAATTTCTCGTTGTACTCTTTTGCTTTTGGCCAAGTCAGCGAGGCAAATGCATTTGAAGTTTCGAGTGTCTCTTGTCTGCCCTGATGCTGATTATGTTTGCCTCTGTTTTAGGCAAGCGAAGAGCGGCAATACTGAAGTGGACGGGCAACCTCTGGACTTGCTTGTCTTAATAAACGCTTGGCAAATTGTGCGTTTTATGCTGTAAATGAGGCAGCACCGACGTTTGATGTGCGATGATGTGCATAGCATTAAAATGAAATGAATAGATCGAAAGAATCCAAAAACAAAGAATAACTTATGCAAATATATAAAGAGAATCTATGAAGTGCAGGCCTATTAGCAGCAAAGCAAGGAACTTTCTTGCTAATGCTAAATTTAACATGGATGTTAAAAGTTGATATAAAATAGATTAATATGTAATCTATAGAGAATCTAAATACTTTAGTTCAAGCTGACAGACAGTTGGCGTTGTTGGGATAAGTATGTTTACCCTCATGTTCAAAGTTTACCTCTGTTAAATTTTAAAATTGTGTTGTACTTTATTATCGACCTGTAAGGAGCTAATTTTTATTCGCATGTATTTTAACATGTTAAATTTGTTAAATTTTTAACATGCATGTTAAAATAGTGTTCTCTTATAGTGACCTGATACAAGCTGCCAGACAGTTCGTATTCTAAGTAAAAAAGTTTCCATTCTCATGTTTAAAGTTAACATGCATGTAAAACTAGATTTGCTCTTCAATAGTTACATTGTTTGAGAGGGCAGGCAGTTCGTATTGTTGGGAAAACAATCTTACCCCCATTTTAATTGTATGTGAAAATAGTCTTTAATATTGACCTTGTACAAGGAACTTATCTACTTAGTAGTAGCTATATGCTGCACAACTACCGTAGTTATTTGCTCGACTAGTTAAAGTGAGCATGGTCGCTTCTTGGCTGGGGGCAAGTGCAGCCAATTTGTTTGGCTTTTTAAAGCCAATGGCAGAGTGTGTTTACTCAGCTGTGACTTAATTTCATTTTACATATAGCTGCCCCAGAATCTGCTCATTCCGCGCCCTTAAGATTAATCTCCTCTGACGTCTGGCATGATGTCTGTGAGTAGCTCGGGCGATGATAATGTGCTCTGACTTGTGCCAAGGCAAAGTAAAAGTTTGCCATCAAAATCATACTAAGCCCTGGTAAAAGTTTTATGACTAGACAGTTTTTGGGCCCGGTTCGTCAATATGCTAATAATGTAAACGCACGGCCGGAAATTGTTTAGCTATAAACTTTGTTTGCGGCTTGCCATTGCCAAAGGAGTGTGCCAGGGGGTGTTGTTGGTAGTCGTATGTGTGACGTTTATGAAGTGAGTGACGAGCATATTTGTTGCTCACCGAAATACCTAATCTTCGACTTACTTATAAAAAGCTTTCGCCTACTTATCAGACTTTCAATGCAGTGCAAAAAAACAAACATATTTTTTAAATATTCAAATACAGTCAAATATTAATAAAATCCCTAGGTATATAAGCCTGGCTGCCTGTTTAAATGAGCTCTTCGATCGCTGGAACTTTACGTGCCAGAGTTGACAAGCCTTCGTATGGTCTAGCCACAAAGTTGTGAATGAAAATAAGTATCATAAGCATCTTCTGCATTTATAGTTTCATTACTCGGGCCATTCAAATAGATTTTTATACCAAAACTCAGCTCTGTAGTTAAGTATATTGATTTTTGATTTCTCGCGATATTAATTGGGAGAGATATCGATATTATATCGAATTTATCAAGGATATCTATACATAGCTTATATTCGCACTTTCTTTAATACAACTGTTGGTAAACTTCCAGCTAAAGTTTTTGAATTTTTGAAGCATTTTCAGCTTTTCTTTAGCTACTACTTTGCATTGTCCTATGCAAACAGACAAGTCCACCTGAACCCCGCCCGACAGTGAAGGACTCACACCATCCGCCCGGCCAACTCAATGCTCACATGCTCCGGGGCCATTTATCTTGATTTGTACAAACCTAACGACGTTTAAATGCTTGTTCCGAACGTTTTGCACCATTTGTAGCATTCGGTGAAGCCGTTGGAGTCGTTGGCGACTCCATTGGACTCGCTGGATTCGTGGCATCACGTTGCCGGGGCGCTCGTCAGCGCTGGGTCATGTTTATGCTTGAATAATGTTGACAAAATCGCTGAAGCGATGGCGGTCAGCGAAGGGTGCAGCCAGAGAAGAGAGACAGAGAGGCAGGGAGACAGAGAGACAGAGAGAGAGAGAGAGTAAGAGGAGGGGGGGAGTCAGAGCTACAAAAGATACAAGCCAGTTACACGCCATGGACATGCAACCCGACTAAACACTTTCAGGCAGCTCTCTCGACCAGCTTATGCCTTCCCCCCGACGTCGACAAATTGTCGCTGCCCTCGCAACTTGGGTGTGAAAATGTTGGCAAAGTGGCAATGACAATGCCCGGTTAGCTGCTGGGATTGCTAGAACTGGCTGCCGCTGGTCCCCTCGCCTCCTGGCCAGGTTGCCTGCCACCGAATCTGTCTGCCCGCAAGCCTGGCTGTTGCAGTTTTGTATCTTGTATCTTTTTTCGTTTAAGCCAACTGGCAACTGGCGCTGCTAACTCAACGCTGTGTTATGACAAGTGGCTGCAACGTTGCGCCGTTTCCGAGCCATAAAGCAAATTGATGATGAAAAAGTTGCCGCCGCAGCCGCCGCCGCTGGGCCAAGCTTCGTGTTCGTGTCATGGCCTGTTAAATGTTGGCAATAAAAGTGAAAACTCTTGTCATATGGCTGTACCGTTAGTTTGCCACTTAGTGGCCAGAAGCAGCCATAAAGCAACTCAACTCTCAAAGTTCTCTGCCCCATCGCGACCCCACATGCGTTTTCCTTCAATCTTAACGCTTCTCTATCTTAAGCGCACCTGTGACACAACCCATAAACCTAACGAGTGCTGCGATTTATGAAAAAGAACCATCGAATTTTATTGTATCCATAAATCAGGGCATAAAATCATATAAAGAAAATGCAAATACAAGTTATGCGGGACCCCATAAATCTTAAATGTACAAAAATTGTAAATAATATTACAAATTATTTGTTGCTCTTGTGGTCAAGAATATGCTTGAGAATGCCACATTGCTATAAAAAATCTTTACTTTTTCCCAAGCTCACTGAATAAAAGACTACATCTCAGGTCAACTATTGCAAAAGTTGAGGCGGAAAATTAATTCTGAACAAGACTGTTCAATTGTATATATTACATAAAATAAACCAGTGTGCACCTGCCAAATTATCCTTATTCCCTAGTGCTTAACAAACAACAATAGATAATGTCACACCTATAGAAACACACCAAGTATATAAATGCTTAAATATTATAATATAAAAAAATATATTAATAAACTAGCGGGTATACCCCGGCCATGCCGGTGGTACGAATAAAAAAATTCTCTCAAAGATCTTCGAAATGATTTTGAAACTGATCGGACGGTGAGATAGTATTCCACTAATACGGGCGAAATTTCGCAAATCGCTTGACCACGTATTCATTAAGTTCTGATGTAGAAAATATTTGGCGAAATAAGAATCGTATTTCATTTTATGTCGATTATTTATAAAATTTAGTAAACAATTTTCATTATTCTAGCCAGCTTTTAATCAATAAAACTCTTGCGTTGACTAAATGCATTGGTTTAACCTTTTTCAAAATACTACCACTAGCATTAAATGTAGTCGATATTGTTAAATATACAGATTTTATGTCTAAAAAATAATTTAATTAATTATATGCTCAGCGAAAATGCGATTGCCTTGTCAACACTTTTCGAACCACTTGTCGAAAGTCCTTTCTGAGGCAGACAGGAAACCCCCTTAACTTGCACTTTGCAAAACATTTCACCGTTTAATGATAAGTTGCCACTATGTTGGGTCTGGGATAAACCAAAAGTTGCTCCAGTAAATAATCAAAATCAACCGCAGGAGCCACGCGTCGAGCGTTGATTGAAAAAACTTGTAAATTTTTTAACGACAAATAAAAAAAAAAATATATATATATATATATATAACAGCAACAACAACGAGACGTTGACAGCGAAGGGTGCGTTGAGCAATTGATAAATTTAATGGCGTTACGCATGTCAAACTCGCAAAATCCTTAAGAGTGTCAAATTGGCAGCAAGCAGTCGCCCATCCCCCGACCCAGCACCCTTGTCGACACACCTCGTCCTAAACAAATAAAAACCACAAGAAAAATGAGCAAAACAACGAAAAAAAAACTTGGTAACAACATTGACACCAACTGCAACAACAACAAGTGCCAAACAAATGAAAAAAAAGGTAATGAGCAAAAAAAAAAAAATGCGTCCTGAACTAATGGAGAGATATGCAAAGTGTGGCAAGTGGCAAGTGCCAGGTGACGTAAATAAATTGTGTAAAATACTTAAGACCTGTATGATAGATGTATATTTGCAGCAACAAAATACGGTAAACAACAACAATTGCTGGCTTGCACGCCCTCAAAGTAATCCGAAAGTTGGCAAAAATCTTAGGCACAGTTTGTAAAAGTTTTTCAACGGCAATCATTAATTTTGTCAACGAATGGAATTGTTGACAAGTGCAAAAAATAAATTAATAGATTGTGAGGGATATTGTTAATACCAAAAGTATTCTGGCAAACGATGTGGCCAGCATCAAATTGAAATGTTAAAGAGATCCTCAGAGACTTCACAATAAAATTTATTAAGGCTCTTTTATAAGCAATTTAAAAATGTCCGCATTAAAAGCTTAAATAAATAAAATTGATTTATCAAATAAAAACAGATACTTCGAATATCAATTTTTCTTTTAGGATGCTTCTTTTACGGATGCCTCACAAAGGAATATGGTGAAAAACACCAAACGGAGCTCGTGGAACGTTTAAGGAAGACACCTAGCAAATAATTGTATATTAACTTCTTAGCGGAAAAAAAGGTACGCAAATGACAGAGAGAAAAAGAGAGGGAGACAGAGTGAGAAATACAGTGTGTAAAAGAGAGAGGGAGGAGAGAGAGTATGTGTGTGAGAGAGAGAGAGTGGTCACACACATTATTATCCTCATATAAATAGTGAAGTGTACATAACTATGAAACGTTTGCGGACTAAGCAAAAGGAGGTATCTTAAAAAAATTTGCTCTTGAGACAGAGAAAGAGAGAGAGAGAGAGAGAGAGAGAGAGAGAGAGAGTGAGAGAGAGAGAGAGAAATTCATGGAACGTGATCTATTTATGCTTAAACTATGCATCTTGATCACCAGCCTGTTAAATGTTAACCGATAACTTGCAAATGGGAATTGATAGAGCGAGAAAGAGCAATAATTTATAATAAGTTGATGCTGCCAAATAATAGACTTCCTTCTTAAGACACCCTATTTGGACATTAAACTTAGCAGCTTATGCAATTTGTGCTGGTTCATACCCATTCAACTCTTTAGTTTCTGCTGTTTAACTTTCAGTGTTTGATAAGTGCAAAAAGGAATTTTTAAGCACTTGACTTGCTGTTTGCCTTGAACAGTTCAACGTTTGCCCATCCAATTAGACCAAGAATGGCGTAACGTGTAAATCCTGTCGTTGGCTTGCAGCAAAATGCATTTAAAATATCTGCAGTGAGTGGGAGACAGAGGCAGAGAGAGGGAGAGGGAGAGAGAGAGAGAGACTGGCAGTAGGAGTTAGCTTACTAAATGCATCACGTATTGGGTTTTGACATAAACGCTTGTCCTCGTTAGCGCCGCATCGTGTTCCATGGCCAAAAAGGTGGGTTTGGGACTTGGATTTGGTTTTGGTTTCGTTTCTGCTGCAGCTGCCCGCCCGCGGCGCCAACTGAAAACTTTTATAGCCGCATGGAGGCGGGCGAGCCGAGAAACTTTCAGAGTTTCGTAGGCTGCCGGCAGCATTGATAAATTGCCGTCGCGTTGTCGGCCCTAACCTGACGGCCCAGCTCAGGTTTTTTGCAAAAATCTAGAGACTAAAGAAAAAAAAAGGAAGGCGAAACTCAAATGCAGATGCAGTTGCAGCATCAGCGACAGATCCCTCGGGGTGCTGACTGACGGCGTCGCTGCTGGCGCTGAAATAATGCGGCCAATAAATGTCACAGCGGCAGCTGTAACCCACCTCTCCCCACCACCGCACACCCTCTCTCATACTCTCTCCTCGTGCCTGGCCAACTCCCGCAGGTTGCTCCTTTCATGTCTTTCTTTGGCACTGCAAATTGTGTATTTAAATGGCAGTTAAAGTGGCAACACGTTCCATTCCCGTTTGAAGTTGTCGATGATGAGTGATCACATGCAGCGACCCCGCCATTGCCCCCCTGCCCCCTGCCACCGCCCACATCACCCAGCCAAACAACGCCATCCGCACCTCATCCTTGCAGCCAGCAGCAAGTGGCTACAGCTCCCACACTCTGGCATTGCATGCAACTGCTTCTCGAATGGATTTATAAATATTTCATGCGCTGCGCAGCGTAGCGGAAGTCACTCCAAGTCCGAGTGTTTACAATGAATCATATTTTTATGAGCAGCCTCCACCCATGCAGCCGGGCTATATGCAGTTCTTAAAGCTAGCCCCGCTGAGACAAAGGCATATTTGTGGTACTCGTATAAACAATTCATGTCTCAAAGTGCAGTCAGTCTTTCGTCTGGCATACCCTGTAAGCGTGTAAGCGATAGTCGGAAGAAGTATCAGCATCAAAAGTCGAAAGCATCGAACCAGACTATCAGATTTTCAGATTTTCTAATGAATTTTTCCCAATTCTTAAAAGTCTAAATGCAGATCCAGAGTTCGAGCATGATATCTGACTATCCCAAATATATATTCAAATATGTCGTGCCATTCTCTCCACATTACTTCTGTTTACAGGGTATCTTCGAGCTGCTTACTCTCTGTCCGCCGCATATTTAGTTGTTCTTCATTTAGGTCTGGTCATATTCATATTCATTTGCATTCTGTGCAACCAACTCAAGTGATAATTGTGAGCGCCGCTCGAGTCTCTCTCCCTCTTCCTCTCTCTCTCTCTCCCTCGATCCCTCTCTCTGTCTTATTTGCATATTGGCACTTGGCGCAATACTCATGTATCTTTAAAATGGCAAATCAAATGTTGCCAATTTGTGACAGTCTACATCATCAATTTGCATATCTCAGATGTTAAGCACAGCTTTTATAATTTAGCTGTCACAATTTGGTACATAAATCAATTTCATTTTCAATATGCATACTTTACGTCATTCAGTATGACAACTACGATGAAATCATTTAGTTCTTCAAAAAATAAACAAATAAATGTTAAGACATCTGCATAAGCTGCACCATATATACTCTTCCTATATATGCTATTCCATGCCACAAATCTTTTAGTTAAATCATTCTTTGTTCTCTCAGGCTTGATTTAAATGGAAGTATATATTTTGACTACATTTACTTTTGATAGTTGTATTATTTTTTTTTAATCCCTTTCATTCCCGTACATATCATTTTTAATTTTCTGGCATTTTGTATTGTACATAAATTACTTAATTATTTATACTCCCTTTCACATATCTGTCTACGTTTACGCCTTAATCCCTTAAACTCAGTTGAGCTCATTTAGAGCAGCGCTCTTAAAGCACTTTTTGTGGGGTTATTTTCAATTTTTAAAAAGATTAAAACCAGTAAGAAAACGTAGATGAAAATTTCAGTGAGTCTTTAAGCTTATATCATTTTATTTTGAGTATGAAATGTATATCTAAAATTTCTTTGATATAATCATTTTTTTTTATCTTTGACAAAAAGCTAAACAAGTCGCATTTATTAGCAAATAAATGTACAGAGTTGTGCCTTATAAATTATGTGGCTCGCATTGTTGCCAAATATCGCTTATCACATTTATCATGTGCACACGGCGGCGCCTATTGTTCTTTTTCTACTGAATGCTGATAGGGTGTAGGGGAGTCAGGGGCAGGGAGAGCAGGAAAAAAGTATTTACGATAGCGCAATTTGCATAATGTGCAAATCATAATACGAACTTCCTGTGGCCCGGCCTTGTGTGTGTGGGGCATAAATATTGCAACATTTGTAACAGACATCGCCCCAGCCAGAAGATAAGTTATCAGCGGCTGAAGTGCACACACGGGGCACACACTTGGATTCGATGTGGCATGCGGATTGTTCAAAGTTGAGTGTTGAATGTGGTTGGCAAAAGTTTTTGCCAAAGCTAGGCGACACGCGGCCCAACGATGAGGGCGAAATTCGACTTTTGTTCGGATTGTACAGCATAAATGCTGCAGGTTTAAATAGCCGTAGATCTACATGATTACAAATGTTGAGCTTTATAGCCCTTGGCGACAGATGTGGGCAGCCTTTTTAGCCTTATCTATATATAGTTTTTAATGATCGGTGCCGCCAAGCTGATTTTGCTTTTCAAATTGAGTTTTCAGTCGGTAAAAGCTTTTTAATATATGTTATATCCATTTTGTTAGGATATGTCCCTGATAGACGTTTATATAATAATTAAAGTTTTATAAAGATCGCTTAATAAGTATAGAAATCAGCAGTTGATTTTGCCCTTATTCTCGTTGCAGTCTCGTTTGCATACGCGTTACTCGTTGTTGATGCTGGTTATTATCATTTCATAAGAACTCATTTATATATCATACTGTTGAGCTGCCTACAGTGTATCTTGCAGTCAAGCAATCTCTATTGGTCTGTTTTACGTTTGTGGCTTAACAGCAGTCGCTGTTAAATTACAATTTCACAACTTTGGAGCATGTAACAAGTGCAGCAAGTTGTTGCATTGTTGTAGGTAGTTACATGTGTCCAACGTTTGCAAAATGTGGCAATGACAAATTTGGTAAATGAAAAAATCTAACGAGCCAGTGACTGTAAATGATTGTAACTCGTATTTTAAATACCCTTCAACTTGATTGGGATAAAACAGAAGGCGATTCGATGGGTAATTGAAAAATAATGTATATAACCATGTTTTAATATGGCACGATATGCTCTTATTATTATAAAGAAAGAGAATAATATTTTTTTCCTTATAACGATACTCGCAACAGATTAACTCGCTGCATCGTTTCTTATGCGCCACCTTATACTCGCTACTTTCTTTACTCTTTTTCGCTACTTTTCTAAATTCGCCATTGGTCAGCAACGATTTCCTCGCTCTTATTATTTGCTAACTCGCTTGCTTGCTCGTTCTTTATTCGCTACTTTTTACTCGCTACTTTTCTGACTTCGCCTTTTGCCAACGATTTTTTACTCTCGCTATTTGTCTATTTGATATCTCGCTCACTTGCTCGTTACTTTTCTTAATTCGCCAGTGACTACCGTTACTTTTATTAATTAAGAAGATAACTGGAAGGCATATAGCCCACTTAAATAATATAATTATTTCAAATGAATATTTTAGTAACTTGTTCTCATATCTAGCTTCATAACGTAGGCAGTTATACCCCAAATTTCGAGGGTATTTCAATGCAAATGTGAACATCGTCTACGCTCTGGCCATGTCACATGGCCACATGTGTCAGAAGAGCTATGCAAAAACATTTGTCTAAAGCCTTAAGTGAAATCTCTAAGCGCTTTGAGCTCTGCTCTGGCGGCGACTACAGCACCACATCAATTCAAAACCAATAACTCAAAAACAAGAACCCAACAATCCGACAATCCAACAATCATGTGGCTGCATTTCAGCTAACAACATTTCTTATTTCGTTTATTTTTTTTCTCGCTTTTTCTTTAACTTGCTTTTTGCCCTGTGCAATTTCATTTCCCAGAATTCCATTTACACTCGAGCGCTTTGTTCCAACCTGACCAGGCCCTGGCCCCGGGATCATGTCCCCATGGCCCCGCCCGATGAGGCTGCAATGTCACGACGACGTTTGCCCCGAATTGGCAGTGATAAATGTAGCGCCAAGGCAGCTTCAGCTATAGCTTTAGCTTCAGCTACAGCTACAGCTTCATGTTTGAAGCTGCAAATCCGAAAAGTGTTTGCTATTTATGCTCAGGTATAAAAAAATATAAAAAGCAGCTACTTGTATGTTGCTAGACTTTGAGATACTCTGTAAGTGTATAAGACCAATGGCCTTTATCTTGTGACATGTGGCAATAGCTGGGATGGAAAGATACAAAGATAGAGAGAGCGAGAGAGGAAGAGAGTGAGAGAGAGCCCTTTTACATAAATCTTGCTGACTGTGAGCTAAAGTGCGCAAAGTGAAGCTCAAAGATTTTATAGCCTATCTATAAACATTATTTCTAACAAGAGATGATCAGTTATGGCTCTGAAACAAAATAAATATTTTGAAAAGAGTTCACTTTGTTTGCAACCTATCAGTATATGGTAACGGATCTGCGGCAATTAAAGTAAAGAAACATGTTTTATATAAATTTCCTTCTCACTTTAGCCAAGGAGAAGGCGGGATCTGCATTCGTTAAGTTCCTATCCTGCTATAGATTTCCTAAAGAGGCTTTCGAAATGACAACTTAAGATCTAACCTTAATTATGAAATATAAAACGATAATATATGATTGATACGAATACAAATGAGATGCAAGGTAGTAGAGATTTGTACATAGAATTCCAGTCTAGGGTATCTAAGGGCTTAAGATTAATATGATATTCTAAAATTTAAATAAACTAATTATTATTATTTTAAGTGATCTAAGTAAAAATAACAAGCTAAATACTAACCTTTAAAGATGCTCGACTTTTGCACATATTACAGGGTATTTATAAATGGCAGTGAGCAACCAAAGCGAACCGTTACTAAACCACTCGCTTGACAAACTACTCGACACCCTGGTCTCTGCTGTGCGAATGTGAGTGTGTGTTTTATGTATGAAATGCCAAAGCCAATGCCACAGACTGAATGCTGACGCCTGATGCATAGATGGATGTGTGCAACGACGCTTTGTGGCACTGTGGCAAGCTGTGGCGGGGGCAAGTTCAAGGCAACCCTCTCATGTTTCTTGCTGCTGTTAAAAGTCAGAGAACTTAACACACTCCCAATATATATATATATGAATATGAGTATGAATGCGTGTGGAGTCGGCCTGCGGCCATTTAAAACGCTATTGAAATTTCAGCTACAGCGTTGCTAATTTGTGTTTTAAAATATGCGCAATTATAACAACAACAACAACAACGACAATGGGAACATTGAGTGGCAGGAGAACAATGCGTTCAGTGGTGTGTAGAGTCTCCATGTTTAATAGGCCGAAAAGGGTGCAGCCCGGATGAGGGCGATGTCATAACAGCGGGACATGCCCAAAGCCAACCCCAAACCCAGATGCAGACGCTACCCTTAAGTGCATGCCTTTCCATTTTTACCATTTGTATAACGCGTGCCAGCCCCCAACCAACATACCCCTACCTCGATCTACGCGTGGACTTTGCATTTATGAAAAATCATTAAAATTATTACATTTGGCTTGCTGACACCTCGTGCCCGCACGGACACACAACAATTCATGACATTTGTGCGGAGATTAGCCCAACAACTGTCACACATTTTGGACTCAAATTGCCCTGATTAGCATGGACAGTGTTTTTCTCTCTGCTTCTAAGCCTTAGAGCGCAACTGTTAGCCGTTAGAAAAGCACATTTTACTTCAGTATTGTGCGCCGTTTTTCTGGCTTAAGCGACCAGCTAGCTCAACGGCAGACACCTGTCCAGCGAGCAGCCTTTTAAGCGGCTGCTTTTAATGGGAAAGAATCTTAGACATTATGCAAATATTTGCGCCTACTAATGGCACGAGGCACGTTAACAATCTGTTCCTTATGTTGATCAAGATGAAAACGAAGCTGCTTTTCTCTTTTGCTTGATTAAAAAAGGAAATTGTTATATACTCCTATGACAAGACGTTTGCGGTGCTTCAGCATTTAAGGGCCTAGGCCAAGGGCGGACTCTGAAGACTTTGAAATTGAGTCTATGCATAATTAATAAGATTTTAATGGCAAACGCATGTGTATTATTCAAACTGGCTATACAATATTTCAAAGAATTTTTATAGCACTGGAATGAATTTGTTTTACATGATTTCACATGTTGTATAAATATGCTGTCCAAATTAAAAAGCAGAGAATATTTATAGAAAATAGCAGCTATTGAAAATATTTGTATGTGATTTAGAAACCATAGTTAAGGTTAAGAAAGTGAATGTTAAGAAACTAACTCAAATGATTTCCCGTAGAAAAAATAGTTTAAAAATTGTATTATAAAGAAAAATCGATAATCTATGTAGGATACAAAATTAAAATCTCGTGATGAAAGTAATAATTAATGAGGAAAGCATAAATCAATAAATAAGAGCAAATAATGAATAATATTTGAGCTCTACAGATCGATTCAGTCTACGCTCACATTTATAATTCCCAAGTTTCTAGTAAATGCCCTTCCAAGACTTTAAACATCCATAACTTCGTCACCGGACCGATTTTCATAGTTGATCTACTTTAATTTCATTTTTGTTAGAAAACAGCTTAAGACAAGCAAGAAATATGTATGCGGAAGGTTTAAAATGTTAACCAATCAATATTTCATTAATTTGTAAAAACTTAGCCGAGTTTGATGAATGAGAATGATTTGGTCAACAGATCAATTCTCTATTGAAAATGTAAAAATTTTCAAATATAATTCGTATACAAAATAATTTTGTTGTGCAAACACAAAGAACATAAGATAAATTAGAATTGTTCTAAAGGGCCTCAACTGAGAAACCATTATCATAAAATACAACTTATGGGCGTACAATAATTTTATTTTTCTACATATATAAATCTTTAAGCCTCTTCAGCTCAGCTCCGTAATATTTCTTCTATACAATTTTGCAAAAGACAACTAGAGTTTGGTATTGTGGTTGTGTATAGTCTTCTGGATTTTAGCGAATCATTAGCATAAAGCATGGGCAAACATTTTTAAAGACAATTCAAATTGAGTTCCTCATTGGAAAAGCACCCAAGTTCTCCCTAGGGATCGCTCCGTGGCACTCGAAGCGTCGCCGTGCCGTCGATTTTGCCCGTACGCTGGCTAATTATGTAGGCTGCTAGACAAATCAAAGGCCCGCTGACAAAAGCCAAGGGCAGGGGGAAGGGTAGGAATACCTAAAAGCCGCTCGGCGCCAGCTTCTTGCCTTGATGTGGCATTGTTTATTAAAATACAGCCCTTTCCATTGGCTGTGGAATGAAATTGCGCGGAAGCACTTGCAGGCAGTGTTATTGGCTTTATTGTGCAACCCTTTTGAGCAAAATTTATGTATATATTTTTTTGTGATTAGTCCGGGGCGTGCCCAGCCAAATACAAGTAATACTCGCAATTCACGGCCAGGCCCGATCCGATCCATTCAAGCGGCAATAATTTGTTCGCTTTGCATTGTTGAAATTTTACAAATTAATTGCGTTATGCATTCATTATTCGTATTCGTATTCGTATTCGATTCATTGGCAAAAACTCTTGAATGTGCGTGTCTGGCGGGCATTAAAAGATGCCCAAACGGTGCCCAAATTGCGCCGGCTCCAGCGCCACTGGCTGCCCATCAAGATCTCGTTTCGCTTTCGTTAACCGATCCCCCGGACAAAACTTTTAAAGCGGGGGAATCTGCAGTTGTGTGTGTAAAGTTTAATGATCCTCGGGCTGATGATTTTTCAGAACTGATAAACACGACCACCAAAATTGTCAGAGTAAGTATGTGTTGCATATATACCCAGTAATATATTGGGAGCTTGAGGGGTGTGCTGATTGATATTATGAAAAAATGTATAAATAAATTAAAAATGCTTAAGATTTGTTTAAAAGAACTTTGAAAAAGTACAGTATATGATAATGGCACGATGAAGGACACTGGTTCGAATCGAATAGATATTATTTAATTTACAGGGTATCTGTTAGCCCAATAGTGTCTCCTGTAAGACACTCATTATATAGTTGCCTTCGGACTCTGAGTTTAACAACTGATGCCATAAATGTCATTTATTTATGTACTTTTAGTTGATTAATTAGTTCAAGAGACTCTTGTGTATGAACTGTATGGGAAAATCAATCAATCATCTATGCCACGAATAGATCAAAGGGCAGCACTTCAATGGAATTGAAATGGGAATCGGACACGGCATTGCAATTGAAATGGCAAAGAAAAGTTATAATTAGAAGTGCGGCAAACAAATCTTGACTTCACAACAAGCGAAGATCCCTGACACTTGGCTGACTGTTGCCGCAGGTCCAGGACATTTTGCAGCTTGAACAGGGAAGAAACAATTGCTGCGGGAAAAGGAAAAACCCGAGGCGGCGGCATTACGTGACAGGGCACTGGGCGACTAAGTGACAGCGTGAATAAATTTGTCATTAGTAAGTGTCACTGATAAAAGTAGAAGTTGCAGCTGTGAGCTGGCTGCGGGCTGCAACAACTGGCAGTTGTCAGAGAGCAAGGAATGCCACTTGCCAGTGCTCCATGCGATCCCGACTGTATCCATATGTTGCTTATTTGCAACGAGACAATTTGCATATGCCGCCAGTTCTGGATGCCAATCATTTGTTGTGCTAATTATTAAACTTAATGTGGCATTGAAGGCGCACATTGGCCGCACCGACTCGTCCCCCGTCCCCCGTCGTCCGTCGCCCGTCGCCCTCCGCTCTTCGTTTTCACATCTTTCGATCTGTATGGATGTGGACTCGAGCACCAAATGCTGCGTGCAAAACAATTAACCATGAAATTGAAAATGCCGCCGACGACGCGACGAGGAGACGCGATTGCGAGCGATTCAAAGTCGCCTTCTATGCAAAGCAGGCAGCTGGGTCTCGTATATCCACTCAGCCTGCTCCTCCTCCTTGTGCACGTCCTGCGCCCATTTGTTCCACTTCTGTGGCCAGGCAGGCGCAAGGAAGTGCCAGAGCGTGCGCGTGCCCCCAAGTGAAGTGCCCCTAAGGGGCAGCCGACACCGAAAATCGTTCTATTAACCCAGGCAGCGACTGCAGTCGACGCTGACGCCGACGTCGACGTCGAGTTCAAACGTTACGCTCTTGCGCCCGTCACAAAAACCCCATGACACGGCATTAGTCATGCCACTTGGCGGCCTTTCGAAGTTCGTTCGACCACAATATTGTCCAGGGTTGCAACCACATAATTTTTAGAAACATTAACTGGCTATTGGCCGGGCTCAATGAGCTGTCCACCACAGCTGATGGCATATGAATTGCATACTATATTCAAAAAGTTATCTATATCATATTAGCAGAGTTTTACAACACTGAAAACTTATTTCATTAGTTTCGTCAAGTGATTACCAAAGTTTTTAAAGACCTCAACACAGCAAATTTAACGAGATTTCGTTTCATGTGCTAGTGAAATTGATATGTTGATAGATTTTTAGGGTTTTATAAGCGTACACTTGCTTGATTTGGACTTGTTCAGATAAAAAATAGATCTAGCTTTCTTCGAGCTTTACCTTTTTAATAAATTGTCGAAGGCTAAGGTAAACTATATTATAGATTTTGTTATTCATAAGAAACGTTTAAATCTTCGTAAATCTTTAGAGATCCTTTTCCCAATATGTCTAATATGTTGGTTGGTTTGTCAATTTTCAGATATGTATTCATAAGTTTATATTTATACTTGTATATATATAACTTACCTTGTGATACAGATTCTGCTGAAGTCATTTCCGCATATATTTTTGTAATTCTTAATTTCTTCATTTTTCAGATCGTTTCCCGCTATGTTCCCAGAAGTCGCAATACATATTTACTAAAAATAATTTTTCTAAAAGTAAACATAATTTTAAGAATTAATCATTTTAAGTTATTTAAATTGTATCAATTACTAATTAAATTAATAATTATAATGTGAAATTTTGATCTAATTCAGTTAATTAAAATTCGCTATTAAAGTAAAGGTAGTATTTTTTTTTTCGATTTCTACAAATCAACGTTTTTAATTAAACAACTTCAAAACGACGTCAATAATGCGAAATGAAATAATTTCATATTTGTAGGACTGGTTATTGTTGCAACTCGATTGTTATTGTTGTACTTGTTGTTGTTGTTGTTGTTGCGCCTGTTGCTGTTGTTGGCCTCAAAAGAGCGATTAAATTGTGGCTTTGACTTTGGGACTATTCAAGGCCGCAGACGGCTGCCAGACAACTGATATGTACACATGAGTAGATGCGAATATGAATGCGAGTGCCAAAGCCAGCGCCAAAGCCAAATCCATTCAGATACCGGTTCGGCGCCACAAAGGATGCAGCTCTATGGCAGCCAGACAAGAGGCCCAACAACAGCAACAGTTCTCTGGAAAACTGGTGAAAACTGATGAGGGCGAGAGATGACGAAAATGAACTCACATCTGAAATGCTGATGTGTCTGTTGCTGCTGTTAACACTGCGCAACAAAGTAGAGGAAATTAGGTAAAGTATTACAAATCATGATGAATTATTTCCATAGTTCTCAGAACTTATCGAAAAATGTTCGTAAAAATCACATGCTGTGAGCTGCTCTATTTTGTTGCACAGTGTAATCAAGGGACATGAATTTTTGCATTGAATTCAATTATAAAACACATTAAAGACAAAGCCTTGCGACTGTCTGGGAAATCTGTGCATGTCCTTTGTGCATTAAATTTGCTGAAAATTGGTTACTCGTGTTGTCGACTAGATAAACTTGCCCCTGCCCTGCACATACACCCCCCTCCACACACTCCACCCCTGGATGCGCACATACTCCATGCAAATAGTACTTCAGGGATAAGCGTTGAATGCAGGTGCGGTGGGCGGCAGCGGTTGCGTTGTCTGGCGCTGAGCACTTTGTGAAAGTGATTTCATATTTAGAGGTTCTATGGGGGTTCCGTGCCCTCGGGGATTTGGGGAATACATTTGACAGAACGCAGTCGCATTAACTCTTCAAGTTGGAAAACAAACGCATTAAAAACTTGGCACTGTCCAACAAGTCCAGGTCCAAGCTGGCAGTGGTGTCCTTTTGGCCGCAGGCACGAATTCCACGAATTTCGAGTGTTTCGAGTACGTGTTCCGCTTAGGAATTTGTTGACATATTGGCCACAGACGGGCGAGCATATTAATATGGGCTTGGAGAAATGTTTAGGAAATGTTAATCAAGCGGTCAGTGTGGAATACGGAACACCACTTTAACCACACACACACACACACACGAACGCACAACCACTCGACTTTTGGTTGTTGCGCCCCGTCACAAAGAGGCGTGGGAGATTTTTTTACTATTCTTTGTTTTCTCAGAGTTTGAAAGCCGCACGTCGCACGTATTCCGACTATTAATGTCATTTGCAGTTGTTCCTTGGCTCGTCTTCTTATGCTTCTTCTTCATCGTGTTCTCCTTGTGGCCTTTAAAGCTGGCTAAAACGGAAGTTTTCCAGTCAAGTTTTGTCGGTGCCGCATGTCAGGTAGGCAGGTAAATTGTGGTAATGACGGAAATGAATAGCCTGCGGCAAACTTGAGTGTTAACTGGAATTGTTTTCGAATGCTAATTGTCTTCATTAACAAACTGAACAACTTTAATTGCGCTCTGAAAGGGTATTCAAATGGCAAGCATGTCTGTCAAAGCAGACAACACATTTGAAGTGTAAATTTAACTGGAAATTCAAATCAATAAGTTCAAGAAGATTTTCTTTTCGAATACTGCCATACTGGGAAAGAGTTAACAATAGATCGTTGTGCCTCTAAATATTTCCATTAACAAATAAGTTTTATTTTTGAAAATGAGAGATAAGGAATACCTTTTAAAAAAGCTTGTAAATGCAAAATCAATCCTTGAAGGATCAACAAATTATTCAAAATATTTTTAACTGCGCTCGTTTAAGAAATGGAAATCACATTTACTTTAGTTTTTGAAGCTTTTTTTTGTTTTTTGTTTTTTATTTATTTATCATGTTGATTAAATGCCTCAAATAAATTTTATATTCAACATCCGCATTCATGAAGCAATTTCCGTTCTATTAACGCAAATTGAGTTCCAGGCCACGCCCCCTTTTTTTTGGCGAAAGTGAGTGAAAGTGATGGGCGGTGAATCAAGTGGATGTCACTTTGGAATCAGTTGTTGGAGCTGGAGGCTGTTAAACCCTTTTAACGTCAATTAATCACAAATTAAACTGTCGCCCCCAAAAGCAAACACACACATACACACACAGGCACACACACATCTACACTTATGTGGAATGTCAACGGCATCATCATAAAAACAAGCCAGGCTATTAAAGCTAAATAGGTAATAAATTTATCGTTGTCTGGCGCAAGGATATATGCCACATGACAGGTTGTTGCATGCACACGATGTCCGTCTAGACACGAGGGAGCAGAGCGTGGAGCGGGGCGGGGCACTAAAGGGGGTACCGCAGCCCAAAAGCGCTGTGTCACCCGCATGTCGAGAGCAAATCAAGTGGCAAATATGAAATGAAATAAACAATTAATGGACACGGCCCCAGCCATGACCCAGTTTTGCGGAAATTGAACAGATTGACGCATACTCCCAAGACGCTGATGAAAACTCAACCCACAGCTCCCCCCCGCTGGCAGCAGCTGCACCCCGCATGTAACCAAGTGCAGGGGCGCGTAATGCAATAAGAAGGCAAGCGAAAAAAAATAATATAATACAACTTGGAACGGAAATGCTGATTGAAATCGTTTTGGCGTGAAATCAATCATCGCACAACGATGTCTACAAATACAAATACAAAGAGCACACACACACACACACACACACACATGCCCACATGAGCCTGCCGCAGTGTGTGCCACATGCTTCAGGATGCAGCAACTTTCATTAAGAGTCCTTAATGCGATTTGCAGTGCTGACGTTGATGCTGATGCTGATGCTGATGTAGATGCTGATGTGGCGTTAACTTTTTTCCAACTCGCCGCTGTCTAAATAAGACAAATGCCCTTACTTTGCGAACAGGACAGAGACTTACAAATGAGCGCAGCCCATGCTCTGTCTCCCTCTCCCTCTCTCTCTCTCATTCCCTCTAGTTTCAAACTCGTTTTCGAGCTCAAATGAGCACTGTTTATGTCCACCCCCCGCCCCCCCCTCCCTCGCTCTTTCTGATATGTAATGCTTTACCCCTCTCCCGCTCGCACTCATTCCACGTTTTAAACGACTTCTTTCACATTCGATGAATTCGACATAACCAACAAAGGTTCAATCACATTTTGCATTTTCATGTTGCATGTCTTCATCCATTGTTATTTTCCTCTCTCCCTCCCTCTCTCTCTCTCTCTTTCTCCTTGTTGTTGTTTGCTGTTGCCATTTTCAAAATCGAATCAAATTAACGGTTCAGCCTTTTCGCTGTAGTCGTAAAGCAACAGCCGGCAATAGAAATATTGTAAACACAGCTCCGAATCGCAGTGTACGCAAATGTTACCCTACAAATTTTAAATACCTTAACCCTTAAATGATCAGCTGTTGACAAAAACATCCCATGAAAGAGTGTACCAGGAATATTGATCATTCAGTTCTGTGACTTATAATAAATTCAGAAAAGATGGCACAAATGCTAGGAGGCAAGTATTAGGCTGAAATTCATGCTGATTAATTTTTTCGATGGGTAACTTATTTATATTACTGAGAAATGAATACCTATAATGAATAACTGAGGCATATTCTAGAAGTGGACTTTTCTCTACGCTTTGGATTGGAGGTTGGTGCAGAAAATTTAAATATTTTTAAAAATTACCACTCAAAAAAACAGAGAAATTTAACTAACTTTTTATTTTAAATTATTAGCAAAATGAGCTTAATTTCTGGGTAATTTCCTGTTTATATTTATAAATATATCTGTAAAATAATATATTTTTTTATTTACCACACTTCTCGGTAGCTTAATTAGTTGCCTGTCCTGCCTAAGGGTTAAGCTGCAATTGCAGAACCAACTGCCGCACAAATTTCAAGTGATTGTAATCAACCGACGCACTGAAGGGGCGGCTCTGTTAGGCAGCGGGAGGTCGACAGCCACGCCCCCCATCAGCCCTTTCCGGTGCGTTTTTGACTTTGCCTATACGTGTGTGTATGTTTGTGTGTGTGTGTGTGTGTCAGTGGGGTAAAAACTTGTGCAGCTTCGCTTCTGAATGGGGGTAGCCTGACAGCGCGAGCCGACTTGCCGACTGCCCGTTCGCATCCTTTGAAGCAGTTAATTGTGAAAACCTTTTCAGCAGCTCGTCGGCTTTCTTATTGTTTCTGACATCAAGTAGTTGGCCAAGTATTCATTTCCGCTGGTTCTGTGCTTTTTCTTTTTTTTTTCTTTGGTCTTGAGAAGCTGCCAATTCATAGTTTGAGCTAAGCTACTCCAATTAAACATTGCGCATTAATCGAATGCCAGACGGTCGAAGGGGGGTCGAAGGGGAAGGGGGAGGGGACACAGACGTTGCGAACGGTGGCAGCCGCCACATGTACCGCAAATCTTTGATGGATTATGATTTATTGGTCCGCTGATGGCTGGTAACGCATAATTAAAACCAAAGGCTGTAAGCGTGTTTGTGTGTGTGTGTGTGTGTGTCAGTGTGTGTGTGCATTAATCAATTATCTAGACACTGCAGCAAAGAAAACCAATACATTGTGTGTGCGTGTGTGTGCTGTGCGAGTATGTGTGTGTGTGTGTGGGTAGCAACAATTAAACAAAAGACACGCGCGTTCATGTAAATCACATTCAAAGGTTGCCAGATCTGTCGCTCTGCTTCCCCTCCCCGCCCGCCCCGCATCGACTCCACTCTGATTGATGGCCTGCTGTAACTGCGCCTTTTGTCTGGCTCTGCCACGAGAGACTTGCAACAATGCAACTGGAAAATGATAACAAAACCAAAGTCAGACAGACGCCCACACACAAAACTGAAGCTCAATATTCATTAGTTAATTAGCGCCGAGTAAGCAAATTTGGCAGTTCAAGCAAAATTATTGTGTAATTATTGAAGTTTATATCATTTGGTAGCCAGAAAATAGACTGGTTATTTACAATTTCATAAAGAGTTAGTTAACGAATTAAATTTCAATATCTTATCAGCTTGAATGGCCAATTTTGGACAGTTCCCGCAAATAAAGGTCGGGCCTATATATTTAGTCACATATTCAATGCTCTTCTTCTCAAAAGACCTTCCCTAGAATTACCCCATTGCTCCAGTGCCTAATATCTTAGATATAACTTGCTCACACATGTCCGGCTGTGAAATGTGAAATGTAGTTTTACCTCACCTTTAATGAGCTCCACGTCTAGAGTTATATTTTATAAAGATATTTGGCAATATTCTTAAGATCCATCGAGTAAGGAACCAAAGAATGTTAATAACATTTTAATAACATTTTAAGGAACCGATCGAGCAGTAAACAAAAAAGATTCATGCAAACGTTTTTCACCATTTTTCCACGCTGGTGGGTGAAATTTGGCAAAAGCCCGTTTGAGCGTGAAAGTTTCATCCCAGCTCTTACGGTTTGGAGTGTGCCTTGATCTTCAATCAGTCAGTCAGTCAGAATAATATATAAAGATATATATTTGTCCGATCTATATTCTAACATTTGTAACAGTTAAGACTCTTAAGTCCTTTGATTCTGATTGGTTTTTATCTTGTACAATTGCACCGAATGTTTCTCACAGTTAATTGGCATCAAATAACCGAAAAATCACAAAATTAATACCAAACCTGCAACATGAGGGCTTGCTACCCCTCTCCAGGGCCAAGTCAACGTGCATGTGACTCGTAATTAAGCTTTTGGCCAACCCTGAGCTACCCCTGTGACAAATCTGATTCGCCGATTGCCTGTTGTTAATCTTTTCGTTAAACACAGGCAACTGCGAAACACGCAAGATTTTTGTAAGCCGCTTAACAAAGCTGCCGTCCCCCCTCCCCCAGGCCGGGCAAATCTTTAGCTCTTCAATGCCAAATCATGGAAACCAGCTAGAAAAGGGCAGGCAGTTTTTATTTTGATGGCAATTGTTTTTCGAGAAAAGATCCATAGAAACGCAGGCTGCAGTCGCATGGAATCTTTTAATTATGATTCTCAGACGCAACTCGATGCCAACTCGAGTGCCCCGTCCTTAGGCAATGCCCACGTCTTGCGGTATATGCAATGTCATTGTCATTGGCGATTACTGCAGCAGTAGCCGCAGCAGTAGCAGTAGCAGTTGCAGCCACACGAGCTGTGTGACAGTTGAACGGATTACAGCTGCGACCGCTTGGCCAGGCTCAGTTGCAGCGGGTTCCCAAGCACAACAAACCCAATCCGCGGCACATGTTTGTGTTTAGCTATGGGCTACACGGGGTCTTAGGCAGATCTCATGCTAACTACTTTGTATGTCATCAATCATCTTGTGTAGATATATATATATGCTACAGGCTAAACACAAGCTGGAAACCCCACATAAATTGCGTTCCAATGTGCGTTGAATCATTATGTGTTTAGTTGAGGGCGGAAGTGTTTAGTGTTTGGTGTATTCCGGCTAATATGCGTAATATAGATTGATGTAGAAACAATCTTAAGCTGCAAGATTATAACTAAAAGCTTTGTGTAACATTATGCCAATTTGCACAATCACATTCAATGACAGCGTGTAAATAGCTGGCGCCCGAGCAGAACTTGGTGCACTACCAACTATCTCAGGTGACTTCCAGCGCAACACAAATGGCTGCTATTATGGTGGGGACTCCTTTGGGCGAAATACCTGTAGCTGCAGTGTACTTACCACCAAATCTATCCTGGAGCCGAGCTGGATTCGATTCTCTCCTTGATCAATTTGGTCATAAATTCATCGTTGGAGGTGACTTCAACGCCAAACACCGGCTGTGGGGAAGCTACAGAGCTGACAACAGAGGCATTGCGCTACATGAAGCGCTCACCAGCTGCTCAGCCCAGGTCTTGGCCACCGGGAGACCTACCCACTTCCCGTATAACAGGCAAAGTACTCCTTCGTGCATTGACTTCTATATATACAAGGGTATTCCCAACAGCTTAATATCAGTTCGCGAAGAGTATGAGCTTTCATCTGACCATCTACCCTTACTTGCAACGGTATCTACGTCTGCTCAAAGGACTGTAAAAAAGCGAAGGCTTGTCACCCCCCAGTCGAACATACAACGCTTCAAAGCTGAACTGAATGGCATGATTGATCTAAGCATGCCAATCTTGACAGCCGAGGATGCCGACGCTGCAGTTCAAACCCTGCTGTATCAAATACATACCGCGGCTGCCAACGCTGCGCCAGCACAAATGTATTTTACGCCTACAAGCCAACCTACGAGGACGCTTCCCCCCATCGTTGAAGGCCTTCTTTGCCTGAAAAAGCGGCTGAGGAGGGAGTACGTCCGGACCCAGGACCCCAGAATCGATAGGATCTATCGCCGTATCGCCAACAGAGTCAGAAAGGAGTTGACCTTACTGAGAAGAAAAGCCACAGACACCATGCTGGAGGAAGCAACGGCAGACGAGAGCTCCAAATTCGCACTGTGGAAACTTACCAGTCGATACAAGCGGCAACCTGCACCAAAGTTTCCCGTTCGACAACCCGATGGCACCTGGGCCAGGTCGCCAATGGAAAGAGCCGAAGCCTTCGCCTGTAACCTGGAGGAGCGTTTCAACCCGTTTGAGACCGCATCGCATAGAAGGATACAGCGAGTCGCGCAAATCCTGGAGGCGCCGCTACAAACGGCACTCCCTTTATCACCAATCACCTTCCAAGAAGTAAAGCAGGAGATAAAGAGCCTAAAAAACAACAAAGCCCCTGGGGAAGATCGGTTGGACAACCAGACAATTAAGCTATTGCCATACAAGGCGGTGCTTTTTCTCGTAGCCATTTTTAATGCAACTCTTCGGCTAGGTCATTTTCCAGTAGCCTGGAAGAAGGCGCACATCATTATGTTGCACAAGAGCGGAAAATCCCCTAATCAACTGGACTCTTATCGCCCCATCAGCCTCCTGCCTACCTTTGGCAAGATACTGGAAAGGTGCATCCTTAGAAGGATCCTGGATACTCCGGAAATAAAACGCTTAATCCCGAAGTTCCAGTTTGGGTTTAGACTGAAACACGGTACCCCTGAGCAACTCCATCGGGTCACAAATTTTATTTTGGACGGCTTTAACAGGAAGGAGTATGTGGTGGCAGCATACCTCGACATCCAACAAGCTTTTGACCGGGTGTGGCACGCAGGACTCCTCTCCAAGATTAAGGGCAAATTGAATCCGCAGCTCTTTAACATCATTGCGAGCTTCTTGAACGAGAGGACATTTAGAGTGGTACAGGATGGAGTAGCCTCTCAAACCAAACGCATAAAAGCGGGCGTACCACAAGGCAGCGTCTTGGGTCCCACGCTATATAGCCTGTTTACACATGACATGCCCACAGCAAATGCAAGCAGACGGAATGATCGGCAGGACCTTCTGGTGGCCACGTTTGCTGACGACACGGCAATCCTTGCAAAAAACAAATGTGTGTACGTGGCAACTGACCTCTTGCAGGAATACCTCAAGCGATTTGAAAACTGGGCTTGTAGATGGAACATCGCAGTGAACCCTGGAAAATGCGCCACGGTTACCCACACTCTACGCAAGGACTCATGCCCCGGACTTTTTCTTCATGGTGAGCTTCTAGAGCAATATCGTCAACACAAGTACCTAGGTGTCACTCTCGACAGACGACTTACATTTAGTAAGCACGTCTCTGCAGTAACGAGCAACATCAAATCTAAGATAAGGCGAATGAGCTGGCTCCTCAACTCCAAAAACAAACTCTCGCTCCGAAACAAGGTCCTAATCTACAAGGTAATCCTTGCCCCAGTGTGGCGTTACGGGCTTCAAGTTTACGGTATAGCTGCAAAAACACACCTGAACAAAATTCGCATCGTTCAGGCCAAAACCCTGCGCAAAATAACTGGAGCCGAATGGTATATTCGCACACGCGACATCGCCAAGGACCTTAAGGTTACTATGGTAGGAGACCTTATTAATCAACAAACAGCAAGTCACTTATGTAAGCTCCGCAACCACCCTAACGTCTTGGCAAGAAACCTGCTAAGGAGGCGAAGAAGGAGGCTTAAAAAGTGTTATCCTATAGACCTGGCCAAACGCCGACTATAATGAAGCAAAATTAACATGTACATATATATACACATTGTAAATATTTAACTTAAGCTTTCATTACCCAAAACTCACGCTGATAAAAGTTGCTAAAAGTGAAAAGTAACAGAAAATTAGCAAAAATAAAAGTAACTTAAACCATAAAAAAAAAAAAAGAGTCGAAGTATTAAAAGTATATAGATAAGCCCCGCAATTTAGCAGGCGCCCGAGCAGGGACTTTAGCAAAGAGGTACCAGCAAAATTTAAGGATCCGCAGTATGAGAATTCTATGACTCGAATTCTTACACTTGTTGGATATTCTAAATATTTGTAGAGTCGAACAGAGACTTTTTCAGATTCGGAGCAGAGCATATATGTATAATTCCTATATAAATTCATCCACATATAAGAAACCTTGTTATTTTAACAAAAATATAAAACTAGAGGGTAAGGATATCTTCGACACACCGAAGATTTAATACCCTTGAAGACATTATCCCCATGTGAGAATAGTATAGTAATAAAGTATAGCTGGAACAAAACTTTTAATTGGTATTCCGCAATAGGGATCTCGGAAGAGCTTCGTTTGTTTTTCGCAAACGTTCAGGCGCAGCGCTTTTTAACCTTTACCAGACAAATAATAACTGTGCATGTGTACCTTAAAGGTGTCACTCACGCTACACTTCGTTTCTCAGCTCAACTTGACGAAAAATTGTGGAAAATAGAAACCGCAGCACGTTTGACTGCGGCTTTGGCATGTTGCACACTTTGAAGTTTCGCCTAAGGGAGTTTGTTGCATGCACCTCGACTGGATTTTTGCTATGATTTGGCTAATTTGACAGATATTTGAAGAGTTGAAGCGGCAACTCTTTACATGGGAAATATATAAGGAAATATTACACAAAGAAAGAAATTTTAACAAGTCGTATATTGTCTGATATAAAATTGTTGTGTGCATTTGGTCAAAAGGCTCCCAATTATAATTTTGCAAAATACCTGACATCAATATGTCAATATTCAAGTGCTAATTAACCTTTTTTGAGCCAAGTTAAAAGAGAACTTTTCAAAATGAGTTCAATCTCCTCTCAAATATCTTGCTGCTCTGCCCTGTTTGCCAAATCTAGAGCCTAACATCTTGGTACCTGTAATGAGACAGCTTACCTATACACAAACACACACGCACACACACATACACACATGCTGTTTTTCCTTTAGGTCCTTTGGTCTTTATCATGCAGCGCATATCAAATAAATGCGGGATTATGTGAATATTTCGCTTAATGAGAATTTTCGGACCACACTGCTGCATTTTTTTTTTTGTTTTTATTTTCTGGAAGATGCCGAAAAACAACTAAGAGCTGACCGGACGCAGGACGCAGGACGCCAGAGGTTGACAGGGAAGCGTACGCGCGTGTGAGTGTGTGTGTGTGCGTGGAGCTGTAAAATATGTTGCCTCCGTATTCTCACATTGACCTGGCCCTGAGCCAGGTCTCTTGGCCTGTGCATTAAGCGATGCCTATCGGTGACACCTGAAAGAGAAGAAGGTGAAATGCGATCCGATACGATGCGATCCATGGCACTCATCGCCGGCGCACTTTGCCAAAAAAGAAAAGACCCAAGAACAAAAATTATTACTATACCGCCGCGGGTCCCCGGTAGCCGGCGTACATATAAATATATTTCTTCATCTCTCTGGCTGCGTTTGAGTATTGAGTTTCGTCGCAGTTTTGTTAGCCGTTGATTTTTACCTGTGTTTTTTTTTTTTCTTCTGACATTTATCTTTTCTTTTATTGGGCTTAGGTTTTGTCAGTGGCTGTTGTGTTGTGGTGTCTGTTTCTGTGTCTCTGTGTCGGTATCTCAATCGCTCAATCGGTCTATCTGGCTTATTTTGTTAACTTCCTTTTTCCGTTTTGCCGTGCCGTCTTTTGTTGTAGTACAGCTTTTTACGCTCTATATAGATTGTTTTGTCTTGATATCATGCCATTTATTTATGCCAACGTAATTTATGCCCGCTGACATTCAAATAAATTGAAATAAAATATGTGCCTGCACTGCCGTGGCCCTTAGTACTCTGCAATATGTGGCCTCATTCCCAATTCCATTTACATTTCCATTTCAAAATAGCCGTGAAAGTTCTGCACCTTATCGCTATCAAATGTCAGACTGTCACATGCGGTGGAGACCTTCAAAATGACTACACTAATTGACGGGCCTGGACAAGTTATAATGTAGACTTGTTATTGAAACGAGATCTTTTTAATCTAATTGGGGGTACCCGATATAAGTAATGAAATTGTTGCATGAGAAGATATAGGGAAATAATAATGATAATGATAATGCATAATGAATGAGATAATGTATAGTAATAATTAATTTAATAATATTCATAATAATCTTGAATAAATTAATAATAAAAATAATAATAATACTAATACTAATACTAATACTAATAATAATAATAATAATAATAATAATAATAATAATAATAATAATAATAATAATAATAATAATAATAATAATAATAATAATAATAATAATAATAATAATAATAATAATAATAATAATAATAATAATAATAATAATAATAATAGTAAGTAGAATTATAAATTTATAATAATAATGCATCCGAAATTTATTTGAGCAAAAATATATAACAGGAACATTGTTTTCACTTTCTTAATTTAGCACAAATTTAAATAAATGCAACAGCAATTATTTCTAAATAAAAAGTTTAATTCATAATTAAAATAATACAATTCACAAATATTTTGTCATTTCTTCTGTTTTATCCAATGTCTAATTTATATGTGCGTATGTATATATATATTTGTTATGTTATATATCTATTGAATCGAAAATAAATAATATATTTTAATAATTGTATTTGTTTACCTTTCTCACTCTCCCTTAACTTCAATCTGCCTAGTGTTAAGAAAAAATTCTAAAACAAATTAATTCTCTTCTTATAAAAAGAAAGCAGCTCAGCGCTCTGAAAAAATCCTAATCGAATTTATAAATATGTCTAACCTTTAAGTAAGCAATAAGTACACTCATTAGTCTCACTTTCTTTAGCGCGTTTTATGGATTTATTTCTACTCGAAATCCAACGAATTCCTTTTCGAAATTTCGAACATATTTTACCCTAAGCAATTAAATTAGAAATCGCCCGAAACTTAAGTGAGAATTACTCAGCGCAATTATGCAGCTCATTGCCCTTGAGTTATACGGTGGTTATTGGAGCATATGCGCATAGTTTTGGGCTCTAGGCCTATAGAAGCAACTGCACATACATAGGTAACATGCCCAGACAGACCCTTGCAATATGCGGACACATGTGCCCCGAGCACGCACTCGGCGTGCATGAACTGAATTCTTTCTCTATAGCTCTGAACTATTTATAAATGTCAATTTATTAGACGAATTTTTGGGTTTGTTTCCATCCGCGCGCACACACACACATATACGTACAGAGAACAGCACACGTGTGTGTGGTATGTTATGGGTCTGTCACTTTGTCAGACTCTTTCTCTGAGCATGCGCAACCGAGCGACCCGCTCTTATTTCGGGCCTGCCAAACCCATATATATTTCCAATGAGCTGTCTCGTCAGGTAGCCTAGAAATGAGGTGTGCATGCAATGCATGCGCCCAGATGTGGGCCACACGGTGCCTTTTCCCATACCCTGTGTCATAGAAATTGGTTGAGCGGGGTATATTGGAGCAAAGTTTACTATTTTTTGATCAAGATCAAGATTCTTTAGACACTTGGTCTTGATATTAGGTTAAGCTATTTAACGTATTTCATCTTTCTAAGCTGAAACCTTTAAAACAAAAATAAGCTGTTATTTCGGGCATCTCTCTTTCAAGCACGCTCGCCTAGATACGCATACATATAATAAAACTTTCTGTTAAATTTGCAGAAGATTTATTTAGTTATGGCATCTGGCATCTGTCTGGCAAGCATACTCTAAGTATTCATATGCTTTAACTTTATATTCTAAGGTTTTCAGTTTATCTTCGTTGCTTACAGGGTAACCTCTTGGCGCAGCAGAATTTTCTGGGACATGCCTGCTTGTCTTTAATGGAATATGTCATCGAGACATGGCACACGAGCTCGTAGCCGCAATCCGATCCATTGACTGACTATAGAGATATACCAACACATACATCTACACGCTCACATTCAAATCCACATCCACATCTAAATCCATAGACATTAGCTTTGTCCACATGACTTGCCACACTCTGGCCAAAAAGTGCTGCATCACGTTTCGATGTAAATTCATCGAATTGAAGTTCACACACCGCAAAAAGGGAGCCCAGGCCAAAGCCGATGATGACAATGCCGACGACGATGATGATGATGATGACAATGTTGTTGTTCTTGTTGTTGTTGCCACGGTCTGCGTATGTGTTTTAATTAGAATATCGTGAGTTGTTTGGCTTTGGCAATATAACAAACAATAAGAGTATGTATGTACTCATAGATCTGCCGTGGGTGGCATTTGAATGAGATGGCATAAAAAATTCAAGTTATGGAGAGCCATAATTATTATTATTATCAGCATTTGCCGTTGTCCTCTTAATGAAGTAATCAAAAAATAAGAAAAAAAAATGGAGAAGAGAACTTGTGCATGAAGTTAACAAAAGCACATCCGAGGTTAGAAGCCTGTAAAGTAGTCAACCGATTGGTATTTAAACTTCTTACAACTTGTTAGACCGACTTAAGATTTTTGACCCGTCTTAATGTTCTCGTTTGGTTGAAGAAAGAAGCGGCAGAAATTGTATAAACAGTGCGTGTGGTTCGAGAGTCGGAACAGTTAGCACTTTGTGTTTTCAACATCAAATTGCCGCTTGTTATGCATAAATTAAAGAGTTCATTAATAAAAATAGGCGAAAAACATTGTTCATCATTCTCATTTACATTTTTAAAGCAATAGTTGCAAATAGTCCATGATACTACATAGGGTATTTCTTTCACATTTATTTCTTCATTTAGAAGCTTCTTCAGCTTTAGATATCCTGATAATAAGCTCAAAATACATATCTTGAGAATGCAGAACAATTTATGTAATTTAAATTTCTTTGAAATTGATTTCGGTTTCTGCTGGGAGTTAATGCATGTCAAAGCCAAACAACTAGCTTGTGGTCGTCTTTATGTGAACATATTTTTTTGCTGATTTCAATATTATTTTCCTTGTATCAATTATCCTCTGCTTATGGCGCTTTTGTAAGCTTAGGGGTCTTAATTTATTCTTAAGTAGTCTAAAGCTGACTTCGATTACATTTTAATATTGTTTTTCTCATCCTAGACTCTGTGTTTGAGTGTCATTATATGTATAAGAATTAGCCTATACTATATATCCAAGTAATTTATAATATAGATATTGTTTTCTGCAAGCTAACACAGCTTGAATTGTCTTACCTGGTTTCCGAAAGTCTCATTTTCACTTATTATTTTCTCCACATGCCTTTTCGTTTTTTCTATCTAGAAAAACGAGGTTCTAAATGTCCTTTTGCATAGAAGTATAGCCAATAATATATGTCCATATTCATTTATATTATAAAACATTTAACAGTTTTTGTTTCTGTTATTTAATGCTGCATATGAACCCTTTGGCCTTTGCACTAGGCTCTGCAGTCAGCTGTTGTTGATGTTGCTGTGAAGCGCAAACCTGTTGCAAGTCTGAAATGTTGCTAAGCATGAAGCGAAGCAGCGACTGGCAACACACGTGCTAGGCGAAACGAATGGCAATGAAACACAGCTGCAAATGAAACAAGTTCCACAAGCCGAAGGCGCGGTTAGACTTCGTTTTTCAGACAGTTCGTCGTCAAACGAACTTCATTTGCAGCTGAACAGGGCTTGAGAGTGGGACATTGCACATGACCGTGGGCCGAACTGGAGTGGAGGCCAGTGTAGTGCAGTGTAATGACTTCTCAGGTAGGGCAGCACACACACACACACACGAGCAGTTGACTTCATTAGAGGCAAAGGCTGGACACTTGAACGAGGTGACAAACAGCGCAGTCGAGAGCAAAGCGCCTAATGACACACAGAGGACAGAGACAGCGACTGAGGAAGGGGCAACGACTGACGCAGATACAGAGTATCTAGTGGGAAGTGGCAACTGCCATGTGCGTGCGTGATAATGATGATAGGAGCTGCTGCTGCTGCTGCTCCTGCCTAGCAGCATATCCTTTAAGCCCTGCCCTCAGACTGGGTTGCACAGCTGGATGACTGCGTTGACCGAAGCTAGCCAAAGGCTAGACGGGGGCGAGGTGGGGGGATCAGCGCCAGCAATATGTGGCGTGTCAAAAGTTTCACAGCTCACGTGCCGCACATGCAACACATGCCTCTGACTCTGACTGAAATTCGAACCGAGCGTTGAGTCCGACGTTTGGTTTGAGGTCTCGTTTTGGGCCCGTTGCGTGTCGCCTTATCGCTGAGGGGCTTAAGCTAAGAGGCGTTAAAAATGCTAAATGCTCATTTGGTGCAATTTATTGGCAGAAATGCCAAAGACTCGGCTATTTATTTATAGCTGCCACACGTGGTGATTGCTTCATTCAGCCAAATAGCTGAATCAAAAACGAAATGCTTTAAATTCTTTAAGTGCGTCCCACGTGCAAAATAACTGAACTCTCGAGAAAGACCAACAGAGAGAAAAAGAGAGAGAGAGATGCCTCAAAAAGGGGGTTTGGTTGCAACAACAAACTAACTCGAACGGCCAACGGGGCCAACGAGTTTTTATGCAAATGCAAAAAAAGAAAAGATAATAAAGAAAAAACATATTAAAATAACATAAATATGCAGCAAGAAAAATGTGCAACGGTTGCAGTTGCACAAGTCCACAATTGCCACAGGCTACGCTGCAACCTGCCCACGTAGCACGCCCAGCTATGGTTGATCCTTCTGGCAGTATTTACAGCAAGAATTCAAGTCGAGTCAAGGCGCGGCAAGGAATTCATTGAATTTGCATTCAATGTGTCTTAGAATAGCTTCTCTTTTTTTGCTGAAATCAAAAATCTCTTTTTTTGCTGAAATCAAAAATATTCGACAAAAGCAATTCTATGTTTGGGAATTCTGGAATTCCAAGAACCAAAACTCAATGAGTTTTAAGAAATTGCTAAACAAGCGCATTGCGATTTTTATACCCATTAACAATGGCTAGAAAGGGTATACCAAAGTTGTGTCCGCGATAAGCATCTCCAATAAAATTAAATATATATACATATATAAATTTTGACTACCAAGATTATTTAATTAATTCAATATTGATTGCAGTATGAGTATCATTCCAATGCAACTTCCAAAATACTGAGCTGCAGAAATTGTATATTTATTCATATTATGTAATTAATTAGTTAGCAAGCATATCAAAATGTTTTTACGGCCTTGCTGGCCTGGGCCGTATCGCCATGTAGACAGTTTGAAGAAGCCTGGGGCGTACATTACGATCCCAGAACATATTATAAAACGCTTTATTGTCGTACTGTCCATTTAGATTACTATAATGAATTCAAGATGAGCGTTGAAATCATTTGATATCCGTTACAAATTACAAATTTATTTACCTTCTTCCACAAGAATAAGAAGGAAACCACCAGCCACCAGAGTATCCGTTTGGGCAATAATTTTGATAGGAATTACCATGATCATCAGTTTTAAATGTTTGAAACTTATTTTCAGTCATGGCATCGCCTGCATTGCCTGTGTAATTTTCGAGTACCTCCAAAGAGTATCCGTTCGCCTCGTTACCGATCTTAAAATGATCATAGTGAGCAAAAAATTGTACATTATTAGGATCAGTTAACCGAATAAACAATTCGTGCGGTTGTGCATTTGTGATTCGATGTAGTTTTTCCAATCCAAGGAAAAAGTCGCTATGAAAATCTCCAAATCCTTTTTTGTAATCAGCCCAGTTGCGATTGAAGGCAACTTTGCCATCAATTCGCTGCTGAATTATCAACCAGCCGACGCCGAACACAACGTTATTACAAAGTACTTCGAAAGGATTGGCACCAGCCACTTGTATAAATTGAATTCCATCTCTCCAAGCGCAGCTTTCCGGTAAATTGCTCTGAGTTTTCACAATCAGCGACTGGATGGTATTTTCTGTTTGTTTTAATTGCGATTCCATTTTTGATATTTTTTGCGTTAATGGCTCAATTTCGGAAGATCGATCCTGGAAATCTCTGTGTTGATTTTCATTTGAATGAACTTTAATGTTCAATTTAGTTATCTGTTCTTCCATCTGCGTTTGAGCAGATTTCAAGTTGAAGATTTCAAAACTTATTTTAGAAATATCAGAACATTCTCTTAGCTTTAGGTCAGCATCCGTAATATTAGATTGCAAGTTTTGTATTTCTTTTGCCTTATCGTCAATTAGTTTCATGAATTTGATAAGGAAATTCCTTATTATTGACTGTTTCTTTGTTTGGTTGTTCTGACATTCGGTCAATTGGTTTTGCAAGTCCGTAAATTGGTTGTTAACGTTGGTTTTTTCTTCATTAAAATCAAAGTTCTTTATCTCCAGCTCCCATTCCCATTCCAGCTTTTTAAGCTTATCTTCATTTTCTCCGATCAATTTATCATAATCATCCAAATAACTTTGAAGTTCCTCAATTGTCTTTTCACTTATCTCTTCGGATTGTAAGCTTGCTCGTGCCAAAATTATTAACTGAACAACAAACACAGCAAAATACTTTCCCATATTTATAATTTCAAAGCGTCGAACACATACGCCTCTGACTTAAGACCCATAAACACTGAGTTGAATTTGATAAGTAGCGCTAAACGCTGTTGAATCAAAGCTGGGCCGTGCTCCTATCGTAATATATGTATATGCATATAAAAAATATATATATATATATGTACATAGCTTATGCTTGTTCGCTCAACAGATAAAATTTATATGAAATGTTTAAAATAATTAGCGGCAGCTGCGAATGCGCGCAAGGCCAGCTGGACGGTAGGCTTAGTGCACTAGTGCACACTATCATTATTAATGTATGAATATGGTTTTTAGATATGAGCTAGATATTACACACATCGAGCAGCGTTTGTCAACACTAATTCATCATTTTTAAGAATAAATTTGTAGCAGGTAAGGAGAGCATAGTTGTTATACTGTTATATTTGTGTGGACTTTAACAACACTCTTTTGTCGTGGTGCCCCTTAAATTAACAACACTGTTAAGCATTTCACACGTGAGTCAAGTTGAATGTCAAATTAAAATTTTTAATTGAAACATAAATGTTCCCAAGCCCAATTATGAATTTTTATAAGCTTCCCTTTAACAAAACTGTTTGGTTTGTCCCGCCTTTGCTCGTTGCCCTTTAGAATTTTTATTACAAAAAGAATTTGCGACATTTTAAAAGTATTTAATTCAAAGTGACAAAATATGCCGCCGGACAGCAGCTGGGCAAAAACTCGTCTCCAGCTAGGGATAATAATTTTAAAAATTCAATCATAATTGGCAACAGACAGTGAGGAATGTTGCCGAGCTGCCCTTGAAGTTGCCACCAAAAGTTGCAGGCAGCAACTTATTTCATTTTTCTCTCTTTTTTTTTTCGTTAGGTAAGCGTGGGGCACGCGGGGCAACATTAACAAATGCGTCACTCAGTGGCTGCTATCGTGGGTAATTAATAAGCGAATGGCATTGCAATTTCTTTTCTTTTTCTTTTTTCTTGCAGCCGGCTCTAATCGTTGCAACAAATTTGTGGCATGTGGTGTGCGGCGCACACGTTGCATAGATACGAGCAGTCCGATAACAAACTGCAAATGCATGTTAATCGATTGAGTTGTTTGCCGTCTTGGCGAATGCCAAAGCCCCATGGAAAATATGAAATGTGCATGCAAATATGGCGGGGAAAGGCGGGCAGTAGAGTAGCTGCACGTGCCAGTTAGAGGCAAGACATTTGTTGCTTTGTTCTATGTGGAGTGAAAGTTGGAGCTGTGTGGCATGCCACTTGCGCCGCAGATCTAGCCAGTTGAGTCGCGCCAACGTTTAGCCAAACAATGCGCGTTCCTTTGTGGCCAAACTGAAAAATGTTTATTTAAATGCGAATACGAAATGCGTTGGCCATGCCACACGATGCGGCTAGGCTGCAGGTTTACCTTGCCAGCCTAACTAGCCAGCATGTTGCTGGCAGCAGCATATTCTGCACAGAGTCACAGGCTCGGGCCGTGCGGCAGGCTTACGGGGGAGGCGGCAGCCACTGATTGCCCAGGCCATTAAGTGCACCAACTGTTGAGCATGCGCAGCAGCAGCCGCGGCAGCAGCCAGCCCCATTTGGTCGGCCCGTTGGGGCAGCCAGCTGTGGCCAGGGGGCAGGTTCCTGCTGCCTGCCACTCCGTGTGTAAGCGCAGCATAATGAGCCGCGCAGTTACATTTATTTTAAATCTGATATACATATTTCTCGTCGTTTTTTTTTTTGCTGCGCTTTGTTGTTATTTGGCCTTTGTTTTTGGGCAGGCTGCAACAGCAGCAACAATAACAACAACAACATGCAGCAGCAGCAACTCAATGGCCATTGTTGCTTGCCGTCTCCGTTGTTGTTGTTGTTGTTGCGCCGCCGCTGGCGACTTGCAACTTGCGCGAGACTTGCAATTCTTTTGCCTTTTGCTAGAGCTGCCTTTCGATAGAGTTACAGCGTAGCGAAAAGTATATTGACTAAGCTGTCAGCTTTGTGAACTGAAATATATATATTTGAATAGAGCCGATCTGATTATAGGTTAGATTAGGTTTCACCGGTTCTACTTTGGAGATAAACAGTTCTGAAGTTCAGGAATGAAAAATGTTAAAAATAATGCTATCAGAGATTATTTAAAACAGTTTCATTAGTGCATTATTGAATATGAATATGAGAATATGAAATATATTAGGGTCCTGAGAGTTTTATTATTTAATGATATAACATAAAAATTGACCCTCCCAGTACAATTCTAATAAGGTTAGAATATGAACGAATATCAAAAAGAGTACTTATAGGTCGGTCTCAAGCCAATTTCGATTGTTCGATCTCGTTTCGGTTAAATGTACTTAGCTGTATTGTGGCCTTTCTGGCTACGCATGGCTGGCTAAACGCAAATGTATGCAAAGAGCCATTGAATTTGCACAGAGCCGAGAATTGAGCAGAAGATAGGAGCAGGGTAGCAGAGTCGAGGGTCGAGGGGGGCCAGAGTATGCGGATTGGTAGCGCTGTTAACCAAAAGAATGGTTGCAGATTCTTGAGTCTAGATTTTGTTTATTTTGCGATGCGCGGAACAATGCACATGAATAATGTGTGAATCGCGCACCGAAAACCTGTGCAGATCTTGTGAATTGTGCGCAGTTTGGCATTAATCAAAGCGCTGTCGCCGCCAACGCCGATGCCGACGCCGACGCTGACGCCGACGCCGACGCAGACTGCTTAGTAATGGCCAAAATATAAGCAAAGAGTTAGGAGTTGAGAGAGTTAAGAGGCCTCTAAATGCAAAGGTAAATACCATGGCCATGGTATTTCACACTTTTACAGGCGACTGCAGCCAGCGGACTTAGGCTCTGTGGAGGAACGGAGAAGGGGCTGTCTATTGGCTTAAACAATTTTTGTTTTATTTTTGGGAAAGCGTAAACTTTGTTTTCGAAATTACAATTTTAAGCAAACTTTGTATTCGGCTTTTCGTATTTGCCTGGCAGCAACTCGAACTCCAACTCCAACTGCAACTCTCCAGCTTCAGCTGGGACTCTTGTGCAGCTCCAAGGTGGTCGCTGGACTTTAGATTTCGACAGGCAGGCAAACAAAATGAGAATCAAAATCAAAAGCGTAGCTAGCCAGCCAAAGCCTTCGGTCTGGCATTCAACAAAACCCAAACGAAATGCATTTGACGTGCGACTGTGTCCAGGCTTTTTGTTTGCTTCTCCAGCTCAAAGTCAAAGTCAAAGTCAGAGCCACTGGCCAGAGGTCTGTGTCTGAGTTTGAGTCGAAGTCTATCAGAGAACTATCCAAGCTACCAACTGCCTCCAGTTCTAATATGTATCGATTTCACTCAACCAACTGGCAACTGGTAACTGGCAACGGGCAACGGGCAACGGGCAACTGGCAACTGGCAACGGGCAACTTGTTGCAGTTGCATCTATCTCTCCCATTTACCGTTTGCCTTCATTATCATTTCCCATCGATTGTGGCAACAACTGCATTTTAATGGTCAAATATTACTCGTATTGCTATTCGGGCATTATGCCTTGGCCAAAATCCGGGCCGGTGTTAACACTGCCCCCAAAACTCGTGACCGTTGCGGCGAGAAAAAAAATCGAGAAGAAAATAAAACATGCACATTAAATCAGCTGCCGTTAAAATCATCGTAAGGAAATGCATAATAAATAATAATACAATCGCACACATACGACTAGATCCAAACATATAGTATTGCACATACTATATACTATATACATATATATATGTATACACTATTCAATTATTGTCTTTCTCTGAACTGCCTGCACTGCAATTGGTCACAGTTCTCCCAACTGCCCAAATTTGTTGGCTTTGGTGATTATTTGAGAGTCACACAAATGTTGCTTTAAAGAGTCGGGTCGAATGAAAAAATCTAAAGCATTATTTTAAATATATCTTTATTTGTCCAATAACAAAATAAGAGCTAAGTTTGAGAAATTCAGAAGAAAAAGGTATGAGATTTTTGAGAGAAGATCTATAAGATTGATATATCTAAATATAATCCGTTTTGATATATTTTATTTTGATAGTTGTAGTAGGTTATTATTTAACTGTACTGCAAATTAGATTTTATATATATTTTTTTCTGTTCAAATTTTATATAGAATGTTGTGACTAAGCAGGTGCTATGCTAGACACAAAATATATTTACAGACAATTTGGACAAGACAAGAACCTGCGATGGAAGTCTATCTATGGGCAGGATTTGATATGCCCGCCCTTCGAACACACCTTTGATTACCTTTAGAATTTATTCAAGTAACTTTCCCCCACATTTTTCTGATTTTTATTAGATGATTCAATATGCCGCATGATTTCATATGTAGCGCGGCAGCAGTTGGCACTGTTTGCTGTAACGGCTGCCGCTGCGGCTGCTGCTGCTGCTGGTGCAACAACAGTCAAAATAAAAAGAAAACTTTTGTGGCACAGAGCAACTAAAGAATGCAACAAGAAGCATTGATTTCAAATAAATTTCGCTGCCGGCCAAATTGTATGCCGGTTGCCAGTTGCCAGTTGCCAGTTGCATAGTCCAAGTCCGAACCCGAGCCCAAAGCCCAGACAACGACTCCGACTCAATCGCGGTCGACGCGGGTTCGTGCCACATGCAGCTGTGGGTGTGTGTCTTGGGCGCGCACAGCGACTGATGTTGAGCTTCTAGAGGGTGTAGAGGGGTAAAGGGAAGGGAGGAGGGGGAGGGGGAGGGGGCTATGGACACACACACGCCCCGATGCAGGCGCTCTGATAGCGATACGGATGCATGTAAATGCAATCGTATCTTACGGCTCTGCACTTTCTAGCCACAAGTTCAAGTTGCGAGCGCGTTGCATTGTTTGTTCTTCATTGTTTTTGGGGGGCTGCCCCACAGAATATTGTTGCTGCCGCTGTTGTAGTTCCCGTTGTTGTTGCTGTTGTTGCTGCTGCTGCGGTGCGGCGCTTTCTGCTCCTGTTATTCTACTAAGTTGATAACCATGTTCAAATAAATCACCTTTTGCGTGGCTGCAAGCGAAAGGCAAACGGAGCAGCAGCCGTTCCATGTACCAACCAACTACCAACAACAACAACAATAACGACAACAACAACAGCAGCAACAGCTGCCATAGAGCCGAGAGGTGCCGCAGGGGCTGCAGGGGGTTGGCGGCAACTGGTGCGGTGTTGTCGTTGCATTTGGCTTTTATCTTTTGTTTGCAATATTCAGATGCATCTTTGAGATAATTTTTGGTTGCTACGCTAACCGAAAACGCGAAATGCCCCCGACCGTTGTCTATGCCGATTATTTTAGCATAATAAAAATATATCAGACTCTGTAGCTGGGGGCATCTCCTACGCCAAAAGTCTCAGGCCCAAGCACAGGCTCAGACAAGAGCCAAGCTGCATATAATGGCATAAATGTGCCTTCGCTTTGATGCCATATCGATTTCAGGCTGAAATTGCCGCATTCGCCCTATAGTATATGCCGCTTGCCGCATGCCCCATGCCCCATGCCCCATGCCGCACATTTACCATTCGCTCGTGCAGCTGCCGACAAAAACCCAAACTGGAGCTGCGACTGCTGAGCTGAGGTTGGGGTCGGTCTGGGCTTTTGGCCGCCGGCTGTTGGTCTCATTAGCCGCCAAACCGTACGAGTGCTGCAAGTTGGAGTCAAGTTTTTGCTACGTGACAAAGGCACAACACTTGACAATGTCTCGCACACACCCACCCACACACATGCTCACACCCAACCCACATACACACACGTGCGCTGGGAGACAACAAATTAGCGAAGCACTCGTACTTGACCTTTTCTTGGGCGCTGATTAAGTTGTGAGAGCTACAAGTCTGGCTCCATTCATTAGGAATCGCAAAATATCCTTTTTTAGCTTAATACAGCGTTTACATGAGCTGAAAGTATCTATTATCATGTGATTAATCTAAAAATGAAGCTTAAGGCTTAGGCAAGCTTAAGTAATATTAACTGAATTATGCGCCTACAATTAAGCTTGATTCAAACTCTTAAAAGCATCTGTACAAATTTGGAAATGTAAGCAGTTTAAAAAGTCCCTTAAAATTAGATTAATTTGAAATTAAATAAAACAGCTTTAAAAGCTTATGAAAGCTTACACAGAGATCAAGTGCATTAAAGCTTTGCTTGAGCTGAAAAGAGGCTAGGATCTTATTATTTAATATTATTTTTTACTAATTTTAATTTTAATGTTAAGCTAACAATAATAAATATTCAAAATATTCTGTATCCTCTTGCTTAAGAGCTGCGAATCATTCTAACTGACAAAGCAGCGTGTAAGCAAGCACCTAAAGCTCAGGCAAGCTTTAAGTAAGATTTAAAAATTAAACGCTTGCAATAATGATAACTAGAAACTATCTGTAAGCTCTAAGCGAGATTAATTGCATTTGCTGCATGCAATTAAGCTCACTTAAAGCTCAAAAGCTTGACTAACTGCTCACAATTTGACACTTTTTTCCCCTCAGTCAAACTAGTTGCGCTCAATAAGATGAATCTAAAATTTAATTGTCACTTTCAGCTAACGTCATTGTTCCCAGCTTGTTTGACATTAACTAATTGCCAAGACGCGACGAACAGCATCCATTGTCAAGGAGACAGTTGACAAGTTGACAAATGTAAGGCAAAGACCGCCCCGGCAAACTTGCCACCACCCTTCGACCCTGCCAGCCAGAAAAAGGCTTTGTATTTAAGTTCTATACCTAATGTGCGAATGTGTGCCACACAAACACACACCCACCCGCAGACACCCACCCATACACATACACACATATATAGAAAGAACTCAACTCTAATGACATTTCAAAGCGACTACAATAACATTTGATGCTATTTATAAATTTACAATCCGCTTAACGTTTGCTAATCTCATAAGACCTGGTACCACTGTCAACCCCATTGTTATTGGGTGCCACCGAGGCAATGGAGAGGCAACTTTGGTGCCATTTGATTTTGCAGGCTCAGCTGCAAGCGGCAAAAAATCACCAAAAGAAAGTTTTGCTTTCTAATACAACTTTTATGCTGGGGACAATTGCTTTGAGAATCTCAACGATACAGTTGTTATGCGAGAAGCAGCAGATGGGATTGTCTCCAGATTTAAGTTTCGGGGTAAGAGGTTAGAGAGCGTTGCCCAAAAATAAAAGAGTTGCCAGGCGCATTAGAATAAGCCGAAACAATACTTAGTTTAAAATGCAGCTGTGCTAGAGAAAACCTGACAAATTTATTTGTGAACCAGTTCAGTTGCGACCATTTGGATATTTCAGACTTTAAAATGGCTTCAAGTATTAATAATAAATAAATAACTCCCAAATATTATATAACATAGTTTTCACGTCACAGCTATGTAGCAAGAAACTTTACGAACTGTTTTGTGAACCGGCTCAGCTGCAAACGATTTTAGATTTTAGACATTGAATTAGCTCCAAATATTAATATTAATAATAAATATCCATTAAATATTACTTCATTAGGTCATTTAGTTTTCCAGTTACTGCTATGAGCGAAAGAATGTTACAAACTGATCTGTGAGCCGGTTCAATTACAAACAGAATGAAATTTATGACTTTAAAATTGATCAAATATGTCTTTATATATAGAAATGTCTCATCTTCGAGAGAAGGCACAGTTATCAAAACATTATCTATCTCAAATGAAACAAAAAAGGCATAAAAACTGGTCTGTTAATCGGTTCATCTGAAAACCGTTCGGGTGCGAAGTAAGGGAAGAATAATTAAAATTTTATTATATATGACATGAAACCTAATGAAGCTGAGACTCGAATTGGGATCTTATAGTTGGTGAGAGAACCTGGTTCTAACGAAGTTCAAATTTATATTCGGTATGATTCAGAATCCTTTTTACATGCTTCATTTCAATTTGACTTACTGCGGCTGGCCAAAAAGGCCGCAATGCGCAGTTCATGACTGATATCCAACTAACTGGGTCTAACGTATTTAATTTTCAGCCATAATTTCATTAGAGCAAACAATGCCTGCCCACTCTAACACCCGCTACGGCCCCGCACACACATCTGTCTGTTGAAAATTCAATCAGAGCTGCGATAGAATTCGCATGCCTGAGCCTGGGTCCAGGCAGGATATGCAGATGTGCGGTGGGCTTATCAACGGTATACGCATTTCAAAGCAAACACTTTAGTCAGATTTATGCACACACACACACACACACACACACACACTCACACAGATAGAGACACAAAGTTTATCTTTCGCTTTGTGTGCGCCATTTTCAAGGACAATTCGGCAATGCAACACGTCGACTGGCTGCCAGGACATGCCCGAGTGTGGGAAACAAACCTCGTTTCCTGGCCATATGCATATTTATTAATTTGTGTATCTGTTGCTGTATCTGTATCTGTATCTGTGTCTGTATTTGTGTTTGTATACGCTGCTAACATATTCATAGACAATTGCCAAATGTAATTAAATACGTTTACAAAAGCTTTTGCCAATTTGAGCATTGTGTTTCGAGCTGTTCGGTTTTTGGGGTTTTGGGTTTCGTTGGTTTTGCACATTGGTTGGTTCGTTGCCAGCAGAGCACTGCATGAATAGCTGTTAACAATGGCTATCAAAGTTAAATATGAGTCTTGTTAAAAGTCGGCACAAAGCTAATTAAGGCTGCAACACATGTGTGGCCAACGCACTCATTCATTTTGTGGCAATCGAGATTTATGTTATGAGATATTTAATTCGTGCACTAATTACAAATCAATTTACAAAGGATGTCTTTCTAATAATTACAGATAAAAGATAAAGGACCTTCTAATCTGATGTGTAATTTACAGTTGAATATGTTTTACAAAAAGGTTGCCATTGTTTCGAGTGCTAGTTAAATAAGTACACGTAAAAGCTTTCAAAGTTGATTAAAGCTTCGAGCAAGCTGATTAAGCTCACCTTAAGTTCACTCCAACCAGTTGCATTTATGATAAATTTCCTTAAAGTTCTTCTTAAAATGTACATTTAAAAGCTTTCAAACATATATTTAACTTAAGAACAAAATAAGGTGCTTTGGGTAAATTTATTTAGACTTAAAGCTCACAAGCTTGAATACGTCTGCCTGTCGCTCTAACAAGTTGCGTTTATAAACAGCTTCAGCAGCTTTAAAAGTAAATTAAAAGTACGAGCAAGAGCATGGGCATTACTCATATGTAATAAAGCTCACTTTAAGCTCGCTAAAATGAGTATAAATGCTTCTTGTTCTTTCGTAAGCTTCGTTTAGAGTTCTCAAAGGAGGTTAAAGGTCTGCTATCTAACTGCTGACCTTAAGGTATTTTTGAATAGGAATATTTCATAGCTTTCAAAGTTAATTGAAGCTTCGAGTAAGATCAACTACATTTGTCACACAAAATAATGCTATTTTGAAGCTCGCCAGATTAAACTAGTATTCCTTACACTTGTGCTTTTGTATTGGCACATTGAAAGCTTTTAAAGTAGATTCAAGCCTTGTGCAAGAATAAACGCTTGAAGCAAATATAATATCATTTAAAGCTCGCAAGCTCTAACCCGTTGCATTTCCTATATATCCAGCTCTTTTTTTTCTAAGCAGAGTGCTTTACTTCAGGTTTATTACCCGGCAGCGCACGGCACACGACCCAAAAATGTATATGGAAAAACTATTAAATGCAAATTATGTCAGTTTCATTATTGTCCACGCCTGGACGACAACTTTGGCCGCTGCCTTCGTTGCATACAAATTACAATTAGCCAAAAGGGAATATGTACACGAGATGTTATTAGGTTTGGCCCGAAGCGTTCGCTGGTTGGTATTTTTCTTACGCTTTCGGCTAATTAAATTGAATTCAATTGAAATTTAGAACGTTGCGCACGGCACGTGATTCAGAAACGAAGCTCTGAGACTTCTTTGGCCCTTTTGTTGGCTCTTTGGCTTTGGTTTTGGCTTTGATTTTGGGGTTTGGGACCGGCACTGGGTTCGAGTTTGGGTTTTGTTTTGGTTGTGGCCCTTTTTTGGGTTTAATATGAAACGTAATTAAATGAGAGGCAACGGTAAATGCGTAATAATGAAAACTTTATGGCTTTTCGATAAACGTTTCAGATAGTACGCAATGGGTATAGTATATTTATATAGAGAATGGCGCGAACGTGAATGCAATGGGAATCGTTTAAGCAGTCGTGAGTTTAGTGTATTAAAGAATTTTCAGCTTTGCATTGAGTTCCATTTATTTTAACCCAGAGATCATATCGAGCAACTATGTCCATTTGTTTGGCCTTTGAAGTTTGGCTACTCAATAATTCCAGTTAGTTGCATTGTTAGTTGACTTTTTCGATTGTTTATACGATTGCAGCCGAAATGTACACTCAAAGGCTGAACACATTTTTTTGCTTTTTATTTCGCTAGAACAACAAATGAAATGCCGAAAATACCAAAAAAAAAAAGAAAAAGATGCTGATACTGAAAAACTGAAAACTAAACTCAACCGGAAGCCAATGTAAATAAAACGCTGGCCAATGTTTGTTTCTGTCAAAAAATGAAGAAAAAAGCGAACACTTTGATCTGTGAATCCCCCCCCCCATTTGAATACCCCCCCACCGAACAAAACAGCTGCCCAACGCATCAGTCAAAGGCATTGAATGAAGTCTCACTCTGTCTCTTTCTCACGCTGTTTCCGCTCTCGCTTGCACGCACACGCTGCGTAAAGGGTTTAAAGTTACTTTTAGAACACATATTTTGGTACAATTTGAAGAATTGTTTACACACACATATAGCCCGGCACACTTGCGGGGGGTAGTTCGGTTAGCTCGGATAATTAGCGGATGCGCCACGTTTCTTGGTTTGCATTTCAAAGTGAAACCCAAACTAAATGGAAATTAAAATGAAAATGAAAATGAAACCAGCAAAGAGTTGAGCGGAAAAGTAGTGCACGGTCTTGTGAGGAGGGGCTTGTTTCAAATTGATTTATTTATTTGATGTTTTTATTTGTTTGCTTTTGGCTAATTTTATGGCGCTAAGCCCCCTCCCGCTTCGCTGCCTGCCCCACTCAATCAGCACTCACAGCTAGACAGGATTTGGAATTGGGTCTTGGTTTGATCCCATGTCCAAATGTTGTACTCTAACAGATGTAGCTGCGCTGCTGTTGAAAGATGCGTTTGTGCCACATAAACTAAAAAAAAAAAAAAAAGGCCAAGCAAGCTGTGTGGCAGCTCAGGCCAAACAAGTTAAGACGCCCACCAACGCCCCCGCCCAGGCACTTGCCCCGTGCGAGTTGCACCTCAGTTTATCTTGCCTTTGGCTAAATCCCCAGCTTCCTACATGTCCATGACAACCAACTAATGCGCCGCTATCAGTCTCTAGACCTGAGCACAAGGAAAATATGAAAAGAGTAAGCGTGTCAAATAGAGAGTGCTCGGCTAGAGTATACCCTGTGCCAACAACTAAATTCAGTTGGCTTTTGGTATTTCCATTCCGGTTCATGATCGTTGTAAAGATGCAATATACTCTTCCAGACTTAATACTTCTAAATAACATCGAAGTTGTACACTCGAGCGTGACACACTTGCGCATACCCTGTAATTTACATTTCATGCAACGTCTATGCAAAAAGTCTATTCAACAAGTTTTGATTTAACTATCCAATTGTTTTGATGGGCTAAAAAATAAATTATTACAAAAAAACACTAGACTAAAGAATACCCTGTAAATACTGTTTTCTTAGCTTCTTAATCCCTAATCTATTCTGTATTCTATATTCATTATAATTGTAATACATTTTCTATAGCAAAGTGAAGCCAGAAACGATACTTTTTTATATGTTGATCAGGAATATATATTATTTAAAGAATCTTTTCTTAACTTGGAGAATAGACTAATGAAGAATACGTATTGATGATGGGGACCAAACCTCGCAGCATTATGACACACTTTAATCATATAAATATAGGGTATTAAAAGTGCATCATCAGCATCATCATCATCATTAACTCCCCCTCACAGGAAGCTTTGTCAGCCAGAAGGGGGATTGGAGGGCAGCTGCTCACATAGCAGCTGCTGCGCATTTGATTTGAAGCGCTTCTCGTTTACGTTTAATTGAGTTTATTGATGCATATTTGAAGTCAAGTTCCATGCGCCGCACTCTGCAGCCATCGATTGGTCGGCGGTGGGTGGTGGCCGGGGCGGGGTTTGGGCCAACACTCGAAAGTGCAAAAATGCAATTAATTAAGCGCATTTATTTGCACACTCAATGGGCCGTGCGGGAATCAAACGCGTGCCGATGTTCGAGTATCTCATGGCTTGCATTTGCGGTAGCTAAACTAATGAATGGTTCAGGGTACAGGATGGAAAATTTAAGCACTTGCTTATAAATAATTCTATGAATAGCTATGTAAATGTATGTTCTATGCCAAACCAGATACTGGGTAAAGCAAAGAGAGTAAAACTGGAAGTAGTAGACGATTTGATCCGTTGTGTTTTCCAAATATTTCACCTTATACTAAATCTTAATATCAGAAGCATAAGTTAAAGGAAGTAATGATATTTTTTCTTAGCTCTTAAATTGCATATTTATCTTGAGCTTCAACCAGACATCGGAATATAAAATTGATAAGCGCCTATATAGCTAAAATTTATATACTAAACGATGGTTTATAGCAGCATCAGATATTGAGCAAAGCGAAGAGAATGCGAGTTAACTTGGAGACTTGAACATTCTGCTTATTAAGGTCAAATATTGAACATTCACCCACCGATTTGATTGGAAGACACAGATTCTAAGTACGGCAAAGAATATTTTTAGTAAGAACAATTTTCAGTTAATTTTTCATTTTACGTGGGCAACAGCGTACTCCACAGGGACGTGAAGATCCCCTGGGTCGAAGACCAAAGCCAACACCAAGCACAACGTCTTAGACAACAATCGGCTACAGCAATCCGCACATGCCAACAGGCTCGCTAGCAAAATTCAAGGGGCGCGTCCCATCAGGAGGCTAAGAAGGAGAAAATTTAGCAAAATAATATTCCTCAACACACAAGACATGTAAGGCATATAACATCGACGAGTCCCGTCGTAGATAAGATCTATAGCTTAATCTATATTCCTAACCCACTTCTTGTCAATTTCAGTTCGTTTAACGCAATGCATGCATATAAATTGGTTGCAACTAAGTTCACGTATCTTTCCTAAATTTTGGATGAGTTGGAAAGTCTTCATCTGTCTGTTGTCTAAATATAAACCACAAGCAAATGCTGTCAGATTAGTAGCTGACCTCATGTAATCAGTCCCATGACCCCGCTGCCAATGGTCATAGCTGACCAGTTGTGGTCAAGCCTAAAAATTGTTGAAAAAAATCACCGCACACACACCCACGCACACACACACCCACGCATGCACACACTCACACACACATACGCATTGAGTTCATTAAACGCAACGCGTCTAATTAACGTGCAATCGAGTTAATTTCTCTTCTAACCGAAGCGGTTAATTAAGAGTGCAGACGGAGTCAGAGTCAGAGTGGAAACTGAAGGAGCCAGCGTGGCGTGTGGAGGGAGGGGGGACTGAAGCAGGCATCGGCATGGGCAAATTATGCGCTAATGTGTCAGCAATTGGATGACTTTTCAACTAATTCACATGATCCGTCTGTGGATAATTCATTGGCATTCGATGTGCAGAGCCAGAGCTCCAATATGGAGCTGAAGCTGAAGCTGATGCAGCTTTGGTCAATGGTAATTCAATTAAGTGACGCCAGCGGCTGGTCCATTGTTTAGTTTATTGAACCCGGTTCGGTTTTGGCCGCTGCGCTTATCTCTCCAGACATTTGTGAGAGGCGGCGGCTATAAACTTGCCGTCAGTCGAATGACTGATCCGCTTTAATGCTAATGCTCATAGTGGTAGGCTGAGATGGGGGGGAGGTGGAGTGAGTGTGGAGTGAGTAAGTCGGCGAGTGAGAGCTTAGCCCGCATCGAGATGTGCAAATGGAGCGCCCGCAGTTTCACGGCGCCATAAACCAGGTGACTTTAGTAGCTCAGCGGCAGGTGTGCGTGTCCACAATTGGTCACTTGCAGATACACACACACACACACACACACGCATACACAAATACACACACAAATGCATTCTGGCGCGCTGTAGAGGGTAGCTTGAGAGGTTTGTGAGATTGTTTACCAAATTTTTGTTTAATTTTGTATTAATAAAGAATAGGTTGTTAATTATAATAAATAAATAGCAAGATATTGGACCACTGATTATTAACATACTGGAAAATAGCATCGACTTAAAAGAACCTTTTAAGTAAATCTTAAAACATACGTAAATGTAAATAGTTAATTGTATGAAATAACTGTGTGAATAAGTTTTATTAAATGCGTATAAAGAACAAATTAGGCTAAACTGAATGGATCGGACTGTAATTGGAATTTAATAAATACATTTTTTGCTTACAATATATGCAAGTTTCGCATTAAAGAGCTTTAATATGCTTGATGATTCATATGAACTAGGTACTATAAGTAATGTTATGCCCTATCATACATCTCTATTAGATGGGCTTTACTAATTCTTCTCAAGAATTCAGAATTCTCTTGACAAATCTCCCCACACTTAAGCTGTATTCTTCGACATGCCGAATTAACCCATTATTTCTGCGCAAAATATTTTCTTGCTTACCCAGCTTATGGGAATACTTTCTCAAGCTACCCTCGCCGTTAGCATTCAACAAAGTGGCTTAACGTCAGCGTCTTTCGGCGCGTCCTGCTTATCAATGTGGCTCATAAAAACGACTAATATGCATTTGCATGCGAATTGGAATTGAAACGCGAAGATCGCAGCTCAAAGCTGAAAACTCAGCGCACAACTCACGGCAAAGTGTGAAAATTATAATAGATATCAATAAAGTTGTCGGTACTCTCAAGGCGTTGCGTTTTTAATTGCTGCCTCACTGTCCGTAAAGTAGCAAATCTTATGATTTCAATTAACGGACAAAGTGCGCGCGTGGGTCACCACCACCAGACGCACCACTCACAGCACCACTGGTAGCAGAAGCAGCCGCAGCAGCAGCAGCAGCTGGTGAGCTGGCATCCTCCTGATTCATATGGCATTAAATTACGTTTTTATTTCGTTTGCCGTAAGCCGGAAATTGCGACATACGCACGGAAGTCAAGTCAATAAATGGCCGATGTTCCACCTACCCCAGCCCCAACCCCAACCCCAACCCCCTACTCACACCACCCGCAGCCCTCAACACTGCGTGCGAGTTACAGAAACTAGTTACACAAATTGCAAGAAAAATGAACAAAAAATATACAAAAATAAAGAAATAAAGAAACTCAATAACATTTATGAAACTTGAACTGTCCGAAAAAGCGCAAGGCGAGCTCTCTCACACACACACACACACAAATACACCCCTTAACTCATATCCCGAAAAAATTCAAAAAATTGAACAAGAAATTGCAAAAAAATTGTTTTTCAATTAAAAAGTTTTTTGCTGTTGCTGCTGCATGCAGACAAATTTGCCATTCAATTTGCCCACAGGACAGTTCAGATTGTGTGTGTGTGTGTGTGTGTGTGTGTGTGTGTGTGTGTGTGTGTGTGTGTGTGTGTGTGTGTGTGTGTGTGTGTGTGTGTGTGTGTGTGTGTGTGTGTGTGTGTGTGTGTGTGTGTGTGTGTGTGTGTGTGTGTGTGTGTGTGTGTGTGTGTGTGTGTGTGTATGTATGTGTTCATGTGTGTGTGTGTGGATGACAGACAGAAAGAGTTTAAGAGCAGTTGTTAAAGGCTGACACAGGTGTGTAACTTTCGCAGGAATACGGCTGCATAATGATATTTATATATATATATATATATATATATATATATATATATATATATATATATATATATATATATATATATACTTTTACATTGAAAGATACATTTGTAAAATTTATTGCTTTTTATGTTGAGAATTTACAATAATATTTTTATTTTAATTTTCTTTTTCAGTTTTGACAGTATAATATGATATGTTTGTTATTTGCCTTGTTAGAATTTTTAGAATAATTGAAATGTATGCTCTTTGAGCTACACTTTGCTATGCCATTGAGAAAACCAAACATTTGTGATATTAAAGATATATTTTAATAATTTTTATCAAGCTGCAGCTTAACATTTAGATAAAAATGCATCAAATTAAAGAAAGTCTGTCTTTAATTAATGACTATTGCAAGGCACTTTGAATTAACTATCAGAGCTTAGTATAAAGTTCAACCTATTATTACTAAAATAAAATATATTATTTTTATACGCCTGTAAATAAATTAAAAATTCTATTTCAAAGATGAAATATATTATGAATAATAATAAATAAATAACTAAAATAAAGAATTATCTATATTATTTTGAAATATATATCTTTGCCTCAATTAGTTCTGGGTAAATGTATACATATTTTTTGCTCCATTCAATCTCACATAACTGCAGGCCACACACAACGTTTTCAAGGTGTTAAATACCCTGTCTTCCAACTGGACGCAGTCGCTTGTTTGCAGAGGCGCTTCAACAATAGCCGCAGCGACCTTTGATAAGCTGTCTGCAGTTTGCTTAGCATTTAGCGCACGGGTTTACTTTTATTTTGGTGTTTAACTTTTATTTTTGTACATTTGGTATACGGCCCGGCATAAGATGCCATAAATTATGCGCAGTGTGAGCATATTTAATGTGGCACAGACGCAAGCCGGCAGGCAACACCTGCGGCTCCACAACTTTGCCTGGCGACTTCGTCATTAGGCAGTCAAGGAGCATAGCCAAAAAAAAAAGCAGATAGAGAAAAAGAGAAGCGGGCAGGCATTTTCGGCTTGTACAGTTTGTTTGCCGATAATGTCGCCCGCATTCCAAATTTGCTTTCAATTTTTGTTAATGCCGCGCACGTAGAAGCTCGAACCCTTGCCGTGCGCCCAACCCACTCGATAAGGCGATTTTTGTGGTCTCCGCGTGGCGTTGGCCGTTGCTAATCTTAACACAACATTTAACTTGCTTACTTGGCCGGCTATCTGGGCGCCACACACACATACACTAACACAGCTATCCAGCATCCACCACCCACCAACAACCACCCACCACCCACTGTGGAGTGCAGCCTCCGTTTGGGCACGTGTGCAACATTAGATTCGTCTCATTGCAGGCATCCTTTTGCTTCTTGGCCAGCACGCGTCATGTTCCAACTGTTGGCCAAGATGCAATTGACTTGAACTAATCCAAATATTATCGCAGCCGTGCAATGACAACAACAACAACGGCAACAATTTGATGTCGTTCGCCAACATCATTAAAAAATTGTATGCTTTTGATTAATAACCAGAACACAGCACGCGCTGCCCCCTCCCCTCGGCACAAACCTTGCTCTTGGCACACACACCTCAGCCCCTTTTGGAGGGGGAGGGCGGTGTTAGGCTTTTGATCAGTTGTGTTGGTAAATATTTGCCGCTGATAGGAAATTCACGCTGTCATCTAAAAACCACCGCATAGTATAAAGCGAAAAGGGATTTAACAGCCAGTGAGACGACAATTTGTAATTGCAGAACTGTGCAATCAGAAAGAAAAGGTTACACCAGTCGGAAACACAGCTCTGAGCATAAAGTCTTGAAAATATACTTTCACAGTTTGCTTGCAAATTGCGTGGGCAGATGACAATTTGTTTGCCGATATCAAGCTGGTTGGGCCAGGATTAGGATTTGTGTATCGGAAGATGTACACAGCAAAGAAAACGTGTCGGAGGTGCAACAAATTGCTTATCCTAATGGACAGCTGTAAATAGATGCACAATGCTAGGCAAATAGTTTGTGTACCTTTTTATCTTGATGTCCAAACATGCAGTGATATATGACAGTTATATATTCCGATTCGTTTTTAAGTTTCCTTCATATTTAAATTTGCTTTCTTAAGGTTCACCTTTTGGTTTTCCGACTGTTCAAACTCTGCTCGACCGGAATCTAATAATCGATGCGGAGGAAAGCATCATGTTATTTCCCTTAACTAAATAGAACCTATTACAATGTTCTATTACAGTCCAAGTTGAGATTGTGAAATCTAGATTTAGATCGTTCAGATATTTGTATCTAGTTGATTAATAGCAGCTTTAAGTTTTGCATTAGTTGAACGCCTCATTGCGCATTCCTTTCCAATTATAATTTCATGGCATTAACAAAGTTGAGGCACTGTAATATAACAAAAACTTGTGGGTGGGAGGCGCTATCCGTGGCATCGCTGGCTCATTAGGCATAATTTATGAATGAGTCGTCAATAAAATACGAGAGTGTGTACTCTTGGTAGAGTATAGTCAATAGAGGCGCTTCTCAAGATGACGACAACTTTCTAATTTTTTTTTCATTTTGGAAAATCATAGCTACTTAGGCATGCGCACAATTTATAATGCAATAAATCAGATGCAAATGGCTTTTACACAAACGAACTCGTCGCGAGCCAATTATTTTAATCGTTTTTGTCAACGCAGCAACAACAAAAGAATGCCTAGAAGGGGGCTACGGGAAACCCACTCGGATTAAGCAATTCGGTGTGTGAAGTGCTGGATGTGCTCTTTAGAGCCAAGAGCTTTCAACACCCAGTCAGAAATGATTTGACAAGCTCCACACTAAAGGAATGCAGTCTTAATGGCATATGCTCTGTCTCTCTCGCTCCCTCTCTCTCTTTCACTTGCTGTGTGCGTGACCATAAAAATACCAAAAATTACTTTCACTCTATGCAGCTACATATACCCCCAAGCCCCAATCTTCCCATAAGCCCAAAAATCAACTCGAGTAGCGCATTACATTCGCTTCGGTTTAGTGTGTAGGTTGCTTGGAAGGGGGCGGGGTTCATCAGTCAGAGGCGCCGCTCGTAACGTTCCAAACAAATTATAAAATGCATCTATTTTATGATCGCACCCAAACAGGTGACCATAGAAAGGCGTCGCTTAATCACCAAGTGTTACTAGGTGAAAGACAAATTGATCCAGCCCCGGCGGAATCTTGTTTGGCAAAAGGTTACAAAAGGGTTACAAATTATGTCCAAGCTTGTGAGATAAATAATTAAAGAAATGCATTCAAATTGAGCAGCTGATAAAGTGGCTCATTTGACGTGAGCAAAAAGCTTTGCCGCCAAGTCTAACTGTTGTGCGGGATTTCGATCTAGAAAATCGAAAGGTGAAAAGGCATTCAATGGGGTCTCTATCTACTGAGCATATCAGAAAATGAAAACTAAGAAACAGTTTCGAGTTTTTTCTTGTACTATTGCATGATATAGTTAGAGGATGTTGGCATATGGATATTGACAATGTGGCAATAAGAAAACTGGTACAAAGGACGATCAGCTTCCCAACGAGGCTAGAATATTTTATAGAGCTAGTCCTAAGATAAGGATAAGCTAAGATAGCCCGAAAAACAAACAAATTTTATATACAAAAGTAATTGAACGGAAAAACGGATCTTTTTTTATATTTGTTCATTTGTTTATTTATTAATTTATAAAACAAGAGATAAGCAGACAGAGATAGCTTTTTCAGCTCATCTAATTATACTGAACAAGAATATATAGAACCACGACAAACTCATCTAAATTTATAAAAACCATATTACCCTGTAAAAAAGAAGCCTACCCACATCTCTTCGAATATTTGCCTTGGCATTGTCTGCCTCTTCAACTCTTTACCTATTCCCTCTTCAGTCTTTAATATCAATTTGATCTGGTTCACTTCTTATCACAATCAAATGGCTGAGCAATGTTAGGAACCTCGGCACTTGCATAAGAGACAGCCAGACAAATTGCCTTTGCCAGAATTCTGGTTAAAGGTTGATAGGATTGGTAGGGACAGGGGGAGGGGGGTGACAGAGGAGTGGGGATCTTAGCCTTTTTGGCTAACTGCGTGTTGGCCACGCTGAGGGTCGTTGTGGGCACAACAATAATTCAAATGAGCGCCACATTATTCAAAATCATGCGACAGTTGGCGGCGTTAACGAATCGAGTCAGTCACTCACTTTTAGTGAGAGTGTGGCCCCTCTCCGCTCTCCCCCGCACACCACACTCCCCACTCTTAACTATAGTAAACTTGGTTTTGATTCATGGTGGGCACTCATTGTTGCTGCTGCTGCTGCTGCCTAATCGCCTTGGCGACACCTATGCTCGTAGGCGCGTTATCCACATCATCAAGAGGCGTCTCGACTCTTGACTCTCTTGAGTCGCCAGTTGCCCGGTTGCCCAGTTGCGGAGTTGCCAGACCGTAACTAAAATGAGATGCCAAAGAAAATGCAATTACGTGTGCACGCTGCGAGTTGAAACGGGTTAGGGACAATTTAGGGACTGGGCAGCGAATAAAATTCCTTATCGCGCAGAAGAGACAAGAGAGAGAGAGAGCAAGGGAGCGAGGCGAGTGGCAAGGGCAAGATAAGTGGCGGCAACAAAAGACGCTGCCGCAATTAATCTTCGCTTCTGAGTTGCCTTCCAGGTGAATTGTGTGGCATGCGCACAAGGGGCACACACACACACACATGTGTGTGTATGAGAGACTTAACTCCTTTCTATAGGCACAAGCTTATGCTGCTTGGACCGCATTCAACTTTAACTTATTGAATTATAAATTATTGTAGTGTGTCCCCCTTTCCACCCGCGTCTTGGCAAGACCTTTGGCAAAACCTGGCCAACAAACTTTTGGCCATTGACAGCTATTTTTTTGCTGTTTTTTTTTTTTGGCTCAAACTCGCATGACCCAAGTAATTTGGCTTATGATTTTTGCCCGACCGTCTGCCTACGTGTGAAAAAGTCAGTCAGGCGTAAGTGCGTCCGGAATTTAGTTGGTTAAGCCATATGCCAGGCATTTACCTTTTTGTGCATACACATTTTGGCCACATTATGCAGCGAAGCGTAAGAGATGGACCCACACACGCCTAATCACCTGGAAGTAATACCTATCTATGCGATTTATCGATTTCGTCTGACATTGAAACCCAAAACGTCTGATAACTCAATTTGCCAGGCCAACTCCAGCAAATCTCTCGGATTGTCTGTTGTTTAATTATTTTGCAATAATTCTTTGAACATTTCCCATATGCGTGACGAACTCTCAATTTTTGAGCTGCATCTTGACCCACATTTTGTGAGTTTTTGAATTTGGATTGTTTCAAGTTTTGTGGCTTGCTCTCATTGTTTTTTTTTTCTATGTCTTTCGAACTTAAGTGCACTTTTGAAGCATTTTATTTATTGCACGACTTTTTCTTTCTTTCTTTCGGAAAGTGTTTCATAATTTAGATTCCAAGTCCCAAGCCATGGACCACACGTCGCCATTGTCAAGTGTCGCCAGTTTTAGATATGATGGTATCCAACCACTGAGCGCTGTGGGCAGGCGCAGGCAGGCTGCGGCGTGTGTGGCTTTTATTGTCTGCACATAAAAAATGAACGAAACAAACCAGAAAAAAATATGAAAAAAAAACAAAATGAAATTTACTATTTGTTACATTTTGAGCGCATCATTTTGGTGTTTTTTTTTATCTATCGGGGTCTTTGCCTCTAATTGCATAGAAATGCGCTCACATTCACATTCACATATATGTTTCCTCATATTCGCCGGGCTCGGTTCGGGGTTTCTTTTTTTATAGCTTACTGAGGGTCGCTTGGTCTGGGAGTCTGGCGTTTATGACGCGCTCCAAATTTGAGATGCGCTCGTTGTCTTATTGTGTTTGTATTTTCTGTTGATGTATTCGAGATAAGGGCGGAACTGACGTCTGACCTTTTGGCAACTGTGTTTCTCGTACTGCCTCGTTCCCATTCTTTGACGCCCTGAACTTGACCCCATTCAATAGGCAACCAGATGATAAGCATTCTCATGTTATGCATAGCAAATGATATAATTTATTCCACAGCATAATTCGATTACTTAATGGATTTGCTTTTACGTATATGTACTTCTTATTCTTCTTTTGGATATCTTAACTATACATATGTTATTTATTCTATAACATGTGTAAGTGTTTTAAATCTAGTTCTTAGCATTATCTGTTCATTATCAAGTTTGTAAAACTTCCTTCTTTTCAATACATATTCACCAAACTAGATATTTCTGTGTTTTTCTAGGCAACTTATAAGCACGATCTTATCTTGATTGGATATATATCTAAATCATGTAACTATCATCTTTCCGTCAAGGACAGAATTCGCAATCTTAAAATTTACAATTTTATGGTTTATCAATATCAATTGCTTGTACATATATTTTCTTTAAATAACTACAAATTGATTAGAAATTAAATTTATAAATTCATGGACCTAGCTGCTATTATTAATAGGTCGGATCATAAACGTATAAGATTCATATACAATATATTCGTTAATGTACAAGTAACCTTTTAGCGCATATTCCACGCAATCGGAAAAGGTTGCTTGGATATCGTATTTATTAATGGCTGTGAACCTTTCTCCCACACATTTTGGTAGATAGGTTAAGAGATTGCCCGAGTGTTGACCCAATGAAATTAGCTTGTTGTTCTCCAGATCGTTTCCAATTGAAAAGTTATTATAATGCGCATAACCGATATGATTGTGATAGTATCGAAAATATATAAGCAGTTCATGTTGTTGGGACTCCATCATGGCATAAAACTTATCCAAGCCTATAAAAAACTCACTATCCGGAATCCCTAAGCCCGTGTTAAAGTTTTGCCAAGTTCGTGTCTGTATAACTGTCCAATCCGAGTTGTAGAATATAGAGAAAATAGTCCAGTCGTGTAACTTGAACTCACAGGTACCCTTGAATCTCAAATAAGGTAGCCATGTAATGTAGCTATGAAATATTTGCTGCGAATCACAGTTTAAAAAACTCTTGAAATGGTTTTTCTTTTCTTCGCGTTGCAATTGATGCTCTATTTCCGCGGAATTATTTTGTTGCCCTTCCGCTAAATTGGCAACTAAGCTAAAATCTATTGACTTTAATTGGTTTTTAATTTCGGATATTAAAATTTGTAATTTCTCTTCATCCTGTTCTATATCAGCTTCCAATATTTCAATTTGGGATTTCCATGCTTCAATCTCTGAATCACATATCTCCTTATCAGCCAGAGTGTAGTTGAGTAAGGTCAGCAAAACCACAAATCGGAATTGCATCATATTTAGGTTTATAGGTATTTCTTTTTTTTTTTTGCCGTGTATAAACTTTGTACACAGAAGAACTTAAGTAAAACTGATTCTGTGAAAATGGACTAATGTGCGCAACAGCACGAAGCTGTTCACAGATTCACGAGGGGTTCCAGAGGCTATCTGCTACAGCAGAGGCTATCTGTGATAACTACAAACAACTGTACAAACAGCTATATAATACAGTACATATATGTTGGGAGGAAACTGAAGCACGTAGTACAGAGTTTCAGGTCGACAACATTCAAGTTTTCTATGGAAATACTTATGAGCAACAAAATTAAAAAAAAAGAGTAGTTTGCGAAACTGCTTAATTGACTCGCCGGTTGCTATTGATCGCGAATTGGTACATTTTATGGAATCGAAGTCGTCCACACATTGCACGACAAAATTATAATGCCCGCTGGAAGGGTAGAAAATGCAGCTACTGAGCATCAACAGGGAAGCCCAATGCCAGCGTCTGTCATTGATGATAATGGACAATAAAAACGTATCTACATTTTATTTATATGAGCTTTATAATATATAAATATATTAAATACATATTTTCTGCTGAGCTATGTATACGACGGCGCATTAGGAATTTCTCTTGAAAAGACAGGATATAATGGAATTCCAATGATTCTTTGCATTATCAAGTGCATTGGGGCACATCAATTGCGGACGTATCATCATTTCGACAGATCTAAAAGTCTCCGGCCAGGTATGCCATTGGCTCGTCTGTGCATTCAAATTGCTGCATGCAGGAAAAAGTTATATATAAACAAATTCAAATAAGCTCTCTAGCAATTATTTACCTTTCTGCACCCGAAAGGTGGCAACTCATCCACCAGCCAACATTGGCATTTGTTTTGATCTTATCTTGATACCAATAACATAGGCTGTCATATGTCGTAAATGGCTGATTTAGAGCAAATTTTAAAGCATTACCAGCATTGCCAGCATAACCACCCAATTGTTTCAATTTATAGTTCTCTTTGTAGTCGGCAATCTCGAAATGACTATAGAGCGCATAGCGTGTCTCGCCCATTTGGTTTTCGAGGCGTATATACAACTCATGGGGCTTACGGCTTGTCAATTGATACAACTTTCGCAGGCCAATGAAGAAGTTGTTTGAGCTATCACCAAATCCGCGCTCGTACGCGCTCCAGTTTTGTTGAAAGATCAAATTATTATTAATACGTCTATGTATAACTGTCCAGCCGGGTCCGGCAATATTATCCCCATCGCAGCTTGCTTCGAACGAGCCGTCGATCATATAGGATCCGCTCAGTTTATGTTCGGGTAAACATAACGTTGGCTCTATTCTCAAAAGCGCAGCTCTATAGATTTGGAACATATTTTCTAGTTCTTCGAACTGCCTCAACTGATTTCGTATGATATCGAGCTCTTCTTTGTTATTAGTTGTATTCATCTGGTTTACATTTTCACTAATTTCTTTTTCCAATACTCCTGCTATTTCTTCGTACTGCTGAATTTCGTCTTCATATTGTTTCGCTTGAAGCAAGAGCTCGGTTATATTCTCTGAACTGACCGCATCAGCTGAGTCCTTCGCTCGCAGAACTGAACATGTTAGCAAAATAATCGCTGTAACACTCCAAATTTGCATTTTAAGTATATATTTTTAATTATGTTGGCAATCTATTTATTTGGAATTTATTATTTGCTTTGCAGTGTTGACTTTACAGCATATAAAAATGAACTGACCGGCATCGTCATGTGTATATATTTATTTTATAAATATTGTGCTCTTGGTGTTTGTTTTTTACTCTTCCTATTTTATACTACAGCTGATAACAATTGGTTTATAAGCATTAATCCGCTTTCAAAATACTCTAGAATCGAATTTTGAACATTTCAATCAAATTTTGTAGGCCTTAGTTGCATGTGTTTCCTTTGTTTTTGCTTGAGTTATCAACGTTTTTTCAATGAAACTCTTTGGTTCTGCAATTAAGAGTACATATTTCTATACAAAATTCAATATTTACGCTTATTAGTTTCCAGAGATAAACTTTTTCCGTTCAGGAATCAGCATAGCATATTTTGCTTCATGCGTCTTTAGTATTGTTTATCAGATTTCTAGGAATCATTTCATATTTAACATGTATATGACACGTGCTTATACCCTGTATCTACTGACAACTAAGAAGAAGCGTTCTTGATACACTGTTATCAATAAAAAATGTTGACAGGCTATAAGGGCTTTACCCTTGTTTAGTTAATTCAATTCACACAAATTTGGGTATATGTATATATATATTTGGTGAATTTCAAATTATAGGATACAGAGAGCTGCTTGCACAGTATCTCCCAGTCCAGCACTCACAATTGTTTTAAAATATATTAATTTGATTTATTGCTAACATTAAAGCTCAGCTTTGCGTGCAGGGTATCTATAAATACATACATGATGCTAATGTTATAGAACTGTATAAAGTCCGACTTGCAATGACTTTTTGTATAACTCATATATAGTATGACAGATAGTTCTGATTAATATATTTCAGAAGTTGTATCCTTTTTTCTTTTAATTATTTTCTACTGTCCTCATATAGCTTTTGGACGTATCATGATCACAACGGATTTAAGTGATTTAAAGCACAGCCAATCTGGCCAGAAGATTCCAAATATTAGACTTTTGTAATCCGCGACCAAATGGTGAACACCATTCAAATCACTGGAAATAAAAATATGAAATGTATTGCACATAATGCAACTGCATTTTTCATATTGCGGCACTGAACAATATCATCTGGGTTCTAAGGCAAATAACGCAAGACTGAGCACGACCATAAAGTGATTTACACATGAACAATATAAAACAGGGTATAAAGAATAGGGAATGGAGAAATGAGCAGATTATTGATGTAGGTCATGTTTTTTAAGCTCGTTTGAAACTGGCTTTTTGAGTGGAAACCGATACAAAACAGATTTGCAAATGACTTAAAACTGTATTCGTTTAAATATATTGAAGCCAGTTTTCTCAGTCTAGAATGCCTATATCTTATATATTTTATCATATCTTATCTATATATCTTTTATATTGAGGGAATATAAAGGGAATAGTTTAGAAAATCACCTGTTTGTACGGTATTACATTTACAGTCACGGTGAAAATGTTTCGAAGACATATATAAAACGGCTTACAGCCGTAGTTCAAGACTGCTTTATTTAAACCAGTTTATTTTCATATTAGGAGTGCAAAATACAAGAAAAAGTTTAAATAGAAGTTTCATACATTTATCAAAACTGCAATAAATCTCTATCATAATTTTCGCTTTGGCCTTCATTTTAACTACCAGAAAATAAAAATATTTTTATCAATAAAAAAATATATGTATATATATATACATAATAAAATTGCAATTTTATCGCATGCGTTACAAAGTGCATTTCTCTTATTTGTTTATATTATGTGTGGCCCTTTTTTTAATGGACCACTTCAATTGTAACTCGATGCCACAAGTTGCCAGCTCTCAAGTCTCGTGTGACAAGATGAGCTCAAAGTATTTAGTATTTCGTTCGGTCGGGCTGTGTCATTGTTGAAGGGCCTGCTCTATCAGGACAGAGCGCGTCATGCTGCTGATAACCTTCACGAGTTTAAAGAAATCAATTTTCGAAATTACTTTTATTTTCGGTTTGACGCTGCCTTTATTGCATGCATTTGTCGCCTTAGTTGAGAAAAAATTCAATTTTTCAACCCTGCCACACAGTTGTGTTCCCACCAAGTACAGCGTGTAATTTGCAAAATGTGTTGAGTATCTTTGAGATTAGAGAGAGAGAAAGACAAAGGGAGAGAGTGATGAGAAAGAGGGCGAATGGGCCATTGTCGGGTGAAGAGTCTGTGCAATTGATTGATATTCGAGCTGGCCGCTTCGGCCGCTGTTTACCAAAGTGATAACGTGGCTCAGATTATGTTGTGATCCGATCACCGGCACAACTACTCAATGAGTGTGTGCCTTTGTGTGTGTGTGTGTGTGTGTGTGTGTGTGCATCATTTTTCACATCACGTGCCACACGCGGCCATCGTGTGCGAACGCCAGCAAATTGCGACATTTTGCAACATGCGTTGTGTCCTCTTAAATTTCAACAATTGTCGCATCGAGTGCTTCTAGTCCGCGCCCTGCTGCCTCCTCCCTCTGCAGCTCTCCTCGCCTTGCCCAGCGGGAGGAAGGCGTCAGCCAAGCTGCAACCCCTGCCCCCGTCGCAGGCGGCGCTTCAAAGCAGCTGCGGCATTTGGCAAGCAGTTGGCAAGCCACCAAACGTTGCCAGAAATATGCCCAAATCCTACGTCTTGTCTGCGGCTGCCACTCATATTTCTACAGCCAGAGCCGACCAGACCAGACCAGAGCAGAGCAGAGCATACCCGACCAGACTATAACAGACCATATCATATTCCTGGCATTCGTTTTTTTCTTTCTTTTGGCAGCTTCTTTGCGCTTTCAATGCGGCAATAAACGGAATTAAAACTCCAAATTAGCTCGCTGCAGTTGCAAATAGTCAAAGGAGAGCCAAAAAAATGTAGAAAAGAACAAAAAAAACTCTATTGGATTATGGATTTATGTTATGAATTTGAAATTTTTAAGCTTGTACGTGGCAGTTGCATATGTGCATGGTGAAATATGTAAATTTAAATATATAAAATATAAAAAAATACTTCTGTATGTAAAATGAATACCATTTGCATTCATGCATCTTAATTATTCAATCAAATAATTCAATAAAAATAAATAAATAAGACTACAAGGTTATAAGTGTGCACAAAAACATTGTACACTTTTAAACCCTTAAGTGTATATATAATAAATTAAAAATCTAAATACACATAAGTAATATATCTATGAACCCACCTAAAGAAGACCTATAAGTTCTATCTTTCTGCAGAGGCCTAAGGTTTCACAACGCAGTTCTCTAAGAGAAAATAGTATTTTATCTTTGCTCGTGCTCTTTATATTCCACATAACGAGTTAAAGCTTTCCGGGGCAGCTCTTAGTTTTGCCGGAATTATAGATTCTAAGGATTCCTTGATAAGATCGCAGTCGACAAGTAGCTTAAGATGGCTTCTCAGTTGATGAATACAGCTTCGACAAAAATTAAATTCTTTAATATGGTTCGAACATTACATTTAAACAAGATCCTTAAAAAGTTTTTATGCATTAACAACAATTGCATTTCAAATTTTAACTTAGTGATGTCTTCGATTTTCAGTTAATAATTTGTATTAACCTTCCACATCGTCCAAGCTGGCAGCAATGCTCGTCTAAAGTAGTTGCACACTTCTAACCACAATTTGGCTACCACCCCGCCCAACCCTGACCCACCAAGCCCTTAGCCCGGGCAATCAGCTTGCATTGATTGCGCTTTGCCATTGCCGGATTTGTGCGTCATTATTTTATGTAATCCCCTGGACCGCGGCGCTGACCCATGTGAAATAGGGGCAACCGACACGCAATCGAAATAGATTTTCTTTTTTTTTCGGGTTTGTGGCATTTCTGATGGGATGCGTTCAAGTGCGAAAAACAAAAATAACAACAACAACAACAGAAACTTCACAACTGCTAATGGAAAATTGCGAAAAACTAAAAGTGCGCGCGTGATATCGAGGGTTCGGGCTGGAGTGGAAAGTACTGAGTACTAAGGAATGGAACGGTCACATTAGCCGGCTGTTTGTCATGGTTGTGACCAGCAGCTGCTCCAAATGCTGCCGTAGCTGCTCCTACTCTCACTCCACCGACTGCTGCACACCCTCCCCCTGCTCAGCGAGGCAAATGAAATTTGCAAACAATTGAAATTGAATTTGTATTTCAAATTTGACTTTTGAGTATGTGTGTGTGTGCGTATGCGTGTGTGTGTGTGTGTGTGTGTGTGTGTGTGTGTGTGTGTGTGTGTGTGTGTGTGTGTGTGTGTGTGTGTGTGAGAGAGTTGCTACAAATGAAGACATTTGACAACTTGATTGCTGAGCTACATAGTTGCCGCGGGGCCACGCCCACAAACACACACACGCACACACACATACACTGCCTCAAAAATGTACAAATCACTCAACAAGTCGACGGCTGCGGCGCATAAATGTCTCAAAGCAAAACTGCATTTTAATTGCCCAACAAAATTTGTGAGGCGCTTCGGCAACTGACAGTCAATGCTGGCGGAAGAATGTGCGAAAAAAAGCAACAGATATAAAGACTATTAGATGCTCTGTAGTAAAAAATGACAGGCCACAGAAACTGTTTGAATATTGCTTAAATAGTATCAAATAAGTTTTCTAAGATATGTTTATGCTTGGGAACAAAATACATACATATTGTGTCTATAACAGTTTTATATTAGTTTACAGGGTATTCAAGGCATGATACATTTTATCTGCATGTGGCTTGCAAAGTTTCATACAAGATTCATACTTTAAATCTCAGTAATCTCTAAGATCATTGAGTTATAAGATAGGTGCATTAGCTGAACTGTATAAGATAGTTGATAATCAATAGCTATAACAATAAAAACTAGTTTATTTAATCTAGAAATAGTACAATGTATAAAATGTATGTATTTAGAAATTATTTTGTCTATAAACAAGTAAGACACTTTATTCTAGAGATAGTATAATGATTCTGTCTTTAATCCTAAATCCCCTTCTCCATTTAAAAGTTCATTTGTGTATAATATACAATTTATATCAAAGATTCTATAACATTCTATATTTGTAAGACCTTTTGTATATATTTATATATTCTTGACTCTCAAAATACCCTTTTGCCCGTTTTACTAGGTACAAGGTATAAAAACAACGCTGGCACAAAGACAACAATCGGTGCGATTAGCTCGTAAAACTGCGGCATCAAGTAAAAGGTTTTGGGTTTTGAAAAATTATGAAGTAAACATAGAGAGAAAAAAACTTGGAACTTGGAACTTGGTGCATGTCATAGAGCGTTCGCCCCTCCTACAGATTCAGCCCACATGTGTTCCGGGAATGGGAAATGGGAATCGGAATGGCAATGGGTATGGGGCTGGTTATAGGTATAGGGGAAATGAGCCGCGTGCCGCATATACACGTGTGCCATAAATTTTATGGCATGTTGCATGTAGCTGTTGCATGTCGCTTGAGTCTGGCCTTTCCGGGTACGTTCTTTGAAGACGTTGTCCAGTCAAAGGTCGTTGCATCATAAAGCCACTGACATTAACGATATGCCAGCTCCAGCTACAGCTCCAGCTGCGGCTAGTTAGAGTCCAGTGCAGAGTCTCAAATATGAGAGCTCGCTTAAGTATGTAGAGACATGTATTTGTATATTTGGATTATTTGTCGCCAGCGTTTTGTGTCGCCCACACAAACTTGCAATTACGTTGTTTATTCTCAATGACAAGAGCCAAATGGGAAATGCATACAAATAATCTGCCAGTGCATGGCACAAAAACCAAGTCACCAACAAAGTCTGGCAGCCAGCACCAGCAGCATCAGCTACATCCTCATCAGCCTCATCTTCATCATCTTCATCATCATCAGCATCATCATTATTGTTGTCCTTTGTCAGCGCATGCAAACATGCAGACATGGATGAAAAATGGTAGGAATCAAACGGCAAATAATGCAGACTACGACAGTGCCAACAATAACATAAGTAGAAAGTAAATATTAACTACTGTGATAGCAAAGCATATCGACCAAACGATGCCCTAACACTGCAATGCGTTTCAGGTAAACACCCAACTAATGAGCATAAAGTAAAGAATATTGCATATATTATTTAAATTACAGTTTCTTTTAATTAAGAATATTTAAATAACATTTTATATTGAGTACAATCACACAAATAAATAAATAAATAAATAAAATAAACTCATAAATACACAATTTCCTAAAGCCAATCGATGAGTTTATGTCCATACAAAGCAGCGCTGCCCGTCCAACGTTTACGAATGGAACACAGAGCAGAAACGAAAAAGTTTACGCTCTCTAGAGAGCAAGTGCAAGAGAACAAAATCTTGCTAGTTGTGGCAATTCAATGTGTATTTTATAATACTAAATAAATATTTTATTAAAGATGCATTCTTTTCAATATATTGGGCTTTATTTGTGCTTTTTTGAGTTGAATTTTTCTTGACACTCCTTTATTTGAGTCTCATATAGAATTTTATGAAATTCGAATACTCTGCATTAGAACCTATTACAATGACGCCAACGTTGGTTTGTCTTGTGCCAGTTTCTTGTTGTTTTTTGCATATTTTAGCACAAAATGAAGAAATAATTTGAAATCATGAACAAACACACACACACACATGGACATATATAGTACCAGTTGCAGTTGCTTTTCTCAGTCGTGGTGTCAACACAATGGCACCAAATTATTTAATACTTCAAGTGTCTGTATTTCTATCTGCATCTGCAGCTGCATCTGTGTGTGTAAGCCGCCGCTTTGGCTGCTGTCCGCTTTTTGTGTGTTCGCCCAGCAATTGCAAAAATTGTAAAATGTCTCTGGATGCATAAGCAGGACAGAGGGCGGAGTGCAGGGCAAAAAGTTGGTAAACGGGCCCAGAGACATGCCATACTCGTAAGTCGCACACAGCATGAATATTGTCCTAGTCTGAGTTCCCAGTTCCCCGTTTCCAGTTCCATTCCTCAGCTCTTTGAGTGCAATCTGCAATTGCTTTTAGTTTGAATTTCATATTTAATGAAGCTGCATTTCTATTGTTGTGCTCCAAAAAATTTGACATCAAATTGATTGTGTGTGACTGGATTTTTGCCTATGCAACAAATGAGGCAGCACAGCTTGGACGGACGAGCCGAAATTTCGATGCTCTTCAAATGAGCTCTAAAAAGGTTTGCCAGTAAGGAGTGCTTGAGCTTTAAGTGTATTTAATGCCCAATGGAGCTTAAGCAGGGAAGCCCGCGAAGAGCTTTAATATGATTGCTAAAAGATCAAGCTTTGAATAAATGTTTAAGGCTATTTGCCTCAAACTACGGTTGAACTCACGAAGCTTTTATCAGGACTTGACTGCCAAGTGCATAGTCGTATGCCTGTTGCCCATCTGTAAAGTGCATTTTAAATGAGTGAAAAGCCCAAATTACACAATGATTTTCTGCACTTGCATGAAAAGTGTTGCCTAAAGCTTACAACGTGATGCCAAGATTGTCCAGACAATATATTCCACCGGCTTTCATTGAGCTGAAACGGACAGAGCATTGATTTTAACTGCTGCATTTCAATGAAAAGTTTCATTTCGAGCTGAAAACTGCAGCAAAAATCAAATTTCAAGCAACTCCCAGCTGCTGGATTACACTTGAGATGCCCTCGCCTCTCGTCAGTCCGAACCGGCCAACTTTAACCCCCCGTTTTGGCAGTTTACAGGCCATTGCAAGTCAGCACATTCCTGGATCATTAACTCAACGTGCACAATTCGCCTTTAACAAGCAATTAAATCGAAACAAAAAAGTTGCACAGCACTCAACCCCTCAGGAGCAGGAGAGTTGAAAAGGTGAGAGAGGGAGAGCGGGACTGAGAGAAGTGTCGAGGGGGGGTTTTGAGCCGGAGAAAAAGCCGAACAATGCAGTTTGGGAAAAACGCTGTGACATTGATTTATTTAACAATTACAACAAACGTAAATTTTATAATTATTGCGCATGTAAACAAGAATTGTTGTTGAGCTAAAGAGATTGAGAGAGAGAGAGAGAGAGAGAGAGTGAGAGCGAGGGAAGGTGAGAGTTGCATCGTGAGTTAATGCAAGCGAAATGTCAAAGTGAAGTGACAGCTGCAACAAAAGCGAATGAGTCTCGTATCTGGACAAAGACACAAACCCCTGGCGCCGTCTTTGCTTGAAATAATTACTTTTTGAGAGCGCAACCAAGCGACCCCACCCCCACCCATCCCCCTTACCAAACATTGCTAACAACCCCTTGGCACAGACCCTGCCCCCATCCCATCCTTGGTTTGGCCCGCGCGCATATGTCGCCGTTGCGATTTTAATTTTGAAATTTATGCTAACAGCAGTTTGAGAAACTGCGAAGCATCAGAGAAAAAATAAAACAAGTTACAATTAAATAAGTGTGAGTACACGACGGTGAGATACCCTGTGCGACAGTCGACAATACGATCAGCCATGCGAAACTAAATTATCTGCAGCTGTGATTTATTAAATAAACTTTTAAACTATTTTTGGAATAAAAAAAATGGTATTGATTGACTTATTGGATGATTGCTCGATCGATTGACTGATTGATAAGGTTCTACAATATTAAAAAAATGATAGATTGAAAAAAACTATGGAGAATTTCATATTCCAGTTAGGAATGATGATTGATAGATTGATTGATTGATTTTTATAGTATTCGTTCAATGATACCAAAAAGGAGAAACTCTTCCTGCTTTAAGTATTATGATATTCGCTCTTTAAAGAAAGTACTTAGATTAACAAAAACGTAGGAGAATTTCGAACTCAAAATTGATTGATTGATTGATTTCTATGGTAATCTTTGTATGTATATATCTGAATCAATGCTGATCAAGAATATATAAGTCGATACATATCTTAATAAGTCAGAGACCTTACTGACCCTATTTGCACAACTTCAAGATACCCTTTTCAAGCGCTTTGTATGCGTAGAGGGTATAAAAAACGCAGTCAGCAGGTTGCCAAGGGGTTGTGCCACAGGGCGGGCGGCTGCAGCTTGGATGATTGGGTGGCTGGGTGGGTGTCAGGGGGTGCGGGTAGTTGGCCAAGCAAATGAGGCAGCCGTATGACATTATTTGTGCAGCACTTTTTGCGTTTTACCCCCTTTGTGCCGAGTGGCTTCATCAATGGACAGCCTCAAACGGCATCGGCAACAGTTCATCCTGTTCATCAGCCTCATCAACGCAAAGTAAATATTTGCATAATGTGCAATTGTGTGTGAGTGTGTGCTTCTCTTTGGGTGTACGTATGTGTGTGTGTGTGTGTGTGTGTGTGTGTGTGTGTGTAATTTGTGGGTGGCAATGGGCGACAGCAGCACTTGGCATGTTTACTTTACAAAATGCAATAACAGCAGCAACAGGAGAGGAACAGCAGGAGACAAAATATGGATGGGAGGGGAGTGCGTAGATGGGAGAAATAAGTCTGCAGACGCAGCTAAACAAAACAGCATTTGGTTACCCACACAAACACACACACACGTACACACAAAATAAAAACCACATGAAATATAATAAAAATTAATTGAAAACCCATTCAAAATGCATTGAGTTCAGTTAACAATACAATCAATAATTACTTATAAGACCCACATCTCCAAAGAATCAGGGTACGCACTCATCAAAACTTGAAAATCATCGCACAGAACATGAAGATACTGAAAGGCTAATCCTTGGAGCACCTTTTTGTACAACAAAACTAAGTGTAAACAAAGATGAGAAGTGCTCAACGATGAATCATCAGCAGAGGTTACCTGGAAACATGCCTGCAGTTCTTTTACATATTCGAGATTAAATACCCTAACCCACAAGGCATACTGTCAATAAATATTCGAAAAAAAAACAAAACATTAACATTTGTTGCAACTGCATAAAAATATTTAAAAGAATCATTGAAAAGGTTGTTCCTGTAATAAACTAAATTTATCTACTCTTAAAAACAGTTGATCCCAAATCTTAGAAAATTGCCACCAACAAAATACAGCAAAGTTATTCCGTTAGAGAAATTGAGAGTTTTAGGAATGGAATCTCTTAAAAGAGTATTTACTATGGATTATATTTAAAATTTCTTTAAGCAAATATCGTTTGTTTAATAAATTGTTTAAAAGGCGCTTAATCAATATGGTGATTTATAAAAATCGTGAAACATTTGTTAAAATCTTGTTACTTCCAGCAACTTGAAGTTCGATGAGTAAACCCTATCAGTAAATCGACATACTCTCCAGCAAGAGTATACAGTTTTGAAGAGTTGTTAACAGCAACAGACGCTTCCTGTGCAGCCCGTGTCTTTTGTGCGTGATTGCGAGATTGAGAGTGTGTCTCGATGCTCTCTGGTTTATCTTTCATTGGGTTTCCATTTATCAAATGCAGTTCACAGCTGTCGTTCGCTTCGCAGCCTGAGGAACAAACCGTGGCTAAGTGTCTTTCACTGTCGCCAAGTGTATAGGGCCACGCCCACTGGGCAAAATGGTCTCGATATATATCGAGAGGAGCGAAATGTGTCCTGTAACTGAAACTGGGAACTGTGTACTCGAGATTCGTCACATGTCATTTGGGTTTATGTAAATAGCCGGCGAAGGGTGTTCAAGTGAAATTGATAGTTTGTGAATGCCATCGACACGCTGTTGCTAATTAAAATAGATGATCGATGGACCAGGCACCGGGGTTGTGGTAGGGGTAGCTCTATAAAAAAGTGGCAAGCGCTCGTGCGCGTGCAACCCTTGAGAACCGGAAATGGCCAAGGGCAAGTCCGCGCAAGTCCAAGTCTAAGGGTGGGGCGCAGGGCTTAAAAGAAAGCGACTCGTGTTGCTCTTAAGCCAGCTTAGCCACACCTCTCGCCAAGCCGAGCCACAGTTGCATCCATGCAGATTCATGAACTGCTGCGCACCACGCAAATCTGTTGCGACAACATAAATAGAAACATGATTTAAGATCGGCGCGGGATCAGCGGCATATTTACAGCTGGGATTACAACCCGGGATGCTGAGTAGCGCAGCACGAGATGAACACCATTATGAGTTCCGATCAAATGGGATGGCATGAGTTTTATTGAGAGTTTCGCGCCGGGTGGTTTGTACTTCTCTCTCGCTGCCTCTCACTCTCTCTTACGTTTTTTATGCCTGCTCATCCGAGGGGTTAGAAAATGTTGATTAGCCTTCTGCGCAACGGAAATGGGCTGGCAACGCGTCCCGTTTTGTAGTTGGTTTTTTTTTTGTATTGTTTTTTGCTGCTCCCATAAATTACAACTAAACTTTGTTCGGCCTTTGTTGTAGCCATGTAATTTGGTTTGGCACGGCGGCTGTCAAGGTGCAGGCTGCCGAAAACGGGGTTCATAATCAAAAAATAACAAACTGCGCAGGATAATTGCAGCGAGAGTTGTGTAAATTGTGTTTGGCTAAACAATGAAAAATGCGACATTTTCCTCAATGCAACATTTTTTTTTTTTTTGTATTTTTATGCATTTGGTCACAGGTAGTCCAAAAAATAGCAACAAAGTTTTTACGGGGGTGAAATTATAAGATGCGAAAGGTTGGCTAGTTTTTTCGAGTAAGTAAGTTTGTCAGCAGAATTTGCCAAGTTTTAAATGGGTCTTGCGATTTGTTGACTGACAAAATGAAAACAAGTAAGAGTTCTCTAGTGGATGGTGCCCAAGAGGGGGATAACCTAAATCTTCCAAAGAGATATACTAGAATTGATTAAACTCAATTTCTAGATAGAGAAACATATAACATAGTCTCCTTAGCCGCTCACGAGCTTGCAACTACCTTCAACCAAACGAACTATGAGTGTATGTGTGCACATGTAAATAGAAGTCCTTGAGAAGTCCTTCCGAGATCAACACGGCCGGACGGACGGCCAAGCGGACATGGCGCAATCGACTTAGTTTTTGATGCAGACCCAGAATGCACTTCCTGCGGTCGAAGACGCTTCTTTTTGCCTGTATCATACATTTACACAAATCATCATACCATTTTTAGCTATTGGCAATAAATATGTTTTGATTTTATAAAGAAATGCATCTTTATTTCATCTGTACTGTGCTACCAACTCCCTGAAGATCTCACTTGTTTACATCTAATGCCCTTTATAATTGATGTCATCAAGGACTTCATATTTTAGAAACTTCTTAAACTTTTCCGTTCTTACGAAATATTTGCCTAAATTAAGGCTGTCAATTCAAGGCATCAATTTGGAGCGTGGCTCATAAATTTGAAAGTACAAAACAGCTGCAGCTGCAGTCGCTGCAGCCCTCGTCCCCGCCCCCTCCCTCCCCCTCTCTCTTTGAAGTGCGTGCTCCCCAGATGTATTGACAACTGCAACGGGTGGTCGAGGGGGCGGTGCGATAGGGTGGGCGGGTTACAAATATGAATAATGTAAATACGGCAAAGAGCAGAACTATAAAATTAGCACGAAGTGCGCCCTAAACTAATTGCATTAATATGTCAACATGCCGAGTTGTCTGTGAGTGAGTGTGTGTATGTGTGTGTGTGTGTGTGTTTGCTGAGTGAGTGCACGGCGCACTACTTAAGATTACACAACAGCCAACAGCAATTTCGAAAAGTACTTAAAGTTTATTTATTTTGCGTCTGCTCGACACGCAAACATAAAACCCAAAAAAAGAAAAATAGAAAATTTGATGAGACTTTGAGGGACAGATATAGAGAAACAGATCAAGTGGGAAAGAGAGGTCGAATCGCTGAAGAAGCCGCAAATTAATTCAGCTGCCAAGTGGGTGGCAACGTTGTCGAGTAAAAATATTTTCTTTTCCGATTTCAAATATGAATTTTGTATTTGTCTATGGTAAAATGGCTTCAAGTGCCGCCGCTCGCACAGACAGCGACACCCCCGCTCTCCCCACACACTCTCTCCCCTCAAATGTTATTGCTTGCAACTTGCATTAAGATTTTTATGATTTATGCGACTGCGATCGGTCCAAAATCAACACATTAGCAGAGTGGAGAGAGAGCACGCGAGGCCTTTGAAGTGCCTCACGTTTGGGGGTAAACGAAAAAAATTATGTGATAATTTGGCAAAATATTAAAACAGCAATTAAAAATGCATTTGAGTGTGAATTGCAAATGCTGTTTTTTATCGACTAGACATTTATACCCTGTAGAAATAGAAAGGGCTAAAAGGGGTATAAATGTGCTTGTCGCGGAGGCTATAAATGCTAGAGATATGTGAAAGGAAATAAATAATAAAAAATCTATAAAATGAATAGAATAGGACTAATAAAAATTATAAATAAATAGAATAACAACTAAAGAAAGCAAATAAAGAATTTGTTGCACTTGTTAACCAAGTTTACAGGGTATACACTAATCGTATACTCGACTTGAGCACTGTTGTTTGTTATGTTCTGTTGCTGTTTAAAAATTGTGTCTCTGACACATAAAACAACATGAGCATGAAAAATGAAATTTATGCATTTTGTTGAAAGGGTTAATGGGGCGTATGCGCTATACGTTTCGTTATGCTGCATTTCGCGTTGAGCAATCGATCATTTAATATTTTTTATGTTCCTAGAGTGGTTTTTTAGTGCAAGCTGCGATACATATACTGCTATGGAGAGCACAAAGATTTTTAGATATATGTTTAGTCTTGTGTTTATTTTAAATTCTTTCACTCTGCTAAGCATTATATCAAGTACTTCCCATTGCATCCACACAAATCCGTGAAGTTTACAAAATATCCGTCTGCGTATCGAAATGAAAATAAACGATCTTTTGTGGCCGCCCACAAAGATGAGAATAATAAGGAAACAGGGCGCTCTCTGCTCCAAATGTAATAAAACAAATTGTGGCTCATTGAAGTAAGAACAAATTGTATAAAGTATATACATATATATACATATATATCAAGTTGGGCATTCGAAGTTTTGCTAATTAAACTTAATACTGACAAATGATGGCATTGGACAATGTCAAGAAGGTGCAGCGACCATGTCGCGGGCCTGCGCTTTTGGGTTCCACATGATGTTACCCCCGAAAGTGTTGACAGATCTGTGGATGCCGCATGTGTCGATGTTGCCGCCTCCGCTGATGGCGACGCGACTGCGACTGCGACTGCCCCTTCTACTGCTGCTGCTGCGACTGTAAATGATGCATGTTTAATTGCCGGCGCATTAATTAAATTTTGGTAGAGCGTGGTGTTTCTTTCAGTGTGTGTGTGTGTGGCTTGCTCTCATTTGCATATAGTGTGGCGCATTGTTTTTGTTGTTGTGGCTCTTACAGATATGCCCAATAAGTCTGTCAATGCTGCTGCGATCAATTGACTTGACATCACGTTCCATTTTTCTTGGGAAATTTCTCGTGTGGCAGCAGGCGAAAGTGAGAGGCGCCAAATAATATTTGGACAGATATAGCTTTATACTGTATACTATGCTTAACTGCCTCAATAGTTGAGTGCACCTTGAATATAGCTATAGACACAATAAAGATATTACAACAAGCTATCTTAATTTAATGGCCTCACTTCTTTGAATTCCTACTAACTAACCAACTCGCAACTAAGCCTAAGCTAACTCAGCTCACTTGTGTCGTTCCAAAAACTATCAGTCAAGCAGAAGTCAAAGGCCTCGTCTGGCGCTGCCCCACTCATAGATACATTTGTATCTGACGCTGCTATCGCTTGGCGATTGTCGCATGATTAATTATACAAATAATGCGCATCAGCCGCAACAGCAGCAGCAGCAGCAGAAATAGCAGCCGCAGGCATAGCCGCAACAATAGCAACACCTTGAATGTGCCACGCCTTGAATCGAATGAGTGTATGATTGAATGAATGAATAAATGAATGCATGAATAATTGTTAGAGGCCGCAAAGCATATGGCAATAGCTCGAAATGTGAACTCATCCCTCGCTCGAGCCGCTTGTACGTCTTATCGCCTTGTCTTGAGTCTAAGATGACATTAACAATGTTTTTGTTATTGTTATTGTTGTTGTTGTTGTTGCTGTGGCGTCTGTCTGCGTATTTGGTCTGTGATTCACTTTGGTATACAATTTATACAATTTATCTGGGCCTGGATTAGCCCGACGTCCAGACAAACGCACCCACAAAATCCTTTTCCACTTGACTCATTAGGCGCGCATTGATACGCCGAGTCGCATCATCATCATCATCATCATCGACATCATCATCATTATCCTTTTTGTCATCATCATTGTCATCGTCATGAGCAGCAACCAGCGGTAAGCAGCATCTTCTGCTGGTCGCATGATTTGCATTAATTTGGCAAATGCTGTCGATGAACGGACGCGTCCGATAAGCGCTGACATGGCCAGATCCGATCCGTTGGCCATTAATTAGCCCACGCCATGACGGCGCATAATAAATTACGAATTCATTTCGGGCTTTAGCATATTGTTGTTGTCACTCCTCTTCTGGTTGTTGCTGCTGTCGCTGTCTGATTTGCTTTCGCTGTGGCCGCAAAGCTTTCCATGTCCAACAAGTAAACTGCATTTCGCGCCAAAACTCAAAAAAAAAACGACAACAGAAAAAAAACACATTTCGAGCTGGCCAATTTTGGACACAAAGAACTGTTTTTGTTTGGAAACCCGTGTTAATTGAATTGCGATTGGATTTTGGTTTGGCTTGACTAAAAAGATGTGAGTGTATCTAAGGCAGCACTTGCATTATAAGCTTTAGCAGACTATTCGCGGAACAACTCGGCTGTTGATGCTGTTCAAGAATATAAATGCTGTATTATATTATCCCGTTTTTCCCATTTTCCATTTGTGCAAAGCATGATTATCTTTCAGATGTCATGGAATAAACAGTTTTGATAGAGAACAATGCAAATCAAAATATTTGATTTAAGCAATTTTAATTTGATAAGAAAGCACTTGTAGGAAAAGTTCTACACTTTCTCTTTAGCATTTTCCGTAGCTCCGCCTTTTGGAGCTGCATCCATCGATAACTGCGACTGTTGCCCGGGCAACGGCCTATCCTCTTACAAGCTCTCGACTAGCGCCTTGACAATGGCCAGCTAATATTGCAATCGATATTAAATTAATTAATATAATCTCTTTGGTCGCAGGACATACTATAATACCTCTCTCCATATATATACTAATACTATGTCTGCATTCAATGCCAATTTCACGCTCGCTGGACCGTAAGGCAGAGTACATTGGAAACCGCCAATATTTTACTTAACGCTCCGCGGCAAGCCAGCAGCAATTAAAGGCCAATAAATAAGTTGAAAATGTGCAACTGGGAAAACTGTAACTGAGGCCACCAACAGCCGGGGACTTAGCTGATTTTAAGTACTTTATAGCTGCAAAGAAGGCACGTAAATAAATAGAGAAAGATGGCTGAGGTCATAATTAACTGGAATATCAGCTAACTCGATGCAGTCTTATTCCATTTATAATTCCTGCTCTAGGTACAAGGTATTCCCTAGTTAAATACGGTAATTTTTTGTTATTATATATATCAATCGTTGTATCTGTATCTGTATCTGTATCAGTATCTGCATCTGTATCTGTATTTGTATCTTTATTTCTATATATATCTTTATGTCTACCTATATGTATCTTTAACTGTATCTGTTACCCTTACTACCCTTACCCTTACCTTTCTGTAACTCCAGCTGTATCTGTAACTGTAAGTGCACCTCAGAAATGCCTCTCAGCCAATAAGGATCACTGCACTGACCGCCAAACTGATTGTTTTCCACTTTCAGATACTTTGTGTGCGCACATAAATCAATAAGACAAAATAACTGTAAGCTACATAAGGATGTTCGAGCAATAAACGTAATTCTTCAAGCGAGTTTGTTGTTATGGCCATCACTTGCTTGAGAAAGGCTGAACTGAGACAAAGTCCGCTGATAAGATACTTGTAGCCCAGATACTTGTAGCTAGACAGAGTCGTAAAGGGCTAGCCAGATGAAAAGATACTTTGCAAATAAATAAATAGAACGTCCGAGATACATAAGGCAACAACTGTTGTCACGCTCAGGTAGCGAAACTCCAAAGACCAAGACTCATTCATAAAACCGTTTGGAGAGCAAAGCGTGCAACAACGGGTCGCACGTATCTCTCTGTCTGCCTCCTGTGAAAGTGTGAAACGTGTCCGAGTGGAATGCCAATGAATTTCTTTTCGCTTGCTGCCGAAATGGCCTGACACTTGACGTTGCCAAACATGAGACAATCTGCTAGAGGAGCGAAGCGGTTGCAGCGGACTGCAACGGCAGCAGCAGCAGCAGCAGGAGAAGGAGAGGGAGAAGGCGGAGTTACAGTCGGCGGAGTTGAGTTACGCGCATGCAATGGCCATAAATAAATGCGAAATGCATTAAACGGCGAGGCAGCAGCAACAACAGCAACAAGTAAGAATATTGCAGTCGGGTATAAGCGACTGAGTAATACTCGCTTCAACTTTCCGAGAAACTTCCCAAGAGATAACACTTATTGGAGAGAGATTTACAAAAGCCCGCCAGTAGGTGTTATTCTTCAAATTTGTACTTTAGCTTTTAAAATGAAGAAGATAAGGATTTGGCCAACTTTCGAGATTAGCTGAATAAACACAAATATATATTTCACATTTCAGATAACTAGCTTCAATTCATGTTCCACTTTTCATACGAACAAATATACTCTCTAAACATTTTGTGAAAGGGTATAAAAAAACTGTTGTAGTGTGCCCAACGCACGTCGACGTAATTAATTAAAGCATTAAGTGCTAATTTTACGACAACTCGATTTGTGCGTCAGCTTCGGCCCCAGCGGGCCCTTGTCAACCCGGCCTGTGGCCCCTGCCGTTCCGTCTCCAAACGCAATTTGCATGCTGCCATCAAGCTATCGGGCCATCGGAATTTGGCAGCCAAGTAGGAAGCGAAACGTCTCGTCGGCTGTCAGCGGCGACAGGCGACAGTCAGAGCCAAAAACTGAAACAAGTTGCCCCCCCTGCCGCACTAGCCCGCACCAATAGCCCCTCCCCTCATATATATCAACATACGTTGCCCGATCTGCGATACCCCAGCGATGCCCCAGCAACAACAACAACAACAACATTTGTTCAACTTTTCAACTGTCGCCAAGATTTCCATCTGACTTGCTGTTCGTCTGCCTCTTCTTCTTTTTGTTGGATGTTGGCTTTTGTTGTTGTTGTTGTTGTTGCTGCTGCTGTTGCATCCTCCCTGGTACATCGTCGCAGTTTGCACTTCATATTTTCAGCGGCCTTTGTTTGCTTTGATGTTATTTTTGGTAATACAAATAGTACGAGAAGGGAGGGGGGCGGTGTCGCATGAAGAATGCTCGTTTGTTGTTGCTGTCACACCAAGAAGTTACCCGGCAATTAATCATATGCATTGCTTTCTTCGCCTGTCCAGACACTTTTGAGTTCTTCTTCTTCTACTTCTTGTTCTTCTTGTGCGCATATTGATGCCAAATCAAATGGGCATGTGAATGAAATGACAACTACTAAGAAAATAGAAAAGAAAAAAATGCTAAGAAAATATATTCCTTTGCGACCGAGCTGACAATTTTTCTTAAACTATCAAAATTGTGCTGAGCTTTTGTCGTTATTTCATATATCTCTATATATAAAACTGTCTGTCCTGATTGACTGACTGAATGACTGACTGACTGACTGACTGATTGACTGACTGATTGGTGATCAACGCACAAGGTGCAGATCATTTTGCCTCCTAAATCTGGCAACATTATTTATCGTCAAAATTCATGTGAAAATGGTACCCTCAAATTTATTTGCTGATGTTATAACTTTAATATATATTTCATTCTAACACAATCACATGCTTACTTTTGGTTAAAATTACTTCTTTAAAGGTTCGTTCTATTCTATTTCTGTATGCAAATGTATCGTAAACTCATTATATCTAATCTGTGCTCAAAACAAGGCATATGCCCAACTCTTTGCCTGCTTTTTACTCACTTCAAATGCCAATTTAGCAGCCCGCACATTCTTGACTATAAAAATCTTAGCGTATAGCTAGTTGCTTTGACATTTTCCTTAACAACAACAACAACAACAACAACAACAACAACAACAACGACAACAACAACAATAGGAGCAACATCATGAAGTGCTTTATGTGCAACAATGGGCCATGGGGCTAAGCCCATGCGAGAGGCTAACCAGAAGAAATGAACGGAAATTTATCAGCTGCATTGTTAGTTTTTATGCCTTATAGACGCCTATTAAAGGATTATAAATGGTGGGCTATCTTTTTAAAGGGTGCTTAGCAGGGATTTTATTTCATGCGATTGTGCAGAGGATTTGCGGCTGAATTTAAAATTCAGTTTATGGGAATCAAGCCTAAAGTAAGCGATTTATTACAGCTCTCTGAAGTGAGCTGAAATTATTTCAAGTTTATTTAATGCTATTTTTTTTATGGTATTTGCTGCAGCTGTGTATTAAATATTTTAATATATCAGTTTGATCGATGGCCATAAAATGGAATTTTCCTGATGCCTTTTTTGTGCGAATTCGAGCAATTAAAATGGTTTCAGGCGCAAGAGCAGAGAAATTGTTCGCTTGCTCAGGTAAAGAACCATTAAAATGTAACACAATAGTTGCGAAAATGTCTATAATTACACGAAATGGCCAGGCCGGCGATAGAGGGCCAGGGGAATAGACAGGCGAGGGGAGGGTGTTGCTAACGGCACATCTTGAATGCATTGACTGCATTTCCGATTCACCAATTGTTCAGCTATGCGCAGGATGTGCAGGACACGACTGTTGGTAAATAATTGGTTATGGGTCTGGCCGATCCCACAGGCCAGACAACACTGAGGTTGAGGGTAGCAACACTATCAGCAGACGATGGGTAGGGTAAGGGAGGTGGTGGGGGGAATAAATAAAATATATTTATATATAGCAAAATATATGCCACTCGACTTTTCCCACCGATTTGTCCGTGCAACGCTCTGCCTGTCATTTCTCCGCTTTGATTTCTACATTTTTATGCACGCATTTCCAGTTTGACGTCTGTCAGATGCAGATACATTTTCTATCATTTAATGCGTGCGTGTGTGTGTATCTTTTATTTAATTATTGTTGTAAATTCGTTCAGCAATATCATAAATTTCATAGCAACACACACACAAAACAAATTCCTTGATGGGCGTCGCTTATTTAAGAAGTGGCCAACAAAATGTCGTTGATTCCCAAATATTTGAGCACAAAATTTTGTAAAGGGCTTTCAAAAGCTATCAACAGCTTAGGAAAATTATAGGGAAATTAGCAATCTTGAATTTTTCTTTAAATAAATCCCCATTTTTATTGGATGGAAAGGAAAATATATGTTCCAGATGGAAGTGTTGAAAAGGCTCTAAAATATAATTAATAATTGTTTACAGAAAATTATTTTTAAAAACTTTTTTATAATCTTGGATATCAGAACAATGTTCCGAATCGATATTTAATGAATAAATAACCTACCTAATGTGATACGCATTGCTGCAAGCTCTTAAGAGATCTCTAGATCTCTAGAAATATAAGCAAGAGTGGATTTTTATATAGAATGTGTAAATTATAAAGTTTTTGATAAAGTTCAGGCGTGAGAACAAAAAGGAATTTAACATCTTGAGAATTAAGACACAGATGAATGCCTGATGCAGAGAGCGAGAGAGAGAGAAAGATTGCGAAATACTGGACCAGACCTCTATAGACCTGCCAATTCTGAGTAAAAAATGAATATAATAATATACTCCCATGTAATTCATCTTAATACCTTTTGTGTAAGCGTATATAAATAAATGTTGTTCGCTTACAACGCCCAAAGGAACCCACTCAACAGATCACTTCCGTATGCGAAACATGCAAAATTGTTGAATTTCAGCAACCTTCATTAATATTCATTCCAGAAATGCTCAAAGTGAACTTTAAAATCTTCGAAAAATGTTCTTAAGTGATCTTCAGTTGTATTCCTTGGGGACAACCGCAGAGTGGATTAAGTAATGAACTCACATCTCGACTGCACAACAACAACAACACTAACACTAACAACAACAACAACAGCTGCGTGGGGCAAGTGGCAGCAAAGTAGCTGCTATTAAAGAGTCTCCACTTAAGCTGCTGTGTTTGTGCAACACCCCCAACAACAGCAACAGCAACAACAACTGTGGAATGTTAATGCGCCAGCCAAAAGCTACAAACGTCGCCGAGTCATTAGGCACAGACGAGGTGCGGGGCACGGGGCGTGTAGCGCGGGGCATGGGGCTGAGACCCCACTCATGTCGCTCTGTCACAGCGAAAGGTGTTTCAGCGGGGCGCAGCAGAGTGGCAGAAGGTGCGCATCAATTTTGAAACATTTTTAATTTTTGTTGTTCTTTTCTTTTTTGAAACATTTTTGCCGCCAAATCGATGGCACGCCCCCGCGCTATTAGGTGTAGCCTCCCCCGCCCGTCAACCAGAGATTTCAGCTGTGGCCACACAATTATCCGTAGCAGCATCCGTCAACACGAGCGCAGATCCTCTACAGAACGAGTTCTGGAACAGTGTTAAGTAATGAGTTAATCTGCGCAGCCTTCGCATGATTAAGTGCTTCAAGCAGCGTTGATTTGTCTGTGAGGAGGGCGCATGGATAGTGGGACGGACAGGGGGGAGCTGTTGCTGATGTGGCCTGTAAATAGAAACATTTTGTTGCCTCGACTCGTCTTGACTGATGAATTATGATTGAAACTGCCTGAACATGCACGAACATACGAATGCAAACAGGAGTTTGACCTTGTTTTAGATACCCTGTAGCTTAAAGCGGTTGTATATGTGAGACAATTATGTCAGAGATTATAAGTGCTACAAATTTTGCATATTTTGAAGGAGTTTACATATGTCAAGTTTTTATTTCAAGCTCCCGATTGTTAACTATGGAGATCAATCAAGTCTTCCATAATTTATTCAGTAGTATTCATAAGGAATAAGCTATTGTGTATAAAACTAAGGTATCTACTAGTTAACCTTCTCATTTAGCATAAGACATGGAATCTTCTAGTTCAGCATCTCATCCCTAGGCATCTTCTAGTCTAGTCTTCCCCAATTCATCAATTAATATTCACAGCGAAAAATAGGGTATCTACTAGTTCAGCATCTCAAACCTAGACAATTTCTGCATGTTTTCTTAAGGATTTATCGCGTAAATTAAGTTAATGTGGCAAAGATTAAAGAGCGCGCTGTGATCATTTAACAACTGGAATTGTTAGTGCTGCAAGTTGAACTTATCTTCAGCGCAGTTAGGCTACCAGTGTTGTTGAGCGTGCGGCAGACTGTTGCTTTGGCGTGAGTTAAAGTGGGTTAAATCAAAAGCCGTTTTTGACGTCGCAACATTACGGCTTATCAATATGATAAATTACGATACAGATATCGTATAGCCCGTACTACACCCGCTCGTATCTATGTAGGTGAAAGTGAAAACGGTAGCCACCGGCTCTGATTGACATAATTGGGCTTAACATATAAGTCCGAGAGACACAGAGAAACAAAAATACAACACACAGATATCGCATTCGTTTATAGTTTATGATCGTTCAGACAATGATCAATTACAATGAGCAATCTGAATCATAAATATTGTCAGTTTGACATTATGAGCAGCGACGAGAAAAAAAAATCAGAAACAGAAACTCAAAATGCGATACACATTTTTTTTTTTGCGTTGTTCCGACCCAAACCCCAATTAAAACTGTGATTATGATGAGGCACACAGAGCAGAACGGAGCACACAGACAGAGAGAGGGAGAGAGAGAGAGAAGCGGGAGAAGCAAAGTCGCTCTATAATGCATACTGGTACTTGTATATTTTGAGGAAGGTGAACACACAACGAGCCATAAATTATAATTATCGACGAGATTAACTCTTTGCCGTAGCACTTAACGCCGATGACACATGCGCCGAGAGTTTGTCCAGAAACCCCCAAACCCAACAAACCAAAGAGTTGCCTCTTCTTGGTGAAAGAAACCCAACCGCAGATAAGCAGCAAAGAAGACACTAAATCGTATGCGATAGCAGAAACAACAACAGCAACAAAAACTCAGGAGAAACAACAATTTAGACAAAGTGGTTATCAACTATTAGATACCCTGTAAGTTCAGAGCATTAAATGGGAGAAATAAACTAAATAAAATAAGTTTATTGAATAGACTTACCGCATATATTTGACCTGAAATATACTGCATCTGCAAGAAAATAAATTGAATAGGTAAAAAGTTTTATCGAAGAAATATAATATATCATTATGTAACTTAATGCATTATTATTATTATTATTATTATTTTTATTATTATTATTATTATTATTAATAATAATATTATTATTATTATTATTATTATTATTATTATTATTATTATTATTATTATTATTAATATTAATTCTAATATTTTTGTGCGATTAAAATTAATATTAAGATTAATACGATCTTTCTTCATAAACATATTGTTAAAAATATTCCTACAACAGACTGCCTTTCAAGATCTTTTGTTTTCTTTACGTCTGCCACACTCTTCGTAAGCGATAAATATTTTGATATACCCTGTAAAAAATAAATTTCCTGATAATTTCATACGGCATAAAAACATGACACATGCCTGGTTGAAAATTTAAAAAAAAAACAGAGTAAATAATGCATTCAAAATGTTGCAGGGCTTGGTAAAAAAAGCTGCATTATACATTCCAGGTTTTTGTTGTTATTCTTATGTGTTGTTGTTTATATTTTTTGATATGCTCTTTTTTTCGTTTTTTTTTTTTTTTTGGCGATAACTTAAGGGAGACAATGTGGCAAGACGTTGCGACGGCGTTGTCGGCATTTTCATTGATATCTCTCGCAGTGGCAAACGAACGAACGCAAGAAGCTCAAGAATTTATGACCCCCTGTGGCTTTATCGACGCCTCTGTCAAGGCAACCCTCGCACAGCGATTGACAAAACGAATGAAAGATCCAGCAACAATAACAACAACATTGTCACAGCTACATAAAAAATAAAAGAGGATGTTTCTTCAGTCTGTTTGAATTTTGCCAGGGTAATGCACAAAGGTCTTGTTACCATTTCCCATGCCCAATCGAGTGTGTAGAATGTACCCAGTGCTCACTGTACCCACTTCATTCAGCACACACACATTTCATTCATTGCTGTGATTTGAGACGCCTGCAGTCGCTCGCCTTTTGGTAATTTTCAATTTTTTATAGATGTCGCGGGTCGTCGACGCTCTTGACCCTTACGAGCGAGCAGATAGCAGCCTATGCCTTCCCTTCTCCTTCATCTCTATCCCAATCGACAGAGTCTGTCCTCTATCGAAGCCCTGTCTTATCGGGCAACCTATACAAATGCATGATTTGTGCCAAGTTTGTTTTTTTTTTGTGTGTGTGCTTCCCTAAGACGACACGATTTATGGCTGCAGATCCCCAACTTAATGCTTAATTATTGCAAATTGCATATCGAGTCGCCGAGGCTCAATAAAAATTAACACGAATTTTCGTTAGCCAGCGAATTTCTGCATAATATTTTAATTAGTGCAGCGGCCATAAAAAATACAACTCTCGTGTAGCGTTAAAATAAACCCAAAGATGTGGCAACTTAACGACCTGCCAGTAGCAGGTCCCTCAGAGCCAAAGTGTTTGTGCGTGTGTGTGCACACACTTAAGTACTGTTTGGATGGCCCATGGTAGGCGACTAAAAATAAAATGTTTAAGCGCGCGTTAAAAATCGTCTTAAAACAACGAACATTAACTTCCAACATAAAAACAATCGTGTGGGCCTAAGAGTTGGACATTTCCCTGCAGCCAAATAGCTTTCCAACGGTTTCATGCTTAAGCACACGAGCTGAAAGCGCGACTTAAACATGTGCTTAAGCTTGAAGTGAACACAGGTCGTAGGCGATAAAAGCCTTAAAATGACGTAAAAGCTTTAACCAAACACAGTCAGGCATTTATCTGGAAGCAGTGCACATTAACAAGTTCATTAAGAACAGCTTAAAGCTCTTCACATTTGCTTGAAAATAGCTTGAAAACCCTACGACAGTTTAAAGTTAGCATAAACTTAAGCAAATCAGTCTGGCTTGTTTAAATCGGCCTAACCTTCAGAAAAATATGATTTTTAATTTAAAGAACTTTTATAATTATCTAAGACTTCTTTTCAAAAGCTTACTTTAATGTTAACGAGCTTTTTCATCAACTTTGTTTTAGAAAGCTTTAAGGCAATATTATTTGCATCGCTTAAATGCAATTAGCTCAACTTAAGCTCAACTTAAAAAAAGACTCCACTTGCAGCTGCTCCTCTTTTGAAGCTAGTGTCATTTTAGCTTTATTTTTATCCTTGACACTTTTGCCCCTTTATGCTGTGTGTGTGTTTTTTCCGCTTCGACTGTCTCAAGTCTGCTGTATTAGAAGCGTTTATGGCGCATGCCCAGCTTCTTGGAAGTCTCTAACAATTCAGCAGTCTCTCTGTCTGTCTGTCTGCCTGTCTATTGGTCTGGCACAATGGTAGTCTGAACCAGGGCCCATCATCATCATCATCATTACCAGTATCAACGCTTCCTGTCTGCGAATGGAAGACAAGTCGCCTGCTCAGCTCGATCGATCGGGTTCGGTATTGGCGTTTTCCAAGTCCCATAATGCCCGCGTCTGCGTTTTAAATTTATAAATTCTCAAATTATCAGTTTATGGGTGCTTTTAGTTTTATGAACCGATCACGTACAGACCATCAATGCCGATGCCGATGCCGATCGCTCGATCTTTAGCTGCGTGCGAATCTTTTTGCCAGTTCATGTTGTTTTTTCTCTTTTTTATTCTTTTTGACTCGTTTTATTTGTTTCGCTTCGGTTCGCTCGCTTCATTTTCAGCGCATTTTTTTTTTTATCGACTGCACAACTAATTAAAAAACGCTTCAGTCTCGCATTCGTATGCACAAAACATACTCAAACTCATACTCATGCCGCAGACTCATACTCAGACTCAGACCCAGCCAGACCCATATCCATTGCCTAGACCCCATTTGCTGGGCTGGACAAGATCAAGACCCTGTTTTGGCTTCGGCTGCCTGAAGGGCTATCATGTGTAGCTGCGTGGCGCTTTTAGTTTGAAATTTAACAAATTATTTAATGATAGATGGTTGTTAAATTGTTGGCTACGCTTATATAACCCAGGCATCATTAGCTCTGGGGGTATTAAGTGATTATAGGACTTGCCCGATCATTCTGACCGGTCACTCCGAATGCATTTAATGCACTTAAATTAGTTCTTCGCTGATCGTTGCCCATGTGTGGCATATGCAGTAGCTGGCCTTAGGCATAAGCAGCTGACTCTACGAATAAAAGTACGAGTAGCAACATTTATATGATTCAAATATCAAAAATAAATGTCAAATATTGTAAAATTAAATTCCCAAAGGTTTTCTGCCATGACTAATACGCATTTCCTTCATCTGAATAATAAAAAAAAGTAAGTTCCTTTTTATGGGAAATTTAATATTGAGCCAGAAATAAAAATCAAGCCAATCCTATTAAAATCCAGCAATTAAAACTAATGAAATTAAAAGTCAATTAAACTTTAAACTTGGTCAAATAAAATCAGTGCATAAAATATTCATAAATTAATCACAAAAGATCAACATTTCAATAAGGCAAAAGCCATGCATTAGTTTCCTTTTTTTTTTGTTTTGTTTTGTACTATACTCGTATTATATTGCATAATTAAACATTAATATTGACATTGGCTTATTGTGCGTGTACGACAAATACGAGCGATGTATTGTGTAAGAATGCACGACTCATATATACCCTGTAAATAGCTTCTATTTGCTCATTCGTTAAGTTTACTTTATTTACCCAGCTTCTCATTGAATAAACCCATTGAAAATGCGTCCGTCTGTCCGTCTGTCTGTATGAACACGTCGATCTCAGAACCTATAAGAGCTAGAGTCTTTTAACGTACGTCCTGCTAATGCCCGCGTAGTACAAGTTTGTGTTTGATAATCGATAACTTACCTCCTTTTTAATCAATCGATAAGCAATCGATATCAAAATCCTGTTTTCGGAGCAAATCTCTTAAGTTTCAAGAACTCAAACCACAAAACTTGGCATGTAGCTTCTAGAATAGTATATACAAATGAAGTATCTTTCATTTTGGTTGGTAGCAGAAGGTTCACTTGTACTTGTGGCCTTTTTATTCGTTCGTAATGTAATTTTTGGAATCGATCAATAATAAGCCAAAATATACGTGGTTATCGAATAGTTTCTAGATGAATTCACACATATTTTTAAAAGGCTTAGAAGCTCTCTATTTTCTGTCGGTAACACACACAAGCCTCTAAATATTCGTTACTCTCTTTGGGCAGCTTTTTAGTTACAGGGAATTTTGGTAATTATTTAAAATAGGCTCATAAATTAGTCTCGTATTTGCAGCGTTTGTAACAAAAATTTCATGGACCTTAAATTGAATACTGTTGATAACTATTTATCAATATTTGTATTTTATGGCATTTAATTAATATTTTCAGTAGTCAGCGACCACCGACGGCGCGTTTGATAACAGCGCATTCAAATTCATTGAATGGGTGTTTTTTTTCCCCTCCCTCTGTGTGTGTTTGTGTGTGTGGGTGTTTAAATACAGCTCATACATGAGCTTGAAAATGTTTCGAAATCAAGATAATCATATAGAGTGGATTCATTAAAACGAAATATGAGCAACAGCAACAAAAAGCAACAAAAAACAAAAGGCCGCCGTTTTTATGGAGCTGCTCGCACAGCTGCTGGCGGTCCACACACACACACCCTGCCCCCCTCCTACCCTCCCCTCTCTGTGCTGCCCGCCCCCACCGAAACTGTGTTTGTGGCAAATAGTTTTGTAGATTTCTATCGACGCCCTGTGAGTTGTTTTGGTAGCAGCAAATAAACAGCAGGCGGCATAAATGCAGCCCATATATCCATATATACATATATATGTATCTGTATCTGTATCTGTATCTGTGTCTGTATCTAGCTGTGTATTTTGTTTATGCATTTGTATATTTCGGTATAATTAATTACATATTTCAATTGTGTGACATTTGGCTTACGAAATTTTAATTCTCTCGTTTTTGTTTTTTTTTTTTTTTGTTTAAACATTTTTATGCTTGTTTGTTGTTCAGTTTTTTTTGTTTTTTATTGGACAACTACTGCGCCGCGAGTTTAATTATGCCTCGTATTGGATTTCTATACACACGCTCAATTTAATGTATACTTCTTACAATTGTAAGGCACTCATTGTTTATTGAATATTTCATTCAACGCAGAGCATAACATAAGTGTGCTGCTGAGTCAGTCGGCAAGAACTCATTCAGATTCTTCAGAAGCTCACAAAAGTTATTCAAAATAAGAAATCATAACGTATTTATTGTCTTGGAAATCAAACATTATTTCTGATATTTTCTGCCTTGTGGGCTTCCTGCCTCTATCAAATCTGAGCACCGAAATTTTAGTCGAAATTCATGTCCAAATCTTACCCCAAGATTCGTATATAGACATGGGTCCAAATTTACCACCCCCATATCTCGGCCAAATCTCATCCGATTTTCACGAAGTTGGTCTTTATCTTCATGGTTTTCCTTCTAGATTAATTTGGCATTCAAATCTGAACACCGAAATTTTAGTCGAAATTCATGTCCAAATCTTACCCCAAGATTCGTATATAGACATGGGTCAACATTTACCACCCCCATATCTCGGCCAAATCTCATCCGATTTTCACGAAGTTGGGCTTTATCTTCATGGTTTTCCCTCTAGATTAATTTGGCATTCAAATCTGAACACCGAAATTTTAGTCGAAATTCATGTCCAAATCTTACCCCAAGATTCGTATATAGACATGGGTCCAAATTTACCACCCCCATATCTCGGCCAAATCTCATCCGATTTTCACGAAGTTGGTCTTTATCTTCATGGTTTTCCTTCTAGATTAATTTGGCATTCAAATCTGAACACCAATTTTTTAGTCGAAATTCATGTCCAAATCGTACCCCAAGATTCGTATATAGACATGGGTCAAAATTTACCACCCCCATATCTCGGCCAAATCTCATCCGATTTTCACGAAGTTGGGCTTTATCTTCATGGTTTTCCCTCTAGATTAATCTGGCATTCAAATCTGAACACCGAAATTTTAGTCGAAATTCATGTCCAAATCTTACCCCAAGATTCGTATAATAGACATGGGTCAAAATTTACCACCCCCATATCTCGGCCAAATCTCATCCGATTTTCACGAAGTTGGGCTTTATCTTCATGGTTTTCCCTCTAGATTAATCTGGCATTCAAATCTGAACACCGAAATTTTAGTCGAAATTCATGTCCAAATCTTACCCCAAGATTCGTATATAGACATGGGTCCAAATTTACCACCCCCATATCTCGGCCAAATCTCATCCGATTTTCACGAAGTTGGTCTTTATCTTCATGGTTTTCCCTCTAGATTAATTTGGCATTCAAATCTGAACACCAAAATTTTAGTCGAAATTCATGTCCAAATCTTACCCCAAGATTCGTATATAGACATGGGTCAAAATTTACCACCCACATATCTCGGCCAAATCTCATCCGATTTTCACGAAGTTAGGCTTTATCTTCATGGTTTTCCCTCTAGATTAATTTGGCATTCAAATCTGAACACCGAAATTTTAGTCGAAATTCATGTCCAAATCTTACCCCAAGATTCGTATATAGACATGGGTCAAAATTTACCACCCCCATATCTCGGCCAAATCTCATCCGATTTTCACGAAGTTGGGCTTTATCTTCATGGTTTTCCCTCTAGATTAATCTGGCATTCAAATCTGAACACCGAAATTTTAGTCGAAATTCATGTCCAAATCTTACCCCAAGATTCGTATATAGACATGGGTCAAAATTTACCACCCCCATATCTCGGCCAAATCTCATCCGATTTTCACGAAGTTGGTCTCTATCTTCATGGTTTTCCCTCTAGATTAATCTGGCATTCAAATCTGAACACCGAAATTTTAGTCGAAATTCATGTCCAAATCTTACCCCAAGATTCGTATATAGACATGGGTCAAAATTTACCACCCCCATATCTCGGCCAAATCTCATCCGATTTTCACGAAGTTGGTCTTTATCTTCATGGTTTTCCTTCTAGATTAATTTGGCATTCAAATCTGAACACCAATTTTTAAGTCGAAATTCATGTCCAAATCTTACCCCAAGATTCGTATATAGACATGGGTCAAAATTTACCACCCCCATATCTCGGCCAAATCTCATCCGATTTTCACGAAGTTGGGCTTTATCTTCATGGTTTTCCCTCTAGATTAATCTGGCATTCAAATCTGAACACCGAAATTTTAGTCGAAATTCATGTCCAAATCTTACCCCAAGATTCGTATATAGACATGGGTCAAAATTTACCACCCCCATATCTCGGCCAAATCTCATCCGATTTTCACGAAGTTGGTCTTTATCTTCATGGTTTTCCTTCTAGATTAATTTGGCATTCAAATCTGAACACCGATTTTTTAGTCGAAATTCATGTCCAAATCTTACCCCAAGATTCGTATATACCCATGGGTCAAAATTTACCACCCCCATATCTCGGCCAAATCTCATCCGATTTTCACGAAGTTGGTCTTTATCTTCATGGTTTTCCTTCTAGATTAATTTGGCATTCAAATCTGAACACCAATTTTTTAGTCGAAATTCATGTCCAAATCTTACCCCAAGATTCGTATATAGACATGGGTCAAAATTTACCACCCCCATATCTCGGCCAAATCTCATCCGATTTTCACGAAGTTGGGCTTTATCTTCATGGTTTTCCCTCTAGATTAATCTGGCATTCAAATCTGAACACCGAAATTTTAGTCGAAATTCATGTCCAAATCTTACCCCAAGATTCGTATATAGACATGGGTCAAAATTTACCACCCCCATATCTCGGCCAAATCTCATCCGATTTTCACGAAGTTGGTCTTTATCTTCATGGTTTTCCTTCTAGATTAATTTGGCATTCAAATCTGAACACCGATTTTTTAGTCGAAATTCATGTCCAAATCTTACCCCAAGATTCGTATATACCCATGGGTCAAAATTTACCACCCCCATATCTCGGCCAAATCTCATCCGATTTTCACGAAGTTGGTCTTTATCTTCATGGTTTTCCTTCTAGATTAATTTGGCATTCAAATCTGAACACCGATTTTTTAGTCGAATTTCATGTCCAAATCTTACCCCAAGATTCGTATATACCCATGGGTCAAAATTTACCACCCCCATAACTCGGTCAAATCTCATCCGATTTTCACGAAGTTTGGATTTTTCGTCATGGTTTTCAATCTAGATTAATCTGGCATTCAAATCTGAACACCGATTTTTTAGTCGAAAATCATGTCCAAATCTTACCCCAAGATTCGTATATAGACATGGGTCCAAATTTACCACCCACATATCTCGGCCAAATCTCATTCGATTTTCACGAAGTTGGGCTTTATCTTCATGGTTTTCCCTCTAGATTAATCTGGCATTCAAATCTGAACACCGATTTTTTAGTCGAAATTCATGTCCAAATCTTACCCCAAGATTCGTATATAGACATGGGTCTAAATTTACCACCCACATATCTCTGCCAAATCTCATCCGATTTTCACGAACTTGGTCTTTATCTTCATGGTTTTCCCTCTAGATTAATTTGGCATTCAAATCTGAACACCGAAATTTTAGTCGAAATTCATGTCCAAATCTTACCCCAAGATTCGTATATAGACATGGGTCCAAATTTACCACCCACATATCTCGGCCAAATCTCATCCGATTTTCACGAAGTTCGTCTTTATCTTCATGGTTTTCCTTCTAGATTAATTTGGCATTCAAATCTGAACACCAATTTTTTAGTCGAAATTCATGTCCAAATCTTACCCCAAGATGCGTATATACCCATGGGTCAAAATTTACCACGTGGGTCAAAATTTACCACCCCCATATCTCGGCCAAATCTCATCCGATTTTCACGAAGTTGGTCTTTATCTTCATGGTTTTCCTTCTAGATTAATTTGGCATTCAAATCTGAACACCGAAATTTTAGTCGAAATTCATGTCCAAATCTTACCCCAAGATTCGTATATAGACATGGGTCCAAATTTACCACCCACATATCTCGGCCAAATCTCATCCGATTTTCACGAAGTTGGTCTTTATCTTCATGGTTTTCCTTCTAGATTAATTTGGCATTCAAATCTGAACACCAATTTCTTAGTCGAAATTCATGTCCAAATCTTACCCCAAGATGCGTATATACCCATGGGTCAAAATTTACCACGTGGGTCAAAATTTACCACCCCCATAACTCGGTCAAATCTCATCCGATTTTCACGAAGTTTGGATTTTTCTTCATGGTTTTCAATCTAGATTAATCTGGCATTCAAATCTGAACACCGATTTTTTAGTCGAAAATCATGTCCAAATCTTACCCCAAGATTCGTATATAGACATGGGTCCAAATTTACCACCCACATATCTCGGCCAAATCTCATCCGATTTTCACGAGGTTGGTCTTTATCTTCATGGTTTTCCCTCTAGATTAATTTGGCATTCAAATCTGAACACCGAAATTTTAGTCGAAATTCATGTCCAAATCTTACCCCAAGATTCGTATATAGACATGGGTCCAAATTTACCACCCACATATCTCGGCCAAATCTCATCCGATTTTCACGAAGTTGGTCTTTATCTTCATGGTTTTCCCTCTAGATTAGTTTGGCATTCAAATCTGAACACCGAAATTTTAGTCGAAATTCATGTCCAAATCTTACCCCAAGATTCGTATATAGACATGGGTCAAAATTTACCACATGGGTCAAAATTTACCACGCTCATAATTCGGCCAAATCTCATCCGATTTTCACGAAGTTGGTCTTTATCTTCATGGTTTTTCTTCTAGATTAATTTGGCATTCAAATCTGAACACCGAAATTTTAGTCGAAATTCATGTCCAAATCTTACCCCAAGATTCGTATATAGACATGGGTCAAAATTTACCACCCCCATATCTCGGCCAAATCTCATCCGATTTTCACGAAGTTGGGCTTTATCTTCATGGTTTTCCCTCTAGATTAATCTGGCATTCAAATCTGAACACCGAAATTTTAGTCGAAATTCATGTCCAAATCTTACCCCAAGATTCGTATATAGACATGGGTCAAAATTTACCACCCCCATATCTCGGCCAAATCTCATCCGATTTTCACGAAGTTGGTCTTTATCTTCATGGTTTTCCTTCTAGATTAATTTGGCATTCAAATCTGAACACCGATTTTTTAGTCGAAATTCATGTCCAAATCTTACCCCAAGATTCGTATATACCCATGGGTCAAAATTTACCACCCCCATATCTCGGCCAAATCTCATCCGATTTTCACGAAGTTGGTCTTTATCTTCATGGTTTTCCTTCTAGATTAATTTGGCATTCAAATCTGAACACCGATTTTTTAGTCGAATTTCATGTCCAAATCTTACCCCAAGATTCGTATATACCCATGGGTCAAAATTTACCACCCCCATAACTCGGTCAAATCTCATCCGATTTTCACGAAGTTTGGATTTTTCGTCATGGTTTTCAATCTAGATTAATCTGGCATTCAAATCTGAACACCGATTTTTTAGTCGAAAATCATGTCCAAATCTTACCCCAAGATTCGTATATAGACATGGGTCCAAATTTACCACCCACATATCTCGGCCAAATCTCATTCGATTTTCACGAAGTTGGGCTTTATCTTCATGGTTTTCCCTCTAGATTAATCTGGCATTCAAATCTGAACACCGATTTTTTAGTCGAAATTCATGTCCAAATCTTACCCCAAGATTCGTATATAGACATGGGTCTAAATTTACCACCCACATATCTCTGCCAAATCTCATCCGATTTTCACGAACTTGGTCTTTATCTTCATGGTTTTCCCTCTAGATTAATTTGGCATTCAAATCTGAACACCGAAATTTTAGTCGAAATTCATGTCCAAATCTTACCCCAAGATTCGTATATAGACATGGGTCCAAATTTACCACCCACATATCTCGGCCAAATCTCATCCGATTTTCACGAAGTTCGTCTTTATCTTCATGGTTTTCCTTCTAGATTAATTTGGCATTCAAATCTGAACACCAATTTTTTAGTCGAAATTCATGTCCAAATCTTACCCCAAGATGCGTATATACCCATGGGTCAAAATTTACCACGTGGGTCAAAATTTACCACCCCCATATCTCGGCCAAATCTCATCCGATTTTCACGAAGTTGGTCTTTATCTTCATGGTTTTCCTTCTAGATTAATTTGGCATTCAAATCTGAACACCGAAATTTTAGTCGAAATTCATGTCCAAATCTTACCCCAAGATTCGTATATAGACATGGGTCCAAATTTACCACCCACATATCTCGGCCAAATCTCATCCGATTTTCACGAAGTTGGTCTTTATCTTCATGGTTTTCCTTCTAGATTAATTTGGCATTCAAATCTGAACACCAATTTCTTAGTCGAAATTCATGTCCAAATCTTACCCCAAGATGCGTATATACCCATGGGTCAAAATTTACCACGTGGGTCAAAATTTACCACCCCCATAACTCGGTCAAATCTCATCCGATTTTCACGAAGTTTGGATTTTTCTTCATGGTTTTCAATCTAGATTAATCTGGCATTCAAATCTGAACACCGATTTTTTAGTCGAAAATCATGTCCAAATCTTACCCCAAGATTCGTATATAGACATGGGTCCAAATTTACCACCCACATATCTCGGCCAAATCTCATCCGATTTTCACGAGGTTGGTCTTTATCTTCATGGTTTTCCCTCTAGATTAATTTGGCATTCAAATCTGAACACCGAAATTTTAGTCGAAATTCATGTCCAAATCTTACCCCAAGATTCGTATATAGACATGGGTCCAAATTTACCACCCACATATCTCGGCCAAATCTCATCCGATTTTCACGAAGTTGGTCTTTATCTTCATGGTTTTCCCTCTAGATTAGTTTGGCATTCAAATCTGAACACCGAAATTTTAGTCGAAATTCATGTCCAAATCTTACCCCAAGATTCGTATATAGACATGGGTCAAAATTTACCACATGGGTCAAAATTTACCACGCTCATAATTCGGCCAAATCTCATCCGATTTTCACGAAGTTGGTCTTTATCTTCATGGTTTTTCTTCTAGATTAATTTGGCATTCAAATCTGAACACCGAAATTTTAGTCGAAATTCATGTCCAAATCTTACCCCAAGATTCGTATATACCCATGGGTCAAAATTTACCACCCCCATATATCGGCCAAATCTCATCCGATTTTCACGAAGTTGGTCTTTATCTTCATGGTTTTCCTTCTAGATTAATCTGGCATTCAAATCTGAACACCGATTTTTTAGTCGAAATTCATGTCCAAATCGTACCCCAAGATTCGTATATACCCATGGGTCAAAATTTACCACATGGGTCAAAATTTACCACGCTCATAATTCGGCCAAATCTCATCCGATTTTCACGAAGTTGGTCTTTATCTTCATGGTTTTTCTTCTAGATTAATTTGGCATTCAAATCTGAACACCGAAATTTTAGTCGAAATTCATGTCCAAATCTTACCCCAAGATTCGTATATACCCATGGGTCAAAATTTACCACCCCCATATCTCGGCCAAATCTCATCCGATTTTCACGAAGTTGGTCTTTATCTTCATGGGTTTCCCTCTAGATTAATCTGGCATTCAAATCTGAACACCGATTTTTTAGTCGAAATTCATGTCCCAATCTTACCCCAAGATTCGTATATACCCTTGGGTCAAAATTTACCACATGGGTCAAAATTTACCACCCACATATCTCGGTCAATTCTCATCCGATTTTCACGAAGTTGGGCTTTATCTTCATGGGTTTCCCTCTAGATTAATCTGGCATTCAAATCTGAACACCGACATTTTAGTCGAAATTCATGTCCAAATCTTACCCCAAGCTTCGTATATAGACATGGGTCCAAATTTACCACCCCCATATCTCGGCCAAATCTCATCCGATTTTCACGAAGTTGGTCTTTATCTTCATGGTTTTCCTTCTAGATTAATTTGGCATTCAAATCTGAACACCAATTTTGTAGTCGAAATTCATGTCCAAATCTTACCCCAAGATTCGTATATACCCATGGGTCAAAATTTACCACATGGGTCAAAATTTACCACCCCCATATCTCGGCCAAATCTCATCCGATTTTCACGAAGTTGGTCTTTATCTTCATGGTTTTCCTTCTAGATTAATTTGGCATTCAAATCTGAACACCAATTTTTAGTCGAAATTCATGTCCAAATCTTACCCCATACATACTTATACAAGATTCGTATATACCCATGGGTCAAAATTTACCACATGGGTCAAAATTTACCACGCTCATATCTCGGCCAAATCTCATCCGATTTTCACGAAGTTGGTCTTTATCTTCATGGTTTTTCTTCTAGATTAATTTGGCATTCAAATCTGAACACCGAAATTTTAGTCCAGATTCATGTCCAAATCTTACCCCAAGATTCGTATATACCCATGGGTCAAAATTTACCACATGGGTCAAAATTTACCACGCTCATATCTCGGCCAAATCTCATCCGATTTTCACGAAGTTGGTCTTTATCTTCATGGTTTTTCTTCTATATTAATTTGGCATTCAAATCTGAACACCGAAATTTTAGTCGAAATTCATGTCCAAATCTTACCCCAAGATTCGTATATACCCATGGGTCAAAATTTACTACCCCCATATCTCGGCCAAATCTCATCCGATTTTCACGAAGTTGGTCTTTATCTTCATGGTTTTCCTTCTAGATTAATTTGGCATTCAAATCTGAACACCAATTTTTTAGTCGAAATTCATGTCCAAATCTTACCCCAGGATTCGTATATACCCATGGGTCAAAATTTACCACATGGGTCAAAATTTACCACGATCATAATTCGGTCAAATCTCATCCGATTTGCACGAAGTTGGTCTTTATCTTCATGGTTTTTCTTCTAGATTAATTTGGCATTCAAATCTGAACAACGAAATTTTAGTCGAAATTCATGTCCAAATCTTACCCCAAGATTCGTATATACCCATGGGTCAAAATTTACCACCCCCATATCTCGGCCAAATCTCATCCGATTTTCACGAAGTTGGTCTTTATCTTCATGGTTTTCCCTCTAGATTAATCTGGCATTCAAATCTGAACACCAATTTTGTAGTCGAAATTCATGTCCAAATCTTACCCCAAGATTCGTATATACCCATGGGTCAAAATTTACCACATGGGTCAAAATTTACCACCCCCATATCTCGGCCAAATCTCATCCGATTTTCACGAAGTTGGTCTTTATCTTCATGGTTTTCCTTCTAGATTAATTTGGCATTCAAATCTGAACACCAATTTTTAGTCGAAATTCATGTCCAAATCTTACCCCATACATACTTATACAAGATTCGTATATACCCATGGGTCAAAATTTACCACATGGGTCAAAATTTACCACGCTCATATCTCGGCCAAATCTCATCCGATTTTCACGAAGTTGGTCTTTATCTTCATGGTTTTTCTTCTAGATTAATTTGGCATTCAAATCTGAACACCGAAATTTTAGTCCAGATTCATGTCCAAATCTTACCCCAAGATTCGTATATACCCATGGGTCAAAATTTACCACATGGGTCAAAATTTACCACGCTCATATCTCGGCCAAATCTCATCCGATTTTCACGAAGTTGGTCTTTATCTTCATGGTTTTTCTTCTATATTAATTTGGCATTCAAATCTGAACACCGAAATTTTAGTCGAAATTCATGTCCAAATCTTACCCCAAGATTCGTATATACCCATGGGTCAAAATTTACTACCCCCATATCTCGGCCAAATCTCATCCGATTTTCACGAAGTTGGTCTTTATCTTCATGGTTTTCCTTCTAGATTAATTTGGCATTCAAATCTGAACACCAATTTTTTAGTCGAAATTCATGTCCAAATCTTACCCCAGGATTCGTATATACCCATGGGTCAAAATTTACCACATGGGTCAAAATTTACCACGCTCATAATTCGGTCAAATCTCATCCGATTTTCACGAAGTTGGTCTTTATCTTCATGGTTTTTCTTCTAGATTAATTTGGCATTCAAATCTGAACAACGAAATTTTAGTCGAAATTCATGTCCAAATCTTACCCCAAGATTCGTATATACCCATGGGTCAAAATTTACCACCCCCATATCTCGGCCAAATCTCATCCGATTTTCACGAAGTTGGTCTTTATCTTCATGGTTTTCCCTCTAGATTAATCTGGCATTCAAATCTGAACACCAATTTTGTAGTCGAAATTCATGTCCAAATCTTACCCCAAGATTCGTATATACCCATGGGTCAAAATTTACCACATGGGTCAAAATTTACCACCCCCATATCTCGGCCAAATCTCATCCGATTTTCACGAAGTTGGTCTTTATCTTCATGGTTTTCCTTCTAGATTAATTTGGCATTCAAATCTGAACACCAATTTTTTAGTCGAAATTCATGTCCAAATCTTACCCCATACATACTTATACAAGATTCGTATATACCCATGGGTCAAAATTTACCACATGGGTCAAAATTTACCACGCTCATATCTCGGCTAAATCTCATCCGATTTTCACGAAGTTGGTCTTTATCTTCATGGTTTTTCTTCTAGATTAATTTGGCATTCAAATCTGAACACCGAAATTTTAGTCGAGATTCATGTCCAAATCTTACCCCAAGATTCGTATATACCCATGGGTCAAAATTTACCACATGGGTCAAAATTTACCACGCCCATATCTCGGCCAAATCTCATCCGATTTTCACGAAGTTGGTCTTTATCTTCATGGGTTTTCTTTTAGATTAATCTGGCATTCAAATCTGAACACCGATTTTTTAGTCGAAATTCATGTCCAAATCTTACCCCAAGATTCGTATATAGACATGGGTCAAAATTTTCCACCCCCATATCTCGGCCAAATCTCATCCGATTTTCACGAAGTTGGTCTTTATCTTCATGGTTTTCCCTCTAGATTAATCTGGCATTCAAATCTGAACACCGAAATTTTAGTCGAAATTCATGTCCAAATCTTACCCCAAGATTCGTATATAGACATGGGTCCAAATTTACCACCCCCATATCTCGGCCAAATCTCATCCGATTTTCACGAAGTTGGTCTTTATCTTCATGGTTTTTCTTCTAGATTAATCTGGCATTCAAATCTGAACACCGATTTTTTAGTCGAAATTCATGTCCAAATCTTACCCCAAGATTCGTATATACCCATGGGTCAAAATTTACCACATGGGTCAAAATTTACCACGCTCATATCTCGGCTAAATCTCATCCGATTTTCACGAAGTTGGTCTTTATCTTCATGGTTTTTCTTCTAGATTAATTTGGCATTCAAATCTGAACACCGAAATTTTAGTCGAGATTCATGTCCAAATCTTACCCCAAGATTCGTATATACCCATGGGTCAAAATTTACCACATGGGTCAAAATTTACCACGCCCATATCTCGGCCAAATCTCATCCGATTTTCACGAAGTTGGTCTTTATCTTCATGGGTTTTCTTTTAGATTAATCTGGCATTCAAATCTGAACACCGATTTTTTAGTCGAAATTCATGTCCAAATCTTACCCCAAGATTCGTATATAGACATGGGTCAAAATTTTCCACCCCCATATCTCGGCCAAATCTCATCCGATTTTCACGAAGTTGGTCTTTATCTTCATGGTTTTCCCTCTAGATTAATCTGGCATTCAAATCTGAACACCGAAATTTTAGTCGAAATTCATGTCCAAATCTTACCCCAAGATTCGTATATAGACATGGGTCCAAATTTACCACCCCCATATCTCGGCCAAATCTCATCCGATTTTCACGAAGTTGGTCTTTATCTTCATGGTTTTTCTTCTAGATTAATCTGGCATTCAAATCTGAACACCGATTTTTTAGTCGAAATTCATGTCCAAATCTTACCCCAAGATTCGTATATACCCATGGGTCAAAATTTACCACATGGGTCAAAATTTACCACGCTCATATCTCGGCCAAATCTCATCCGATTTTCACGAAGTTGGTCTTTATCTTCATGTTTTTTCTTCTAGATTAATTTGGCATTCAAATCTGAACACCGAAATTTTAGTCGAAATTCATGTCCAAATCTTACCCCAAGATTCGTATATACCCATGGGTCAAAATTTACCACCCCCATATCTCGGCCAAATCTCATCCGATTTTCACGAAGTTGGTCTTTATCTTCATGGTTTTCCTTCTAGATTAATTTGGCATTCAAATCTGAACACCAATTTTTTAGTCGAAATTCATGTCCAAATCTTACCCCAAGATTCGTATATACCCATGGGTCAAAATTTACCACATGGGTCAAAATTTACCACCCCCATATCTCGGCCAAATCTCATCCGATTTTCACGAAGTTGGTCTTTATCTTCATGGTTTTCCCTCTAGATTAATCTGGCATTCAAATCTGAACACCGAAATTTTAGTCGAAATTCATGTCCAAATCTTACCCCAAGATTCGTATATAGACATGGGTCCAAATTTACCACCCCCATATCTCGGTCAATTCTCATCCGATTTTCACGAAGTTGGGCTTTATCTTCATGGGTTTCCCTCTAGATTAATCTGGCATTCAAATCTGAACACCGATTTTTAAGTCGAAATTCATGTCCAAATCTTACCCCACGATTCGTATATACCCATGGGTCAAAATTTACCACGCCCATATCTCGGCCAAATCTCATCCGATTTTCACGAAGTTTGGCTTTTTCTTCATGGGTTTCCCTCTAGATTAATTTGGCATTCAAATCTGAACACCGATTTTTTAGTCGAAATTCATGTCCCAATCTTACCCCAAGATTCGTATATACCCATGGGTCAAAATTTACCACATGGGTCAAAATTTACCACCCACATATCTCGGTCAATTCTCATCCGATTTTCACGAAGTTGGGCTTTATTTTCATGGGTTTCCCTCTAGATTAATCTGGCATTCAAATCTGAACACCGACATTTTAGTCGAAATTCATGTCCAAATCTTACCCCAAGATTCGTATATACCCATGGGTCAAAATTTACCACATGGGTCAAAATTTACCACGCCCATATCTCGGCCAAATCTCATCCGATTTTCACGAAGTTGGTCTTTATCTTCATGGTTTTTCTTCTAGATTAATCTGGCATTCAAATCTGAACACCGATTTTTTAGTCGAAATTCATGTCCAAATCTTACCCCAAGATTCGTATATACCCATGGGTCAAAATTTACCACATGGGTCAAGATTTACCACCCACATATCTCGGTCAATTCTCATCCGATGTTCACGAAGTTTATCTGTTTCTTCATGGTTTTCCCTCTAGATTAATTTGGCGTTCAAATCTGAACACCGATTTTTAGTCGAAATTCATGTCCAAATCTTACCCCAAGATTCGTATATAGACATGGGTCAAAATTTACCACCCACATATCTCGGCCAAATCTCATCCGATTTTCACGAAGTTGGTCTTTATCTTCATGGTTTTTCTTCTAGATTAATCTGGCATTCAAATCTGAACACCGATTTTTTAGTCGAAATTCATGTCCAAATCTTACCCCAATATTCGTATATAGACATGGGTCAAAATTTACACCTGGGTCAAAATTTACCACCCCCATATCTCGGTCAAATCTCATCCGATTTTCACGAAGTTGGGCTTTATCTTCATGGATTTCCCCCTAGATTAATCTGGCATTCAAATCTGAACACCGATTTTTAGTCGAAATTCATGTCCAAATCTTACCCCAAGATTCGTATATAGACATGGGTCAACATTTACCACGCCCATATCTCGGTCAAATCTCATCCGATTTTCACAAAGTTGGGCTTGATCTTCATGGTTTTCCCTCTAGATTAATCTGGCATTCAAATCTGAAGACCAATTTTTTAGTTGAAATGCATGTCCAAATCTTACCCCAAGATTCGTATATAGACATGGGTGAAAATTTACCACCCCCATATCTCGGCCAAATCTCATCCGATTTTCACGAAGTTTGGCGTGTTCTTCATGGTTTTCCCTCTAGATTAATCTGACGTTCTCAAGCTCCAGGTAAAAGTATATCAACATATGGCAACATATTGATATCTAGTCCAATTTTTACTCCAATTTTATGTGCACTTCTCAATTTTATGCCCTCTTCATATGCCTTTTTCCATCAACAATCATTATATATTATTAATGTTTATAATGTATTAATATCAATTCGCCAAACATATATACATGTTTCTTTTTCATAATCAATTTTAAACTCGATTATCCGCCTTCCCCTTTTTATATATTTTTCTTTATCTCTGTATTTGTTTCTTTACCGATATGTATATACGACGTCCATCTATATGCAACTTTCATTTTGAACCTGACTTGTATTAATGAATTCTGTTTCGCATGCTATTTTCTTTTCTTTCCTTTTCTCTCTTTTGTGCATTCCGCTTTATGCTGCATTCTTAAACGTTTTACTGACTACTTTTCACCAGCTAAATGTACAAATCTTTTGAAATACATTTTACATACATGTAAATCGACTCATTCCTTTTTATCCTATCAAAATATTTATTAAATTAATAAAAAGGAAAAATGTCAAACTCTTTTTTCTTTACTTTAATTTATGTTCACGCACATTTGAATATATTTGTTAGTTGTAACATTTGTGAGTTCTTTGATTGAATTATGTTCTACAATTGCCTCTTGTTACTACGACAACTAACCAGCCCTTGTCTTACTCAATCAAAACACGATTCGTTTTGTGGGGTTTATAATTTAAACATAATTCATTATCAAACGCACACACACACACACATAGAGAGAGAGAGAGAGACGCACCAGACACCAAATTTTAATTATAACCATCAGTCATGTTGGCCAACTAGAAGGGGTTGCCTGCCATAGAGAAGACAAGACAAGACGTGGTGGAAGCAAACACTCCTGTACATAAATTTCACACTCAACTCATTTCCTGCTCATTATCATATCCCTATGCACATTATACAATCTGTAGAGTTAGATGAGCATGCGCTATACGCACAACCAGACACATACACACAGACGATGCAGACGGACGTAATCTTCACCTGGACTCAAAAACATGCAACATGCCACAGAGGCACACAACAAGCCCGAACCCCAAACCCAAACCCAAGCCCAGACCCAGTCTCAGTTCCCATCTTCCAGTTCCTCATATGTGCTGCCTGCTTGGGCTGTCCAAGAAACCCACTCAATTTGGGTTTGGCTTGGGCTTTGCTTTTTGTTTCGGGCCTTGCGAGTGGGCGGCCAGCGGCGGCGCGTCTTCGAGTCGCCTCGACCCGCGCTGCCTCGCGTCCCGCGGATGCGAGAGATTTGTGGCGGAGGCGCAGGTTCAGCTTTGCGGGCGTCCCCAGGAGATCTCTGCGGGCAATCAGGCTGTCACAGCCGCTAATTTCAATTATCTTGAGTGTATGCGTACGAGTAATTTGTTGACTTTTGAAAGCCGCAGCCAAAATGTGCGCAAATTTAACCAAACGCAAACAACCCCCTGGCCCCCTTTAACTTATGTGAAGGCAAACTATATAATAAATAAATAAATGCGGAAACACTTCTCGCGGCTGGGAGAGGGGAGACTCTTCAGACGGTTTTTTGTGGCGGCAAAGCAGATTCTGGGAGTCCGATTAAGAAATTGACAAGGGAAAGGGTTTTTATTTCTTGTAGAAACTCGGATACTCTTGCGAAAGATAAAGGCATACAAACAGCATGGCATAGTTTATATACCCTACCAACACATATTTAAGCAGACGACCACCCGCAGCTGCCATAAACGCCTTTTTAGTGCTTTTGATTGGCAAATTAGCGAAGGTCATAAATTAATTGTGAAAGTAAAAGTTATGCTAAACGCTGATGCACTCAAACATAACACTCAAAATGAAATACGAGTACTAGCATAAATACAACTAGAGTAAAGAGTGAACTTTGGCTGGCAATCAAAATGTCATTTCATTTCGTGGGTAAAGTAAGCTAAGCAAATCCGCAATTGAGACGCAACTTACATGTCATTAACATGGGCTTAGGCCCAGCAGACAGCAGAGCGACAAAGAGGGTGGAGAGAGAGAGAGAGAGAGAGAGGGAGGGAGGAAGAGACAGTCACTCAACCAACAATGACAAGCTACGACTAAGACAAACATTTAAATGGTTCAAAGCGACAATCCGAGCCCTAAGCCATGACAATATTTTGCCAAAAGGTAGCAAGGCATGCAATGTTGCCAAATTTCAGACATTGTATGAAGTGTGACAACAGCGCTACAAATGACGAGTTTCAAAGTGGGTGTTAATCGGGTCTTAAGCCATGTCAATGTTTTGCTGAAGTTAGACAAGTATGGCAACAGCGCCACAGCCTTATGCTGCAGAGTATTATGGTAAAGCTAGAGTCTGAGCGGGTCTTAATATAACATTTTGTTGAAGGGAATCAACAAATGTAACTTTGCCAAAATTTTGTGTAAAACAGGGTGAAATTTTGGCGATAGCGTAACATTGCAGCATTGCCAAGCTTCTTTAATGATTACGCAGCGAAGTTTGGCAACATCACAACAATGACAATATTTTAATTAGTTGTACATATTTTGATCAAATCAAGCGACATTGTCAGTTTTTAGTGCTTAAGAAGTTCGGCAACAGTGTTTAGAAATGCGTGCTGCCAGAGTCAACGTAAATTGGCCAATTATCGGCATTTGAAATATGGTTTACCTGAACGCATGCATTTAGTGCTCTCTACCTGCCTTCTTGGCACGGCTGGGTACGTGCATTGTACGCACTGTGACCTTTTCGGGAAGACAATGCACATTGTTGAGCAGCGGAATATGCCGACCTGGTACCAACACCTGCCCGGCGAGCCCGGCAACACGGACTACCCGACTGCTTGGCCTGGACTTGAATGCACGCACAATTTTCTATAAAAAGATACACACCTTTATTTTACACTTGGTTAATGTATCTGTATCTGAGCTGCATTAAAGAACCGAATTCACACTCCAGGAAAAAATCTACCTGCGAGCGTGAAAGAGAGACAGATGAAGGGAGGGAGCAAGAGGGGCTATTGATTATTTAACAAACGTTGGGAAATTAGGCAGCGATTTATAAAAAGCCTCGTTTTTATTTTATTTGTTTTTTTTTTTTTTTTTTTTGGGATATGCACTTTGATAAATTAATACAATATCTATGGCCATTCAATTGATTTTCGAAATTCATTAGCGGCTTCTAACGGCCGCCGAGGCGTCGTCTACGACGATATGGTTATGACCCCAAATGTTTCTATATCTATGTGATTCGAATTCTGTGGCCCTTGCTGCTTTTGGCTTGTTGTGAAATGCGTCCAAAGTTTGTCTGGAGTTTATTGCAGTTTGGAAAATGGATGAGCTAACAGCTGGAGAGCGAGTGCGGCACTCGTTCAGATTAGATAGTAAATGGTCAGCGCATTAAGAACTCGGGGGACTTTAGATTTGAATAGAACACTCGAAATGCGCGAACAACACAACTGGGAAGAAACTAACAAAAGAATTGTTAGAGCCAAAACAACATTTTTATATGTCAAAAGTTTTAAGTAGGTACAATCAACACCTTAATGAGTTGAGATATCGAAACTAAAAAGCGTTAAGTCAAGAAAAATAAATATAAATTAAGTTAAATTTAATTGTAGCGAAATTCAATTTCCAAAATAGAAATCAAAGAATTTCTGCCGAATTTTGCTTTATAACCGTGAATGTTCAAAAATAAATTAGCAAGTTAATTATTAAAAATTATTAGAGCATGTTTCATTATGTTTACTTTTATGAGGGTCATAAAAAATAATGATATTAATGACAAAGGCAGGCATACATAAATAAATAAAATGCGTTTTATGTGGACTGGCCCGGCCATAATAAACACATTAAAATCAACACGAAAATAGTTTTATTCAAATATTTTAAATAAATCACAATCACACGCACTCAATAACTCAGGCTGTCTTAGCAACATTATTTTGCAACAGGAAATGTTGCTCAACATTTACAGCTGCAAGCAGAAACAGGCGCAAATGAAACAGGCCAAAGGTAAGCAAAGCGACTGTTAAGTCGAACATTTGGCATCCACAGCATGCAACAAGTTTAACAGCGCACATACGCATTGGTTAGAAGAGCACGCACACAGCGTGCTAACAGTGCCATTTCGAGCAGCAGCGCACACTGTGACGCGCGTGTGGAACGCGTGTGGACCGTGCGCTGCTAGCTTAACAGGGCAAGCCGCGAACATGTTGCTGGGGCGCATTCAATTTGCTGCTGGTACTCGGTCGCTTCGGTTGTGCGAGCGGTTCGTGCGTTGCGTTTCGTTTACGTTTCGTTTCGGGGAATTCGCATGTTAAGCGGAAAAATATCGTTGTCGGTTGGTCGGGCGCCAGTTTCGTGCGTAACGACGTCGCAACGTCATTGGCTGCACGCGGCTTCCGGTTTCCGGTCTTGTTAGCGCCATGGCATAGGATTCAAAACACGACCCAGAGTGTGCCAAAAATTTCAAGTGAAACATAAGTGATTTAGCAAGAGTGAAAACAAAAAGCTGTTCAGGTGACGCGTTGCCAAAAATTGTTGGCTCCAATTAAAAACGAGCGAGCGCAAGAATACAAAAAACAAAAAAAAAACTTGACAAAATGCATTTATGTGAAATGCGTGCCACGCCGCATTTAGCTAACGAATTTAAAATCAAAATTAAAAATAAAATTCAAAATAACAACGACGTCGACGAGATCAAACGACGACACAAAAACCAAAACCAAACCCAAGACAAAAACAGAAACAATCAAAATGTCGCCGCTGCGTCGCCTTTGCTAAAATTAGAGAAAACCGACGACCCAAAGATGCGTCAGCCAGTTGGAAAGAAGACGCCGCAGTTGCCACTGCTGCAGCTGACAATGCAACTGCAACTGCAACTGCTGCTGCAAATGCTGCTGCTTCTGGCTGGATTAAATGGATTAACACAAGTTGCCGCACTCAAGGGTAAGTGTCAGCTGCAGCCATTATGCATATTGCATATTGCCACATTCAACAGAATTTTGAAGGGCAAACTGGGACCTGGGGCAGCCTCCTCCATTTCCTCCTCCTCCACCTTCACTTCCGGCTGGCTCTAATGGCCGTACAAATCCTTTGTGGAAATGCAGCTCACCTCAGCTCGCCCTCTCGTTGTCTCTAAATATTTATTAGCATCATTTGTTTCCATTCTCGTTGCCACATTTGGTGTCTCGTTTTTGGCCAGTTGCAGCAACGGGAAATTAAGGCAGCGCGGTTTTATTTATGCGGCGCGTTCGCTAATGGATTTTAATGCCGCTTTATAGACACGACATCAGAGACATAATTCAAAAATTTATCTACTTTTTCGTTTGTACTCAATTCTCGAATCATTTGGCTGTGCAGACTTCAAACTAGATAAGTTCACATAGATAATTCGCCTTACTCATTTGACAAAGCTTTTCAGTTAAGGCAGATAGTTTTCTTTATAACAGACGTCCGTGCTATGATATCATGCTTTTCCCAGAAGCCTGGCCAACATATTCAGACACTTTTTTCGTGTTTATAAAGCTGTTCCACATTTTATTTATATTTTTTCTCGGTAGGCAATTAAATTGTCCCACAATCGGCGCACAAAATAATCATGAAACTGATTGCGTTGCCTTAGATACCATTTTCTTGGTCAATTACATCAAAAGCCAAACAAATATCGGCGCATACTTAGTAAAAATAAAGAAAGAATGAAAAAAAAAAAAAACGAAAACTAACAAAATACCAAATGGAAACAGTTTTGAGGCCTTTGTGTGGTTTTTGCGGTTAGTTTTTGATATTTTGAGATTTCAAAATGCACAATCACAGGCGCATATATAACCATATATGTATATACACACACATATATAGACTTAGTCTGGCAGTCGATTATTGGACTAGACTTTGCGTCATTTGTTGCGGTTGTCTTGAAAGGAAAATGTGCAACCTCACATGTGCTTTGTGTTTAGCTGAAAGCCATGGAAAACAGTCGCGCACAAAATATGAGAGAAAACAAACCCAATAGCTTTTTTAGAAAACTCTGCGTAAGTGATAGTTAAATTTTATGTGAACAAATGTTTCTTGAGCAAGAAAAAAAGCAATGTGTAATAAATCGAAAAATAAATTGTGGAATTAACAAATTTCTATTCGATGTAGACATTGCAAATTTGTCATTGTTTCAAATTTAGTTTCATCCCTACTTAAAATAAGAGTTGAGCTTTGTTTCAAACTGAGAATTTGAAAATGGCTTAGAAAAGAATAATAAATAATATCAAAATGAAATGAAATATATATAAATAGATATTCTCTTCATTTCTATTCTATATACTAATATGCAAAAAAATAAAATGTACCCAAAAAATATATGAAAAATATTGCAAATTTTCCTTTTATTCAAAACTAATTATTTCCCTTAATTTAAAAATAAATAAATAATAAAAAGTAAGGCCTTTCTTTGCGAAAGCATGCAACATAATTGAATTATTGATTAAACAAAATTTGTCCGCTTTAAGGAGAGTCCACTGTGGGGGAACTCCTCGAATTTGTTATATCTATTAGTCTGTCTGATCTCTGCTTACTTTGATCAGCATTTCCTGCAACTTTTGCCCATTTTGCTTGACTTTTATCAGCATATCAACCTCTGCTGTTGCCTGTAGCGAGCATTCTAAATTCCCCCCTTCCCCCTTGCCCCCTTGGGACGAGTCTCTTTCGCGTTTAAAGCTTGCAGCGTTAAATTGGCGCAAGTGTCGGACATTAAGTGAGATAATGCCAGACGCACACTTGGTCACCCTTAACCCGATCAGAATCGGGCATACGGGAAAACGCCTATAAGGCATTAGCACAAATACTGAAATGTGTAATCTAATGCTTATTAAACGCTTTTTAATGCAACAAGCGGCAACTGCACGCAACGATTGACCGTCGCGGGGCGGGCATGGGGGCAATACCGATGTCGAATGACGACTGCCGTATACATATATATGTATATATAACGATTGTGCGTCACGTGAAAACATTTAACACGCAACAACAACAACAACAACAGGAGCTGAGGAGGCAAGCGCTGAGGCTGCCACACCGATGAGCTGTGTGGCCATGTGGCAAGTGTTGCACGCGACGAAGCCGTCGCACGTTGATAATAAATTGTATAAAATTATCTCGCACGGCACACGGCAGTCACAGCTATAAGTGTAGAGGGCGAGGAGGGAAGGGAATGGGGCAGGGATGGTGCGTCCAATTGGGTGGTGGGTCAATCGCTGGCTGCTTGTGCCGCAGCGTGCAACACTTTCAGACCCAAGGAAAATCCGAACGGGTCATAAAAATTATCTGCTGCTAAACGCCCTCAACATGTTGCCAAGGGTTGACACACAGCGAGAAAGCGGGAGAGAGAGAGAGAGAGAGAGAGAGAAACAAATGAGCAGCTAGAGCTGCGACAACTCTGGCCAAATGCTTGTAATGTTACTCTGGGGAGCGTTTTTCCGGCTAGCCTGCACTTTTCACAAGAATCTCAACGCTACAAAACGCAGCTAGTCAAAAGTAGAGGAGGAGTGAGAGAGGAGAGAGAGAGAGGAAGGCGGGCAGCAACTGGCGTGCAGTTTGTCTCGAGGGAATTTCATGAGCAATTTTTTTTATTGCCTAGTTTAGATTTTGGCTCAAAAGTGAGAGAGAGCGAGAGGTGGAGAGGGGGGCGAAAAAAAAAGTGTTACAATTGCTGCGGCTCAATTTTTCGAACGTTGCCCGTTGGCTCTATTGTAATTTGCAAAGTGGCGACTGTTCAAGTTTGTTGTAGGACAGTGTAGCGCGGGGCCGAGGCAACTCATGTGCATTATGCGAAATTGGGCTAAGCAGCAGCTCGGCTCGGCTTGCCAGTTTTGTGGGTCGCACTTTGAACTGGCCAGGGGTGCAACGCGGCGAAGGGGGCGAAGTAGCGGGGAGGTGCACCCTTTGGGACATGTAAATGAAGTCAAGTGCTGCCGCAACATGTTATTTTAACAATCACATGATTGGCCAACTGAACTGTTATGGGCCGCCGCTCAGTTGCCTGAGAAAAGAGGGAAGCTATTTAATTTGGTTGCATACGAAATTCAAATTAAAAAAAGTTCCTTCAGACCTAATTCACGTTGGTTGTCTATGAGATCTGTGTACTCATTGCAGCTTGAAGCCTGAAAGTAGTTATGTGGCTTTTACATTGCAGCAGTAGGCATATTTATCTTAAAACTTCTACATTTACTCTGTAGTATTCGTAGTATCGAGCTATTCGAACTATTCTAAGTAGGTTCTTATGCATGATGTCTTGTGAGTGATATCCCTGAACGTTTGCTTACTAAATTTTGAAGCTGTTGCAGTTTCTTTGTGCTTTGGTTTTTTGTTAATTCTCAAAAGTTTTAGCAATAACTATATACGAATCTTCTTAAAATGTTCTGTCTATTCGAACTGGATATATCCTTAAACATATCTCTCTTAAACTTGGTACCTCGGTCTTTCATTCTGTCTACATCTGTTCGCCAGTATTCGTAGTATCGACTTTTACCAGCTATTCAAACAAAGTTCTCAACAAAGATATTCTATGTAATTTTCGTTTTTAATTCTTACAAACATTCTTATCGATTTCCGCTATAACATATGTTTTCCTGAATATATTTTTAACTGTTGCAGTTTCTATTTGTAAATTGGCAAATGTCCGTATTTACCACATTTATCATTTCATAATAGGCTCCCCTTACCATTTGCTAACTATTCGAACTGAGCTCTCCTTGAATATAACTCACTGAATTTTGTTATCTAATCTCTTAATTGCATATGTTGTCTTCTACAACTTCAAGCAACAGGATTGTATCAATATAAAGTGGTATAGCTGCCCCCATATCTCTTTCTATCCGCCCGAACTAGTCAACTCTCAGAGCTATGTGGCTGAAACTTGGTATCTAACTAACTAAACTAACCTCTGCTGCAAAAGTTATGCTGGGTAAATTGGAATATGCATAAGTTAAATAAAGAATACTATTTATTGGGTTTCTTTTCTATCCATCTCCACCATTCTCACCTGCTCTAAATAGATCTTTTTATTAGCATATCAAATTAATTTTTATCACAAGTCAAATGTTATTTATTTCTCAAGCTAGTGTATTTGCGTCTTCGTTGTGCGTGAATTAATTGATATTTTTTTTCTACTCTTTTTATTTTTAATTAAGCGCTTGCATTTTTTGTGTCTACTCAGCTGAGTTATTTGATCTGCCAGGGGTATTTTCCAGCTAAATAATAATTAATTATGAAAAACCAACTAGCGAACAGGCCGAGTCTCAATTTAAGCTCCCAACCGCTCAGCCTCCCCTCCCCTCGACCTCCCCCTCTACCCCCTTACCAGCAAGTCGCACGGTCCCTCAGCTTAGACAAGCGCCAAGTTTTGCCTACACAAATACGCAAGAGTTTTGCTTCCTGGACATGGACGTAATTCTGGACATAAACTTGGCGAGTCTTGCAAGCAACTTGCCACAATTTGTGTGTGTTGTGTGTGTGTGTGTGTGTGTGTGTGTGGCAAATGCAACGAGTCGCCTTTTGTAGTTGTTGCTTTACATAGCCGTGGGTTTTTTTCATGTCTTTTTACTCTTCTATTTTTGCCTGAGCTGCGCGATATTAAAAATAAGCAAGAAAAAAAATTAAGCCTGGCAGCCGCGTTAAATGCAAACTTGCAGCCGTTATTTTGGCCGTTTTTTCGTAATTTTTTCGGTTGCCCAAATGTTGCAGTTGTTGCTTGCCACATTTTTGCATGCAAAGCGAATGCCTGGAAAATGGGTTTTCATATATTTTTCTTTTTTTTCGCTTTTGCTTTTGAGTAGAAGGCGTTGCTCGTACTTCAAAAGCTCGAAGCGTTTTGCGAGCTGCTTGCAAAAAAGTTGAAAGGTGATGAGGCAGCCAGATTCCAGCTCCAGCTGGGCTATAATCAAGGGATACTCTCTCTCGGCGAATGGCCAGAGCCTTGGCTAGATTTACGAGAAAGAGTAGTACGTATATTTGCTGTATATGTACATATTCGTATATACACTCCATATATAAAATTACACGTGTCTAAGGCTGAAAGGAGTATGCATGTTGCATGTTGCCTCTCTCAGTGGGCCATCTCCAGGGTGTTTCGCATGCGCAGCTGCAGTTCGTGGCGCACGGTCTCGGGCAGCAAGGCCCGTGCTATGGGGATTGTCTCCTCGGCCACCTGGCGATAGCATACATTCTGAACACCCCGTTGATCGAGAATGTTACGGATTATAGTCCGTATGCTGTTGCGCCAGCCGCAATAGTGCAGACTTTGCTGCAACATATCCTTCAAGTCGCTGCTATCCTTTTCGTTGGGTTTACCTTGGTTTGGTTTATGTGGTTTGTTTTTGTGTCTCGAGTCTCTTTTTTCGTTGCTTGCCATTGTTGCCAGAAAGTCTATCTCAACTTTTTTACTGACGGTTCCGCTTCTGTATGAATATATATAGCTGTACAGAGCTCCTACAATCTGAGCTCGATTGATATTTTTCAAGTGCCTACTTTAATTTTATTTTTAACAGCTTTTAAGCAGTAAAAGTTATGCTCGTTTTTTATTTGTTTTGTTGTCATCTATGTGCATACTAAATTTCAGCATTATAACTCAAATATTTCCCGAGCTATGATCCTTAAACACTTCTAAGTCTCTCTATATAAAACTATTTGTCCTGACTAAAAATGTGTTCTATTCTTAAGTATCTTTTTCTTAAATTTAGTATTGATTATTAGAAAAAATAATAGTTATATTCTCAGTGATATGCTTTTCTATTAAATGTTTAACTGTACTCTATATATATATATTTTTTTTTTTTTAATCCTAGCCCAATTTGCTTAATAGGCTTCCATGTTAATAGACTTCTCTGTTCTAAGTAAATAATTATATATTTTTTATTTGATTATAATATTGTTAAATATTTGTATGTATTACAATATTTATAAATATTTGTATATTTTATAATATTTATATATAAATTAGATTAGTTTGAGATATTTTCTTGAATCTGTTAATTCGCATAGCCTTAGCATAAATTCCTATTAGCAAGAGCTAATTTAGCTGGCGCAACAAACTATATTCATGGCTGGCTGGCAGCTTGATTTGCGGCATTCGAGTAGGTTTGTGCAAGTTTTCCATTTGACAAGGATACCGCTCTGGAGCAGCAGACCAAACGTTGCACCGAGATTTGCATATTTGCACTTGATGAAGCTGAAATTTCGAGTTTGCAGTTTGCAGTTTTCAGTTTGGGAGTTGGCAGCTGCCGCCAGCGTTTGCCGGTTGCAAGTTGCAAGCTGAGATTTGGATATGCGCTGCCTACGCGCAGCAGCGGCAAAAAATTGTTTAACAAAAAGCAGAAAAAAAAATTCAGCACAGAATTGCCTTGAGTCATCGTTTGTGTCCACGTTGAGCGCGCAACGTGCCACAGCGTCGCCAACGTTGGCGTTGAAGCACGTCGCCAACAACAACAACAACAACAACAACAACAACAACAACAACAACGAGAACAGCGAGTCGAATGATAAAAAAAAAGTTAATAATTTGCTAACAAGCCGATCGACGGCGCCGCCGCCGCCATCGCAGTCTGCAATTATGACAAGTTGACAAACGGCTTAATCCTAATCTCTTTTTCCCAAGACTCAGACTCAGGCGGGGCATAAACTGTTTGATTTTGTGGCCAAAATGAAAAGATGCCACAAGATGTGCGGCTCGCTCGAGCCTGGCATTTAAATCAATAAAGTAAAAAAATGCTGTTCGACGTTTATCGCATTTGTGATATCTAATACCAATGACTGAGAGCTGTGCCAGCGTTTGGGCCGCCCAAAACTTTAAGCCGGCCCGCCCGCCCCCTGCCCGCTCATTGAGCCCCTACGGCATGGCTGGCATCTTCCGCCTCGCCGAGTGCGACACATGCAAATTGGCCATGTTGCTAAACAAGTTTGCCGCCTGGCTCTCGGCGCTGCTTTCTTGTAGTCACCTGCGTAAGCGACAACGACAACAACGACAAACATCAACGGGGCAGGCAGCGCTGCAACGTGAGGCAGCAACATGCAAAATTGGACTGCGCTGCGTGCAAATAAGGCTAAAACGGCAACAACTACAACAAGTACCCTGACAACAGCAACAACAACAACAAGTACCCTGACAACAGCAACAACAACAACAACTATGTATAAACAGACGCTGGCTGCCACGCAGACAATCAGCCATAAATCTAAATGACTGTCAACCCGTGCAACAACAGCAACAGCCTACAATGGCCACTCTTTGGCAACATGTTGCCCACAGTCTCTGACTCGGACTCGGACGCGGACTCGGACTCGGACTTCGACTCATTTGCCGCCGCCTGATAAGACACTGAAATATGTTAAGAACTCTTGCGTTCGATATTGATATTGCGTTGCCATCGCATTTACCATAAACATTAAAAAACTTTACTTATTGCATACGAAATTTGTTGTTGCCGCAGCTACTCATGGGTAGCTCCATAAGAAATAGCTAACTTATTCTAGCTGGCATTTTAATTCTGGCAAAGCTAATTGCTTTCAATAAATATGCGAAAGTGATCCAGGTACAAAGCTGAACATTTTCCTTAAATATATATAAATATTGTGAATATTTCAGATATTAAATTGTTCATTTATAAAATTTATTAAATAATTTTTATAAATAGTCTTAAATTAGATTTGGAAATTATGCGTTCGTACGTAAATACGAATATTTATTATATTTAATTATTCAGTTATTAAAAATATTTTACGCCCAAAATTCCAGTTTAAATTCGTAACCCTACATAAAATCGTACTTTCATACTCCCTACGCAAACGAGTAGCTCATTAAAAACGGGATCGAATATTTTCTACTCAATTTCTTTTCGATCGCAGCTATAAATACCGTAAAAGTTGATTTAATCAACTTGTTTTTGTTTTTTATTTTATAGCGCGTATCTGCTTTTGCCTTAGGGAAACTATTAAAACAACCCACGTGGCAGCATAAACTAAGAAGAAAACCCTGGTAGCTTTCAATTCAACTAGTTTTGTCATCGAATTCATTAGTTTTAGTTGCTTCGGAGATTGGCTCCTAAAGTCGCGTCATATAGCACTTTTTTTTTACGAAATGCCAAGTGCGAAGCGGGTTTTATACTTAATTTATTGCACTTTTGCGCTGTGTGGCAAATGGAGAGAGAAATGCGATAGGCCAATCACTTGAGAGTGCTGCGACACTTCGTTGGGGCACGAATAGGGGCAGGGGCAGCTCTCGAAGAGGCATGCATTTAAGATAAGGCGTCACTTGTCGCCGTCGCTTTGGCATTTCTTTTTTTTTTATTTTCCTCTTTTTTTTAGCATTATTTACATTTTAAGAGCCGAAGCGAACCGAGCTCCGACTTTGAGTGACAGCAGACGACGTTCCGCTTCTTTTGTTTTTGGAGTTTTATTTTTTACATTTTATTTCATAGCTAGGCTCGAATTACATTTGTTTGACGAGCTGTTGTTTACATTAGCGCATTTCTCTCTTTCTCCCTTGCGTTTCTTGTAAAATAAACATTGCAATCGAAATCAGAGCTGGAACTGGAACTGGAACTAGAACTGGGTTAGCCGGGTGTGGCTGTGGTAAATATTTGAATAGTCTGTGACGCACCTTGTGGGAAATTCTATTCGAGTTGGATGCATTTCGTGGGCCCATGCAAATGTCGGCATGTCTGTCAGATGATATTCTAGGAAATTTATCTTCTTTCTTTTTTTTTTTTGAATTTGTAAACGTTTTCTAGCCAAGTCACGCTGAGGCCTGGCATCATGTGGGCCGCTCAACACTGACTAATTGATTTAGCATGATTTTGTATAAATTGTCAGATCGATTATTCGATTATTCGTTTATGCGTTTTGCCTAATTAGGCATTCAGCCGGAGAGTCGCAAAGTTGTTACGTGCTGCGACTGCATAATTATGTGCAGAACGCGCTTGCTTAACGATCCTCGGCAAGGTTTTGCTTCATAAATTTTTAAGAACAAAATTAATTACAAACGCAGCTGCAATTTGTGCGTCTAATTAATCATGCGAGTGCGCAATACACCCAAGAATTTGCATGACGATCCTCGCGGCCAGCCAGTCCAGGACAGCTGAGTGATTCTCGGAGTCGGAGTCGGAGACGGAGACGGGCAACATGCTTGATGCTCAAGAGCTGCACAGATTGATGTGTAGCCATCGCGTGTTTAGCTAAAAGTCGCCGTCTCAATCTTCAGCTCGCATCTCCAGAGATCTTAACGCTCACACTCTTCACTCCCTCCCTGTCTCATACTCGCTCTCTATCTCTGACAATCGGGCAACCCAGCACGATCATTAATAAACCGCTGTGAGCTGTCAATAAAAATCAACGTTCAACGTCTCGACGTGGAGATTGCTCAGCCGAGCTGCGGACTGCAGTTTGTTGCTGTTGCTGTTGTTGCTGGATTGATTCACACTGCATTGCTGTGAGGATCAGAGTTGTTGATGATCAGTGATCAGTGATCGCTGATCGCAGATCCCTGACAAACTGACATTTGTTTGGCACTTGCTGCGATTTGGCTTATGGTTGACAATTGGCTGGCATTGATGGCTCAATTCAAATGTCGCTTAAATACGGGCACAACAGCAACTGTTGCTGCTGCTGATGCTGCTGCTGCTGCTGTTGTGGCTGCGTTGCGGGAGTATTGTAAATATTTACGCATCATAAACATTCCCAGGCTAGCAATGTAAACAAAAAAATGCAGAGTTCAAATCATAATTGCGCGACAACAGCGGCAATTGCTGCCTGTGTGTGCACGACACAAGAGCAATATCAACAGCAACAGAAGGCAGAACACAACAGCAACATGTCGCTTTATAAACAATATTCAATAATGCATAAATACGAGGCAGGAGAAGAGAAGAAAAAAGTGTGTAAGCAGCGTCTGCGGCAAGGTAAAGCCTTTGGTTAGTTGCGTCTTCTTCGCCCAACTGCCTGCAACATAAAATAATGATGATGAAAATGTTGCACATGCTGACGACGACGACGTCGACGACAACGACAACATAAACGTTGTTGAACAGCGCAGTGAGCGGCAGGAGTCAGTCGGGAGGCATTCACCAGGCAACGAGTCGAGCGTCCAGGCGGCTGACAATGATGAGGCATGATGACAGACCAACAAATCGAAGGGCAACGCGCTGACTGCGCCCATATCCAAAGATGCTCAATAGGTTGAGCAGGGGGGCAAGCTAAGGGGCGCGCATAGAAGGGGCACGCCTGCAGCCAAAGTTGCCACTGTTGTCGCTGGTTGTTGGTGGTGGCAATCGTCATCGTTACCGCAACAGTGGAATGTATTGTAAAGCATTCAGACAAAAGCGCAGCGCAGGCAACTCAACTAAGGGTAAACTCAACCATGATGTGAGCAATTTTTATAAATATTTTTTTGTAGTTCCCTTAAGGGGGTCTATCCGTGACATCTAGTCATGATATTGAAACAGAATAGTAATCTTCAAAGTATCTCATCACATTAGATAGCCTTTCCCAACACTGGCACGCTTCTAAGCCACTCAATTACATTAATATGTTAAGCGATATGGCAACGCTCGCATAGATAAACACAAAACACATTAGCTAAAAGTTTACTTTGTTGCTTGAATCAACTCGTAATTCCATCTAAATTCGCATAAAACTATTAAACCCATTTGTAAAGTCATCTGGCAACATTTCATGATTCACTTAGTTTTGCACACACGCACGCACACACAGTCACACATACACGCATAAACATGAGCAACAATAATTTTCCTGACCCTGCGAATCACTTTCCATGTGTCTGTCTGCCACGGCCCCTGCTCGCTGCTCTTCACAGGAAAAAAGAGCAACAAAAAGCGGAGTTTGCCGTCGGGCAGAAATTAATTTTTCATAATTTTTTTGCGCCCTTTTTTTTTGGTCGTTGTTGCAGGGTTGTTGTTGTTGCTGTTGCTGCTGTTGTTATCGCAACTTGTTTGCCCTGGCTTGTTTTACTCCCAGCACCCCTCGCACTTCGCCGTCTTTGGCATGCCACAGCTCTAGGCTGGCAACAATGTTTGCCATACGCCGAATCCTGTTGCCCATTTATTGTCAACGCCATTTGCCGCATCGCCTGGGTCAAGGTTGAGTCACAGGCGCGGGAGATGTCGAGGGGGCGGGTCGGAGCCCATTCATGGTCTTTATTAAAGTTGATTGTCAAATGCGCGACTCTTAAGTGATTTTTATAGCGCTTTAATTGGATCTAGGAATGAGCTGGCAGCCGCAACAGCGGCTGAGACTTTTGAAGCTGCCACAAAAGCAAAAAAAAACTTGGTCAAGATGTGGCAAGAGGCCAAAGGCATGCGGCTTAATTACTCACGGTAGCCAAAGCGCAGCAAAAAATAAAGATGAAGGGGGCCAAAAGCGTGGTATGGGGGGGGGGGGGGGGGGGGGGGCAATGGCTGTTGCCTTATCCTGGGGCGTGTCCCGAGGTGCGAGTGTGTGTATAATTCAGGGCCAAGTTAAAGTTGCAAACTGTTGACAGAATGACGTGACAACATGCAATGTAAATCGTGTGACACGACGTCGACGACGACGCAGCCAAAGGGGTTAATGTATAAATTAAATAAAGCCACGGTTCAGGTTCCAAGTCATATCTCTATTAGGAGAGGCAGCAGCAGCAGCAAAGGCAACAGCAACAGATACAGATACAACTTGGCGATAAATGTGTGAATGCCGCATAAATTGCCGACGCAGCGGGTAAGGCGACAGTTGAGACAGGGTGCGGTACGCGGCGACAGGGTGCACAGGGTCAGCATCCCGCTGCAGACACAGTATTGAAAACAATGGAAGAAAAAAACAACAGCCGAAAAGATAAATAAAACAATGCGTAGGGGTCAGCAGGAAGCAGAGATCCCAAGAAGAACTTGCATTAAGTTGGCTTAGCAAATTTTCACGCTTACCTGCATCCACACAATAACTTACCGTGTAGAGGGTGCGGATTAAAGGGAGAGGGTGAGACAGAGAGAGTGAAAGGGAGAAAGAGAGCGAGCGAGGGGCTTAAACGCAGAGACCAAAAGCAATAAGCAACAATTTCGTAGAACCAAAAACAAAACCAAAATAAAAAAGACGAGAGAAAACAAAGCCAGAGTTGCCAAAGTTGTATAATTTCGCATTGGCAGGCATAATCCCACACTGAGTCAGGTAAAACCCACACAAACACACGCACACACAACTACACACACACACACAACTACACACCATTACACACACACACACACACGGAGTAATCTATATGAGTTTATATACAGTGACTACACGCAGTTGCAATAACGGCAAACGCAACCAAACAGAAAGTTGGGGGCAACAAAAAAAATTATATGATTATATTTGCTAATACCCTGTAATCAGAGAATTGGCCAGAAAGGGCATTACGAGAGATAGATACACTTAAACACATAAATGTTTAACTATACCTAGCAATAAATATATACTTATATATATATTTATATAATCCCTATTTGGTTATTTTCCTGCCATTTTGTTTCTTTTTGGCCTCATGGATTTCAGAGATTAAAGTTCAAAAATTTCGAAGAGAAGTCTTTTGTATTCAACGTAGCTGAAAAACAATTGATAGCTGCCAACAGCCTCTTCAAGCATTCTCCAGTTGATAATAACTAATTAAAATTTTCTTATAACAATAGTAAAAATAAATATTAAAATTGTATGGAAAATGCTTATGAGTACTTTATCTAGCTGTATCATTTTTCAGCTACTTAAACAGCAGCAAAAACTGTGCTTGCTTAAAAAAAAATACTTCCTGCCTATATATTCACCCACATATACTCACTGATCTCGGGAACTATATAAGCTACACTTGGTAAATTTCTTATGTGAGCTCTCGTGTATGAAATTCGCTTAAATTGATGGCGTTTCTTATAAATCTCAAGCCGCACTCTTACAAATCTATAAACACCTGCAAACAAAGAAAATCAAACTACTTTTCCGCTTAACAGACCAACTGCTCGTCGAGCAAACTCCACTAGTATAATTTTATTTGTTTTCTTTTTTCTCCCTTTTTTTTTGGTTTCGACTGAATAGCCAAAAAAGCAGCTGCTTTTGATGTTGGCCAGTGTTACAAATTAAATTTTTGTTCATATATAAAACAGCAAAAAGTTTGCTAATAAAATTTAACAATTTTCATGCTGCTAAATTTTTATGTTTATCTGTGTTTTAACAGCGGGCGAGACAGACACAGTTGGAGCAATTTCCATTTCCATTTAATGTGCAAAGTTTTCCTTAGATTCTCTTTTTTCTTCTTGGCTCAAATGCTGCCTAATTGAAGCAACAATGCAAAGGCGGCAAAATTATTTCAATGGCCTCCAACACTGAAAAACTCCAAAATGGCCGTCAATGTGCTTCATAGTGTTGCCTGCCGTTTTCCCTTTGGCCAGACAAAGACAAGGTCAAAGGCAATTTGTGCCGCCAAATAGAATAGAAATATCTATTTGGATTCGGGTTTGGGTTCGGGTTCTGTGGACTGCGGTCTCTAAAGATTCGTAGCATGCGTAGGTAGAGAAGAGCCCAGGCGATTAGCTGCAGCGCGCTAAACGAATGCACAAACAATGGTGTGCGTGTGTGTGTGTGTGTGGAAACAAGAAACGCATTCTCAAGTTGAATGCAACACATGGCATGGTCACACTCTAGACACTAGACCCGAGGCTCAAGACTCTGGCGGCAACGAGTCATAAATTTTACCAAAAATAATAAAAACCAAATAGTCGAAAAAAAAACCAACACACACACAATAGAAACATAGAAATCTAAAGAGAGCGGGCGATAGAAAGAGAGCTAGACAGAAAAATAAAAAAGGTTCAACAAGAAGAAGAACAAGTAAAATAAAACAACAACAACACGAAGAAGAAGCAGAAGAATGGCATTTGGTATGTTTCAAGAGTTTAGGTAGACAATTTGTGCGGGTAGCTGATGGCAACAGTTTTTCGTTTTTCCTCTTGCTTTTCCAAGATACAATGTAGTCGATAAAGTTGGTATAATAATAAGAATATATCCTGCATTGCAGGCAGGTGCATAGTTTCTTTCAAGAAGAAGCAGCAGCAGTTGGTGAAAGGCAGCAATTAGAAACTGGAACAGAAGAAAGCCAGTAGATAAAGGATCCACAGGAAGTTATATTCACTTTTAAGAGTATAATATACTACATCATAAAGGAGTAAATATATTGGAAAAAATGACAGTATATTATTTAGAGTGAGAATTTGAATTTTATATTTTTTGTAATTAAAAAATTAGCCGTGCGAAAGAATTTTTGAGCTTGCAAACATATATTAGATTACCAGAAGTTATCTTAAAAAAAACTTTCCGCAAGCATGTCTAAGAATAATTACTATAATAAGAATACTATAATAAGAACTTTTTCATTGTCAATATATATTGTTATTTATTGAGAAATCTAATGATTTAGATAAATGTTATTAAATTTTTATTAAAACTCGTCAGACAAAATCTCTAAAAAAATGTTTAGTTCAGTTTTTGCTTTCAATTTTGCTTATGGAAGAAATATTACATTAATGAAATTTAATTTTTTTTTGATATTCAATATATATTTTCTTATTTTTGTCGCACAGTTAAGATATGGAAATTTTTGGTAAAAATAACTTGTAACTTTTCTGCCCAAACAATTTGAATAAAAATTAATTAATGCCAAAAATACTTAACCTAAATGCTGAAAGAGTCCCACTTCCATTTCATGGTAAATTGCAAAACACAAAGATTTCTCTATAATAGCTACATAATGAAATATCATTAAGAACTTGACGCAATTTCATGCTTAATCGTTCCGATTGACGTTTAACATTAATTCGTAGCGAAAATTCTAGTTCGCAGCGAAATTCCGCACAGCTTAGCAACAAAACATCCGAATATTCATTAGAGTAAACGCACGAATGCACTTGCTAAACGGCAGTTAGATATGAAAGACCACTCCAGATCTTAAGTATAGCTAATCTTAAAGGCTGGTAACGCAACTTAATTTGGCTGATAATAGCCGCCAATACCTGTGGGCAGGAGCTCATACGCTGCTTTGCTCCACATCACTCAACATCGTTTATGCAGCCCCCAAAAGAGATTTCCTCATGCCAACGCAAGGCCACTTAGTCCAGACATCAAATATCAGTCTTTAGTTAAATTACAGGCTTTAAAAAACAGAGGAAGAAAAAAAAACGACTTAAAGTCTGTCTAAGCAATTTTGAGCCGCCATTTAGCTACGAATTTGGCGCCCACACACAGCACAACACAGGCAAGAAAAAAGATACAAAGATACAGATACAAAAGCCGAAAATGGCAGTTAATTGGAAGTAAATCGAGTTAAACTTTCTTTTCAACTCGGATTACACGCATGACGCTGCAGGCATTTTGCAAATAACATGCCAAAAAAAAAAAAACGGACTAAGCCAAAAAAAAGCAGAGTAGAAGAAGAAAAGCAAGTCTAGAAGATTTGCGCGTATCTTTGGCTGTGTATCTCATAGTTTGCATAGCTAATTAGCCAAGCAGCAGCCACAGCCGCAGTCGCAGCCGCAATCGAGTTGCTGTTGCTGATGTCGGTGTCTGATCATTGATCAAGTCTCGGCTAACGAACAAAATGTATCTCGTGGAACGTTCTCACATTAGTCACGCGTTTAACATATTTCGTTTCGTTTCGTTTCTGCGCGGTTTTAAATTTAATATTGTATCTTGTAGATACAAGCAAGATCCGCTGAACTCTGTTGCCACTGCTTCTAACGTATGCAAATAATTTTTAGCGTGTTGCGTAGCGGAGGGCTTCCATCTGCATATGCTAAGCCTAAGAGCTCGCTGCCACATCTCTGTTCCACCTCTTGCCTCCTTCTCTCAGCATCTCGCTGTTCCTCCTCATGCTGGCTGTCCCTCTGGTATCTGATTTGCGACAGAGTCGCGCGTTTCGCGCTATCTGCTGAATATGGTAAGGAAGCTTGAGCCTGAGCAAAATGCTGGCGAATTAGGAACGCGGAATGCGATCGATACGTGCGGTCATCTCCTGCAGCTAAGTAGCAGCAGCAGCAGCAGCAACAGCAGCAGCAATAGTTGCCGCTGCAACATGTTGCACATGCCGCAATGTTGAGTGGCGCGTCTGGTCAGCGATTCGTTTCCCATATTGCTAATGCCACAAAAGCTAGACTCTAGACACTGGCCCGTGCAAAATCGTGCGCTTGGCCACGGGGCAGCTGCAGCGTTTGCCTCAAATGGTTGCCAGTGGACATTGCTGGCAATTAAGGGGTCCACAAGGTGAGTGGCGGGTTGGGTTTGGGGAATTGGCTGCCAGCTCCTAAAATGTTCTGTTCAGCGCGCAATTCTTAACGGTAATTATGTTGTTCGTTTTGGCAGCAAAGCATTTTGCGTAGCCCTAACAACCCGTTCCAAGCCCAGTCAAACCAAAGGTCCAGCAGCAACAACAACTCTGGAGGATGTTTTGGCTTGCAATGTTTGCTGCTTGTGTTAAATTGGATTAATTTGACAGTAAAATGCAAATGAGCCAAATGCCAAATGCAAAATGCGAAATTAAACTTAAGCGGCCCATGTTGCTGGCAACAAATTATGTTGCTGTTGTTGGGCCTGTTGCTGCTGCTGCTGCTGCCAGTTGCCAGTTGCTGCTGTTGCGTACGGCAGCAACAAGCGTCTGCACCGCGTCCCGCTCACTTGTCATGCACGGCTCGCACATTGCACTCTGCATGTTGCTGCTAAATAATCAACATGTTTGTGGGCAGGCACATGTTGCCGCCGTGCAGCAACGCAGCCAAGTGCAGCAATAATTTTTAAATTGAATTTTTTTGTGCGCCAAGAATGAAAAATAAAAACAAATACGAGCAACAACGTGGCAAGCAAGTCAAGTTTTGCAGCCGTACCGTGGTTGCTGCTGCCTCCGCTGCTGCTGTTGTTGTTGTTGCTGCTGCTGTTGCTGTTGTTGCTGTTGCGAATGCCGTGCAGCAACATGCATCAAAAGCCGGCGCCCGTTTTTCATATTTCTCGGCTCATATGTTCTTGTTTTTTTGTGCGTTTTGTTTTTGTGTTTTTAATTCGTTTTCCCTCAACTCATCTGCGTCCAAAGATAGCTTAATCGATTTGCCGGCAACAGCAGCACACGCAGCACCAACAACAACAACAACAACCTGCAACATGCCAGTGATAAATTGTTGGCAATGTGTTTATTAATTATTGTGAAATAAATAGAAATGCAAGCAACAACAACAGCAACAGTTGCTGCTGCTGCATCGCTCGCTCAAAGGTGGTCTCAAGCTGCAATTGCAGTCGCATGCAACATGGCTGGCAACATTTTAGCCATGTATTGGCTCAAATCGTATGCATGTGACTGACAATAACAACAGCAACGTTCTGTTTGCTCATTTTGGTCATTTACAAATAGAAATTGCATTGATTTTGCAGTTGCTGCTGCATCTGCTGCTGTTGCTGCTGATGTTGCTGCCGTCAGCTATAACAGCAACATCTTTGGCTCTGTTGATCTGGCCGAGTGCCTGGCCTGCGCTTTGATGATATATCGCCGCCAAGTTGCTCAACTGTCCCCCTACCACTACTGTATACGCCCCGCAGGTCTCTCAGCTTTTCCATCCATATTTGATGTGCAGTTACATGTTACATGACGTTCTCGTAGTTGTCATTGGCCAAACGAGCAACAATGTTGTGTTTAGCGTTTTCTTTCCTTCTATTTAGCTTGCTTCTCTCTTTTTGCTTCTCAGTTTTTTTTTTTTTTGCATTTATTAGCATTTTGCCCTTTACTTAGTCCGCCATGTGGTTGTTGACGTTGACGTTTTTTTTGTTGCTCCTGCTGTTGTTGTTGCTGTCAGTTGTGCTGCTGTTGAGTTGCTGCTGTTGCTGCTGTGTGTGGCAACATTTTCAATTCAATTATATTTCATGTTCATGTTGCATCGATTTACATTATAATTTGTGTCTGTAACGGAAGTCATTTGTGGCGCTAGCCACTGAAATCTGACTGGTTTTTATTACAAGTTTTACTTAAATCTGCTTCAAGCTTTATCTTGGCATTTTCCTCTTTTTTTCTTGTCTGGGAAAGCTTGTGTTCTCATAACTTGATCTCTGACTTTTAAGAATATATGTAAGTCAGTAGCCAATTAATCAAACGGTGACCTTTAAATTGAGTATACTTTCAGCTTTAACGAGCTTTCAAAGCTTCCACAAATAATCATAGTCATATCTTATTGCATTTATATGTTCTGCTATGAGATTGATCGATCTTTCAAAGCTGCCTTAGACCATAATTAGAATAATATTATTGGCGAAACTTTGAGCTTTAACGAGCTTTCAGAGCTGCTTCCCCAAATATTCATATTTATGCAGTTTTAAGGAGCTTCAAGCAGCGCTGCAACAAGCGTTCAAAAAGTTTTGAATTTTATTCAGTTCTCTAAGATTAATCTCACATATTCATATAAGGTTAACATTCAGCTTGCAATTATTTTATGCTGCTTTCTACCAGTATAATTATTTTCATCTTTCCGATCTCAGTCTCTCTTTGAATGCCCGAATTGTGATTATACTGATTCGTCTCGTCTGCCCCGCGCCCACATCTCAATCAAGTGATTCTTTTTCTCCATTTCTCACCCAATGCCCCTCAATTTATAAGTACTTCCACGCTGCCAATGAACTTAATATTTGGTGTAACAAATCGTCTCATAATTTTTTGATTAGTCAGGCTACCAAATAGGCAGCCACAGCTGTGTGTATGCTATGTATTAATATCTGCTCTGTCTGCCGTCAAGTGTCGCTTTCATTAAGCGCATCGAATTTCCCCGCTGCCCGCTGTTCGGGGCCAATCACTTAAAAGCAATGACAGCTGCGAGAAAAATCTTAAACAAAAATAAAAATTGTTTTTTGCTGAAAAATATTTCAACAAGTCAAATAAATATTTGTGGAAAGTAACTTTTCTTGACACCTTTGACATTGGCATATGGCGTCTATAGCTCAGTCGGTTAGCCAAGCAGTCAATCACACTCAATCCATCAGAGCATCAATCAATCAATCAATTAGGCCCAGCTGTCGCTCTCGCTCACTCCCACCCTATCTCTGTCACTGTCGCTCTTTCTCTCTGTCTCGTTGCGCACAACAATATTAAGTTAAAGTGCATTTTTAGTTGAAGCCGTTAAAGCAAACGCACCGCTCTCCAACCCCGCCAGCTGCCATTTTCCCTTTGCCTCATTTAATGTTTATAATAATAAGCAGAGTAAACAGTTTTCCACGACTAATGAGCTGCTGCTGCTGCTGCTTCTGCTGCTGCAGCCTCATCCACATGCTGCCCAGACTTGATCTAATGTTATGACAGCTCATCAAGTGTCAGCGCAGAACGGCTTCCGACCCGAAAACCCCCAGACCCAGACGTCGAACCTGAGGCCCAACCCCTCCCTTTCTCCCCCAACACACACACACACACCCAAGTGTTTCGTGAAGCGAGCATCTCTTTCACTAATGACATTTACTTTCAACGTTTATTAAATGTTGTGTGAGCTGCTTAAATCAGTTTGCCGGACATTGCCGACAGGGTTGGGCCTCGAGGATTCAGAGCTCACTCCTTGCTCCTGGCTATCCGCTTATGTAATACGGCGGCAAGTGCAGAGGCTACACTGCGCAAAATATTAGTCTCAATGGGTAGCTATTCTCATTAAAATTGGGTTGTGTATTAATGGTGTATGCGACGCTAAAGATATTCAAAATGTACAAAATGTTTTATAAATTTCTTAACTTAAATCAGAAACCTTTATAAAACAAATAAACTGACTTTTTTGTGCTCTTTTCTTTGTCTCTCATGCGCCATTTTGTTTTCATAATTCATTATTTATCTTTGTAACTCTTGATATCTCTATTTCTCCATCTTCCACACTCGCTTTCTCTTTTTCTCTCTTCTAGAATCTAATCTATGTCGTCTTGCACTTCGCTTTCCTCTTTGTCTCTCTCTATCAACATTATTTCTCTCTCTCTTTCTCTCTCTTTATACTTTATTCTTTCTCTACTACTTTAAAATGTCCTGTATATCATACCCATTTGCTGTCTGTCCCGCTCATACTTATTACAGTTTTCGTTCTCTTGTATTTGTATTATAATCTATATATTTCTCACTTCTCTCACTCTCCCTCTCTCTCTCCTTCTCTTTTCCCATTTCTATTGTTTTTACTATATCTTTTCTTTGCGTGTAGCACTTTTGAGCTAACATATTTGCCATATCGTATATCATAATATACACATATGATATCTCTCCCGCTTCGTCCTGCGTTTTAATTTCATTTTTCTGGCTTATGTTCCCAGCGCTTTCTCCCTTTATCCCGCTCTCTTTTATGCCATATCCCCCGTCCTAATAATTGCTGCAATTTGTATCATCATCTCAGGCTCAATAATAACTTTGCTAAGCATTTTTCGTTCTCTTTTTACGAGGTTTTAGAGGCTGGCTTCTCGCTTCTTGTGTTTTGCTCGGTTTCTCTTTCAGTTGAAGGCGATTTCATGGCTCTTGATTAAGTTTTTTACTCTTTCGTAAGAACCTAAAAGCCTATTAACTTTTTCGGCTTTGTTTCGGCCTGTTTTCGTCGCTTTTTTTGTGTTTCAATGTACGTTCCATAATTATGCGCTTTTGGCAATTAAACGACAGGCTGGCAGCCGAGCTGCTCCCCCCGAGAGACGGCTCCAAATATGGATAGTGTCATAATTCTTGTCAGTTTGCAAGCCCCCAAGCGACCAAGGGCAAGCAAAAAAAAAAAAGAAAACTGCATAAACATTTGCTGATTGAAATCAACTTTGCCATGAAATCAATCATCGAAGCAGACGGCTGCACAGAAAGCCCTTTTTTTTGTCGGCCGCCGGGACTGAGCCCAGGTCTCTGTGGCCTGTGTCCTGCTCCTCGCGCTGTGCTGTGCTGCGCGCTTATCCATTGCTAAAATCTTGCCCTGGCGGCATTGTCGTTGAGCAGTGTTGAGTTTCGCGCTTGAAGTGGCCCGAACCCTTGGTCTGGATTGGCATGGAGGCCGATGACGACGACGACGACGATGACGATGACGATGACGGCGATTGCGATTACGAATTGTTGCCTGCAGGACATGCAACATGTGACATTGAAACCAAAAACTTGAACTCTTCTCATGACTCACAGCTAAACTCAGAGCAACTAGAGCGCACTCCTCTAACCCAGCTCGGTCTCTGGTATTTATGATGATGTTGCCCAGTTCTTGTATTTTTATTTTTTTTTTCGGTTTTGTTTTCAGCTCATTTATTCATATTTACATTTAACATGCGTTTTCTCGACTCTCCTAACGAAGTCAGCGTAAATCGATATTCAATAAACGACATCTGTGTGCATTTTTTTTCTCAACCTCTCCTCTGGCTCTGCGCTACGATAATGATCTCTTTGTTTGGCCCGGAAAGCAGCTGGGCAGGCTGTATAATGGCCGGGTAGCTGTGCCCAGGCCCGGGCCCGGGGGTTAGAGCGCGTTCGATGCATATCTGTCAGGGCTGTCAAAATGAGGGGCAAGACATAAATCGGAAAAACCAAAAACGTAAAACTCGCATCATTTATGCGGCACATGTGACAGTTCCCGTCGATAAAGCTACCGTTTCCTAGATTTCTATATAAGCATCTATACCCAATCCTCTCTAATTAACTATGCACTCTTCGTATACAATATGATTTAAACATAAATTTAATATCAATTTCTCTTGTGCTTCTTCTATTTGCAGGTAAGCAAAAGTTCACAACAGAAAACCATAAAAAATACCGACCAGAAAAAAAATACTACACACATACCAAATAGATCACGTCTTGGGATCTATTTCTATGTGGAGGCAAGTACAATAAATGTGGAGCATTTGGAAACTGTGTCGCGCCCATAAATCAGCCAAGCGACAGGCCCCTGCCCTCTGCTCGTAACATCTATCAAAAATAATTAATAGAAAAGTTGTCGAAATGTCAATGGGAATGACAAATCTAATTAATTTTAGCTTTTTTCTGAAAAACTACAAAGCACATTTGACAAATTATGAATATATAGCTGGAAAAATAAATATGAATTCATATTGTCTTATATAGTAGACAGGTTCGAGAGCTTATCGCTGTGTGAACTATGAAATTTGTTTTAAATCGGCTTACGAAATAAACAAATTAAAATCTAAATATAATACAATTAAGAGATTACGCAAATGATTAATTGGATTTTTCTTTGATGTTTTGTTTTTTTCTTTTGCCATTTTTAGCTGTCATATGAGCTGTCCGTCCGTCCGCATAGAAATGTCAGGGTAGGACGGACTTATCAGCTTTAAGTCTGACAGCCGTATTTAATGTCAGCTCTTATCTGTTGTGGGTCGACCACATATGAACAGCTTGTTAAGCACTTGATTTTATTATAAAGAAACTTATTGTTTTAAAAAAGAAATAATTGAATAAGATTAATTATGCGCATACGTATTATGTTTAGTCTGAGCTATTTGTGCTGATTTTTTCAGCACAGATTTCATATGCACATAGACTACTTTGATTTGAGAATCGCAAAGAAGAGCCCGTCAACGAATGAGCAGTATTTTCTTTAGTAGCAAAGAGCCATATCTCGTGTCATAGTTCCAACTCGTTATCTTGAAACAATTATTCATTTTACAGACCTTTGACGAATGGCACAGACATTGTAATGCAGATTTGGTCTTAACGTAACTCGAAACCGGCTAAGCCAACTTCTCGGCCTCAAAACTTAAGCCAGTCACTTGGGTTACATCACTTTTAGGGCCATTGGCATATGCGAAGAGATAAAGCACACTTTATAAGTTTATGGCTGGACAGTTAAATGTACATAAGTTCTTAAAAGCCCGCTCCACAAACCAACCCAAACATTGCAGTTTTTCAATAAAAAATAAAAATAAAAAAAAAATAGTTGGGCCAACAAAAGCGAAAGCGCCGCAATGCAGAGATAACGCACAAAGATATAAACTATGGAGTTGATAAAGCCAGAAAAAATGGCATGCTAAAGGTCGGGAGAGGTTTGGGGGGAGGGGCATATAAATATGCTATATATGACATTGATCGCCGTCCCATGTGTGCGCGTCCTTTCGTATATTTTCCTATAGCTTTTTTTCTGGTCGTCTTCTTTCACAGAGAACTCGCGCATGTTTATGGATAAAAGGGCCACTGCTGGGGCTTTTAGGTTTTTGCTGCCAGCTTTAAAAGGATTTCAATGTTGTTGCTGTTTTTTTTATCAAGCATTTATGAAATTATTGATAAGCGAGCGGAGCGAACCCTTTTCTGCGGCAGCAGCTGCATGCAGCCATTCGTTCATTCATAATAATAAAAGCCAATGCATATTTTTTAAAACCTGATACTGAGTGCCTTACACCTAGGAAATATGGCAAGGGTGGGGCGGGAAGGGAAGGAGCGTGGGTAGGGGAAGGCGACTCCACACACGCTGCTGTCGAATTTAATTAACAGTTGAAAAAGTCGCAAAGGAAAACCCCAGCCGAAGACCAAAACAACCAAACAGCCAATAGCAAAAGAAAAACCCCAGACAAAAGAAGACAAAACAAAGCAGGAATGTTCCGAGCGAGAGTATTCGACGAGCGTATACCCTGTAGTTAGAATAAGAAAGGACTAGATAAGCGTAGTGAAATATGCAGAGTATATTCTATATATAAATAGGGTCTGAGTTCTATATAAGTCAATGAATCAAGTTTTCAACGAGCGTATGCGACGAGGCGATACCCTCCAGATTTCGTAAGATTAGAGTAGATAAGAATAATGCAATTTACAGAGCAGATCGTTTATTTAAAGGGGTTTAACTTTTAGCAAAGTTTCTTATAACCCAATTGTTCGTGTTCTAAGCGAGAGTATTCGACAAGCGGATACCCTGTAGATAGCGCTTAGAGTAATTAGATATGCAGATTATATTGTCCTTTTAAAGGTTACAAAAGACTAGACATTTATTGGCTTTATGGCATGTTCTCTGTCTTTTAAATACCGTTATATAGCCTAAGCAATACTCCCTCTCAGAAATTTTCAATTTTAACAGGGTATACGAACAGCTTTGAGTGGTTGGCTGATTCCCTGTGGGCTGAGGTTCCAACCCAATGGCGGCGCCAAATTAACAATATGCGTACAATGTGCGAAAAACAAGTCAAATGGAAAGAGACAGATATATAAAGAGAGAGAGAGAAAGAACATGAGGTTGTCTGAAAAGCTGTCTGAGCAGTATTTTCAGTATTTTCAACATTTTCAGCACCTTGGGGCGTTTTGGCTCATTAGCGCGGCGGCGGCGGCAGCTACTCAGACACATTTCTTTTATTTTGGGGGGCGCCAGCGTTGCCAGACTTGGCGTGCTCTGGCATAAATTTGACATTGAAAATGTTGAATGGTTCTGCGGCGGGGCTCTACAAGTACTGCAAACCCTTGTAAGTCGCCCCTTTTGTTGCCCCGCGGGCTGGCTGCGGTTTTGCCTGGGTTTTGTCTAATCAAATGTGTGAGCCTGAGGGCTAGCAGAGGGTCGTTGTAATATATACATGCATATATATATGCTTATATCCCTAAATCCTTATGTTGTTTTGGGTTCATATTAATAACAGCTCGAACATTTGAATAATTTATTTGATTTTTTGATTTCTTGCATTTTGTTGCAATCATAAAAACAATAAAAATGAGTCTGGGCGACGGGGTTGAGGGGTGTTTTTCTCGTTTTGTCTCTTTTTCTCAGCAGTCAGCCTCCGCTCCTTTGCGGGAAATGAAATCCCCACATTATGGCCATAATCCCCGTTGGTTTATTGCGGTTTTTATGGGCCTGGTCCCGGGCTCGCCTGGGCAAATATTTTGGCTCTGTCTGTCTCCCGTTTTGTCCTCGACTCCTTGTGTATATTACATAAATGTGATAATGATTTATGCTCCGGCTCCGGTTCCGACTCCGACTCCGACTCCTGGCTTCTGGCTCCGGTTCAGGCTTCTGTCTTGGCCCACATCCGCCGTTGCGTCGTGTTGTTAGGTAAATACCAGCATTTAAATAATTGGCAGCCAGGCAGCTTCCGCTCTAGGCCCACTCGCTCTCCCCCTCCCCTACCCATCCCCGGCCCGTCCCGCGACGCCTAAGCAAACAAACAACAAGCGAGGCGCGCAAATACAAAGACAAACAACAAACACTGTAAAACAGGAACAGGAAGAACAATGCGCACTTTGCACCATTTTTCTTACACTTTGCATTGCAATGTGGGCAACAACAACAATCACACACACACACACACGCACGCACACTTGTAAAAGTTTTATTGCACTCTCAGATTTGCAGGAGCAACTTCTGAAGTGGGGAGTCATTTGTTTCGCTGTTGTGAATATTGCAGGGCATATTTATTATACGGGCTTCCAATAGACGTCTTAACTACTGCATAAAAGAAGAAGACACAGCTAAATCTCAGCAGGTATTTGAGTTTGTATACCGTAATTTCACGTAATGCCCTCAGGTGTGGAAATAGTGTTATTTCCAGTTGAACGTTTTTGATGACAGTTGAAAACAAGCGCGAAAAGTAAGGGAAAACAAATTAACAGAGAAAATGCATCGTTTCCTCTGAAAACGAGCTCAATTATTTAATATACAAGTTTAAATTATTCAACATAACCTAAATCTTCTATATGTGCAAAAAAACATTTTCAAGTTTTTTTTTACTGCATTCTATTTTAAATTTCAACATAACCTTAAAATCATAGCTTCATTTCCTTCACTTCCACTATTCCAAATGTTTCCGATTCTCTTAAAAATTGCATTTGCGCAAGTTTAAGAGCTTTTGTTTGGCTTACGGCTGCAAAAACGGTTTAAAAAATTATAAGCGCCACACATATGTATGAATTTAGTTGGTGAACTACAACAACAATAACTCAATACAGAAATATGCAGCACACTCACACAAACACACACACTTACACCCACACACGCGCTCTTCCCTCTCTTACTCTCTCGTATTTACTTACATAAAGCTTAAGTGGCAAAAGTTGTGCCAAAGGCTTACAAAACTCTTGAGGGCCTACTCCCCCCCTTCCCCCTTCCCCATGCCAATCGGCAAAGGAAACCCTTTCCGCAGCTACAGCTCTCTCACATCCCCTCGCTCTCTCTTGTCCGTTCTGTCGCCCTCTAGCTTTCCATGGTTAGTTCTCATAACGTTCGCGAAAGTTGCATGCACATTAAAAATTAAATATTCAACATAAATAAATAAATGGTAGCAAAAGTAGAAATGGCAAGAACAACAACAACAGCTGCTGGCGGCAAATCAAAAACTTTGTTGCTGTTGTAGTCGCTTGGCTGTGTTGCACTAAAAGCTTATAAATTATTGTTGAGTTGCCATGTTGAACCATTGCAGGAACAACAACAAGAATAAGAAGAAGAAGAAGAACACGAACAACAGCTCGATTGGCACTGTCAAGCTTGGTTAATTTTTTAACAGCGACGCCTACGTCAACAGAAGCATCGCAGCAATGTCAACGATACGGTTACTTGATTCCAGAGCAGAGCCTTACAGTTAGCTGCCTGCGATTTGATGCCTTTGAAAAGCTGTCACAATTTGACTTTTGCTTTCTGCCTAATCTCTTGATGTCAAAGACAAAGTTTGACTTACATTTTTGCCCAGAGCTAAAAACTAAGGAAATTATGAGAAATTTAAACAAGAAAACTCTATTATCATTTTGGGTTGATTGTGCGTGCGTGTGTGCACTGCAAGAACTGAAGAATTATTTTATTGAGTTACATGTATACACACGCATGCAGAGACAAATATGGAGACGGAGGGAGAGAGGAGCATACCGATTGCCTGCTTTATAGACAAACATATCATAATCAGTGGTTTTCCGGCAGGCTGCATCTACAACAAGTACAACAATTTAGCCCAACAGCTGTTTGTCTGGACATTTTCCACCTGCACTGGGCTCCTTTTGCTGCCAGCTAGAGATGGGCGCGTGTCGCAAAAAAATGTACATACATAACAGCATGTTAGCGGTTTTTTCTCTTTAAAACACTTAAAATTTGATTTTCTTAACTTGTCACTTAATTATTATAAATTACTTTTATTCTATGCATATGCTGAATTTGCACTACACAAACTGTGACACGAAATCAAATATCCTGACACGAACAGGTGTTGTAAAAAGGTTCGTGTCACGCGCCCATCTCTATGTGCATTTCACACGGCGGCCAGCTATTTGGTGCTTGTTTGATTACAAGCTGTCTTGTGGGTGCCACAACAAGCTGGCAACACAGAGAGATCGTGGGTAGAGACAGCAGAGAGAGAGAGAGAGAGGTAGAGAGATGTAAGGGCAGCTACTTACATATTTGCATATGCATTTGTGGGCACCTGCTGGGTCCATCTCCTGTTTTCTGCCCCTCCCCAAAGGCTGATTTGTTACTGCGCCGATTCATGTAGCCGTCGACGACGTCGTCGTTTGTGTTTGTCGAAAGTTGTGATTTTGCGATGTTAGTGTTGCTGTTGTTGTTGACATGCTAATAATGATCATATTGGCGCAACTGCTTGGGAACGCAACGCTTAGCACCCAGGAACCAGTGGCCAAAGTCAAATAACAGCGACAAATTAGCAGAAGATGAAGAAGAAGAACAGAGGGAAGAGAGCGCACAACAGCTGCTGCTGTTGGGATACGCCTCAAAGGCAGACATTTTTATGCTTATGCCAGACAAACAACAACAACTGCGGCAACAGCAACTGCAAACAACAACAAAACGCGCAAAAGCACATAAACTAAGATAACATACGCACAAACGCAGCAGCAACAGCAACAACAGCAGCCGTAGATTTCTTAACAGCGGCAACAACAAATGCACTTCCTGTTATTATTGCTGCTGCTGTTGTTGTTGCAGTGCTGCCGCAACTCCATTGCATTATGGGCTGGCACATGCCTGAGACTCTCTCCAGCTTGTTTGCCTGTGTGTGTGAGTGAGTGTGCGTGCGTGTGTTTGCTTAGGTGTACGTTCGCTTGCATGATTTCAACGCCGGCAGCACTTTGCTGTTTATTTACACAGACTTCTTTTACATTATTTCATATGCATAAATTGCCAGCGCACGCAGCCACCCACACACATATGCACATACCTACACCTACACCGAACAACACGCACACAAGTAAAGTGCGTGCGCCAAATGAGCGTAATTAAGTGCAAAGTCTTGCTCTACCACTCGCACTCCCATTTACTCTCATTCATTCACTCTAACGCTGCTTCTGCCGTGTAGCTTAAAAGCAAAGAAGCGTTGACGTCGACTGAGCTGCTGCAATGTCTGCCGAAATTTTTGCGGCTTCTCTGTGCTGCAGTTTTTTCTTCTTTTCCTTTTTGGCTGCCGAAAGAACGAAGCGCATAAAAAGCAACAAGTAACAAAAGGGAATGCACTGTACTAGAGTTTGATAGTTTTTAGAGTCGATCAGCTACCAATTATTTACATGCATGTATCAAAGGCAGGGTATTTGAAAGTCAACATGACTCATGCTTCTTACTTTTTAGATATTAATTCAGTAAAGCAAATAAAAACTTTCGTCTTTCTGACTTTGTGTAGGATTTTCTTGTAGTAAATTTTACATATTTTCGCTTACCTGATTTACAGTTGTTTTTGTAGTTCAGCTTCTGCTGCTGTTAGGAAGCTTATCGGAGTTTCCTTTTTGTGTGTACATTTGCTTTACTTTAATTTTCTCTCTCTTTGTTCATGTGTTAAAAATGCAAAAAATGCTTTTTACTTTCTGCACATGTTTGTGTTGATTTTGCTGCAACATATTTTTGCTTAATTAAATATTATGTTAGCTGGCCAAAGAATTTTCTCTATGCACGAGGCCACAGGTAATGCACTAAAAAAAATATATTAAAAAAAAAAAACACACACACACACACACACACTTGTTTGTTTGTACAATTTTAATAATCAGCTTTAGCGCATTGCCGAGCTTTATTAGCATGAGAGAGAACTATTCAACTGGCATTTACTTTATGTTCACGTCGCCTCTTTTGGCATTTCATCATTTAAATTAGCACACTGTCGCCTTGACGACAGAGGCAGCGCAGCAACAACAACAAAGGGACACGCAATGCACAAAGAGAGCGCGTGAGAGTGAGTGTGAGTGTGTGAATGAGTGAGAGTGAGGGTAGAGTGCAAAATCAGACAATAGCCAAAGCTGTGCATTAAACAAAGCGTGGAGCACAAAAGGATGCTGCTGCTGCTGCCCAGCTTGCTGGCAGGGCACAAAAGCAATTGACAAATGTACCAAGGTGCGCTTCTCTGCAATTCCTCTGCACACACACACACACAATCACGCATTTGATAAATGGCATCGTGAAGCTCAAAGCGAAATGAGTGAATAGTGATTTTTCATAGTGATAACAATGTCACGATGTGATTTGATTTGCATGCCATTTCATATCACAGTCTCTGTGCCGAATCTACTTTTTCGAGCATAACTCTATTTGATTTTTTTGCACACATTTAATTCTTTTGTTTCTCAATTTTACCGTTCTCCTGTTTCATATTCCCTTTCAATTCGCACACTCGTTCGATAGCTGCAAGCGCACTTCTCATTGCTTCTCTCTAACTGTACTATCTCTTCAATCACAGTGAGCAACGGTGTTTTTTCGTGCTGCTCTCTCTCTCTCTCTCTCATTACTATCCGCTTTCAATAAATCTGCAGAGCTTAATTTCCGGCTGAATGATGTTACTATCGCCCATTCCTAGTCCTCCCGAAAAACCATCTTCCATTTTCATTCTCCTACAGACACACACACACACACACACACACATATTTTTCACCTTTAAGCGCTTTTTGTAATTACATTTCAGCTGTTATCCATTTCGCTGGCCATTGCTGTTGTTGTTGTTGTTGTTTTCACTGTTGCTGCCGCTTTTAATAAAGTTTATCTAGCGTTGTCCTTTGTTTCATCCTTATCGACATGCTGTAAATTTATGTTTAGTCTGTCTCGTCTGTATGCACCGTGGGCGAGCAAATATTTTCTTGAAGTTAATTGAATTTGAGGCGTGGACCAAATTCAAGTGAATTTCATTGCTCCTTAACATAATTTCAGCTCGGATTTTACTCCTTGGGGGGATTTGCTGCAAATAGATGTATTTTCCTTTTCCACCAAGAAACTCTAATGGCGCATTAAGTGACAAAACTTGTTTAAAGTAGCCAAGATGTATTGCCAGTCCCTAGAGAGGGCCACTTGAGACACATATGTTTGATCTTAAGTCTGTAATAATGGAACACGCCCTTGGTGGTTAAATAAAAATAAAAAAACCCCTTCTAAGTGGTTGACTGCAAGGGTTTACTTTATTCTTTCAATTCCTGCAACAATTTTGAACTCTCTTTTATGTTTTGCCAGGTGAAAATCCACACATCATCGAACATCCCATGGACACGACGGTGCCAAAAAATGATCCATTCACGTTCAACTGCAAGGCCGAGGGCAGTCCAACACCAACGATCCAATGGTTCAAGGATGGACGCGAACTGAAAACGGATGCGGGCTCGCATCGCATAATGCTGCCCGCGGGTGGTTTATTCTTTCTGAAGGTGAGTTAAGAGCTTCGACTCGACTCTGTCATTATGTTCGGTTACAGCTGCTGCTTTCATAACATGCGAAATTTCATTTCAACTCTTTCGAAACCTCTCCCTCTCACTCGCTCTCCACGTTTCGTTCTCTCTTCTCTCACACGCCTGAGAAACGCAACACATTTGTGCATAAATTTTTGCTCTTATTATTTTATGCGCTTCCGATTGGTTGCATTTTGATCGGAAAGTAAAACAAAGTGCAGACAGCGCATAACAATAAAAACAAGACAACGATGAGAAGGGAAGAGAAGGCGGAGAAGGGTGTGGAGGGGGGGGGGTTGGGCAGTAACTCACTCTTCAGCTTAGGCCTGAAACACTTGCGAATTGTCTAGCCGAGTGAACGGCTGTCGCTGAGCATTAGAGATGGGCGAACTTTAAGAAAAGGGACGCAAAGAGAGTGCACAAAAAAGTACAGTAAGAGACACTGTACATTGTTTTCAAAGGCCTACAAGGGAAAGAAACTAAATATGGGAATTTGCAATGGAAAGTATTTCATATTTATAAATGCTGACGTCTTTTCCAGTCGATGGAAGGCAGAGAAGAAGGTTTATGGAAGGCTTTGTATAGTTTTTTAAAAAGAAGACGAAAAGTAACTAGGGTGATGTATTTGATATAGAAAATAGCCCACAATTTCAATTTTATACAGAGCATCAAGGCATTGGAATTTCGAATTTTTTAAAAAGAATACAGAAAACAAATTATAATACATAGGAGAGAATATTTCAAAGTTTATTTTTATGTTAAGTGCATAAAGAACATTTACACTGGATACTTTCACTTAAAATATTCCAAATATGAAGTAACCAGACATTTCTAGGAATTTCCAGTTCAATTATTTTTTCGATGTTTTCATTTCTTGCCCTTAAATATCGACCCGTTCCCATCTCTACTTTCTCCCAACCCCTTTTGCCCAACGTGCGTGCACATTTCACAATTTTAGCTAACGAGCCGCAGTGCAGGGGGTTCACCCTCCGCCCACTCAACCCCCCTAGATTGCAATTTTTGTCAGTTGGTGTTGTTTTTTTTCAGCTTCTTTTTTTTCGGCTTTCGCTGCTTTGTTTATATTACATTTTGAGCAGCCCCCCGCGCAGTTGATTTTCATTAAATGCAACAAAAATTTATTTGATATAAATTTAATTTTTTCTTTTGCTGGAATTTAACGAATTACTTCGGGCTGAGCGAGTTTTGAATTGGGATTTTGTTAAATTGTTGTTCAACTAATGCTAGCGAATGGGTTGCAATATTTTGGACGCCAGTGTCCGGCCGGACGCACTTGAGTGCCCGGAACTAAGAGGGAGGGGGGAGGGGGGGAGTTTATATCATTAAAAACCGCCTCGCAACAATTTGCATCATACGCTCGCTTATTTACAGTTACTTGGGCATATCTCGGCCCGAACAGCCACGGCAATTTGTGATGAGTTCCTGTCAGACCACCCTCCCCCCCTCGAACCCTATGTAACCCCCCCACCCGTAGCAGTTTATTTTTATTGTTTTCAATGGCATTTTGGGCATTTTTGAAGTCGTGCCCCAATCCTAAGTGACTTGTCGGCAAGCTTACAGTTTGTTGCCAATTAAAACTGAAGAGGCCAAGTGATTAAGGCCCAACTCAGGCCCTCCGACCTCAACTGGACCCTGGGGTTGTTGCAAGTGTTCGTCTGGATGTATGTTATTCAGCTGTTGTTGTTGTTATATTAATTAAATTAAATTGCGTATACGCAGCGTGGACTGGTCAGAGCGGGCTCGAGTCAGGGTCGTGGCACGTTTTCACTTTCAGTTTTATTTGATTTTGGTTGAACGAGCTTGGTTCTGTTTTGATCTTTGTGCCGGCGACACGTGTCGCACTTAAGCCCCTAACTACTCGTACTTAAAGTCCAACCCCACATATCTCCAATAATGTATCTAATCTTCTTGTCTATCTCTCTCTCTTTCTCTCTCGCTTGCAGGTCATACACTCGCGCCGGGAGAGCGATGCGGGCACCTATTGGTGCCAGGCGAAGAACGAGTTCGGCGTGGCGCGTTCCAGAAATGCAACATTGCAAGTCGCATGTAAGTTGATCATCTAAAATACCATAAAAAGAATATCTTTTTATTTTCAAATATTACCATGATACATTGAAAAAACTTTTGCAGAACTACATCTTAGGCATTCCTGTACATATTATGTAATTTTCAGCTAAATCCCGTGAGAGTTAAGGCCTGCTATTCCAGTTAGCATAGACTTTTCTTGACAAAATATCGCTTTTAATTAAATTTTTCTTTAAATATTTAAATGCCTAATAATATTTAGCTTGAATTGAAAGCTGAAAGCGCTTAGCCCATCAGACAATGCAAACATCAATATAACATCCAGTTTTAGAAATATAAAAACTTATTTTTTGTAAAACCTCTTTTTATAACCTGCTGTGCATAAACTACAAATTTTAGCCAAATCCTATGAGAGTTAGGTGTTATTATTCCAATAACTTGAGGTTTTTGTATACAAACAGGGCCTTTCACTTGCCAGTCTAGTTGCTTAAGCTGATTCTAAGGCTTTCTATAGTCTTAACTCTGGTTTGTAGGAGTTAAAGCTAGCCATTTTAAGATCTACTGAATGGACTGAACCTAATTGGCAAAGCAAACATCGATGTAACATATTAAAAACATTTAAAAATATTGAAAAATTTCTTTTGTAAAAACTCTTTTTATTACCTCCTCCGCATAGTCCAAAAATTTTAACCAAATTCCATGTAAGTTAAGGGTTGTTAATCCAGTGCATTGAGGCTTTTATAAGCGAATTTGGGTATTTAGCCTAAGGTCTGCCTGCTTTAGCTGATTCACAGACATCCTATAGTCTGCACGCTATTTTTTAGGAATTATTAATAGTTACTTTAAAATGGACTTTATATAAAAACCACGATAGGCACATGTCCGAAAAAGCCACTCGATGACTTTGATCGATTGACGTTGCACATTTACAGCTAATGAACTTTTGTGGCTTGCATTTGGGCAGGCGGAGCAACCCTTTTCAATTCCAAAAGCAACTGCATTGCATGTCCAGTTTGAGTTCCAGTTCCTGTTCCTGCTGCCTGGTAACTGACGGGCACGTCATGCATTCGCATTGCTTTCTAATTAATAAAATAAAGCATTTCGCAAAAATGTTTTGTAATTGATATACACAGCAGTAACTGCAGATGGAGCGATTAGGATTGGGAGGGTTGAGGTGGGGCGCATTTTTTGGGGCTGCTGCGCGGTTGCCAAGGGTTGCCGCCCAAGCAGATTAATTAATATTGCGAGAACCATTTCAAATTTCTGCTGTACTTGAGCTCATTTAAAGAGCTATCAACGTGGGCAGTTGACGGACTTCACCTGCTTACAATTGTTTATCTTTAACAACATTGTACGGTTGAACATACTTTTTGCCTGGTTCGGATTGTAAAACTCTGAACTTGTTTGCGGAGCAGCTTTGTTGCCTTTGGCGTGCACTGAAGCGCATTATGCGTTTATTGAAGTGCATTTTGCATTTTACATTTTGTATTCTCCATTTAAATACCCTGTACTCGTTGTGGGCATTCAGAAGGTAGCTCGACCTTGGGTCTGTGAGGAGGAGTTCATGTTAATATCAGAAATATCTTTTCTGCTGACTATAGGTAAGTTATTTCCTCGGAGAAAAGATAAAGAAAAAGATCTGATTTTTAGTACGATAGTGAAAACCACAGTTAAATACGAATGAAGTTGATAGCTTTTCCCTCGAAGAAAGCATATGGATTTAGCTCTAACTTTTGGTATGCACTTGTCTAAGTTTACCATCTTCAAGCTCCGACAATTTCAGAGTAATCGCATAATAAACCTAAGAGTTATGCTCAATCTTGTTTAAGATCTAGGATGATTAATCAAAGGTATCGATAAGCTAGTGATCGATACTTTAAACGATTGTGAAACACATTGCTGTAAATAACTTCAGATCTAGACAAAGATAATTGATCATACGTTATATTTGTAGTTGCAGGGTAACTGCTCGTCGAGCACACCCGCACATTATCAATTTTTCAATTTCTGTTTGTGAAATACGAATAAAAAAAAACGGGGGAAAAATACGCATTGCAAATGCCAAAGCTTATTAATATTGCAGCAGGAGCAGCAGCAGCAGCTCAAAGCCTGGACAGCACATCATTATCAAGGCTTTATTGGCATATTGAGTGGCAGCAGAGGGGGGGGGGGGGGCGTGGCGGGGTCATTTCAAATGGCAGACGCATTAAGTATGAAGAATACTCTCTACGCCAGGCAACACTGCGGGCACTTGACCCAAACGCAAAGGGATAAAGCAAGTGCTGCAGCACGTTGTCCGACCGACGCTCACCTGAGCGTGTCCTTAGCCCGACAGTTATTAATATTGAATCAATCAAAGCTTAACCGGAAAAACCCCACCAACTCCAACACTTGCTTGCTCTATTTCAGTTCTGCGCGATGAATTTCGACTGGAACCGCAAAACACTCGGGTGGCCCAGGGCGAGGTGGCGCTGATGGAATGCGGTGCACCGCGCGGCTCACCGGAACCGCAAATCTCCTGGCGCAAGAACGGACAAACTCTGAATCTGAGCGGCGGCGGCGGCGGCGGTGGCGGCAACAAGCGCATCCGCATCGTCGATGGCGGCAATCTGGCCATACAGGATGCCCGTCAGTCGGACGACGGACGGTATCAGTGTGTGGTCAAGAATGTGGTGGGCACCCGTGAATCGGCCACCGCCTTTCTTAAGGTGCACGGTAAGTTCTAGCCCCATTAATCTCAGCCTCAGTCTGACTTTTTTGCTCTCTCTGCAGTGCGTCCTTTTCTGATACGCGGTCCACAGAATCAGACGGCTGTCGTGGGCAGTTCGGTTGTATTTCAGTGTCGCATTGGCGGTGATCCTCTGCCGGATGTCCTGTGGCGACGCACCGCCTCCGGCGGCAATATGCCTCTGCGTAAGTATCTATACGAATATATATTTATAGCATATAGTTAGTTAATTAAGCGGAAGTGCCCGTCGGCCATTTTGCTAGTTTGAAATTTAGGCTTTTTTTTTATTACCATATTTGCATGCCCCACCCCCTAATGAGGGGGGGGGGGGGGGGCAGCAAAAGCTATTGGAAAACGTCACAAAGAAAAAATGGTTGGTTTTATGCGGTTGCTTTGGCCTTTGGCCTGTGGTTTTTCATGTTTGCACTGCCAGCATTTGCTGAGCTACACTGAAAGAAACACAAGCGAAGCAACTGAAAGAGATTGCGAGAAAACAAATTAGAGCAGATATGTGGCTAAGATCTATTCTTCAGCTAGAACTTTTTTGATAAGAAAACAGCCTACAAGATCATGAAAAATCTGCCGACTTCTTCCTCTTTTAATTTGAATAATAGCTGTTGAGCTGGATCCTATGTCTCAAGCTTAGGAACAATCCAAGATCCAAGAACAAGATCTTGAGCTGGTTCATAGAATCATAGAATTTGATGAACAAAAGCTTCTCAACGCTTCTCTCTTAATGCCAACAGTTTGGATTTAATTAAACTATAAAGTCCGTTGCAACTATTTTTTTAAGATTCACACAAGGATATTCCATATTCCATGGGAACAATCTTCCATCAGTAGCTGAGCCCAATTTAATTTAACTGTTCGTTTCTCTCTGCAACAGATCTGTTTAATTTCAGCCCAACCTTAGGACATTTGTGTCTTTGAGCATTTCTTTTTCATTTTCTCAGTGTAATAAACACCTAGTACTGTGAAAGTCTGTTAGTTGTTGTTGTTGTTGTTGATAGTGTGATTGTGTTTGTGGGCGATGGCAACGCACACCAGCCCGGCCTCCCCCTCACCGCACTGTGTGTAAACACAACTGTAACTTTTAATTCCGTTAATTGCCAATCTCTGTTGGCAGCAATCAACAATTTTGCTTGCACAACACTCGACTGTTGCAATGTTGTCCTTCAGACGGAATAGGACAGGACAGGACGCACCCCCCAAAGAGTGCAACCAACCAGCCGAGGGGAGTGTGTCCGGCGGCCAGATAGTGGGGACAGCACACACACACACACACATCAAACCATACACCCCAACCCACTCTCTGCTAGCTAGTTACGCTTCTTTAAGCTGCCCTCCGCAGCCAAAAGCCGTAAAAGAAAATACGGTAAAAACACATTCCGTCAGCTAACGGGACTTCAAGGTGGCTCAGCTCTTTGGGGGGCTAAACTTTTGTTAAGCAAACAATTGGCACAGTGGCCACTGAAGGAGCAGCAACAACAACAACAACAACAGCTGAGAAAACAACAACAAGAACAGTTGAGACCTATTTCGCAGTCAGGCAACCAACCAAAAAGAAAGCAAAGCTCTCTGTTAATGTCCTTCCTAAGGGTATTTTAGTTACGTAATCAGCTACGTATCTTATTCTGTGCCTACAACCTTGAATAATATTCCAACAGTAGAAAGAGCGCAGAGGCCTTTCTCTTGGATTTTGGATTTAACTAGAAAATAGAGTCCAACGTCTTTTTAAGATGTACAAAATGATATTCTATATTCCATAGGAATAATATTCCTGCAGAAGCTCAGTCAATTTTTATTTTCCTTTTTTCGCTTCTCTCTTTATGCCAATAATTTGGATTTCATTTCCCAAAAGCGAATACTCCATCCAGAATGGTTCAGTATTGAAATCAAAGGGTAGGGCATTTCAGCTTCGGCTTGCCGAGCATCTACTTTCTCTTGTTATTCCTCTGCTGGTGCTTTCTGTTGTCCTCTATCTTTTATTGTAAGACACGACCACAAAAGCTGGCTCAGTGTGTGTAACTACCCCCTTGCCTTGTTTCTGCTGCCTGCTGCTGCAGCACTTCTGGCTTGGCTTAGTTGGCTGCGGTTATTTGAACTGCTCAGCAGCGCCGTCTTGGCCATTTTTACGCTACTTGAACTACTAACGAAGTTGAAGAAGACAGCGTCTGATGACGTCGGAGTTAGTTGCTCGTTTTTGGCTTGAACTCACATGGCATCACCGCCTGACTCCCTTCTTCTTGTCTACTTACTCCATTTACAGGTCGTGTGCACATACTTGAGGACCGCAGTCTGAAGCTGGACGACGTCACGCTCGAGGACATGGGCGAGTATAGCTGTGAGGCGGACAATGCGGTCGGCTCAATTACGGCCACGGGCATACTCACCGTGCACGGTAAGATAATTGATCAACCCCCACTCGATTCCCAAACTAAACTCCCAACTCGAATCCACTCTTGGCACAGCACCACCCAAATTCATTACACGACCCAAGAACCAGCTGGTGGAGATCGGCGATGAGGTGCTCTTCGAGTGCCAGGCCAGCGGTCATCCGCGTCCCACATTATACTGGTCCGTCGAAGGCAACAGCTCTCTGCTGCTGCCCGGCTATCGGGATGGCCGACTGGAGGTCACCCTTACCCCGGAGGGTCGCTCGGTGTTGTCGATTGCGCGCTTTGCTCGCGAGGACTCCGGCAAGGTGGTCGTCTGCAATGCCCTGAATGCCGTCGGCAGCGTCAGCAGCCGTACTGTGGTCAATGTGGATACACAGTTCGAGCTGCCGCCGCCCATTATCGAACAGGGTCCGGTGAATCAGACACTGCCGGTGAAGTCAATTGTGGTGCTGCCCTGCCGTACGCTGGGCACACCGGTACCCCAGATATCCTGGTATTTAGATGGCATACCCATCGATGTGCAGGAGCACGAGCGTCGCAATTTATCCGATGCTGGGACGCTGACCATTTCGGATTTGCAGCGACACGAGGATGAGGGCCTGTACACTTGTGTGGCCAGCAATCGCAATGGCAAATCCTCATGGAGCGGCTATTTGCGTCTGGACACGCCCACCAATCCGAACATCAAATTCTATCGCGCCGCGGAATTGTCCACGTATCCGGGCCCACCGGGCAAGCCACAGCTGGTTGAGAAGGGCGAGGACTCGGTTACCCTAAGCTGGACGCGCAGCAACAAGGTGGGCGCCTCCAGTCTGGTGGGTTACGTGGTCGAGATGTTCGGCAAAAATGAGACGGACGGTTGGGTGGCCGTGGGCACACGCATACAGAATACAACGTACACCCAGATGGGCCTGGTGCCGGGCGTGAACTACTTCTTTCTGATACGCGCCGAGAACTCGCACGGCTTGTCCCTGCCCAGTCCCATGTCGGAGCCCATAGCTGTGGGCACGGTAAGTCGAGAGGATTCGGAGAGAAGTCTACCTCTATAACTAACTAACTTTCTCTTCCCTTCCTTCTTAACAGCGTTATTTCAATAGCGGCCTGGATCTGAGCGAGGCACGCGCCAGCCTGTTGTCCGGCGATGTTGTGGAGCTGACCAATGCCAGCGTTGTGGACTCCACCAGCATGAAACTCACTTGGCAGGTTTGTAACTAACCAACCGACCCCAGCACAACTGCAGCGCAGTCTAACCCCCCCGCTTCGTTTACACATGCAGATCATCAATGGCAAATACGTCGAGGGCTTCTACATCTATGCGCGCCAGCTACCAAATCCCATAACAAACATGGTAACAGCCAATGCGAATCCATTGCTGGCCTCCAGCTCGGCCTCCGCCTCTGCCTCTGCTTCCGCGTCGGCCTCGGCTTTGATTTCGACAAAACCAAATATTGCCGCTGCCGGCAAACGTGATGCAATGGATGCCCAGCAGCAGCAAGAGCAGACCCAGAGCCAAATCCAATCCGCGTATGCCAACAAATATCGCATGCTAACCATATTGAACGGCGGCGGCGCCTCGTCCTGTACGCTGACAGGACTCCAGCAGTATACGCTCTATGAATTTTTCATTGTGCCATTTTACAAATCCGTCGAGGGCAAACCTTCAAATTCGCGCCTGGCGCGCACCCTCGAAGATGGTGAGTATTCCATATCCTTTGCTTCTTTGATGTATTATTTATGTGGAGCCAAGTAGGCAAATATGCAGTTGTCTATGCCCGCCCGGCGCCTAATGAACCGGCTAAATCGCAGCGAAATCCAACAAACCATATAAATGCCTACACAACCAATCAACCCCCAGCAACAACCCTCCGCAGCGGGGGGTAGTTCTGTCGACTCTTCCATCTGACAAATGCAGCAGCGGCAACAGCTGGGCTAAGGGTTGGGGCGGTGCTGTTCGCATTGCAACAATAACCTCTAATACAATAAAAGGATATGTGCGCGAAACGGAAACTGCGTCACATAAATGCCGGGCCAACTCAGGCCAGGCCAGGTCCTGAGCCTTAGCCGAGCCTTATCCCAAGCTGGCATCAGCTGCTATGCGGGTCGCATAATCGCATATAATTTTGAGGGTCGCACAAAAAAACAAAAAGGAAAAAACCAGCGAAAATGTTGCACTGGGCTATCAACGACTGCCAAATACTCGCTCAGAGTTCAATAACAGCTTGAGCAAGACCTGAAAATATTTTTGGATTCAAACGTAGAAGAGCTCATTAGAAGTCTTTTATACCTCAGCTCGAAAGCTGTAAAAGAACTGAGCTATTCCGATTTGCCGAATAATTATTGAGTACCTTTTGCAAGAGCTCATCAGGAATCCTTATTCCACAAGTCCAGCTTCCGATTTGCCGCGTCTTCTGTGGCTGTATCTGTAGAAGAGGACATTGGTAGTTTATCCACACAATTTGTTGGCCCTATCGTCCCTTATCGGGGCACAAAACCAATATACCCCTTGTATCACTTTGTGAACGAGCATGGAAACTGGCAAAAGGTTGGGGTTCCCTTTCGGATATGGCAAATAAAAAGTATGTCAATCATTGAACACTGCAAAAAGCGAATCATGCGTGTGCAAAGCCTGTGGAATGCGAACTAAAAGGAATAAAAAGCGGTGCAAAAGGGATATCAAGCAGTAGGATAACGCGGCAAGCACGTAGGCTCAGGTTCCAACACACGTTGCTGTCAAGCGAGAGTAACTCATCCGTGTGTGCGTGTGTGTGTTGAGTGCGTTGAATACTTGATGTGGCGATTTACATGTGTCGCATGTGGCAGACAGGTGAAAGGATTCGCTCAATGACTCGACATGTGCCTAAGGAATGTGCCTAGAAGCTAAACTTGTAATTATTTGTGCAGGAAGAAACCTGAAAATATTTTAAAAATAGCAGAGCTAGCATATTCCGCGTCGGCTCGCAATAATAAAGTCTGTCGCAGGAAGTTAGGGCAAACGTTTGGAATAGAGGCTAAACAAAAGAAATGGAATACATTATGTCTAGAGACTTGTGACTCGGCAAGGAACTTACGACTCTAGTAATATCAAATGGTAGAGGTGCCTAAGACCAAACACAAACGTGGGAATTATTGTAGGTGTACCTTGAGAAAGAATTCTTATGCTAATAGGGACTGGAATACGACTTTATGTGTGCTAAAGGAATTTAAGATTAACAGACATCCTCAAGAGCAAAAGTGATCCGTCTTTTGGCTGGAACCAGATACTGACCGAGCCAGGACTGAAGAGAACTCATACTTGTCTACAAATTGTTTGTATTTTATCTGAGTATTTATCGAGTAGCTTCAGGCATTCATAGGTATACAACAGATCTTAAAGGTCAATTTACCCAAGTCCCATATCACCATAATGCAGACGCTTTAACCGTTTGGGAATTGTAAACGAGCGCATTAGCTTGACATTTGCCTGTGCTGCGTCTGAACAAAAGTCTATTCTCGGTTTTTTTCTAACTTCAACTTTTCTTTTTGTACTGAATGAATATCTTTTGCGGCTGCCAGTCAGTGTTGTTGGCTTTCCTAAACTTCTTCAACACATATGTTTTTTCTTCTCTCCGCTTTTAAATCTTTGATTGCCTAGTGTAAAAAACTCACACAAGCTCGGCATATCTAAGCGAAAACTTGGCGTATTACCGACTTTGCTCGTAAGCTTCACTGTGACTAAGACACATATTCTCCGATAAGACTGTCCAAAATTTCAGCTCGGCATTTTTGCAAGCTAGCTCTTCTCCTTTATCCTTTTCCTTTCTCTTTCTGCAAAGATGCCAAACTCAGCGAGCGAAACTTTGCAGACAGGTTTATCACTTCATTTCATCACCGAAAAAACTTCAAAGAAGCGCGGCAAAAAGTGAACAATTCTCAATGAGGCGACTTTTTACAAAATAATTAAATACAAAAAAGAGAAATGAGAGCAAACGATAGAAAGAGAGGGCGGTAGAGTTGCAACCAGGGCCAGTGTTGCCAACCGTAGCTATAGAAAACAAGCTAAATGCAGTGTTGAAAATAGCTATAAATATCTGCACCAGCTTTTTTATTGCTAAAACCTGTCATTAAAAATTAAAAAAAAAGCCAAATATTTTAACATATCCAATGTTTGGTGACTTCTGAAAATAGCCAAATTTAGCTTTAGAATGGCCGAATTGGCAACCCGTGACAGGGCTTTGGGAATGTCATGGATGGCAAACAGTGAATGAGAGTTAGTTTGTAGAAGGAGGGCGTGGCGTGGAAGTTGGCGGAGACGCAGTGCCGCAAATAAGTCAACAAACGTTGCTCCTGCTGCTGCAATATGAAATGCACAAACGTCGCGCCTTGGCACCAAAGCGCCCTCTGTCTGCCCGAAAGTGCGGCTCGTGGGTTTGGGTCGCTTTTGCCCCTGTTTTGGGGGGTAAGTCGGCGCTGTGCGTCGGTGCAGCATGCCGCGGATCTGCGGCGTCTGCTCCGCAAATCAAAACTCATTTCGTATGCATCACATTTCCACTTGTGACTTTTCGCTGACAACAACAGCAACAAGAACAAGAACAACAGCAGCAAAAACTCAAAGAAATTGCCAACGCAATTGTGTAAAGATAAACAACAATTATTGCTGCTAGGTATATGAAGAGCAGCCGCTCAAGCCCTCACTAACAAAGCCTCCCTCCTTGCAAAGTGTTGCAGTGCCTCGCAATGCAAATTTGATGCGCGTTTGTTAGTCCTCCTCGCACAGGATTAGGGCAGACGTTTGGGGGCAAATGGAAATCCACACAGGAAGCATTTGGCACAGGCTCTTCAGCAAAAACGGAACTGGGCAAATAAAGGATGCAGGTACAATATAGCTGGGAGGGAGTGCAAGGAAATGTGCAAGTGTCTGAAGGCGTCCAGTAAATGCTCTACAATTTAAAAATTGAGAAGATAGTGAAGAAAGAATACAAAAGGCCAAAAAAGTTACCTTTAAAATAAAAAGCTGAGGGATTAATTAAAAAGAAAAAAGAAAACGCAAGTTATGTTAAAATAAAAACTATTTAGCAACAGCTGCAGAACTATTGAATCAGAATATTAAAAAAAATAGGGGTAAGAAAAAAATTATACTCGAAATGTGAAATAATGTGTAAAATGAATAGAAAAGCGTGATTTAGTTTGTATGCTTGGAACTTTGGCACACTGATATTAAAGTGCTGTAAAACATGATACTTACGACTTTAGAACATTGCCCAACACTTGTTGAACTAAGTTTCCTTTAAAAGTAACATTTAGTTCGGTGGAGTAAGACTTTAGTTGAGTTAAGGTTGGAAAAACGTATCATTTTGTTGCCTGCATCATTCGACTGACAAATCAGCCACTTAGTACTTTGGTTAATACACAGCTCTACTTGTTGGCAAATCATTTCGATTGCAATTTTCCAATTGGTTTGTCAAATGTGACGTGCAACACTTTTTTGTACAATTGCCCCGAGGTCGTATATGCCACACAATGGCAGCTACGTGTTAAGCGCGTCATCAGACACGGCTAAAAAAAGAAAAGAATATCAGCAAAATATAAGAAAAGAAAAGAAAGAGAAAAAACCGCCCTCTCCGCCATAGACAAAAAGCCTGACAAGCACTTTAGCATGTCGCAGAACAACAACAACAACAACAGCAGCAGCAGCAGGAAAAGAAACAAAGCCAAAATGAAAATAAAAGAGGAATCGCAGCAGCACTCGCTCCTAAGCATACCTAGGCTAACCCTATATATACCCAGAAGAGACAGGCACCTATTTAGAGATGTGTTGTTGCTGTTGTTTCGCATTCGCACGTGTGTTTATTTAAAGAAATTGCTTCAACCGTCGCCAGACACACATTCAGAGATCTGCTGGGTTAGTTAGCGGCAGCTGCTGGGGGTAGACTGGGGTAGGGTGTAGGTAAATGCCGGCGACAGCAGGAAATAAATAAACAAATGAAGATGAGCTTTTGAAGTGTGGCAACGTGAGGTGCCGTGATGAATGCAACCACTTCATATGCGCGTCCCGCTCCTAAAAATACTCCGTCCCCAATGGCGGGTGCTGGACGCTACCCGGAACTGTGCCCGAAACCCAACTACTGCTCAGCAGCTAACCCACTAAATGGCAATTAATTAGAGCAGCCGCCACCAGACGCTGCTCATTAGAGCGCGCCGGCAGCAGCTGGCGCCCCAATCAAAAACGCATTTCCAGCCGAAACCCCAAGAAAACCCTGGAAAACCCATCCTGACTCATCTTTTGCATATATCTTTGTTTTTTTTTTTAGTGCCCAATGAGGCGCCTTTCGGCATGGAGGCCATTCTGCTAAATGCCTCCGCGGTCTTTTTGAAATGGAAGGCACCCGAACTGAAGGAGAAGCATGGTATGTATATTCCCCACCCCCCACTAAACCCTTTTCCCATTCATTAACCCCTGACTTTAACCCTTGTGCAGGTCTTTTGCTTTACTATCACGTAATTGTGCGCGGCATCGATACGGCTCACAATTTCTCGCGCATATTGACCAATGTGACAATTGATGCAGCTTCGCCCACGCTCGTTTTGGCCAATCTTACGGAGGGCGTCATGTATACGGTGGGCGTGGCAGCGGGTAATAATGCTGGCATTGGACCCTACTGTGTGCCGGCCACACTGCGTCTGGATCCCATTACCAAGCGTCTCGATCCGTTTATCAATCAGCGGTAAGTAGAAGATTTTGTAAAACTACAGTGAAGCCTTCTTATAGAAGATTTTCAGAATATTTAAACTTGGCTTTTGTGAAATCTTCCTTCTAGAAATAAGTTTGTAGCACAGAAAATACTAGACATAACAAGAAACCCGAACCTCGAGGCTGAAGAAATATTTATTAAACACTTTAGAGATGTTTTTTATAGTGGAGTTTTACTGTAAAGGTTAAAACTGCATAATCAATCATTTATGGCACATTTTCTTAGAATATATACACATATATACATATGTCACTTTTTTATAAGACAGATTAACTGATTTAAGCTTTAAAGACATTTCCCTGTATACGAAATATATCCATTGAACACAAACAAGAATTGTTTAGGCGCAGCCAACTTAACAAACACATTCTGCACTTAAGCGTTGCCAGATCGTGTAGATTTTACGTTAATTAAGCAATCTTGCTTTAATTAATTTATTTGATTTTCGTTTATCGTGTTTCCGCAGCTATCCCATCAATCAGGATCATGTGAACGACGTGCTGACACAGCCCTGGTTCATAATACTCCTGGGCGCCATACTGGCCATCATGATGTTATCCTTTGGCGCGATGGTCTTTGTGAAGCGCAAGCACATGATGATGAAACAGTCCGCGCTGAATACCATGCGAGGTGAGTACCCGAAATAACCAACTCTCTTCTCTTTTTTTTTACTTCCCCGCCACATCCGAGCCGCATCCGTTGCGTTCAGCCAGCGGCGCTTCCTTCCAGCTAGAATTTTTGCACACACACATACAGATTTACATTTGCATTTATAAATAACGCTAATTTTCCATTGTTGGCGCCACAGACACACACACATGCACACACACACACACACACACAACAAAATAGGTGCGAATAAATATTTTAGCAGGCAGCACAGCACAAATTTTCATCCCGCGCACATAATAGAAATTAACATTTTGCACGTGACGTTCTATGCTCGGGAGTACCCCGTCTCCTCCTCCTCAACCCCTCTACAGCTGCAATTATGCATTTAGTTTTGTGTGCATTATTAACCAACAAGTTGTGTGTGTTTGTGTGTGAGTGTGCGTGTGCGTGTGTGTGTGGTGTGTCCCTGGCAATGTTCAACACTTGCAGTTGGGGCACAGCTTGTGGTCTAATTGAAATTAGCAGCATTACGAGAAACCAAATCGGGCAAGGGACTTGTGGGTGGGAAGGGGAAGGGGTAGGGGGCACAGGGCGGTTCGCCTGTAAACTGCCGCATGTGGCACTGATGCTTAGGCTTTCGGTTTAGCTGGTTGCACAGTAAACGCTGCTCGTTGGCTTGTGGCACGACGCAATGAGCAGGGCAGCGGCAAATTAAACTCGTGGGCGTGCAAATTGAAAAGGGTATTACATATCGGTCTGAAGATGTGATAGGATTAGGCAATTGGTATTAAAAATTAGGAGATGTCCATGAAGCAGGCTAGAAAATACGCTAGTAACTCTACTACTGCTGACTAATACTACTACCTTTTACTACTACCTTTTACTTCTACTACCTCCTACTACTACCACCGAGTAATGCCAACTACTAGTACTAATACTTTTTAGTACTACCATCTACTTCTATTAACTTCTACTACTACCAACTACTGCTACTATCCAGTTTATCCGTTACTAATTCTACTACCATCGTCTTTATCTACTACTACTTCTACATCCACTATCACTACTACTGCTTATAGTACTATTACTACTACTTTGACGACTACTTCTACTACTGGTTCTACCTACTACTACTTTGACGACTACTTCTACTACTTTTACTAATACTTTGACCACTACCACTTACATTTACAACTACTACTAATACTATAACTAGTACTACTACTACTATTATATTGACGACTACTTCTAGTACTGCTTCTACCTACTACTACTTTGACGACTACTTCTAGTACTGCTTCTACCTACTACTACTTTGACGACTACTTCTACACTACTACTACTACTACTACTGCTACTACTACTACTACTACTAATCTTACTTATACTACTACTTCTACGGCTACTGTTTCTATCTTCTACTACTAATATTATTATTACGACACTCTCTTTTCTACTACATCTGATAAATTTCTACAACAGCAATGTTTTATTAACTGCAAAGCATTGCATGTTTTTATTAAGGCCCTGTCAATGCTCCTAGTCGAGCGAAACGTTACCTTTTAACACAAAACGAACTAGCTACTTATACTTCGACTTACTTATCTATTTTTGTTGTTGTTTTTGAACATCTAACAATATCTGTTATTTGGCACATTAAATAGTCATAAAAGTAGCTTTAAATATATTTTTGAAATCGCTTCAAAAAGTCAGCTCTATGCAAACTTTTAGTGAAATTGCAGCGAAAGCGTATTAAGAACAAGTCCGCAAAGCCCGCATGTTGACTATTATTTTCAATTTCTATAGTTTACACAATAGTTAGCGACTTTTTTCTTTTTGGTGTCCACGCTCGTAAGTGTAGACAACAACATTGCTTTTCAACTTTGGGATTGTTCAACAAGCCGCGGCTAACCGACATTTTAAAACGAACGCTGGTAAAAAGGGCGAAAAAGAGGTGCAAAAAGTGCATTGCATATTCATGGGCGCCAGTTGCACATAAACTAAGCAGCAAAAAGCGCAAAGCTTTTCATGCAGCTCACCTGAACAGCCATAGACAATAAAAACGCGTTCAACCCCGCTCCGCGACGGCAACAAGCGCCATAAAATACTCGCTTGATGCGCAGTTATAACCCGGGGACAGTTTAATTGGTGCATTTTTTATGCAATAATTTTTTGTTGCTCGAAAGTATGCAACACATTTTTGCGCCAGCGACGGGCGCCAACTGGAAAATTGACAATAATTTATTTGATTTTTCAATGTGTCTGTGTGTGTGCTCGATTACAATAGCAGAAATTGCGCATACGCCCCCTTGACCCCTGGCATAATATTATTTTAATGCGCTGAATTTATAGCACTGCAGCGCGCAGCATTGAAATCCCATAAGCTAACCAAAATCACTTTCGCCGCAATTTCGCCAACTATTTTTAAAGCTTTTAAATAATAAATGCAGTTAAATTATCAAAAGTAAATGAAAATTCCTAAAATATTTAGAAAAGTGTTTGCTTTTGCAGCGAAATTGTTTTCGGGAACTGCCCAAACACTGCGTTGGCCTTTGTTTTATGTTTTTATGTCTTTTTGTTAATTTCCGGCAACAATTTATTTGGTTGCCAATTTGTTGCAAAACATTTAATTGCTCTGTCTCTCACACTCTCTTGTCTCGTTCTCTTTCTCATACTCTCTCTCTTCTCTCTCTCTCTGGTTTCTCTCACCTGCAGGCAATCACACGAGCGACGTGCTCAAAATGCCGAGTCTATCGACGCGCAATGGCAACGGCTACTGGCTGGATGCCTCCACCGGCGGCATGGTGTGGCGCACCTCGCCCAGCGGCGACACCCTCGACATGCAGAAGGATCACATTGCCGACTATGCCCCCGTTTGCGGTGCAAGTGGTGCAAGCTCTGGCGGCGCCACCGGCAGCAGCAGCAGCGGCGGCGGCAATGGCAACGGCAGCGGTAGCGGCGGCATCGATGATATTCATGGACACGCTGGCGAACGCAATCATCAGCGGTAAGTTTTTTTTTTTTTTTTGATTTTACACAGTTAGGTAGCCGGAAAATGCCGGGGCAAAGAGAAAAAAATGAAACTGGGGACCCACTCAAAGCGAGCACGACAATAAAAATTCACCAAACTGTGAAATTGCATTTTTCTGGCGCGTCGCAAAAATGTTTTCGGCAACTTTCTTTTTTTTTTTTTTTTGAGAGAGAGAGATTTTTGTTTTCGTTTGGCAACGGCGCCGGGCAGCAAAATCAAGTTAGAAATGGAGATGTTGCCGCGCTATTTATGTTGATTTTTGCAGCAGCCAGTGGACAGTTCCCGGCGGCGGCCAGTTCCCGGTGGACAGGCAGCTCACATAGTAGTTTTCAGCTCCCCCGTTGGCACAAATGTAATTATCGGGGTGTCAGGCAATAGCTGGGCTACCTTTCCGTGTGTCTAGCTTTAAGTTGGACAGCTTTAAGCTTGTCCTTGCCGCCAAATGTAGCATACTTTTTGGGAGCGAAAGTGTCTGCAATATGTGCTAAGCCTGCGTGCAAGGTGTTTTGTCATTTGATGAAAAGTAAAATAACATCAGCAAAAACTATTTCATTATTCGTTTTTCTTTCGATCGAATATTAAAATTAGTTGTTATTCAGAAAAAACAGGCAGGCATATATTTACAAAATTTGAAATTATTTATAATAAACAGTTTAGTTAAACATATTTAGTGCCATTTATCACGAACAGGGTATTAAATATTCAATACAACCCTCCCCAGTATTTTTGCATTTTTATTATGCCGCCGACAGCTTTAATTTGTGCAAAACATTTTGGAGTACTGCCCGAAATATGTTTTCCATGTTGTTTGATTTTATTTATTTCAATGTTTTTTTTTGTTACATTTCGCATAATTCATTTATGTTACGTCCGTGGGATGGTTAATCAAAGCTGGTAACATAATATGCAACACAGCAATTGCAGGCGTGGCTAATTTATTTGTCTGGCAATCAGAAGGCATAAAATAATTGTTTGCGTTTTGTAGATGTTGTTGAATTTTGGGCAAAATGTTTGCGCTGTTTCGGCCAAAATGGCCAAAAATCGTAATTGTTATTTATTTGCGGCTAATTTTGTGCTGGCCACAAATTACGCATAGCAGAGGTCACAGATTTAATGCAATTAAATAATTGATGCACATCAAAAAATACAATTTTATAAATGTTTAAAAATTTTTAGCTGGGCTCAGAGTGTGCTCCATAATAATTCCCCTCGAATTGGCCAAACAGCAAAAATCACAGCTGTCTGTCTGTTTGCCAAATGGCAATTAAATGCCAATCAAGCGTAAAAAGCTGAAGTGTGCCAACCAGCAGAAAAAACATATAGTCCAGCAACAGCAAGTAGCGTATATTAATAAAAATAAAAGCAGCAGGAAATGAAATAAATATAAATTTAAATAAATTTCGATTTATCCATAATTTAAATGCAATTTTCCGTGCGACTACTGTGCGCATAAATTTCTGCCCGACATAATTAAAATTATTTTCGCACACTTAATTAGTCATTAAAAACACAAATTGAAAATGTGCGCAATTCAACGCAAATATTAATAATGATTGCAACAAAATTGTCCGAGCGAGCGAAATGTGCAGCAACAATAACAATTGTAATAACAATAACAATACAAAAGTAATCACAATATAATGAGTGTCATATGTGCGAAAATAAAAATGTGAGAATAAAAGCAAGAAGCAGCATTCGTTATGAGATGGGGTCACTTTTAATGCAATTTTGGGAATTAGTAGATAATAGATAGATAGTTTACTTCGAATTTCAAGGAAATAATAATATCTAGAAATATATTTTTAGGTAGGCAACAATTTCATAATGAAAAACTTGTGAAGAGGAAGTCTAGGGAATAAACTTAAACTTTGGTCAAATATTTACATAGCTTAATCTATTTAAAAAAAAATAAGCCTAAACCTGACGAACTAGTTGGTATTATAATCAAACACTGTGGCATCTCTGACGACATGCCTCACAGCATTCCAGCCAGGTGGCAACGCTCGCAGAGACCAGCGAGTCATTCCAGCGAGTGATCCTCACTCGTCGCTGAGCGCAACTTCAATTAGAATTGAGAATTTTGGTATTTTCATACTCCCAATTATTCGACTCCACGTTTTTGAGATCCAAATTCGCTCGAATTAAACACAATTCTTCACAGTTGCCCAAGCTGCGTGCCATTTAAACTGCTTACAGTCATTCTGCTATTTTTTTTTTTAACATAGTTTCCACTGACATTTAACTCTGACCCCGGCTGGCCCCCTTTTAGTGCGGTACAAAGGACTCATTCAGTGCAGACATTTCCCTTCGCCAAATGAAAACTCATTAAGGGCATTAAAAGCGTATTTTGAAATGCACGCACCGGAGTTTTTTTCACCTCGACTGCGCCATGGCGACTCCATCAATACGCCGTATATACATACATACATATTTTAGTCAGCTTTTAGCTGGTTTCGCTTTATTTTTTCGCTTTCCCTCCGGCTGCTTTTTAATCCGCTTTCAGTATTTAAATACGAAAATAATGTTAAAAATTTTGTATTTGAGGGTGAACATTTCGCTTCTTTTGCATACCCTGTAATTAAATGAAACGTTGGAATGGGTATCTTCGGTGCTAGGTGGTGGGAATATAGACTTTGCCATATTGACTTTAACAGCATAGTTCGAAATGTTCAGTTACCTGTCCGTCCAACTGCAAAGACCCATTATCTTAGGGGCTCAGGGCTAGACCCTAGAAATTTGGTGTCTGACTGACAGGGTATTTCCAGGGCAAGCTCTCTCATTTAGCACTTATTCTCATCAGTTCATGTTTAATTTTCAGATAGTAAACATTTAAATGAAATACAATATGAATCAGGAAACGTTATATCCAATAACTGAGTATCTCCTAGTCGAGCTTTTTTAGCTGTAGCTCATTTTTCTTTACTTTTTTCCCCTGCTTATTTATCTGAGTGCGTGAGTCGCGTTCAAAGTGGAGTCAGTTGGAGCTGGTGATAAGTATTATCGCTGCTTAGAGCCGGGTCCATTTGCACAACATTAGTTGGGTTAACAGGCAGCTGGGCGGGCGGGCGTAAGGGCGGGGCAGTTGGGCGCTCAGGTGTGAATACGTAAAATGTTAAATCCGAAATAAATCCCATTTTTACACATGAGCACGCGCCGCTGCATGAATGCTGCTCAGGGAACTGGTTCCGGGCGCAGGCGAAATGCAAATTTCCGCTCCGACTGCAGACCGCACGCCATAAATTCCCAGCCAACCAGCGACCGCGCACTGCCCGCTGCCCAAAAATCATACGAACCGACAAATTTATAACCGAAAAATGTTTTCCCTGCTGCCCCTCCACAATCCTTGCGTACGTTTTGGGCGTGGGAATATTGTAATAAGCAAGCGACGGCAATAAATGTTTCTCCCTTTTTGTTTTTATCTCTTCATTTGCAGCTACGTGGGCGAATACTCCAATATACCCACCGACTATGCGGAGGTGTCCAGCTTTGGCAAGGCGCCCAGCGAGTATGGACGTCACGGCAATGCCTCACCAGCGCCCTATGCCACCTCGGCCATACTCAATCCCGGCCAGCAGCAGCAGCTGCAGCAACAGCAGCCGCGTTATCAGCAGCGTCCAGGCCCGGCTGCGCTGCCCGGATCCTATGGCATGCAGCGACCCATGCATCCGCATTACCAGCCACAGCAGCAGCTGCAGCAGCAACCACACTCCAGCGCGAACATCTATCAGCAAATGTCCACCACCGGCGAGATCTATCCCAGCAATACGGCCGGCGCGCGCTCCGTCTATTCGGATCAGTATTATTATCCCAAGGACAAGCACATGCACATGCACATCACGGAGAATAAGCTGAGCAACTGCCACACCTATGAGGCGGCGCCCAACGGCGGCCATCAGCAGCAGCAGCAACAGCAGCAGCAGCTAGCATCGACTGGCGGCAACTCGACCCAATTTGCCAGTGTGCGGCGACAGCAGCTGCCACATGGCTGCAGCATTGGACGGGACAGTGCGCGCTTTAAGGTGCTCAACGCCAGCCCGGCTCAGGCACTGGATCAGACGCTGGCCAAGAGCCATCAGCAGAATCTGCTTGACTTGGATGGCTCCTCCTTCTGTTACAATGGCTTGGCGGACTCTGGCTGCGGCGGCTCGCCCTCGCCCATGGCCATGCTGATGTCGCACGAGGATGAGCAGGCGCTTTATCACACGGCCGATGGCGATCTGGATGACATGGAGCGTCTCTATGTCAAGGTCGATGATCAGCAGCAGCCGGTCTCGCAGCAGCAGCAACAGTTGCTGCCCTTGGTGCCGCACTCGCAGCCACATCAGCAGCCGCTCGAGCCGCAATCCTGGCGTGCTCAAGGCACACGCGGCAGCCGCAAGGCGCACGCCGAGGAGCCGCTGGCCAAGGAGGCCAGCGAGCTGATCTATGCGCCCGGCAGCGTGGCCAGCGAGCGCAGTTTGCTAAGCAACTCCGGAAGCGGCAGCAGCAATCAGCAGCCTTGCCACAATGTCTGACCCCAGCTGGGTCAGCTGTCGGCCCAGACGCAGGCGCAGGAGCAGCTGTACGCGCGGGAGGTGCGCGAGCTGCTCGCTTGGTGCGAGCGCTTCAACAACGGCGGCGCAGAGAACTTTGAGTAAGCGAATAACTTGGGCATCTATTGGACATGGGCGCATACCACTTGCGCTGACTGTTGACAGTGCTTTCAAGTTGAGTTCAGGCGAGTCAGTTTACTGTTAGGCATAGAAGCCATAGAATTAAATAGAGAGAAGTATAAAGAGCCACGTGAAAGCTTTAAGTTGAGCTTTAAGACTTGAGCTAAGACTTCCTTTAAGCTCTCATTTGCTTGCCATAATTTCTTTTTTTTTTTTTATCAAATTTGAGTTAAAGAAAATTAAAAACAGCGTAAGTAGCTTGAACTTGATAATAGCGAAAAAAAACCAATGAAAATCAGCATGAGAAAAGAAAATCTTTAGAGCGTAGAACTTGTTAAAAAACTGAGCATTGGGAAAGCTTCTTAAAAAGCAATTCTTATGCTGATGTACGCATTTATACGCTCAAAAGCTCGTAAAGCTTTAATGAGCTTTTAAGTTTACTGTTCTGCCTTTTAGCTGTGGAGAGTTGCGCTCGAAGTGATCTTAGCTGCATTTAGTCAATGTAATTAAGCTCGCTTAAAGCTTTACTTCTCCCTTAAAGCTCTTTAAAAAATTGCTCTTAATACCTGTTAACTGACGCGTGTGAGCTCAACTTAAGCGTAATGCTCTACTGCGAATTTGAAGCAGATTTGGTTTATGATTTATGTGTATTGATATAACTGAATTTCTCGAATGATTTTTAGTGCCCATCCTAAGTGCATTTGTCACTAATGCTGTGACTAAGACTGAGAGCATTTGTGAGTTAAGTTTATAATTTTAAAAAGGAAAAAAAAGCAAGAGAATTACTCTTAAAGGTTTCGTTCTTCAACTACTCGTAACAAAGCTGAGTTGACTGTTAACCAATCCAAGCTAGTGATAGACTCTATGCTAGTGATAGACTAACTACCCACACACACTATCTGTCTCCCTCCCTCGCTCTCTGTCTAGCTCTCCCTCTCTCTCTGCTTTACTGCGCAGTTTAGGCTTAATTTTAGCTATAGATGATTGTAAATGTTAAAGAAACGTATGATAAGTTCCTCCAAGTATGCGGGCAGCTAAAGCCAGCGCTTAAAGTTATACTAATTGGTTAGTTAGATTGTTATTAAGCAGCTTAATCAATAACTAAATATAATAAATTATGTAAAACTATTTGGTAATTGTATATAATGTATTAAGCTAGACATATACGAACTTTCAATTGTATTCGAATATGCAAGTAGACAACTACGAATAAAAAGTGAATCAAATTGTGCATATAGTAATTTAAATATCATTATAGCAGAGCCCTTTATTTAGTTGTTAGACAAATACATATATATAACACATATACAACATATAACTATATATACAACTACTTATGTAATTAGCGCGTAAATAACACCAGGCATGTATGACAAAACTCCTTCAATTTAATGGCTACAATTTGTAAACCCCATTTACTTTCTAGCTGCCGCACTAATGAACTGTGCTTTCGCATAAGGCAGACAATTAGATATGCATTTACATATACATATGTGACTGCCAGCCCCATACCATATATATACACACATATATATATATATATATATATATATTCAAGCATATAAAATGAAACATAAAATATTAAATGCATATATTATAAAATATTCGTATGTATGTTGTTTATCAATTAGAAAATAATGAAATTAAGTGTATGTCTATGTGTAATTATTGATATTGAATACGCGTATTTACAATGTAGCAATTAAAATGCAAATAAAAATGCCATAATTATGAAATTCAAACACAAAACATTCGTATCGTATATTAATTCCATAATTGTTTGTGTTGTAAAGTGAACTAAAGTCAATACAACCGCTGCAAATGGCGTTTTTTGAGCAAACGTAATGAAAACAATATTTTAATTTATATCCAAATAAACATCTGTTCATAAATCAAGTTTCATTCTTATATATCGAGTCAATATCTAAAGGTCTGCAGCGGAAGAATGGATTACATTTTAATTTGCGCGAGAAAGTAGGCAACATTATTTATCATTTTCAATTGAGCTACATTAGAGATACAGTCAGAGCAGGAGAGTTGCCAGATTCTTTCTGGGAAATAGCTACATTAGTTTTAATTTTTGAAAATCAACTCAATTCTATTAAGTATGCAGCTGAAGAATTAACTATGCGATGACTTTTTGTTTAAGGCATAAGAATAGGCAACTCAACTCGAACATTTAATAATTAGCTTGCCTCTAGATCCCTTTGTTTAATATGCTTATGTTATATTATAAACAAGAACTGTGCGGTTATATGTGAGGGAAGTTTAACTCTTAAGACTTACAGCTATTTCAACTAAGGTAACAAAATTAGACAATAGCCCTAAGTGCAAGGATTTTGTTATAAATTAAAGTAAGTGTACTCCCATTTTCCATAAGAGAAACCCCATAGGGGTTTTATAGGTATTATAGATGATTTTTCGCATTCTTACCCTAGAAATCCAAAGTTCAAAGAAAAGGGCTACCAGCTTTTCAGTCAGCTACAGCAAAGCATCTCTCTGGTCAATTCGACTACTTTGGGCATTCAATAAGCCTTTTAAGCTTTTGGTCCTTTATTAAATCCGAATCTCGCCCTTAAATTACAAATATTTTGGAGAAATACTTTGTCCGTGTACAAAAGGTGAAAAACAAACTTATATTTTAAAATACCTTACCCCAAACAAACGCTCTACTGTAGAACTAATTGAAAAGTCACCACACACCACGTTTAACAGCTCCCAATGCAACAGCTACCCCCATTTTAGCTGCTGTGCCCTCCCCGCTTTGCATCTACTTTCAACTAAGCAACGCGTTTTTAATTAGCTGCAAAAACCGAAATTATGCATATACCCAGTTTCAATGTGTGTGTGTTTGTGTGTGTTGGTGTGTGTGTGTGTGACCGCGCCCATTTTAACTACAAAATAATTACGTGCTAGGCAATTAATTGCCAAGGGGTTAGAGTACCACAAAAAAAAACTCACGTGCGCCATGTGGCAACATCCGGCAGCCATTTGTTACAAATCGACAGCCACTTCCGGTGTGCGTATGTATGCCCTGCTCGGGGGAGACAAGTGGCAAATGCGAGCAACATTTGTTATGAGCGGTTTGTTGTTCATGCCGGAAAAATAAAAAGCAAAATGCATTACAAAATGTGCTTAATGCAAATTTAATCACTGTATGACAGACGGGCAAGGGGAGCTGCTTACAATTGCATATGTTGCCTATGGTATGTGAGAGCTCTATTGTAAATATGATTGCTAAAGAATAACAGCATAAGTTGGTATTATGCGCTTTAAATAAATAAACATTTGTTTTACAATTTTACAGTGGAAATCGCACAAATGTTTTGTTTCGAAGCAAATAAATATAAATATAAAATAATTTCTGATGAATAAATAAATACATCAATTATAAAATATATATTAAATCCTAAATTTCTAATTTCCAAAAAATTAAATTTGGTATTTTGCAATTTACAAAAAATCTAGGCGAGTTGACGAACAGTAGAAGCAATTTTTTTACAATTAGCAAAAAATTCCAGACGAACAACATAAATAATCCGTTTACAACATATTCGCACATTTTCTTTATGCTCGCATAATGTACTTGTAAAAAATTTGCGTAATTTCTGCCTCATTTTCAGCTGGAGGAGAATCGACTTTTTTTATGCCATGGCACTTGCTGGCAATCAATTATGTAGAAAATGTTGCCAGTTCATAAAAGTTGCTGTCATTAATATGTAAACAATCGCAGCAATTGTTTTGAAAGTGCCTTCCAGGCCCAGAGACAACAACATTATGATGCTGCCTGCCGCCAGCCGCCAGCCGCTTGCTGCCTGTTGCCTGCTTACAATGTGACTCTGCTGCTGGTCCTGGCTGCTGGCGAGCATAAAAACAACACATAATCATTTTATTAGCAGCAAGGCGAAACGGCGGACGCAGTGAAGCGGAGGCAAAGGATTCCGGCGGATTGTTCATCCTGTTGCCATTCGTTCGAAATGACTGAGCAACTGTGCGGAGTACGTGTTGGCCATGTTTCACTTGTTGTTGTTGTTGTTGTTAACGCCACTTGAGTTAACATGTTGCACCAGAGATCCCATCATGTGTCAAGTGTGATGTTAATGTGTATGTGCGCGCGTGTGTGCGTGTGTGACTCGGCCAGCACGTGGAAGTTTTCTCGTTAGCGAAACTAATTATCCGTTGTCGCTGTCAGCAAAATATCGTTAAACGGTAGGTGACAGTTGCACGCAGCTCTCTCTCTCTATGCATGTGTGTTGTGTGTGGAGCACTTGACGTAGACTCGACGTGCATAGTGAGTGTGTGCGGGTGTCAAGAGCCACACTGACCGCCATTTACTGCCACAAGAGCTTCATCAGGCGTGGCAAAGAACTCATTCTAAGAGCTATAAATGAATAAGACAGATTAAATCCCAACTTTGCTTATGAGAAATCAAAGCAAAAATAGTTGCAATTTGCAATAACATTGATTTATATAAACATCAGACATCAAACATAATATCAGCTATAAGCCATACTTATCTCCCATAAATACTTTCACTGACAAGACATAGGTCGAAATTTCGCACCCCTATAACTCGGTTAAATCTCATCAGATATGCATGAGGGTTGCCTTTTTGTCCATGGTTTGACCTCTATATCAATTTGGCATCTGAATCTGGCAACATTATACTTGGTCGAAATTCATGTGAAAATTGTACCCTCAAATATCATAAATGGACATAGTTCCAAATTTCACACTCCCATAATTCGTTCAAAACTCAACCAATATTTATAAAGTTTGACTTTTTGCTCATGGTTAGATCTCTAGATCAATCTGGCATCATTATTCTGGTATATTTATAAAAATGTTGATTTTGAATTATTTTCATAGACAAGGATATCAGAATAGTTCTGATTTCTAATTTCAAAGTGGTTTAAATGCCCATTTTCTTAATTCTGTATTTATTTTGTTGTTGCTTAAGTCCCGGAAACGGTTCTTCAGACGAGACAACAATATTGAACTTCCCATTACAGTCGAATAGACGCCAGAATTTATGTGCGCAGCTCAGCTCATAGAAATGCAATCAACGTAAATGTCATTTGATGGCCCGAGCCTGTTAAGAAGTAGCTGTGGGGCTGACTAAAAAGTCATTGGGCCAACCTGTGCACAGGTGGGGCAAATAGGAAAGAAAAAAAAAACAACGTTAGCAAATGGGAAAACTGTTTAAGTAAATTAACAATTCATTGCATGAAAAGTTTTGAAATTTTGTTGGCGCACATAGGAAACAGAACGCACTGCGCTGGACGCCCCATTGACAAGGCAGTTTTATTGTTAGAAAAATAAAGGAAAAAAAAAGAGAGCTGAAAAGTGAGTCAAACAAACAAACAAACAACAAGCAAAACACAAACGGAAGCTGGCAAACAAGCGGAAGGCTCTGGCACTCAACTAATGGCAGCATAATGCGTTTATTGTGGAATCACGAGCACAACAACAGCAACAGACAGTCGCAGATGTGCGACCAGTCAGTCGCCGGGAAAAGCAGTGCCACACACCCCCAAAAGCAAGCGAAGGGCGGAGCGCGCGCGATAACCGAGCACAAATGTCAACGCAAAAGTCAATCAGTGCAAGGTGGGGCAAGCCGGGGGCATGGAGGGTCGCAGACTGAAACTTAATAGAACCGTGTGCGATGCCCCCCCTGCGAAAAACACGCACGCACTTTTCAATGGGGCAGCAGACAGGCGGCAGACAGCATCGCATTCAAAATCAATTCAATTGAAATACATTTTTTTCATTCATTCTTTTTTTTGTTGTTGCAGCTTTTGGGAATTGGGAGATCCTTAACCTCTGCTCCCGAGAACCAGGGCCCCAACTGCCGTGTCGCTGCTTTTTGTTTGCTGCTTGAAAAACGGCCATTGAAAACTGCCGAAAAACTGTTCATTTTCATATTCATTTACATTTTGACTGGCGGAAATGAATGATTTCCGCCTGCAGCCGCAGCCGCAGCCGCTAATGAGACGTAATGTGACGTCCATGACTGGCCCGCATAGACCAGAGCTCTACATAAGTAGATCTGCCAACTGGTTGCGCTTCTGCTGTCTCATGCTTCTCCCCGCCTGCAGGCCTGCCTTCACCCAAATTAATTGCCAATGCCCGTAATGTCGTTTGTCAAAAGTTGTTGCATACTTAGCGGCGCGATGACAGACCAAATGAGTCGCAGCTACTTTGTGGCAGGGCTTCAACTTCGCCAGATACTTATAGCTCATTAAACAGGCGCCTGTTTCGCCTGTCGAAAGTGCAAGTCATGCCACGCCCATAAACTGCCAAACGGCTGACAGACAAAATTTTGAAAACGTCAAACGTTTAATAAATCACATAATGAAGCGTAACAAAAAAAGATTTAAAAAATTCTCTTGTAGGTTACTGTACTCAATAATAAATATATAATATAAAAATATTATTCGGAAATGCCGTTATGTATTTATATATGTGTTTGTGTTTGTGTGTGTGTGTGTGTGTTTTCTTATACCCTTCCATGCGATTCTCAGAAACCCCTGTTACTTTCAAGCAATAAGTTTTACATGTTTTTATTTTTGTCTGTGAACTAGTGTGAATATATTTGTGGATATCTGTAGATGTGTGTGTATATGTATATGTATGTATTTATGTACATATGTATGTATATGTGTATGTTTACATGTATAATGCATCATCACTTATAATACACGCAGTCTAATTTGTTCACGCTCAGCTGCAAGGTACAAAGTAATTTTAACTATTGTCATTCTATGCGATTCTCATAAATTCAAGTAAGCCCTACCGATTTTCATGCAATAACTTCAAGTGCTTTTTTGTGTGTTTATATTCGTGAGTGAATAATTTTTGTCAATATATACATATGTATGTGTATGTATGTATGCATGTATATAAGTATGTATGTATGTATGTATGTATGTATGTATGTTTGTATGTTTGTATGTATGTATGTACATATGTATGTATGTATGTATATATGTATGTATGTATGTATGTATGTATGTGAGTATGTATGTATGTTTGTGTGTATGTATGTATGTATGTATGAATTTGACTTTCCGCCCAGCTGCAAATTTAAAAAAAAGTCATTTTAGCTATTGGCCTTCTATGCGATTCTCATAAAGTCAACTAAGCAATACTAGTTTCGAGCATTAAATATAAGTGTTCATTATTGTGTGTTTATCTAGTCTGTGTAAATTAAAGTAAATACATTTTTGTCCATATGTAAGCATGTAGGTATATATACATGTAAGTATGTATGTTCTATTTTGAGTAGGACGTACAAGGTGTTTTATATTAATAACCTGTCAATATTTTAATTGGTATCAAAATTTCATCCTTGTCTTTTAACTTGTATTCTTATGTTCTTTTCTCTTTCTCCGACTATTTTTTTCTTTTTTTTCTCTTGTTCTGCCACTAGCCCACTCATATTCTATTAAATAATGTATATTTTACTGTATTTACAATTTTTTATAACATTTTTGCTTAGTAAGGTTTTTGCTCCTTCATTTGTTTAATAGAAGTCATTTTGTAAATCTTATAAATACGCACTGCGTCGACATTTTTGATTTCAATCTTTTCTTTGACCAGTGTCTGGAGCTATTTGACCAAAGTCAATTAATTACCTTCAAGAAATGCTTAGCTAGATTTGTAAATCTTTGGACAGGCGGCACATTTGTCACACGTTCGCTTTCATCAGCTCCATCATCTTCATTCAGCTGCGTTCATTCAATTCATTTATAAGGAGTGCAGGGTAGCTACCCTTAAGCTGAGTTGCCAAGTTTTGTGTTGTGCTGAGCTTTTCAATATTAATTGCATAGCTTCGGATTGAGCAAGGGACATCTTTGGGGGTCAGCGCAAACACAAAGGCTTTGACCCATGTCCTATTGCCTGGACTTTTGGCTTTTGATGAATGGACAAGAATTCGACATGGCATGAATGAGCATTTTAAATAAATTAGTTGTATTACAGTTGCATTTGATTTTCTTTTCTATTTTTTTGTATGTGAGTAAATAAATTACGTTGTCAAATTGAATGGGTCCTGATAGAGAGCTTTGATTAGCTCGCCTTAAGACGAATTGATAAATCAAAGTAAAAACCCACACAAAATGTGCAGACGTTTATATAAAAATTAAATATACATGACTAAGAGGAAAACTTCATAAACGAAATTCACTTAAAGTTTAATTAGAAGGCACACAGACCAGACAAAAGAGTGGAACGATTCATGCCTCCGGGTTATAAATTAAGATAATAAACCACCAAATTGTTATAAGTTAATTAAGCTAAATGAAAAGCTTTTAAGCATCAGGCGGCGAGGCACCAGGACATCCAAGACTCCCAAGGATCCAATGATGAGCTAAGACCATCAAGGTGAAGTTGGGCGCAAAAAAATATGCCATAGTTATAACTGAAAGCAGGTTGAAGGATGTCGGCTGAAGTATGAGAAATGACAGCCAAAGCAGCCACCAAGGACTGGAGTCTGAGAATGCAGCAGTTAGCTCGACCTGAAGACAAATGTCTGGCAATTTGGCTAAATGGCAAAACTCGGATAAGTAAAACAGTAAAACATGCACAGGAGCATAATAAAGACAATAATTATTATTGTCATGTGTGTACACTTTGAAAAACTAGCGTGAAATAAGCAAATATAATATAATCGATATATAGAATGATCAAATAGATATATAACATATAATTATAAAACAAACAATATAAAAGAGGATACAATGGAATCTAATTCAACAAGATTTTTTTGAAAAAGTTCAAGAACTTTTTAAATAATTTACAAGACATCAATGTTTTAAGTTCAGCTATAGATTTTTTAAATATTATCAGAGTACAGAATATCCTCTTAGGTCCACATAGTTACCTTCCAGTATACGGAAGGGACGAATTATTTAAAACATTTCCAAAAGATCCAGGATTCCATTTTTTTAAAAATTATTTTATTTAGTTTGAAATTGCTCTCTTAATTTTTAAATAAAAAAAAAAAGCTATGAAATATTCCAATCTTCCCATTTCACTTATCAAAATGATTGCTTTTGCGATCGGAAGAAAATGTTTCCTAAAATATTGCATACGTGTTTTCAGTGTATTCTAACCAAAGTTTCTGCGTGTCTTCATAAAGGGAACTTTCCTCAACCGAAATGCCTGACAGACATCGTGCGTTAATTATGGCCATCTGCTAGACGACGCCAGACACTCCTCAAATAGCATTAAGGAAATTGCCTTGAATCGCATACCTATGCGAACACACAGACACGCACACACTTACAAATAGTTATTTGTTGTTATTGTTGTTTAGCTGTCATTGTTTGGCCATCAACTGTCTGAGTCGGAGAACCGCTTAAAGGCTTTGCGCATATTTAAACTGAGCCGCTTAATGTTGGTAACTGGCTGGTTGGGCTTTTGACTGGGGCTATTACAGTACTCGTTATTGACAATATGATGTGCTGATTGGCATATTGAGCAGTTGCCAGCAGACTGACAAAGCTCTAATAGTTTCCAAAGAGGTAGTTTGCTTGGCAACATAACTATAACACAATTGAAAATTGCGCTATGTAAACTATGTTTGGTTAGCTTGATTTCTTGCTTTGAAAACTTTTGAATTGATTTAAAATTCATAACCTGTTCTAAACAATGCTTAACAATCCTTAAGCCAAGCTTTCACACAGACACAAACACCGACGCTAAGATACGAGTAAAGCTCGGCTACTTGCATTGCTTATCTATAGAGCTTTTGAAAGCTCACTAATACTGTGACATCGATGTCATTGATTATCGTTTCACTAAGCATGCTGATGCAGCATTTGCTTAAATCAAGCAGCTCATTTAAAATATTAAAAGTCCCAAGAGGCAGCTACTATAATTAAACCAATGTACATGACCAAATCACATGCCAAAACATGTTTGCCAGCAGTTTCCTTAAGCACACAAACACGCACACACACACACAACCACACACAGATGCGTAGGCAAACAACTGATGTGGGAAACACTTGGAGCATGGAGCAAAACAGATTGAAGTACACGTTTAAGTTCGTCTAAAACCACACGATATTTGCGAATGACAGTTTATATTTAGTTTCAGAGATGCGCTGATTAAACATTTAATGCGGCAGCCCTGGTCTCGTGCCTGGGGCTAGCTACTTGGTATTGACAAGGGGCCTTTGGAGTAGTCTGTCTGAGTGATTTCTTTCTCAATAATATGAAAAGTGAATTGTTTGACGCTTTTGATTCGCACTTTGCTGCAGGCCAAATTGTGTTGGGCATTGTTGTGCACAGCAGACAGCACGTTACCCATTTTTGTTTATTTATGTTGAGGATACGCAAGGGCGTCCACTTTAAGTCTGTTGTAAGCTTGTACGGCAACGTAAACTTTGTTAAATACACAAAATTAATTTGATTACAAAATTACAAAGCAGTTCAGCGCCTCCGGTTCTGATTTGATGTTCATCTATTTATTATACTCTATATTCTGGATATAGAAATGGGTATGGTAAAGTTTTTCATATCATCTATTAGGGGAAAATACATGTAAGGCAAAAAAAATAGATTATCCGTTATCTGTTCTAAGATCATTTAGCTTTGCTGTCTTATGTTTTCAAACCCCCAAATTAACTTCTGTACGAGGTGTGACTCAGTCGAGCACTTTCGCTTTGAGAATTCCAACTTGTTAAGGGTTGTCTATTATAAAATGTGTCAAAATTTCGCTTAAATATTTGACTGCTTATCGAGGTGTTGGCTAAGTGTAGCCGCAGGTCGAAAGCAACTCATCTTTGAGAGTTATGAGCAACAAGAAAATAATAATAATAAAAAAGTGAAGAAAACTGAAGTGTTTCGAGCAGCTGTTCGAGTGCTCTTGAACATTTAATGAGTTGTATCTGAGCTGTCTGCTCCCCCAATCTGATATTTGTGGAAGGTATCCTCTTAGTTCAGTTCTGTTGTCAACTGCAATTTGTGTGCTTAACGCTGCCTGAAATAAGATTTCGGTAGCGTCTGCTACTCATGTGGTTATTGGAGCTTACTGTAATGGAATTTTTAAGTGAATGTCACAAATGTAGAAACATCACAGCAGCTGCTCAAATATGCAAAGACTTTTGCCCACACGAAGACACACCTCACCGGCTGATTACGTATACGACATGCTGTTTTTTTTTCTTTCATACTCGCGGCCCAAAGTATGCAGCAAAAATATGTGTGGAGTACTTATTTTGTAGACAATAGCGATTTTGTGTTTATTTGAGCTTATATGCACATCATCTATCATCAAGTTAACACAACAACACACACCCTGCCACACAGTCCCACACACACACACACATTCGCATTTTCAGCTGGCGCTGCATCAATTTTCATAGTTCCATTATTATGATTGTTATTAACTTAAATAGAAAATACTTGACTGTTTCATAAATCTTAACATTCGGCCCGCCCGCTGCGCTGCTCCCAGACTCTCTCTGAGGGACCGCTCCTGTGGGCCTGGCAGCGCTTTCCATCCCGGGTTGGAGTCATGTTGCGTCAAGTAGATTTATGTTATGCGAATATGCGGGTGTGAGCTGTGTAATTTACAATGATGAGTTCTGTTTTGATTTATTTTTGTCAACGACTGTTTCGAGCAGTTTCTTTTTTATTTGCTTCTCAAAAATCATCTACTCAGCAACTTTAATAATTTGGGTAAATGGTAATTTATATGCTAAATTAGACTTAAAGCTTAAGAAGTATTAATATAATTATATATGTGTAAATTTAAGATTGTAGTAAGAGCTGAATACCTGAAAAGGATACATGCCATAAACTTGGAAACATTTTGGTGTTATCTTTTTGGCATGATTGTAAAGGCTATAAAGTGAAAGATACTTGATCTGTATATACTCTTACATATAATTTCCATAACGCTTTTTCCGATTACTTGAAAACGGAATTTAGTAGAAGATATCATGTTAAAATTGTCAAAATTTTGAGATTTAATAGTTAAAGACATTGGTAAGGATTTGACAAAGTGGAAAAATACTGGGAACTATAATACTATGGACCTAGTTAAGAATTACATTAATTTGGCTTACCGCAAAAATTCAATTGCTGCATGAGAACTTTTTAAATGCAAAAGCAATTTGCTTTTCACCTAGAAAATTAGGCAAGTAATTACATGAGGATTGTGAGGGGAGGAGGGAGGAAAGATTCGTGTGATTTTGGAAAGAACAACAGACGTTTACAATGGAGACGAGGCGAGCTTCACAAAAGGCGCAAACTTTTAATAAATCCGCAAATTACTTAATAAGCAACTCCTTTTCGCGGTGACGACAAATGCGATAAGGCCAAAGGATAAAAGACGCGACCATAAACAAAGCGCCGTAAACTATGCAACGTTTGCAGCCTGTGGTGGAGTCTGGTGGGGTGGGCGGTGCTGTGGTGGGTTTGTGCGTGTGTGAGTGCAACTGGAAATGTGGCTGGGCTGTTTAGCATTAAACCGAATTGCGGCAGATGGCGCTTAAGCAAAACAACAAGAGTAGTCAGAAAGAGATAGATAGAGAGCGGGAGAGAGGGAGAGCGAGAGAGAGCACATATATCACATTGTAGTTGCTGGTAAAAATGTTCGCATAAGCGATTTTTATTTCGCTTTTGTAAGTTAATTTGCGCACTATTGTCCTGCCCGAGGGGTTGTAGTGCGGCTCCAGCTCCTTGTTGCTGCTGCTGATGTTGTTGTTGTTGTTGTTGTTCTTTTTGTTGTTGTTGCTGCGGATGTTGTCGCATTTCATGTCTAGCTGGGGTACGTAGCGCTTTTGTGCTGCGTCGCCTTTTGCACTTTTTAATGTAATTCAATTTCAATGAAATTTAATCGTCCGTACATGCGGTCACCCCCCTCCACTCCCGGCCCCCTCGACGACCCACTCAGCTGCCCCATGGCTGGCAGTTTAACATTATTTGCGTCATTTGTGGTGGTTAATTTCAGTGCGCGCTTTTACTATTCAATTATGTTGCCCCCACCGTCGATCGCAATTTTTTATGCACTACTCTTCTTCTTCATTGTGGAGGACAGTGTACCGTGTCCTGTGTCCAGCGCGGCTCCTTTGTGCCGCTGAGGGCGGCGCTAATGCCGCGCCTGTTGTCACATTATAGTTGTTCGCATTGTCCTTGCCATTATCCTTGTTGTTGCTGTTGTCGCTTTCATTGTTATGAAAAATTAAATAGGCATAAATCATGCTAATGGCGCATTCAAAAATTTATTATGCTTTAAACCAGGCACCAGGCATCATTTTATATATGTGCATTTGCAATCATATGTGTGTGTGTGTGAGTGGCCTGGTTTATGGGGTGGATTCTGTTAACAGGCGCCGTGGCTCGCGTCCAGATTGCGATTGAGTCAGAGTTTAATCAAAAAGAGTCGCTGACTCTGCGGGAGGTGGTGAGCTGATTTCATTCATCTGATCATTTCGATTTCAATTAGTTGATTGAAATGGAAACTAAAACAAATTTTTATATATTTTTTCGTATGCTGTTAGATGGCGATAATGAATGTGCTAATTAATATGAGTCAATTTTCGTCATTAATCTTTTTAAATACTCATTAATTAGTCAGGTTTTTAATCAATGTAAGATAACTATATTTAAATGTGATTGTGTGAATGGGCTGATTGAAACTCTCATTATATTAAAAAAAAATCTGTTGAGTCATCCTAGTAATGATTGTTATTGACAATAGTGTATATAGTTATAAGCTTTCATTATAGCTGTTTTAAATATCACTCGAAAAGGAATTTAGCTTTAACTATTCAATTATAGATTATGATATGATGATCATGATGAGTTTTCTGAACTTAAAGCTTTTGGCCTTACTCAATATAAACAAATGTGTTTAAGCCAGTCCTGTGCTTTCAATGCTTTTGATTGTTAACTAAATGTTTGATCTAGTAAAATCATTTAACATTGTCCAAACCTTTTAAGCTAATTTTTAATTTAAGCTAATAATAAAAGCGCATGACAGCCTTAAGCACAGTTTTTTCCAACACTGGATCATGCAACTATCAAAAGCTTTTAAAGCACATGACTCGCTTAAGCTTTAAGTTCAGCAACGTGATTAAGCGAAATCTTAAGCAAGCTGTCTTATATCATAATTTATATGGAATATTGCCCTTTCAAATTTTGTGTAATTTTTGAAAGTATTCAAAACTTATCGACCATATAGAAATACGCACTGGCGCTTTTCAATGTCCCATCAGCAAAATCTCAGAACACAAATCATAATCAAGCAACGAAAAGCTAATTTTAAGCTAAAGCCAACAACTAACGACTCGCAAACAATGCCTGAGCGTGAATAATTTGGAGGGTGGGCCACGGCTAGTGGAGGGGGTAATATGCCGCGTGCCTTTATATTTAATCCAGGACAACGGCGACCCACATAATGCAAATTGCTTTTATAATTTGCACAGCAGCAGCGTGGACGACGTCATTCATCAGCCTTACGAAGGACACGGAACGACGCGGATTTTCGGGTTTTTAGACAAATTTCCAGGGATTAACAGCAGCAGCGCTTTGCTTGCATATTTGTTGCTCGGTGTTGTTGTTGCTGCTATTGTTGCTGTTGCATGCAACGCAACGTTGCAAATGTTGCAGCATTCTCGACGCGCAGTTTAGCGCTTTGCGCTTCATTCCATTTATTATGTCTGCGTTTATCTTCTTTTTGGGTTATTTTCATTGCCAAAAATATTTCAAGTGGGTTTCAGCAACTGTGCAGCACTTTTTATTTGCTTTTAGGATTTCCTTTCCGCCAGCCCAAACGCAACGTTCATTGCAAATTTTTCATACACGCACCACACTCCTCACGCCAAGGCTGCAAATACAGTTACAGCTACTGCTAAAGCTACGGATACGATTGCACACACACACACACTCACACAAGCACACACACAGATACACATTTGCAGCTGCAGATACAGGAAACAAGCGCTGGCATTGAATGCGCCCAGCAGAGTCTGTCAGTAGTTTTGGCCGGATTTGCTGAACTGATGCTAGCTAGAGTGTAAAAAGCGGTATATCAGCTATTAATTTGATCAGTTGAAGCATTTTACACTTCATTTATTTATTCATCAGATTTAAAACTATAAATATTTAATTAAATACAAAAAATGTTTAAGATATTTGAAAATAAAAATTGTACAAATTTACACAAGTATAACGTAAAAAAAATTATAATAATAAATGATTAAAATACGAGGGTGAAAGATTTTATAATAAAAAAGAAAATAAAGAGTACTTACAGATTAGATCTTTTAAAGATATAAATCGCAAACGGAATGAAGTAAATAATAAATAATGCATTTTGGCATTCAACTATTAAAAAGGGGAAAAAGTTGTTAGATTATCTTTTGTTAATTTTGAAATAAGAGTACATATACACAAGTTTATATATATATATTGCAAAACAGCTGCAGCTGGAGCTAATTTTGCCCAATAGCATAATTTCCATTTTTTAATTTTCTAACTATTATCCTTTGATAAGGTAACTATTTGTAGTGCATTTCGTAGTCGAACATTTGAGAGCGCAATCAATCTTAGTCGCTTTCCTTGCGCCTTTGTTTCTGTGTTGTTTTTGGCCTTTGCCCACCTATCGCAGCATTGTTGTTTACATGTTCATTCGCGGGATTTTTCACTTGAAATTGGAAAGTCGACAGCGACGATTTGGGGGCCATACAAAGCGAGTTAAGTCCCCACATGGAGCATGCCACGGACTCAATGTATCCGTGTATCTGTAGCTGTGCCCGTGGGCAAACCAACTGCGTTTCTATGCCTGGAGGTGGATGTTGGCGAGCAGCAGCTTATTGTTTGGCCACCATTGTACCATTAAATGAAGTTTTTGGCTTTAGTCTGGGCGCGTCCGTTTTGCGGTTTGGCGTGCATTAAGCTTGTTATGGCTTTAATTTGGAGCCATCCTTGGGAAATCGCATCAACGCAGCTGGAGATCGTTAAATAATTCATGTCAGGCCAAAAAAAAAGAACTGAAAAAAAAAAATAAAACAAGAAAAGACGCAATGAAAGCCAAATTAAGCAGTTGAAACCGTTTAGCCAAAAGGGGCGCAGATGCTGCTGCTGCAGGCTGCTCCCGGACGCAGCTGGGCGCCAGAACGCCAGGACGACGGCTGATTTACGGTGCAATAATTTTCATCTCATTTTCATTACATTTGGGCTTAGCTCGTGGCGTTCGCTGCAAGCAAGTGTCTGTGCATTGAGCGACTCGTGCTCTCGTTATCCTCGAGGCAAGGTGAGAGGCTGTGTCCTGTTCGTCGTCCTCTTTAACTCGCCTGCTATTTATCATTTGCCAAGTGCTTATACATAAGTTCAAGTGCCCGATATGGGTTAGCAATGGCACTGCCAATAGGCCTGCTCTGCCTCTTGGCTGCCTGGTAACTGTTTGCCTCTTCGCCACACAGCTGCACAGTTTCCATAAAGTTCTCTTTTTTTTCCCTGCCATTTACACAGTTTCAAGTACCTTCAGAATTGTGAACAAGTCGCAAAAAAGGATCAACAAGGCACTCAACAACAGCAACATCAGCAACAACAAAAAAGACAGCAACTGCAATTGGAAAGGCAACGGCTGTGACACTTCACAACGTCGACAGATTTACATCAATTATTGCACGGGTGGCCAACAGGTGGCAGACAGGTAGGCAGAAATAACAAATATTACCGTGTTTAACTGAAAGTGTCTAGTAGACTATTAAACCTTTAATGTAGATTGAAAAGAGACCAAACCTGACTGCTAACTTCCGCGTAGCCCTTATAGACTTATAGGCTACTGCCTATCTGTCTTTTATTTTTGAACAAATCAGTTGCAGTAAACTCTTTTGTAGCTGGATAATTTATGGAAAATTTGAATTTGATTGAATTTATTTACCTACATGTAGGATAGTTTAGTAAAAAGCATAGCTAACCTATGAAAAAGACATAATAAAGTTCATCGTTTCTTATTAGTTTTTTTAATAATATGACAACATTTGTGTCTTCTTTGTTGTTCGAGTATTTAAATAAAATCTAGCCTTGGCAATTTTCGCGCTTTCGCCTGCCTTGAATATAGCAAAGCACTTTCGATATATTTATATTTAATCGATGTTAAGAATCGGCTAAGCCTAGCAAAAGCTGTCATCTTCGCTCACATTGTTCCATCGCTTCTATCGTATTTAAAACATACAAAATTTCTGTGAACTCAAGTTATAAATCAGACAACAACTATCACTCGAGTTCAAATATCGTCATGTTTCTCGATGCCTTTGGAGCACCCAAGGATGTGACACCGGATAATCTGCACGAATATACGTATGATCTGGTAAGCTCTAGTTGATTTCTGCGCAGCCAGCTGACAGATTTGTGCGGCATAATTTCCAGCACGGCGTTATGCTGCTGACATCGGCCGATTATGAGGTCTATATACCGCCGCGTTGGCATGGCACCGTCTATAGCACAGAGGAGTTGCTGGATAGCTATCGCAAGCGCTTCAAGGTGAGTCCTGGATTTATTCTAAAACCGTTTTCATATTTATTGACATGCCTACTCTTCCACGCTCAGCCCGATTCCACGCTGTTGACCTTTCACGCCCTGGAACCCTATGAGCCGGAGCTAATCTGTTGCGAGCGCTGTGTGGTGGAGATAACCGTGTTGCCGGCGGGCCAGACCCTGCACACGGGCACCGAGATTGTCGTGTTTTTGGTCAAAATATACGAGGTGAACACACTGATCACCAAGGAATTGGGCACCGAACTCAATTTCTTTCCGAGCAATCATCACTATCACGTGCGCATCATGAACGAGGGTATTGACATACTCTACGTGGACGACAAAATCTATTCTGGCCAAGTAATCAGCGGCGTCAGCTATCAGCATCAGTGCGTCCAGAATCTGCTTAAGAAACTGCAGCCGTTGGGCGTGAAGAGCCTATCCGGCCAACAGCTGCCGGATCAGCTAACTAACATGTGCCGCAAAGTGGATGCCGCCCCCAAAAAATAATGCTTCTACACTCTCTACTACTAATACACTCAGTAAAAATGGATTTTTCATTATTGAATATCCCCGTGTTTCGAATTGGTTCAATCTGTTGGCAATGCATTAGGCACAGCTGACTAAATGAACTGTCAACGTGCCTCTCAATCATTTTTAGTTATTCTCAGTTTCGCTTTAGCTCCACAATTATTTAATATTCACATTATTTTTGGCCTGTATGCTGCAAATGTTTTGGCATATTTGGAGTATTCTCATAATCTATTTTTCTACATATTCGCCAGAGCCTTTCGATTGGGAGCAACATTTTAAAATGTGTTGGTTTTGAATGGGTTTCTTTTCTCGGACTTACATAAAAATTTAATCTTGATAACTGCATATTTTATGATAGGATTGAAGCCTCTAATAAAAATATGTATTTAATATTATTTTTTATTAAAAAATATCAAAATTTTGAATTTTTTTTTTTGATATTGCGAACCATTTTATTTGGCTTATTTTGAAGATATTTGCTATAGCTTATTATTGTTGGAAAGCCTATAGATGTTGTAAACATTTAACTCTTTACATATTGTAAAGAAACTCGAAAATTTCATAGAATTTCGACCAAAACTCTTCAGCCTTAAAAATAAATATTATAGAAATTCACCAAAGTTTGTCGCGTAATTTATGTAATTTCGTAGCCTAACGAGTTTCTCCTTTAAATCAACAAGTTTGGGCGCATTTCTCCGACTGTGAAACGAAAACATTGGAATACTTGGTGAATTCGGGGCGTTTCACACTATTGTCCATTATGTAAAGTGTGGCTGGGCCCCTTTTAAAGTTCCCCCATAGATTAGTATTCATAACAAAATGTCATATATATAATACATATTTTGCTGTGCCATGGACAAATCCCTGGGGCAGTCCGCTGCGTGACATCTTTGGTTTCATTTTGTTTGTTTTTGTTTTTTATTTTCGGTGTCCCCCTCAGTCCTTCGGTCCGCACAGAAATAATCTTCTTTTGGTCTTTTCAATGCGGCCTTTGGCTATTTTATGGCTTTGCAATCGTTCTGTAACTGTGCCTGGAATATCTAATGGATGCGTGCAACTAATTGAGTTGCCTCCTTGCGCTGCTGACTGCTCCTGGCAAAAGGATTTGCTTTCGCTATTGTGGATTCATGTTTGCATTTTGGCCAACCTTTTTGCATAAATTCATTTTTGGCCAAAATGGCTTAGTCTTTAATGGAAATGGTCACAGGGATTTGCAGCAGTAGTGCGGGGACTCCAACAAAAATAACATATCAAGAGGTTAAAAAGTCATTTAGAAATGAATAGAAAAGTATGCATACAACTCTCCGCTTAAAGTTCGGCTTGGAATGGAAGTAAAAGGGAGATTTTCTGAAAGTTTAACAGAATATAACAAATTTTTTTTTATAGAGAATTTTTGTTTATATTTTAGATTAGTCGCAACCTTTTGACTATAACAGGAATGAGGACATTAAATCAGACTTCCAATTTTTGGATTATAGTCAAGTGTAAATGTTTATACTTAGTTATAATTGAGTGTATTTTATATTCAGGGAATTTATATCCATCTAATGGAATGGCCAGCGTGGTGAATCCTACTCAGTCCCTCCTGGTAGCGCATTTAGATGTCTTAAATCGACAACTCTTACATCGTGTCGCATCAAATGATATCCGATTAATTTGGTCCCCCATTTTACCAACACGTAGATTTCTTTCAGTAACCAAGTTCCTCATCTAGCAAGAAAGGCCAGATATTGTTCTTGCAACTCTTAACTGGCTGTCCCGAATACTCATAAGTGGGGCTCGTGATGCAGTGCCTCACAGTTGGATTCTATAGCAACAAGTGGGAACAACAATTGTTATCGAAAGGAGGATATATCGAAAGAATAACGAATGATATTTGTGGCCTCATCGATATCGATATCTACGTAATAAATTTAGTTCCGTTCGCAGCTGCAGTCAGTTGTCTGAGAAAATAAAATGTCTGAAAATGAATACAGACGCAGTCATATAGAGTTGACAGATTAACATCTCAACTACATATTAACATCGTCTTCAACAAGCTCGGCTAGCTTTCAATGTAATTTGGGCCTTCACTTCCAATTCTGATTGCTGGAACACCTTCAAGTAAATATTTCTGGATTGGTAAGTTAAGATATTTTAAACGAGCTTCTGCTCCAATTACATTCTTGTGTAAATGAGCTGTTTGCCTGAGAACTAACAGCACAAGTTCCCAGTAAGAAATACCAGGTCCAAGTTTCGGCTGGATAGCTCATAAATTTGTACAGCACATACTCGTATGACAACTTAAGTGCGGTCAATGTTTGGGGTGCTTTCCATTAGGAAAACAATTACAGACAACGACCACTGACAGCCACAAAAGCAGTGCGTGGCTGTTACCAGGACTCCAGGACACCCAGATACTTCCCGATGCCACCCCGAGATAGTCGCTGCGGCCGACATCGTCGTCGTACATTCTCCTTGTACCAGTGCGAAGATAGCATTCAGCGAGTTCATGGCGGGCTCTGGTCATAAATTACGAATATGTCATCGCTGGCCAGCACTTGGCTGTGTCTATTAGCAGCCTTAGAATGTCCGAGTTTGACAGTGCTTAGGCTTAGTTTGGGGTTTGCTCTGGCGTTGGGTCTAAACCCGTTTGCTCGTCCTGCATGTCCCTTCGAAGGCGGCTCGTTTATCAAGTGCAGCCAAGCGCGACAGCTGCCAGCCCACCCACAGGGCGCAGTCTAAACGGATTTTAAAGCAACGATTGAGTTATGTTCGTGGATTAGAATGCCATATTCGCTGTTACTCTGCAGATAGCAATTACATAACTACGGTTAGATATCTATCACAGTTGTTATATTTAAATAGCGACATTATTTTGGGTTATTTCAAATAAATTATAACCAACAACCATCAGCTTTTGACACCAAAATAGCAAGTTTTCTGCATAGCTAGTATAATAACTTTCCCACTATAGAGCATTTAAAAGATTTCAAACGATTTGCTCCCTTTTTCGAAGTTTAATCTTGTTGAGAATTACAAGCTTAAAGCAACGAAAGCGAGCATAACCAAGTCTATCTCAGGGGTTTTCCCCTTCTAATATATAATCGCATTCATTTTATTTATGTTTGATTTCTTTGTAAAGTTTTTCCTGAGTATATTAAAAATCGCGTAAATTGTCAAAGTGAGTTTCTGAAAAGGTATTTAGCAGGCCGAGCAAAGCAACTTCGACACCACAGTTGAGTCTAGCTGGATCCATCCGTTCAACTACAAAAGCTTGAGACTTGAAATTTTTGTAAAATATATTTTTCTATAATATACGAAGAAGGAGTCTTTGAAATAGTTATTTAGGAATAGCTCGAAGATTATAGAAGCTAGATTCATCAAAACATACCATGTTTAGGATTTCTTATAGCATAGATTTGTATGTAGGTTCTCGTATGGTATATTGGAACCTCTCCCCGTTCCAACCAAAATTCAAAGAAATAGTTGGGCATTCCAGACATGCATGCTTAATTTGGATACATCAAATTGCCTGTTTTAATTTAACTTAATTAATTCTATGCCCTTGAGAATTGCTACTTAGTAGAAATTGTTTTTATACTGTTTTGATTTCCAGCAATTTCCCTATAAATATATCACCAGTAATTGCCTTAAACAATTTAAATCGCTTCGACTGGTCGCCCTTTGGCCATGCCTGTCATTCCTATGTCAGGCAGTTACTCCACATAAGATTAGCCGCTTTCTGGGCGGGGGGGCTGCAAATAAATTCTAATGCTCAAACATAAATTATACACACAAAGTGCCGGAGCGACGGCCGTAGAAGGAGTTCCAGTTTTACGCTCACGTAACGCGCTGGGCCTGGCGTCACATGTGTGTCTAAGTGATTTTCAATAAGTTGGCAGCAGTTTTGGGCCGGGGGGCGGGTCAAAGTTTTTGGGGCACGATTTTTCACAGCTACAGATGTCTATATTCGTGCGGCAGGCAAAACGCAGAAAGTGGCATAATTTATGGCCCGTAGACTCTGGTGAGGGAGGGCATGTGTGCGATTCTAGCGAATTTTCGCAAGCGTCAATAATGACGAGCGATTTCTCATAGCCAGCGCCACTCGTCGCACTCGGTGGGCGGGCAGCGCTCTCATTTTGCCAAAGCACCAGCCATTTGCAGCAGCTGCGACCTTTGATATCCACAGCCAAATTCCCACACACACAGTCGGTGGCACAGCTCCACGTTCCTATCCTGTCACGAGGCACGTAAAAACAAACTTGATTTTCGGCCATCAAAAACGCCATCAGTCTTCTCGATGTCTGACAAATGTTTTCTTTGACTTTTCCTTTTCCCCCCGCCGTCTCATACGCTGTCCCTCTTCAGCAAATCGGAGACGTGCTCGCTGCATTTTCATTTCTTGTCATATTTCTGGGAAATTATTTTTTAATCACAGTTCAGAATGTCGCACGTGAATTTTTCTAGTTGCCTTTATATTATTATAAATATTTATTTAAAAATTCAATTTGTATTTGTCAAGGTGCATGTCCTCCATGGTCAGTTTATGCTTTCTGCTATTAAGCACAAAAAATTATAATATAATAAGAGTTCATTCAAAATTCTCAGTAGTGTGTCTTTACTGGACATATAGCAACCATTTCTAGACTAATTTAAGTATCAGTTTCCACACGCGTACAATGTATGTGAATTGGTACACACACACACACACACACACAAACACACACACTCACGCATACATAAACAAAATCCAAAGTCATCTAAACGACATACTGAAAAAAAATGTTGCTGCTTGGCAGTGGGTAAAAGTTTTCTCATTTGAGATATTTGCAGCTGGCTAGCTGGACGGGCTTTGGCATTAACGCAATCGAAGGGCATTTTTGGCCAAGATACTTGGCTTAACTGGGTTCGGTTATGGCCGCCAGACGCTTATGGTAAATGCCGCAAAATGGCAAGCAAATCAGCGCCAAACGACAGCGCAAACTAAAAATTGCAATTGTGACAATGGTGACAATCTGCAGGCGACAGGCGAGCACAGGAGGCGACAGAGCCAGGCGGCCGGCAGCTAGACAAACAGACGGCAAATACAAACCCCCTGACGCAACCGCCCTCCCGACCCCAGCAGCCATACGCGGGGACGTCTTCATCTCCAGCTTGAGCTGCGACAACGTCAAGCAAACGGCGACACTTACAATCAGTATGAAATTTACGCGATTTTCATTGCGGCAAATGGTTCGTTTTTGGTATTAACATTTCTTGCCAGCAACGCGGATTGGATCGGGGGTGCTGTGGGTACAGATGATGCAGGAAATGTTGGCCAGAGTGCGGGGTATGCGATGCATAGAAGCTGTGCCAATTCTCATATTTGTATGCTCTTTGGGAAGAGTTTGTACACTTGAGCATTCGGCTTAGCGACAGATAAAACTTTAATTTAGAAAAAACAACTCAAGAAGAGATTATTAAATATTGCTTTTACTGGTTCTGCTTGTAAAATAAAATAAATATAGGTATATATAAACCAGAATCCCTTGAGTTCAGTCTTCGATATTAACAATCAACTCTAAATGTGGATGTTTTATCAGGAGGTAATGATATTAGCTAATAACCCATGAAAGCACATGAAAGCTTTTGTCTAATAAAGCTTATATTTGGCTTTAGTCTAATAAAACTTGAAATTTGCAAAGAAACACAATCGATGTTAGCTTGAAAAGCACATGAAAGCTGCGTTTTAATCAAAAGCTTACTAAGCGTAGAATTTCTATGCGTTGCTGCGATTAACTGTGAAAGCAGCGAAAGCGCTTGACAGCTTTTGCTTATAAAGCTCAAGTTTTTTTAAAGAAACACAACCAGCAAGTCGGCTTAAAAAGCACAGCTTGTTTTTTTTATTGAAGCCTAATTTGCCAACTAAATTAACAATGCGATAAGTTAAGGGTATTCATATGTCGTTGTGTCGTTTCTAATTTCCGTTTCTTGTTATTTTTGCCGCTGAGTTTTTCTTCTTAGCACGCCATAACCAACAACAGCAAACAGCTCGCGACTGCCACGGGCCAAAAGTGGCATCAGCTGCACTTGGCGAGGATATATCCTGAGCCGCTTCCTGCCGCCTTCCCCCTACCACCACACGCCTCCAACTTCTTTCTATCTGGCTGTGCACGCACGCTGACTGACTTGGCGCTCGGTGGCATAATGCAATAAGCGTAGCCAACGATAGCGACGACATCCTCAGCCTCATCCTCGTGCTCGTTCCCGTCCTTGTTCGCGTCCTAGTCCTCCGCTAACTTTGAGCCTTACAACAAACAACAAACAAGGAGCTGCCAGAAAGGCGCTGCGGGTAGTTGCTTGTGGGTGGGGCAGGGAATGGCGCGCATGTGTGCCAGACAGGTTATGCGCTATAAAAAATTTAAGAAATTGCCGCCAGTGGCTGCCAAACGACAATACTTTCGAGCATTGCACAAATCAAAATACTTTCAGGTTCTTCCACTTTAGCCTTTGTTGTCTGCTTCTTGTTCTTGCACCCCACAACCCACGCGCCACACGGCAGCAAGTTCCGCAGAACAACTGATGCCCAACCAAGGGGCAACAACAAGGTGCTAAATAAATAATGTATTAAGCATTGCCAGCATCAATAAGATTGGGTTTTTGCTTTGTTTTAAAAAAAGAATTTTTATTCGTTTAGAATATAAGTTAAATACAGTGATAGCTTCAATGAATATACAAGGGGCGACCGCGCCGGGTAGTCCGGTTATGGGAGCTTTCACTGCAGGAATATATTATTTTGAATGTTAACTTAATAAAAGTGCTTAAAACTAAGAGCCTATAATTTGATATAAATACTATCTACAATCAGCTTAAGGTTTATAGATTTTTGAATTTTGAGGTAATCGTTTGTCGATTTAAACATTTAAGGAAATATTTTTAAATTATTTTCTAACGACCATGGAGGAAATATGGTATATAGTAGACTATTATTGTAACAAATAATTTGTAATACAAATAATTATTATTTAATCTTTTATTACCTCTGATATTGTATAAAATATGATACTTTGCATCAAATTCAATTCAATGCAAGCAGTTCTATTTAAAGCTCAAATATTCCAACCGTCCATGTGAAACCGTTCAAAGACCCTGTGACAGGACATCCAAAAGCGCATCGCTGTGTATGTGTATGCGTGTGTGTGCGTGTCTGTGTGAAATCCGAAATTGCGTCATGTTGTGTCATTCCCAGGCTCAGCGACTGTGCGCAGCTAAGCCCAAAGGAACTGGGTTAAAGGTCATTATGCAGTGAGTGTCCAAGCTCCTGCCGCAATGCTGTTTAGTAGTTGCTCATTTGGCATAATCCTTGAATCCTTTGGCCGTCTCAACTGTTGAATGGACGGTAGCTGCAAGTAGAAGAAGAGCTGCTGCTGCTGCTGCTGCTGCTGCGGGCATAACAATAATAAACTTTAATTCAATTTGTTAGCGAAATTTTAAAAGGCTGCAGCCGGTCAATTAAATGGCCGCACGCACGCATCCTGCGGCCAGGACACTGATTTCTTTTTTAATCAACAAAAGAGGCAGAGAGAACGAGAGGGGGGGGGGGGGTGAGCGGAGGCGGCGAGTGGGCTAGAGATAGCCATATAAATAAAATTACATGGGACAAAATGCCCATAAAGCGCATAACCGCAAAATACACTTAAAATGGAGGCAAAATGATTGAATTGTGTGCGAATGTCCGAGAGTGTGTATGTGTGTTGGCATGCATTTATTGCAGATGTATTTGTGTGTGTATGTGTGTGTGTGCGTGCGCGTGCTTGCATATGCCAAAGCTGCAGCTCCATAGCTGCCCGGTTGGTTGGCTTATTGCATCGGTTTTGCAGTCGTGTCGGCTGCCTTTGATAAAATTATCCCCTGCCATCCCCCCATCCCCTGTTTCAAAACTCAAACATCCGTTGTGTGTACATATTTTAAATTTAATTACTACACGCTGCAACAACAGCGCCAAATCCAAGCAACCAACCAACCGTCCATCCATCCATCCATCCATCCAAGCAGATCAACCTACCCATTTACCTGTACGCCCTCCGACTACCCCGCAGTGCCCGCACCCTTACTCATTTCAGAGATCCTTTCATTTGTCGCAATGGCTCAGCTCTGGAGCACCATAAATTTCCATTCCAAAATAGTTTGCAGGCCATTCAGATCTGTGCTGTCCACACACACATGCGAGGGCTGCTCGAATATATTTTATTAAATTATAGAGCTATACAATTTATTTTAAGAAAATCTCAAAATGTTAAAAATCGGTAAAAATTAAGTCGCATTCATTTTGATTTATATAAATATTAAATATTTTTCTTTGACTTCATTTAAATAAAAATCTCGAGATAAATCTTTTTAGATTTTAGAACCATGCATAATTGGTTAAGAAAATATATTGGGAATGTGTAATAAAAGATTTTTAAATACATGGTGTTATGACAATATAATATAAATAAATATGTATAGTTTTGGAAGTAAAAATTTGAATTCCATTAAAATTCGACAATATATTCAATTTTCCATAATTGGTATATGTTATTTTTAATGTATATATATATTTTTTTCAACAAACCTTTCAAGCCTTCCACTTAAATAAATATATGTATGTAAGCCAGTTTGCCTGGGCCATATGTGAATGCCTTCCCGAGTGTTTCGCCCTTTGCCGTGGGCGCATTTTTGTACATTTAACTCAATTTGTGGCTTACATTTAATTAATTTAATAATACGAAAATGTATTATGTATACATACATTTTTTTTAAATAACCGCAGCACAACAATTTTCTCTCTGTGGCTGGGTGAATGTGTGAGCTAGTGCAGGTGTGTGTGTGTTTGTGTGTGTGTGTGTGTGCTCCAGAGATTTCAATAAATAATGGCCAAGACGACCGCTAAGCCGTTCTATAAGGATTTCATACGTTCACACGCAGTTGCAGTTGCAGCACAAAGCGCCGCACAGATGGCGCCAGTGCCAAAACGATTGTTCGTTGCCAATAGATGGCGCTGCAAACACATTCCACATGTTAGCAAAAGCTTTGGTTCTATGTGGAAGCCAATTGATATGCGCTGCTTAATCATAAGAGAACCCTAAGATTTGTTGTTTCATAGATAATGTAGTATTGGGTGTGTTAGATAAGCATTTCAAGAGTTATTTGCCTTTACGAAAAAAATAATAAACGGTGACTAATTTTACCATAAATCAGAAATTTTGATTATGAGGTTAAAATCATAGAAAAATTGAGTTTTCAGTAGACAATATTTTTGATAAAAGCATATATTTTGCAACTGGCAGCTATAAATCAGTAGCTTATATTATATTTAAGCGCTGATAAGCGCAGATATAGTGATTCATTATTGTTAAAAATGTATGCTTAATTTTTACTTGTTAATAAATTCTTCCAACATTAATTTTTTAAACTAAAATGGTACTGAGACCATCAAATACTGCAAAAAAAAAAATTACAGTTCGTTTACTTTTGACTTGTAAAGTTACAATGAACTTTACGGTACATTTTCAGGTTCATTAACCTGAGCAACTCGCTGGAATTATGTTTAAAATTAAAATATATATATTAATCATATATTAATTATAATATATATATATGTTAACTATATAATTAATATATATTTTTAATCTAGCAGATCTTTTGTGTGGTCTTTCATATATAAATAAAAATGAAATTAATATGCCTTCAGCTTGTAGACTGACTGTCATCTGATCCCTGAGCTGCATATTCGAAAGATTTAATTTTTTTTATTCGCACCCATATATTTTGTATATACTTAGTTATGCAATCTAATTGAGTTGCTCTTGATATTGTGATTGTTTTTGGTTTTTTGTTTTAATTATTTTTATTGATTCGGTGAATCATGAGCTAGATAAGCGGAGTAAAAGCGTCGCGTGCAGCGAGTGTAACCAGAACATTGAGAGATCCACTTATAACGCCCAGCCAACCCCCTCGCAGCTTTCAGCCCTTCAGTTCGGATCGTCAACATTTCACTTTTCATTTGTTTACACTTGAACAACAAAGTAGCGCCGGCGCAGTGGAAAAAAGCTTTGGTGCCGTCAAGCAAAAAGAAGCAGAACACTAAAAACAAAAAAGGCAACAACAAACCGACAAAAAGCTCAAACAGATGAATCTATAAATGATGCACTGCAGCCGCATGAATGTCAGTACTGAACGAACGAGCTGAGTGAGAATACAACGAGCTGAAATACTCTTCCAATCACATATTACAACGTGCATAACACTTAATCGAAAGCAAATCCTAGCGATTCGATAATAATGCGTCAATCTATCAGGTAATTATATAAAGCATATAAGTACATACATACATACCTCCCCCCTCCACCACATTTTGGAATGTGAAAACTAATTTAATTCGCTTGACTCTTGACATTTTCTCCTTGTTGTTTTTGTTGTTGCAGTGCCTCATTCTGGCTGCTCACATTTGTGGCCTTAAATGGAGTCTGGGCCCAAGTGCCCTTTCCCGGCCGGTGTCCAGAGGTTAAGATTGTGGACACTTTTGACTTGGAGGCGGTAAGTACCACACAATTGTCAACCACTTGAGCACTTCAACCTGTCCCAAAATTAATCAAATGTAACGCTTTAATTAATTGTGCCAAAGCAAATCATCAAGTTGGCAAATTAGTTTTCTGCGAATGCTTATCTTGAGTTACATTCTTGACAATTTCGTTGTTTTGCCCATTTTTAATTGAAAGTCATGATGAACATGTTTGTTACTTGGCTACTTTTGAAATATCTTTTAATTAAATTTTTTTTATTTGAACTTGATCAAATTACCACTTCAAGAAAGCAGCAGAAGGCAAGATATAATATTATGATTTATTTGATATTTTTCAACTAATTGATTAAATATAAAAAACAAAAAGATTAAGATCGAGATCTGCTACTCGGGTTGATTGTTTTTGGGACTTGATATATAATAAAAACAATATATTAAATATATGAAAATAATAAATAACTAATTTAACTTTCCTATGCCAAATTTACTCTCAAAAAATCAAAAAATTTTTTATTTTATAATTTAATGTTCAATAACTCAAGTAAATCAAATAGAGTTTTATAATATTTTTTTTATTAATGTTGATCTAATTAGTTCCTAAAAATCTGCGGCAGACTGTCCACTTAATTATGACAACTATTTATAAGAAGTCTCTGAACTTTAATTAATTGCCAAAAACTATAAGATATTTGATAACAGAAATCAAAACATGTTGACCATAGCTGTTATCAATATTTTAGCATAGATTAGATAACAGCTTGACATATGGCTTTATAATCTGTTATTATTATCTATTAATCAGAATTGTTGTTGAACACGTTTCGCCAAATTTCAAGTATTTTCTGGAATGTCTCATGACTAAACAGCTGCGCTGCCATTGTAAATCTTTAACAGCTCATTAACTCAACTTGTTAATATGTTTTTTTTTTGTATTTTTGTTTTTCAGTATATGGGCGTCTGGTATGAGTATGCGAAGTATCCATTTGCCTTTGAAATAGGCAAGAAATGTATTTACGCGCGCTATGAAATCACCGATAACAGCACAGTATCTGTACTGAATGCGGCCATCAATAAACTGTGAGTAGTTCAGCTTATAGTTTTTAGAATACATCTAGAAATTTCTTTATACCCCGCACCTACAGCACCGGAAGTCCATCGAATGTGACGGGCACGGCTAAGATCATTGCACCCGGGCAATTGGCCGTGACCTTCTCCAAGAATCGTAAGTAAATGCAGCCGTGTATATGCATCTGCATCTGAATCTTTATCTATATTTGTATCTGTAACTTTCAGAACAAGCTAATAGGGCCAACTATCTGGTACTGGGCACCGATTACGAATCGTATGCAGTTGTCTATAGCTGTACCAGCCTCACCCCCCTCGCCCATTTGAGTAAGTATGCGGAAGCTTAGGCCAATTGGCTGGGCACGTCCCGTCTTGGCCTTGGCCAATTTGGCATGCAAACGAGAAATCAGTTATTGCATTTGGCATAATTAATGCAACTCCATAATTAATTGCATTATGGTCAGCCAGGGACACATTGGCCAGCACGTTAATTACAATCGTATGAATTTGCCATTGCAGAAATCGTCTGGATATTGACACGCGACCGTGAGCCCACAAAGGAGACAATCGAAACGGCCTATAAGGTGCTGGATGACAATAAGATAACCCAATCTGTGCTGATCAATACTGTCCAAAAGAACTGTCCCGAACTGGAGAGCAATGGCACAGCTTCAGCTGAGGAGAACATATTTGTCAGCAATGCATTGCCGCAGGCAATTGAGGCAGCATGAGATTGGCTCCGGCGCTTCAACGAGCGTCTCTTCGATATATTTATGAACTTCTTAAATAACTAAATGCAACAGTTTATAGCAGCTAAATACTTATATCCTTAATATATACTCAGAAAGAACTATAAATTGATTTAAAAAATGCAGAGTATGTTAGATATTAATGGCATAATTGTTTACTAGCAGAGAGTTTCGAATGTTCAGATTATATTGTATATACGTTCTTGTATAATAAATGAAAAAATACCAAAAACAAGTTGAACAATATGAAAAAATATTATTTTAATTTAAAAAAAAAAATACACTATATATTGTAAATTAAAATAACTATTCATGTTGAAATTGCAAACATACAACTTTGAATGAAATTGAAAATTCTTTTTATTCATTATTTTTTTTAGATATATGCAGATGTTTATTGATTTCTCTATATATTATTATATATATATATATATATAAAGATACATGTATTAATGCGAAGATTTATTACAAGCTTAATGCATTCTCTCTAACGAATCAATATTGCAGGCTAAGACCATTACCAATGCAATTTTGTAGAAACTGCAAAGGGCTCTTGTTTCTGTCAATCTTTTCGCAGTTCAGACTATAAAATATGTTCAACCCACGAATAGGAGTGTATGTAATAATATTTAAGATACTATTATATTACAACTATAATAATAGTTCCAATTACGAGCAGCTTTGGCATATTGATGCTCTTGTTCGGCATCCGCGCGATGGCATTGGAGGTATTTGATGGTGCATGTCCATCAAACATGACAGCCGTTGGTGATTTAGATATGCAAAGATACCTGGGCAAATGGTACACGCACTCAATGTATCCATCCCTTTTTAAGAAAGTCACCAAATGTCGATCGATCCAATTTGATAAGTTGCCCAATGGTAAATTTAGCGCAAAAATGACGGAGCTACACAGCATGTAAGTTCGTTTAATACAAACAAACACTTGTTAAGACTTAAATGAAGCGAATTATAGAAAGGAGACTTTGGTCATCAAAAAAGCGGATATTGATTCCGTGGAATCAAAGGCTGGCAAAATCAGATTGAAAACATCAGCCCCTGGTATGTAGAAACTTTGACATCTTTAACTATATATTCAGTAGAAGATGATATAATCGTCCTTTATTAGCCTTTGTTGGCGGCGAGGAGATGTATGTGCTGGTCACTGACTATGATAAATTTGCTATTCAGTTCTTGTGCATTGACGCCAAAAGCATTTTTAACTTGCGTAAGTCATTTCATCAAGTTGCCTAAAACGACTGCGTCCTGAACCCCTTCGTTTTCAGAATATGCTGCCATACTGACACGCCAACGGTCACCATCGCAGACCGTAGTATTCCTGGCTCAACAACTGGCCCAACAAGCTGGCATTCGAATTGATAAACTGAAAGTCGTTTCTCAAAATGGCTGCCCACCCGATACATAACAGATTCTATATACATTAACTGGGGTTTATTTTATACCATTGAAAGTATAATCAAAAAATCATATTAAATATCATTGAATCAAATTAAATGTCAATTGAAGTAATATATTTACTTTTGAAACACATAGTTTAAACTAGGTAAATAGAACATACTTCTGACTAGATTATTCATTGGGGTATGAACATAAATTTTTAAATATCTTGAAATTAGCCACACTTGAATAACTGCGAATAATCCATTCAACTATATTCAAATACAATATAATAGTCTGATTGGTCACGGTCTTGCAGATTTGTTAGAATAAATTGACACTTTTAATGAAGTCATGATTAACATGTTTCTTACTTGGTTATTCATCAAATATCTTTGAAATAACATATAGCATCGAGAAAATATTTTATTTTTAATTTAATGTTTAATGTTTAATAACCCAAGTAAATCAAGTTTTATAATATATTTTTTATTAATGTTGATCTAATAAGTTTCTAAAAAACTGCTGCAGACTGTCCATTTAAAAGAAGTCTTTGAACTTTACTCAATTATCAAAAACTATAAGATATTTGATTACTGAAATCAAAACATGTTGACCATAGCTGTTATCAATATTTTAGCAATGATTAGATAACAGCTTGATATATGGCTTCCTAATCTGTTATTATTATCTATTAATCAGAATTGTTGTTGAACACGTTTCGCCGAATTTCAAGTATTTTCTGGAATGTCTCATGACTAAACACCTGCTTATTTGTTAGATATATACATATATATATAGATATAATATATATACATACCTATATATACACACATATATATATATATATATATATATATATATATACATGTATTAATGTGAAGATTTATAATAAGTTTAATGCATTCTCTCTAACGAATCAATATTGCAGGCTAAGAACATTTCCAATGCAATTTTGTAGAAACTGCATATGGCTCTTGTTTTTGTCAATCTTTTCGCAGTTCAGACTTCGAAACATGTTCAACCCACGAATCGGCGTGTATGTAATCATATTTAAGATAATATCATATTACAATTTACTAATAGTTAAAATTCGGAGCAGCTTTGGCATATTGATGCTTTTGTTCGGAAGTAGCGCTATGGGATTGGAGGTATTTGATGGTGCATGTCCATCAAACATGACAGCCGTTGGTGAATTCTATATGGACTACTACGTGGGCAAATGGTACACGTACTCAATGTATCCATTCCTTTATAAAAAAATGAACAAATGTCGAACGATCAAAATTGATAAGTTGCCCAATGGTAAATTTCACGAAACAATGACGGAGCTACACAGCTTGTAAGTTGGTTTAATACACACAATCACAAGCTAAGTGTCTTAAATGAAGAAACTTATAGAAAGGAGACTTTGATAGTAAAAAAAACGGATATTGATTCCGTGGATTCAAAGGCTGGTAAATTCACATTGAAAACATCATCGCCTGGTATGTAGAAACTAAGACATCTTTATCTATGTATTCAGTAGAAGATAATATAATCTTCCTTTATTAGCCTTTGTTGGTGGCCTGGACATATATGTGCTGGTCACTGACTATGATAACTTTGCTATACAGTTCTTGTGCATTGATTCCAATTACGTTATTAACTTTCGTAAGTCATTTCACCAAGTTGCCTGAGACGGTTGCGTCCTGAATTCCTTCGTTTTCAGAATATGCTGCCATACTGACACGCCAACGATCACCATCGCAGACCGTTGTATTCGAGGTTCAACAAATCGCCAAACGATTAGGTATACATATTGATAAACTGAAAATCGTTCCTCAGAATGGCTGCCCACCCGATGCATAACATTAACTTGGGTTTATTTCATACCATCATAAGTATAATCATATTTAATTTATTTCAAATGTAATCAAATCAAATGACACTTAAAGTAATATATTTACTTTTGAATCACATAGTTTCAATCAAAACTTTGTATTAGCTTGGAATATTTTCACAAAATTTTCTATCAAATATTTTCACACATATTTTCGATCACATATATATATTAACTCAGAGCGCGAAACACATCTTGCTTTCAATTATTCTTAAGAACTGACCATACTCAACAATATGCTATTGTGCTTAAAAACTATAATGGCCAATAATGTTTTATTAGCTTAGCTGCGACTAGTCGGCGACTGTCCGAGGTTCGAGTGGTTTGTAAAAAATTCTTAAATGACGCGATTATAGTGAAACATAACATAAGAACCGGTTTAACAAACAAATTTGCACAATTATACACATAATTTGAGTTCTATGGACTTTAAACTAAACCCAAACTGGTTTCTAGAACTGATGCATTGCTAGCCAAATCATGAGCTAGAGAATTTTGAGCAATAGAAGGTTATGATGTTTCTTGTCAACATTTTTTCCCTAGCTGTGAGCAATTATAAATCTTAACTGCAAGGCCTTACGCTTTATAGAAGAGACGAACACTTAATTACTAAATATTATAGTTTGGAAGTAAATTGAGAACTAATCATAACTATTAAGTTATATATGAAACAATTCGTATAGAAACCTAAATTGTACTTTTAGGTATTATATGACATGACATAGTCGAAGAAAAACTAAAGAGAAGAAGAATTTTATTTTACAAATTTAGTGCTGCGAGTTGTTGTCTCTAAGCTGCTTATTTGTTTGAGTTTGGCAAGGTTTTTGCTTATTATTATTTTTAGTATGTGCGGTAAATAAAACAAATGTTGAACAACATAAACAAACATAAATCACAAGCCGCAACAGCCATGACCGGAATATATAACTCCCTCTCCAACTCCATTTCTCTACGAGCATCTCTCTCCGTTTTTTTTTTTTTTTGTTTTTATGTTCTCAGTCTGTGCTCTATCGAAAAGGACAATTGCGAAATTAAACAGCGAAAAGGCAAGAGAATCGTCCTTGCCTAGAGTGGCATAACAAAAACCCAAGCGCCCGATGGGCAAATTTTATGGTACAGCGATTTTAGAATTTGTACTATATGCATCCATCTATTTATTTTATTTTTGTTCTTTTTGTTCTCTTATTTTTGAGCTTGTAGTCGCCTTACAGCGCCTGCATGGGCTGGAGTCAGACTGGGAGTCGTGCTCAGAGCCAGCCAGAGATGAGGCTAGCGATAGAGTTGGAGTGCGAGCAAGTTTTGAGGGACTACAAACTACTCGCTGTGCATACAAAATTTATTTTGTAAACAAAGTAAATGCCATTACAAACAAATTGGACTTTGTGCCATGCTTTTTGTACTTTGTTGCGGGCTCTTGCATTTTTGGCCACGATCTAAAGCTGAAGCTGGAGCTGGTGCCACCGTTGGGAAATCGCTCAACTGCGCCTCGGGGGGCGCCCATGAGCCCGAGACTGTGCTGTGCGTGATGCCTCGACAAGGATGTCTGACTGCCGGCCCCATCTGACATTCGAGACCTCGATGAGCGATAGATAGTGTGCGGTCAGACAATATTTATTGAGTGCAAAAAACACTCAGCATGTTGCGAGTTGCCATCAGCCTAAAAGCCAAATGAGGGTTTCTCTTTGGATCACTTAATCGCGGTTATGACATGAAATAAAAGTCATGTGTGGAGCTTTTTTTAAGAGAATAACTAAGTATGTGAATAACTGAGATGGTTCAGAGGGCTATGTGAAGCATGAATATAAAATAGATAGATTCGTCAAGCGAAGGCCTCTCCACGGATTTTTAACAAGTACACGTAATTGGCAAAGAGTTTGGACATAAGCTGTGGCTGAGCTAATCTAGGTAAGACCTTAAACTTATCTACAAACTATCTGATATTTAATTGGATATCTAAAGATTCTAGTATGTTCATATAAATTTAATCATACTCATTCAGGCGTTTAACTCAGTTTCTTATGTTTTATTGCTCGTTCTACTGAAAATATTGTATGCCATTCATATTTTTAAATAGAATTTGCGAGCTATATTAGATCCCTGGACCAAATTGGCTTCTAGCAAATATGGTTAGATAAAACCAATATATGGTGTTATACTCTTCTACCTTTTCAATCAAAGCATTATTTCATTGAATCAGATTTAAATTTTTATTATATTGTTAGAAACCAAATAAAACTAAGCCAACAAAAACTAGGTTTTGGAGAATTGTATAAATAATTCTATATAGTGAGGTTCAGCTATATATTGCCTGGTTTAAGGCTAAGTTCTTATATAAAATAAGTTGGCTATCCAGGCTCAAATCGGTTAGCTACTAAGCCGATTTGCAAGCTTGCTCAAAATTCCGCCCATGCTCCGGTTATGCGCCCAAGTAGAATCTTTAATTTCATTGCAGCTTTTGACAATTGCAGTCGAGCCACTGCAGCAGCTCTGGGAATACTGTTCTTCGAGTTTTATTACCTTTTATTGGCACTGTCTACTGGAATGTTCGGGATGCTGCAGTCAAAACCATTGACCGTTAAGCATTAATGTCCTGTGGCAGCCAAATCGAACTGGGAACTTTTACGTGTTTGCATATTTTATGGGGCTGGTCGAACTTTAATTGGAACAATACCAATAAATGCCAAATGCAGAGCGAGCCAAGAGTTTGATGTGCATTGACCGGGATTTTGCTGCTGCGCTGCGGCTACAACCAAATCCCAATGCGTCGTGGCTCGCTGCACAGCCAAATCAACTCAAGGGAACACACACACACACAAACACACGTACACACGTACAGGAAGGGTAGCCACAACAACCACAAGGATAACAACGGCTTTTAGCCGTTTTCCGCTGCTGCTGCTGCCGCCGCTGCAAGTTGCGGTTGCGGCCAGCGGCTCGCCGTAGACAACGAATCCAGTTAACAATTCAATGAACGCAATTACAAGCGACCTGGTCGGGCTCGTTGCCCTGGAGAGGGGCTGGTGTGCGGGTGCTGCTGGGTGGCTGCCACACGTTGCACGTTGCCAGGACAGCGATTAGAGACGCGCTCAAATTAAACGTTTACAACATATTGTTGCTGACCAGTCGGCCGTTCGGTGCCTGCCAGCCCGTTCCGTCGTGGCCAAAAAACGTGGCTATAAATGCTTGCCCCAAATGGTTGGCTGCATAATTTATGCGCACAATTCGTCGCTGCATTCAAATGCTCAACGTCTGCTACCCATTTTGTTGCCTTGTTGCCTTGTTTTTGTGGCAACAGCTGACGCAGCGCTTCCGATTAATTAAAGCCATTTTATTGACTGGCAGTCGCTACGTCGTTTTTGCCACTGCGGTTTTACTCGCCACTTAGCGCGTGTGCCACCAAAATATGTTCAAATTATTTTGTGGTTGGCATTTTAGGCTAGCAAAACAATTTATGCCAGAATACCCTGTAAAAATCTAAAAAAGTAACTGACAATTAACTGCCGAAACTGCTTGTCCTGAATGTCTGACCGACTGACTGATTGGTGATCAATGCACAGCCCAAATCGTAAGCGCTATGAATATTTGAATATGCATGGAAGTATGTTAGCATGTAAGTGTGTATGTTTGTATGCATGTATCATGTGTGATCTTTAATAGTATACGTTGACCAACTTGACTTCCCGCTAAGTTGCAAATTAAAAAAAAAAAATTAAAACTAGTGTTCTTCTATGCGATTCTCATAAGTTCAAGTAAACCCAATTGATTTTCATGCATTAACTAAAAGTGTTTTTGCGTGTGTTTATGTTCGTTTGTGATTATTAACAAAGTGTGAAGATATTTTGGTGCATATTTAAGTTTGTAGGTATGTATGTATGTATGTATGTATGTATGTATGTATGTATGTATGTATGTATGTATGTTTGTATGTATGTATGTACGTATGTATGTATGTATGCATGTATGCATGTATGCATGTACGCATGTACGCATGTATGTATGTATGCATGTATGCATGTACGCATGTATGCATGTATGCATGTACGCATGTATGCATGTATGTATGTATGCAAGTGTGTAAGTATGTGCATGCATATATATAATGTGCTTGCATGTGTATGTATCTTATGTTGGAGGAATTCAAAGTTACTTTTATTTAAAGATAAGTAAATATATAATATTCAATATTATATGTTCGTATTGACTTCTGCGATCTACTGATATATGTCTAACGCGTGCAGTTCGATTTGGTATGTTACCCAACACGTTGCTGCCACATGGCACTTGCCTCTTTCTGCGTGACTCCAAAAACGGCTGTCAACGTGCGGCACGTGCAGTCGTATGACGAAGTTTGTCGCTGCCACAGCGTCTTGTGGCACGCTTGCCAACTGCTTAATCAATTACGCAACTTTGTAACAACATGCGACAGCCTGAAACTGGCAGCCGAACTGAGCTCAAGACGCCCTCACACCCAAACGTGGCATGCATTAGGCTATGGCCATGGCTATGGCTAAGGCTGGGGCATAAAAAGGCAGCTATCCCGAGGCGCCACTAAATTGACAGCTGCAGCCAACACCTTCCACTTGCAGTCGCACCCGCACATGCTGCGCCACTCGCTGCTTTGGCAAGTTGGCAAAGTGTTTTAAATTGCACGTTGCAAAAGTCGAAAATAGTTTAATTAAAATGCATGTGAAGCATTTTCTTTTCAACATTTCCTTCGGCTTGCATAATGAAATTAACGTAATCTTTCAACAGCAGCCTGCCCCAGGGCAAAATGTTCAAATTGAGTTGGTCTAATTGCAGTTTAATGGTAAGCATGCCCATTTCTTTTATATTGTAGAACCTTAATGAAATGAATACCTAAATAAAAAAGCAGGCGCACATTAAAGAAGATATAGGTTATCCGGTTTTTATAAGATATATGTAATATAATGATTTCTATTATTTCCCATTACTATTATTTATACTAAGGAACTTTATTCGCAATATTTTACTTTAAATAGTTTTGCTAGATGATCTAAAGGCCAAACTATGAACAAATGCCCGAACCAAGTAAAAGCCGACTGAGATTTAACCACAGTTTAACTAAGTGAAAATTTCAGCTTCCTAGTTCCTTGGGTTTGTATGTATGTATGTTAATCGCCAATCAGTCAGTTAGTCAGGGAAAAGGCTGGGCAATAAGTTTCTTATATTTATTTAGTTTTATTTATAAATGGCATTATAAGCGCTGAAAATAAAACTTCTTTGTTTTTTTTGCCTAAAAGTGACGTTAAAAGCAAAACAGGTAGAGTGAAGGAGACAGAATAAGGGTGAGATTGAGTGACTTTCTGACTATAGAATTAGAAATGATATAGGGCTAAGGCGAGGAAGTACACTGCATACGGCGTGGGAAATGCTATTTAGCTATCGAGCAGTTTTCCGAACTACCAAGTACAAAATGAGGAGGTCACGTTATATAGTTGCTTTACTAACTGCAAACTCATGAAGCATTAACTCAGTTTTCAACATTTTAAGTTAGACAAAATAAATTCAAAAAAAACAAAAGTGAATAATTTCTGGAAAATGTTTTAGGCCAAGTAATCGCGTTATTGTAAGAAGAACGAGCCAAATATGTCAACAACTACGCCCAAGTGCTTTCAGAAAGTGACGCAGGTCATCTTTGACAACGATGGCACTCTAATGGGTAAACTATATCCGGCTCGTAAGAACTGCATTCATGTCTGATGTCTATCTCGCAGATACGGAAAATATGTACACGGAAGCGGTGCAAGATGTACTCACGCCCTATGGACAGACCTACACCTACGAGCTGAAAATGCGCTGCATGGGCAAGCTAGCGCCTGTGGCAGCCGAGCTGATGATCAATGAGTTTAATTTGCCGCTAACCGTGCCTGAGTACATGGCCAAGTTTGAAGCCGAGGTCGCTCGCCGGATATCCAATGTGGCCCTCATGCCCGGCGTGAGAGAACTGCTGCTGCATCTGTTCGAATTTCGTGTCCCAATGGCAATTGCCACCTCTTCCTTTCGGAAAACATTTAATCTGAAGGCTCGGCCTCATTGCGAGCTGATGCCCGTTTTTCATCACATCGTCTGCGGCGATGATCCGGAGCTGAAGGCCGGCAAACCTGCGCCGGATATTTTTCTGCTGGCAGCATCGCGTTTCAAGCCAAAGCCACGGCCCGAGTGCTGTCTGGTGTTCGAGGACTCGCCCGCCGGCTTGCAGGCGGGCTTAGCGGCGGGAATGCAGGTGGTTATGATACCCGATCCGCGTTTTCCGGCCGAATCCACCAAGGATGCCACACTAGTGCTCCGTTCCATGTCCGAGTTCCAACCGGAGCTCTTTGGCCTCCCGGAGTTAGACAATATCTCGAAATTTACATTTGGATAGCACTGTAAATTTAAAATATGCCTGTATAAAATTAAAACAGTAATTTGTAGGATTCGCTTGATATTTATTTTTATTTACATACAACGGAGGTTCTAAGGAATATGAAAAAGCATAGATAAAATTTATAATAATATAAAAATATATATAAATAACTAATTACATTTCAGGATTTCAATTGCTGAAATTGAGTCCGAGGCGTTGAGGACTTTAATTTAATTAAGAAATGAAAATCTAACTTGTTTTGAGCCGGCGTCTATGATTATTTTCTGCGCACTTTCGTTTATTATTATTCTTATGGGTACTTGAATTTAATCATGTAATGTGCAACACATAAATAAATAGACGCATATATATATTTTTGAGTAATATCAAGAGCCCAGTTGATATAGTCGGATGATAACCATTCTGTGATGTATATAACATACAAGCTAGTTACTCGGATCGGATCACTACATCATATAGTTATAGGAATGATCGGTCGAAAGTTATTTCCTTGTTTGGAATACTTATTTGTAAATATCTCAAGACTTATTAGTTTCCACAAAGTCCATTGTGTAAGAAATTATATTTCTATTTCGAATATCGCTAAAAAAGAATAGGTGCACAAATATTTAATCCTGAGCCAACTCAGCGAATACAAAATTTATTATTCTCTTAGCAAATATAATATATATATTGTACTATGGGAACTGTCGGTCGAAAATATAGATTTTCTACAATAGCACTTCCAAGCCACATGTCTATAAGAGTATTTAGTCTTCGGTAGTGCGTAGTTTGTTTTATTTTCTTGTGTTTTTTTTGCTTCTATTCTTTTATTCAGCTGCCCTTGAGTGCTTCCTGTGGCGTTCGTTCATTAGGCAAAACGGAAGTGGGCGGCGAATTGCAAAAAAATAATGATTCAAAAATAAAAAGAAAAGTCGCCGTCGCAGTCTAAAGAGTTAAAAGGTTTATTCACTTTACTTTTATGCGAACCGGCTAGCGGTTATGAGCCATAGACAGGGATTGAGATTGAGCTGAAGCTGGAGCCGGAGCCGGAGGCGTAGTGGCATAAGGCGCCCTGACTGGCTTGGCAGCTGCCGGCGGTCTGGTTGGAACATTAAGTAATTATAAGTTGGGACCGGGTTTTTGTTGTTGTTGTTGTTGCTCTTGTTGTTGGCAAAAGTTGCTAGTTGCAAGTTGGGCTGTGGCAGCTGTTTGCTGCATGCCGCACGAGCGACATCTTTGCACTCGAGCAGCCACACACGGCGTATGCGTAATATGCTGAATAATTAAATTGTCAACAATTGACTTTCGGCAGACAAACAAACAGACAGCAAGAAGGCAAGACTTCAGCCAGACAGTCGTTAAAATCTAGTATTTGCTTAAGCAATTAATTTTGATTTATTGTTAGGCTCATCCTGTTTTTAACGGCATTTCAATCTGGATAATCTTTAGGTAAAAGTTGAAGCTGGAAATTGGAAAATTGTCTGCAAGTGTTAAGCTTATACCTAATATACCCTAACGTGTGGCATAATAATCTTCTTTGGAACTATGGGCAGATATATAGGTTTCAAATCAATCAAGATGAATTTTAGGCATATATGAATATATACCAATTATATCCTTTAAAACATATATAACCAAAATCTGACAGTCTCAACCGTTGCATCCCTGGAGAAAAATTCGACAAGACTTTTGTTTATGCAATAGTTTTAACCAAGATCCCATTTATTTATTTTGTTCCTCAATGAAGCATTTCGATTTCGAATAAACCATTTTTATTATATTTTGTAGCTTCTACAAGAGTAAAAAGTATTCCACACACTCTTATTTATGTTTTTAATGAATTTTCTTACAATTTCCGTAATAAAACTATAAATTTGGTTGTTTAGCTTTTTTGATAAAACTTTGTTCATATATATATGTACATATATATAAAATCTAAGCTGGTTCAGTGGGTGGCTCCTCAACGTTTGTCTCCGGCGGTTCCTCATCGTCCTGTCCACTGGTTATGATCTCCTCCTCCGACTTTAAGACGATGGGTCCCTGATCCTCTGCACTTGCACGAGCCGACGGCACCGGCGGTGGTTCAGGTAAGGGTTCCAGATACGGCATGCCAAACTCCTCGGGATCGAAGTCGACAAGCGTTTCAAGACGCTTCGTGGCCAGTTCGGACCAGCAACAGGGCAGATCGGGATCCGGCAACATAATCACCTGCAAGTGCGCCTCCCTGGCCGCCTGCACGCCCTTGGTGGTTCCATCGAAGGCCAAACAGCATTCCACACAGGGCGGATCACAGAGTAACGACATGGCAATTAAATAACAATCCGGTTCTGGCTTGGGACGATTATATTCATCGGAGCACAGCACAACGTTGAACATAGCGAAGAATTCTTCGCGACCGCGTATCTTTTTGCAGTATAGCGCTCTCGTGCTGGAGGTAATCAGCGCGAGGCCAATGCAATTGTCATACAAATGCTTGACGAGACGCTCGACGCCCTGCATCAGCGGCGGATTTGCAATCAGCTCACAGGTGTGCTCATTTAGCTGCACCAGGAAGTTCTCCCAGAGCACTGGCAGCTCGCATTTGCGGCATATCAACTGGGCCATCTCGTGCGTCTCCATGGGACCACAGCGCATGAGCACCTCTTCGGGCAGGGTCGTATTATAGCTGGCCAGCAGTTCGCGACAGGCGCGTTGATAAATATGTCGCGTGTCTAGAAGCAAAGGGTTTTATCTATACCATATAAATAACTCGAGGCTCATCTTACCAAATACCGCCGACTCCAAGTCGAAAAAGCAATAGGCAGTGCATGGCTCACAGCAAGCCGGCGGACAGCACAGACAGGGATTACAGCAGGGTGGACAACAGCGCAGACATTTCGGCGCAGTTGCGGTTATTCGAGGTGTCCTATCGCACATGAAGTTGCTTAAAAATATGATATATCAAATTTAAATAAAAAATACCCTAAATACGACCAAAATTATGTGAAACACAGCATTTGCCAAGCAAACTAATTTTGGAATTTTTTTTTGTTGCATTTAAGTGAAAGCCCCAGCTCATTTATTCATTTCAAATTTTTTTGAAAAATAAAATATATGGTCTCGCTTAATACATCATTGAAATATTTATATTGTTGAACCTCTGTGTTTTAATAAAAACTTAATTATGTCTACGTATATTTAATTGCTTATCTATTTCTAGACCCCGTATCCTACATCTATCTATTAATTTTTGCAAGTATCTATATCTTTGTATCTTTATATAGATATGTATATATGTTTAATATATAATTATTACTAATTTAATTTTTTTGTAACGTGATCTCTGCCTAAGTCTTTTTCTATGTATCATGTATTATCATATATTTTGAAATTTTTCCAAATTTTTTCCATTTATTTGTATACTTTTAAACAAAGAACCGTTCACTAAAAGAGACAGGCAGAAGAAGAACCAATTCTACGCTCATCTTTCCCAATCCATTGATATCTGGAAATGAGAAAAAATGATAAGTCGAACTTATGATGATTACAGAAATTGTTTAATAATCGATTGGTTCAAAAGGTTTAACAAATTGTTGATCCTTATTATCGTAACACGTTGCTTATCAACTTCTCCAACCCGCTGCCAGATTAAGTTTACAATATCCGCTCAAAAATTAAGCTGTTCAAATTCATGCAACCTAAATCCGTATATGAAATGCGAATGCTTGACCTGGAGTGGGCTTAAATGAATGTAATGTGAATGCGAATGTGTAATGTGAATATGGATGTGAGTGGTTGTGGTAGCGACAACGACGGGATTAACATGTGTCGACGACGACGCTGAAAAGCTTTCATAGTCCTTTGCCGCATTCCACTAAATTAATGTTAAAATGCAAGAGCCCTGCGGAAGTGGCAGGCGGCAGGGCGGCGAGGCAGCAGGGCGCGACTGGGCGTCAGCTGCGGGGTCAGCATCCATACAGGCAGCAATAGCCTTGTTTTGTTTGTGTGTGTTCAGTGTCCTGTTATAAAGCATTAATCAAGCATACCTGCTGGGCAGAGAGAGAACGGGACAGCGATTCAGCGATAGATAGAGAGGGAGAAGGTGAGCGAGAGAGTTCAGCCGGTGGGGTTGGCTGTGGCTTTGGCCTTTGCTTGTTTGCGGTGGCGACAACGACACACACACACGCACACACACATGCACACACACAAGGACACTAAATTGGCGCTCATTATGATGGGCCTGAACACACACACACACATACAGGACATGTGTGTGTGCACCCCTGCAATTTTCCGGCTAAATGGCATACATTAATTAACGAGACTTGGCCCTTGGTAGCAGCATTCATTTGGCCAACAGCTCACGAAAAGATTAATGGTGCGCTATTAATGTGTAATGACAAATGCTAGTGCAGTCTCTCTCCCTGCACCCTCTCTCTCTCTCTCTCTCTCTCCCTCTCTCTCTCTCTCTCTCCCTCTCTCTCTCTCTCTAGCCGCTCTGATTTAGTTGATCCCACCTGAGCGCATTTCCATTTGCCCAAAATTATTGAAATAAATATTTAATTAAAGTGCGCTCAAGTGTTGCAAGAGCAACAACAGCGGCAGCAGGCTCTAAATTTTCATAAAAAATGCAAAAGCACGTGCCGCCGGCGAGAAGAAAACAACAACAATTACAGCAACAACAACAATGCAATAAAGTGCGGGCACCAAAATGTGTCACAGTCAACAGACAAAAAAAAAAATAAATAAATAAATAAAATGAATCAAGGCGAAAAAGCTATAGGCTGTCACACGAAACTCGAATGCTCTTTATAAAAATATCTAGTTGAATAATTATAAAACACCTTTTGTGTTAAAATTTAAAATAAAGTAAATACAAGTTGGAAATATTATTTTTCACATTTCAAGAAATAACACAAGGCAGAATTAAAAAATAACGGCTTATTTGGCCAAAAGTCAGTTAAAGGAAAAAAGAGAAGGCTAGAAAGAGAGATAGAGAGAGAGAGAGAGAGAGAGAGGGAGAGAGAGGGAGAGAGAGATTTTCGAAATTATTCTACGATTTGCCCAGTCCTTTGCAAACACTCTGTTATTGTCGAAACTACCCCTGGTTAGGGTAAGCAAAGGCACAAACCGGCAACAAGAACTGAAACAACGTCAAACGTCAAAGTGACAACAACAGACATTAGGAGACGCACATGAGCCGCCCATGAGATGGAGATAAGGTGGCAAACGTGTGCGAATGGGACAGATACAGCACGAGTTCAGGCTGTTGTGGCAACAACAAGTAAATAAATGACAAACTAAAGCCAAATTAAGTAAATAAAATTGTTGACGCTGTGTCAGGCGCATAAAGTGACGCTGACATGGCTGACGTGGAGACCTCAGCCACCCGGCAGCAGTAGCTGGCTGTCAGCCTCATGTGTGTCCCGTGCCCGTGTGTCCAGAACAAGTGGTCACAGCCAAGTGCACCCTCCGATGTCAGTTCAAGTGACAAACACTGTGTACTGACAGCAAATAGTTGACTGCATTCACACAACAGTAGATCGCAATGACCCAATATTGTGTACTGTATACGATAATCTAAACTGTCTCCCAATATTAATTAAAGTATACCTAAGCTGTTGAAGTTTTTCTTCCCATATTAATCTGCTCTACAATGCTCTGCTTTTTTTTCCTATAATTTCTTTATTTTTATTCCTTTAATGAAAAAGTTATAAAAAGTTTCCTCATATACGATAAAATTCTTATATGTTATGTCTTATGTTATCCTGATTGTAAATTAAGAAAAAAAATATACAATAAATTTTTATGTAGCTTAGGAAACTTCCAATATCATTTTTTTTTTTATAATTTTCATATTCCTTTTATATGGGACCTCTTTGAAAAATAGAAAAGAAGATTGGTAATGGCGTCTCCATGGTTACATTAATATCTCTAGTGCCACATTTTTGTCATTGCATTTTTATCCTCCTTCATCCTCCGTGTCTTTTTACTATTCTGCTAATATAACTAGAAGTAACTTAAAATATTATTTTTTCTGGGAATAAAGAGAACGTCAACCTTTGGATTCCAGCCTAGACAATCAAAAGACAGCCTCTATATTACGAGTTGTTTTACAATGGGCAGACAAACGCTGACATGTGTCAAAACGAAAGGCGCACAATTTATCAAAAGTAACAATAAAGCAAACAAAAAATATGGCAAAAGCACACAGATACTGATACCCACAGATGGCTGCCCGAAACTTAAATACCCTGTCGGAGCTATCATATAACAGATATATCATTTTAAATGGGACTTTTGAAAAGGTATCATCAATCTCTATTACATTTGGAGACTACAACACTGCATCTTAGTCTATTCTATGCCGTAGTTCTCCAAATATGGCACAACATGCCCTTTAAGAATGATATCGTATGCACAGCATCCAATCCAAAATCTAACAAGTGAACTGTGGGCAATTGTTTAAAGCGTGCAATGGAAAGCAAAGTTGACAGACTAGAACCAAAACCAAAACCGAATCCGAGTCCAAGTCAACTCAAGGGAACACTGACAATGGTCAGCGACAAAAGGAATACAGAGAGAGAGAGAAAGAGAGAGAGAGAGGAAGAGAGAGAGAGAGAGAGAGGCAGAAAAGAGCCACAACTAAGAGGAAGATATTCCCAAATTCACACAAGACAAACGGATTCTTATAAATAGCAGGGAATAGCAAATGAAAAATTGACGCCCACTCGCCTCCTATGTGGGTTGGCTACCGGCTGATGGGTCTGCGGTTCGTGGGGGCAACACTTGGCTCCATTCATCATGCCGAAAGCGATGCAAGTTTCCGGCTCAGCTTGAGAAAGCGCCAGAAGAAGCCTTCTGACTGCCTGTCAGGGCACGGACTGTCATGCGATTATTATTGTTTATGTGTGCGATAATCTAGTGCATTGGCTTCATGACAATGGCATGGGCTACCCTTTTATTTTTGGGCGGCATGAGTAATATCAGGGAATTTAATTGGACTGAATTCTGATGCAGATTCAGGACAAATTCTTATATGGTATGTATTCAAATTAGCAAGCGGTATTTAAAATTCCTTCAACATTTGCCAGGAATTCGCTATCACTAAAATCTCTCTATCTATCTTATAGCCCAATCTAGATATATCAATTCATAAGACACTCTTTCTTTTAAAAAGAGCGAGATACAACATTAACAACTCTAACAAAAATTAGAAGCCAAGCAAAACGGTTTCAAATGATGCATATTCCTCTAGGCTCTAAAAAAAAGAAAAAATAAATTAAACAATAATTTTTTGAATTTTTTACCAAATATTTGGTATTTATATTTATATGTCAATATAATTATGAAAATAATATTTATAATTATATCTTGATAAATACCGTACATTCATATAATACTATATATATATATATATATATATATAATTATCATCAATTATTATATTTTTATTTTCTACAGAGTGTCTATTGTTAAGATTCGTAATGAAGAGTGTTTCAACTTCGACTAGCTTGACATTTTTTGTTTTTTGAATGTGTTCCTTTTTTTTAGTTATATGTTAAATTGCGCAACAAATGAGAATTTTCTTGTTTAGATTATAATTTTTGTTGTTGTTCTTTTTGTCAGTTTTAGTTTGTGTGGTTTTTGTTATTGCTGTGTTGCTTCGTTGGTTTCTGCCCTCAGCCTGCTTCTTGTTTATGTTTCATTAAGTTTTTTTTTCTGCGTGTGTGTTAGTGTGTGTTTTTTGTCATTGTCGGAGTCGACTGTTGCTGCAGCTGCATCTGTTGGATACTCACACTCGCACTCCTCTCTGTGTCCACTGACTGATAAAACTAGTCGCAGTGTTGACTTTGGACCTGCTGTGCCCGCCTCACCCCTCCCCCTGCGGCACCAACCGTGCCCCTCTGCGCACAACCGAACCGCTTGGCTTTGTTTGTTTTTCACAGTAACAAATTAACAACAACAAAAATAATAATATAAATAATAATAATAATAAGAGCAGCCAAAGGCAAAAAACCTAACACATGTGCGTGTGTCAGAGTGTGTGTGTGTGTCGTGTGTGTGTGTTTGGTTGGTTGACTTTGGCTTTCTAGCTTTTTGCCTGACCAAATGCAACAAAGTAAAATGCAATTACGCTCGTATCTATGGCACTTGCAATTGTTCTCGTTTTTTGCACTGTGTGTGGCTGACTGTGTGTGTGTGTGTGTGTGTGCCTGTGAGTGTTTATTTAAGTCATGTTGTGTAATTTTATATTGAGGTCAGCACTGCTGACTGTAATTTTTAAAAGTTGGCATTTTGTTTGACCCGCACACAGCTCAAAAAGACCAAAAAGTTTCGGCTGCTCCTTTTGTGTGGGTCATGGAAATTGCTCGCATTGCATGCGATTTCCCATATGGAAATTGGCCATCAAATGCATCTCTTTAAATCAAGCATTTCTTTGTTGCGCTGCATTTAAGTAATTTTATTATTTTTCATTTAACTCCATTGAACATTGCTATCGCTAGTGGGTTTCGGTCTGGCTCTTAAATGTTGTTGACACTGTACGGTTGAAAAGTTTTCTATGAATTTCTTCTTACTCTTTAAATTTTAAATATACTCAAGTTCATATTGTAGCTAAAAGATTTAATATACCCATCTATTGGTACATCCGTCTGTCTGCATCTATGCACACTAGGACGGTCAAAAGAGGAACGTTTTTATATAGTAAACTTTTTTTTAAAGATATCTTACTAAAACTTGGCATTTCAAAGTTTGCTATATATTTGCAAAGTATTAGAAACATCAGACCACTTTATGATATGCTTGCTATATAAGCGGTTAAGAACTTGTTTGTTTATCAAGACTTTCCTCTTTTCCTGGTATTTCAAAGTTCCAGAATTTTGAATTAGTCAATATTTTTCGACAAGTCGTTTAGAATGGTATACCATTGTAATGAAAGTATTCCAAATATGAATTTTTTGGCATTTTATTTCAAACTAAACTCGTGAAGAATGGCATTAAATACAACAAATGAAAATTCACATTTTTTTTAATTTAGAACTATTTTCATTCCACAATATAAATATATAATAATCCAAAAGGTATTTAATCCACAATAAATAATACAAACATTCCATTGTTTTTGAACTTGCATTCACTTGAAAAGAGTTTCGAGTATTGAACTAACGAGTCTTTTGCCACTCGCTACTTGTCGCAGCGGAGTGTGGCAAGTGCGCAGACTCAACAAAAGTCGCTCTGTTGCTCATTCAGCTCAACAGGAGATAACTCCAAATGGAGCCGTCCAAACAGCTGCTGGACAAGTCACCTCAGACTGGGTAGATTGGTAAGGCGCCTGCTTAGTTGGGGTCAGAAGTCTTACAGAATTGGTTGGGCCCATGGAGCCAACAGACGGGCAGCTAGGGGGTTACTAAACAAATGACGATTTCACCTGACTTGCAATATGATTTCTTCTTGTTGTTGTTTTTTATTTTTAATGTTAGAACATAAAAAATTACCATAAATTGACAACGTAAAAATATTAATAAAGCACGCTTGAGCGCGTAAACCTGATTGCGAGTCATGTGCGTGCGTGGCACTTAAATTTTTATGGGCGCAAAGGATTTTGTTGAGCATGGCAAGCATTTCGACTGTATTTAAGCGCCGCATGAAATATGCATGAGACGCTGTCTGTGCCAGGACAGAGCTCGACAGCAATTGAATTGAATTCATCGTATGCATCCCATATATCGAATGCAGCTGTCCAGCGACAACAATGCGACAAGGCCAAAAGTCGTCGAACCGTGAAAGCGGCTCAAAGGACATTTCCAACAATTTGCATCTGTTTGGCCGCTGGCAAACATTTTCATGTGCGTATTAAAAAAAAGAAGAAGAGTACATATTTCCACGGCATTGCAACTTTATTAATAGTATTGTCATTGGCCCAGCTCCAGCTCCAGCGCCTGCGGCTAGTACGTGCGCTGGCATAATTACCCGACTGGCGACATCCTCTGGCCGGCAGTGCAAAGGTCCTGCTGTCCGAAAATTGCCAATCGCCGAGATAATAAAAGCACATAAATGCGAACCGCGTGCGACGACCAGCAGCAACAATATTTTAATTAACTTAATTAAGCCATTTTTATTTGCCACGGTCAGGTGTTAACTCACACACACGCATACAACAAAAACAGCATGCGTGCATTGTTTACCTTATGATGCAGCTCGATACACAAAGATTAACTCAAAGGACTTGATCGATGTGCGGTTCCAGCATCTGTGAAAGCAAATATTCGTAATATATGTTCGACTGGCAGCCACACTGTGAAAAGGGCTACACTGCACAAAAACTATTATATGTTGTACCAAATTTCAGCTCTGCCTTGCTGATTGTTATAATAACTTGACTTAACCCTGGGCAGAATAATGTAAAGAAAGTATATTTAGCTTTTGCTTCCATGAGAAACGGATTATTTTATGCGAAATGTGACTTTCTTATCTTAAGGAAACTCATTTCTACAATTTTTTATTTGTAAAGTATTTTCAGTTATTTATAAACGCAAAATTTTTAATTAAAATTAATATATCTAGCTAAAAGTCAGTAAACTATCAACTATCGAGGTTTCTTGGTACTTTTTTTTTATTTATAATAAATTGAGGATATACAAAATTTCCTTAAATATCAATTTTTCTCGCAGCCCATCTTTTGAGTTGTGGCGTTATTCGTATAAAAATTGAACAAACTGATTTGTAAATGCCCGGCTTTAATATTGATGTAGGTATCTATACTTTGAGAGAAGGCGTAAGCTATTTCCTTGCCCAAAATGCATTGCCAGTTCTGTAGCCCCAATGACTTTTCGAACTGTTTCTTGATGGTTTGTGTGACAAATGCTTTTTTGTTAAAGTTCGGCTGGGCCTTGACTATATTGAGTGCTGACTTTTGCATTTCTTCTGGCATATTGGTTTTCTTAATTACAAATGAACGCGGTTTGAATTGATTAGGTCTGGGTCTGGCTTTATCACCAAATATTGAAGTTTCCACATGCAATAAAATATCTTCGTTACTTTCAATATCCCTTTCAGTTTCCTCTATAGCTGTGTCCAGCTCCAGCGGATCCAGTAGCTGTGTTTCATCATCAAATGAACCGTGGTTGAATTGATTTGGTGTGAGTTTGCCTGTAGCGCCCAATATTCTAGCTTCCAGTTTCGATAAAAGAGCCTCGTTTCTTTCAATATGCCTTTCCGTTTCCTCTAAAGCTCTGTCCAGCTGCAGCACATGGTTCGCTTGGTTCGCTTCCAAGTTCGAGGGAGGAAATATTGCTAATGTCACACTTCCAAAGACCAACAACATAGGAAGTCTCAACATATTGTAAAATATTTATTTGCGTTGATGGATCTAGAATTCTGTACAAGCGCAAGTGCAAAACGAAACTAAATCTTGGCAAGTAATTCACAGCTTAATAACTGCCATCGACCTTATCAGCAGCAACTATTTATTTCAAAATTGCAAATTCTTGGCGTTGAAGACTTGATACTCTAGGATAAGTATTAATTGCTTTCAGTATCGTCAAGATTTTAAACCAGATACATATGTATTGGTTTTAACCTATTATTAGACATGGATTAAAGATAATTATAAGTATAAACCAAATACAAAGCAAACCTGATTATATTTATATTTTTAAGTCGGAAATACCCATCGCAATAGCATAGCATGATTGTACTCTCCCCAACGCCAAACACTTTATCAGCTTCGATGCGGTGGTTGGTTGACTCGAACCACATTTTTCAATTGTATACATACATTTATGCCGATATAATTATAATATTATAAACACAAAAATTTACCAAAATCTTAAGTTTTGACTGTCGGCAGCATTGATCTTCAGCGATAGCTCAAGCATCTGTTGATAGTAAAATTCTAGAAAAGCATATCGACAAAATAATAAAAAAAAAAAACAACATGTTTTTACATTTTATAAGTATTAAAATGTAAAAATAATTAAGAATATCGAGCAAGAAGTTCCGCGAATAATTTTTCAAATAAAATTGATACAAGCTCAATCTCATGGAAATCTTATTGTTACAGCGGCTGATCACAGCTCGAGAGATGATGAAAACAACTAAGATTTGTAGCTGATGTAATTGATTTAATCCATTTCGAAAGTTGTGTGAATTGAAAACTAATGTAAATTTAATAAACGCGATTGTAAGTGTGGGTTGCTTGAGTGAATCGGTTTTATACAGCGTCATGCCACTCCATTTGCTCAGTGTTGCAAGATATAGAAGATTCTAACAGTGTGCCATTTCAAATCAGAGTTCTTGGTGTGTTGTTGATATGGAAAGTGGATGGAGAAGGGGCTACAACAACGAAAAAGGCGAACTGCAAATGTTTCGTGTGTGTGTGCTGTGTGTGTGTGTATTGGAGTGTGTGTAGAATTGGGGGCTAAGTTAACCGCTCTTGAATAACAATATGGCCACCTGTCCCAGGTAAAAGTAGATGAAGTGGCGCGTCTCATGTGTTACATACGATCCAAAGTTGCGTCCGACAATGCAATGCCAGGTGGGATTGTACTTCTTGTCGAACTCCTTCTTGATGTAGGCCGCAATGTCCTTTTCAATGTTGTACTTCTCCAGGGCCTGAGTAGCACAATCCACAGCATCCTGCTGCATCTCCTCGCTCATATCCGCATTTTTGATGACTGCCTTACGATCTGACATCTTGGCGCTATAGTTTGGTATTAATCACCAGTTCTACGGGAGTTCGTTCGCTTTATTAACATTCAGATTTGTGGTCCCTAGGCACCGGCACTTACATTGTGGTCGTTCTGACTATCAAAATATCCAGCGAACGCCGATTTCGGATAATTTTGTCACAGAATTCTAATTTTTAATAATAAGCAGGCATTAGTTTAAATTTGACTGATAAATCAATTGTCTATAGATGGAGCAGCATGAAAAGAGTGAAGGCTGCTCGAGACTTACGCACAAAATTAATTCCCTAATTTAATTTTTGCACAATTTTCACTAAATAGCCTTGGCAATGACAGCTCCACTGAAACGTTGCCCTAGTGTTGCGAAGCGCTGAAATCTAGCATATGGCAACACTGGCAAAGTTCCAGCGTGCTTTTTTTAACAATCGAACTCTCTATGATTTGTCCTTTCATGCCAATTTTTTTTTTGCTGTTAACATATAAATATAAATTATCCCGCAAAGTAAAACAACGTAATTATAAGTTAAAAAGTAAAAGTTTAATCGCACAGAAATTTTATTGAATTTTGCTTTTTGAAAACTATTTGTGTGAAAAAGAAAATGTAAATGCAACAAATATACATATGTATGCTTCATCCAGAACGTGTTTTATTTCAGGTAATTGAGTCTATGATTATGATTTCTTCTACAATATGAACATCTATTATGGTAGCCTACATTTGTCCGATTAACCGCTCTTGAACAGCAATACGGCCACCTGGCCCAGGTAGAAGTAGATGAAGTGGCGCGTCTCATGTGTCACATACGATCCAAAGTTGCGTCCGACAATGCAATGCCAGGTGGGATTGTACTTTTTGTCGAACTCCTTCTTGATGTAGGCGGCAATGTCCTTCTCAATGTTGTACTTCTCGAGTGCCTGTGTGGCACAGTCCACCGAATCCTGCTGCATCTCCTCGCTCATATCCGCATTTTTGATGACTGCCTTACGATCTGACATTTTGAAGCTATTTCTTTTCGGTTATCTGCGAATGGTTTTAGAAATTGTTAAGGGTTTAATGTCAATAGTTTAATGGCGCAAAAAAGCACAAATTGCTGACAAACCTTGTGGCTGTTTTTACTCTCAAAAAAGTGCAGTGGAAGTCACAGAAACACCAATCTGGAAAAAAAATTTGGTCGTCACAAGGAAAAATAGGAAAGTTTTGAAATGTGAGATTAGTTTATTTTGACTTAGAAATCAATTGATTCGAGGACTTACGTAGGCAAACAATTCTCAATTGGAATTTAAATTTGCTACGAGTTTTCGTTTCAATTTGTCAGGAATTTTTGTTTGTTCGGCGAAGTAGTCGTTGTGGCAGCACTGCCAAAGCTGATATATAACAGATTTCTGTTATCGATAACTCGATAGTATTGCAATTAAATGAGCTTACGCTCTGACTGCGTTCTCAATCTTTGCGATATAAAAATAAGCACGCTCCTAAAAATGGTTGATAAATTGCACGCCGGAATTTGCACTTACGACGAAATTTCATTAAAATGTATTTTTTTTGGCCGGACACGTGATAAATGCAAATGCGCAAGGCAAAATGGAAAACTTGTTAAATTCGATGAGACATGCAATCGCGGTGCACGTAAAGGAAATTGAATTTTAATAATAGCATTTGTGCAGCTAATCAAGTAATGCAACTAATTTACGGTCGCTCTTTTTTTAGCCTTTACTGTACGTGGACACGGATCTAAACACGAACCAACTGGAACCAACTGTTCAACGCCCGATTCAACGACAACATTGCGAACAAATTTTGCCTGTTTTTTAATGAAACGCTAATTTACGGCACACACGCAATCAACAACCAGCCCATTGTCCGGGTAATGCTTATGGTAGTTACCACATTGCAGACCATTGTTAAAAAATAATAATAACAGCTAGATAAGTAAACACGCATGAATGAGTCCATTTGGAGTCCGATTTGTCCCGATTTGCCCTGAAATGCGTAATATAGTATATCGTTTAATGAAGTAGAAAGTAATTTGAAATATTGCGGCATCTCTATGCAGCAAAGATAATTTACAAATTCTAGCAACTATGTTTATTGTCAATTTGTGCTCAGAAATTTAATTCAGATATTTTGGCTATTTTGCGGCATTTAGCAGCACTGATTATCTGTCTATGCGTTTAACTGTTCCGTTCTTAAGATTGAGAAGTTCAAGATTTTTTAACCATTCGTTAAGCATTTCAAGTTCAGTACAGTTTTTTAAGCTTTTCAAGTTCAGGGCAAAAAATAATGCATATAAAAATTGTATTTTTATTTTTAAGCTATTTAATTTTTATAAAAATTTCTGTACATAAACTTAACCGGCTTATTACATATTAACTCGCCAATCTGTGAGCCTATATGTGTTGGAACTACGGAATTTGGTACGTAATTCCAATTAGGATAGGTTACTTTGCAAACACATTTTTTTCCTTGCCTATATTATCTGTTTAAATAATTTTCAAGTGCATTTTAAATTCACTTAGTCATTTGTATTGTTGTTGTTTTCACGCCCATGGCCCACTTGGCTAGAAAAGTGCAAGAATGCCAAAAAGCCAAATGCATATTGAACCTACTCAGGATGTTGCCAAGTAATGCAGACAATGCAAAAATGTTTCTTCTATTTTTTTGCGGCACACAAAAAGTTGCGCTGGGAACAAAAGTTTTTAATCCGCCGCATGGAAAACTTTAATCGAAATGGTCGAGTGGGGAAACTAAGTCAAACTTTTCAAATTGATATATCAAACATTCGATTCGTATGCCTTTGCCTATTCCCGAGGTGCCTCTCTCTTTCTCCCTAGTCGTGAGTGTGTGTTCGACTGTCTCCTCTTGCGCAAACATTTTGACTGTCACATGCCAATTGCGTGTTGAAATGCATGCAGGAATTTAAGCTGAAAACTTTTCCCACCGGCTGTGATAAATGCAAATGCCAAAGTTTTGCCCATGCTCAACACTCACACAGACAAATATGTAGATATATGTTCTATCTATATAAAGTTGCATTTTAGTTTGCACGCCTAAAAAGTTGACAAAAAAGAGCGATTCCATTTGCGAGTGCTCTAGAAATGTAGAGATTAAAAAGCCTGAGCTGACCTTTTGGCACGCCAGCAAGCAATGCACTTTAGAAAATCCCGTAGTGCACTTGACTGTTGCGTAACTACAAATCCAAAACGTGACTTTGTTCATTTTTGTAAACATTAACAACACTTTTTCACTTTTATTTATTGTTTGTTCTGTTTGAGGCAGCTTCAAGTGCCGCTTAAATAAAAATTAATAGCGACATTTTGTAAAGCAATTCAGTTTTAGTCGAATAGTTAAATAAATTAAGTATAGGAGTCTTTTATTTAACATTTTAATATATAATATATATGTAATACTTATTATTTATAATATATTTTAAATATGTCTGACCAGTTTCGCATTACGATGCCTTTTGAACTTTTTGACATCGCGATGCTAAGTTTTTGGCCAAAAGAAAAGACATTTGCGACCCGCAGTGCATCTTTCGGAATGAAGTCCGAACCAGAACACTGAGCGGACTTTTATAATTGTATATTTGTAAGTAAAGTTTTGCTTAATAAATAATTAAATATTTCAAATATGCATATGTGGACTATTTAAGAAGGCATGTGTATGAGTAAATCAATAAGTTAGACATAAATATTGAAACGCCACACCTAAGTAAGCGGCCTTTATAACTTCGTAGGGTATCGTGGCAGCAACTTTTTTGATTCAAATGTAGTATATATAAACATAAAAAAAATTAACTTGTTTAGGATTGCCAAGCACATAGTAAAAAGTTATGACCGCCAATGCAATTGTCGTGTCAGCAGCAACAGGAAAAACCCGACAACGAAATTCAAATAATTTGATGAAAATTTTTAATTAACCAACGCTTGTATGAATATTCACTGGTTGCTTTTAACACTGGTTTTGGGCGTTGCCCACCGCAAAACGCAAATATAGCAGGCGAAATTAATTTGCCCAGTGCAAATATGCAAAATTCTGTGTGCGGTGTCATAAATTTCAGCAGTGAGAAGGCAACTCAACTCAACAAAAACCCAACCAAGCCAAGTAAATAACAAAAATTTTTCGCTGACGCTGTGCGAGTGCGAGCAAAGTCAAACAGAGTCCAAATATAAACACACACTCGCACACATACACACACACACACACACACACTCGGGCAATTGCAGTGCAAGTCATCAAGCAGTCGGAGTTTCAGTTCCAGTTGCCAACTTGGTCTCAGTCTTCATAACCCAATTGCCACAATGAGGCGGCTTCAGCTGCTGTGTGGTCTTTCCAAGAAATTTCACCTGCCATGGCAACCCTAGACAAAAGCTACGTCAACAAGCACCTACACCTAGACACACACACACAAGTATACGCACACACTGAGTGTATATGTAGAAATTTAGTGGTATTATGGCCGGCTAGCTTACGAGTAGTTGACGTCTATGACTGCCAAATACTCGTACTGCCACTTGCTGTCGTCAGTGGCACTCTGCCACTGGCACTGCCACATCCAGCAGCAGAGTCAGTCGCAGTTGCTGGGAGTTAGTTACCCAGCGGGCGCTGCCGCTGTCATAAACAATCTCATTTTGGTATTCAAGAAACCCAGTGAACAAATTGTTGCAATAATTGCAAGCAAAAGTTAAATGCAGCCTAGGGCCTTGATAGCTATGTCTATAATTATCTTAACTGCAATTACTTTGTAATTAAATATAAAAAACAACTAAGTTATAAAATTATTCAAAATTTTCTTATAATTGTTATTACATTTTCTATGGTTTTTGATAAGTCTAGACGGTGTCAGAAGATTGCATAATTTGTATTATCTAGCAAACATTATTTTCTAATATTTTTAAAGATTTTCTATTTCATTTGTAAATCTCCGTCCTCGTGATATTGTCATTACTAGTTTCTAGTGAAGTCAAAGAAAATGTTTTCTGGGCAACTAAGTGCTACTGGCCAGTTGCATGTGTATGCGAATATCTCTGTGTGGGTGAGTTTGTGTGCGTGTGTCTGTGTGGGTCTCTGCTCATTATGCATAAATTGTCGCTGCGAAAATTTGCAGCGCTAAATTCTGACAAAGTTAATGGCATTATAATGCCAAAACGCCGCTGTCTGGCTGCCACAGAGTGAGAGCGAGAGGCACAATGTGTAAGTGGGAGAGTCGGTAGGAGAGGGGCAGAGCTGTTGCAGTATTAGCCAGCGGCTTTCGGTTGCCCGTTGAGCTGGCAGCTGCATGAAGTGCTGGTGCTGGTTGCCGTGTGGCATGTTAAAGCCATGAGTTGTTACCAAAAACTCTGTCGATTATTTGCAGCCGGCGGGCGGTGTGATGAAGAGGGTCGTTTTCGAGGCCGTTGCAAATGACCCTCGTTTGCTAGGGTCCAAACAACAGGTCAGCTAACAGTTCTGACATTGGACTACATGGGTCACAAATGTCAGCACAAACACACACACTGACGGCTTTAACTTGTTAACTTGTTGCCAACTTTATCGCGAGCTGCTCGCATGCGCTTCAGCGCCACAGAACATGGCTTTGATGCAACAACCACAGCAACTGCAACAACAATAGAACAAGTACAAATACAATCGCTGCTTGGCTATCGTCTCGGCTGTTGTTGCTGCCGCTGCTGCCGCTGCCGTTGCTGCTGCTGTTGTTGTTGCTGGTGTTGCCGCTGCTGCTGCTGTTGCTGTTGCGTTGTTCACTTCCTGCACACGCCGCACGCGGACGCCACCGCAAACTTGCGGCAGCGCCCTGTTCTCACTTCCGGTTTCCGGCTTGCCAGCTACTAGTTGGTTACTGTTAACTTGTTTTGATTTTTTAATGGCTCGCATGACGGCAGCAGCAAAAACGGCGGCAACAACGACAAAAACAAGCTCAACAACGGCGACAACATTTATGCCTTCCATAAATTCTTGACTTAAAGCAGCTTCTAAAGTGGAGTCGCTCACAAATTAAATCTACATTATTTCTGTTAACGTTAGTTAGCGCATACAAATCTGTAACAGAAGACGAGCCTATGCTCAATAACAATTTCTTAGATTTATGTTAATTCATTTATGTTAACTTTCGTACCTTTGTTATTGGCTATTAATAATGATTAAAGTATGTTAATGCGAGTTGTTAACGGTTAGATGAGTTGAAAGAATTTAATCATAATTTAGTGTGCCTTAACTTTTACTTTGATTAAAATAAATCTTTGCTAATGTATTGTATGCCAGACAGTTAACGCCAATTAGGAATCTTTTCTTCTCTCTAATCAAACCTTGAAGCTAGTTAATCATGCCGAACTGCATGAATTAACATAAAAGAGCGCACAAAGCTCGTTTGTTGTTTGTTAAGTTGTAAAGAAATCAAGTTAGGGGCTAGTTATGAGCCTGAAAGGTTCTCCTGTTTCAAGCACGAGTTGCGTGACTTGTGGCAAACAATGGCAACGAGAACAAGGAACAATCGAAAAGGTGTTGCCTAGACCAAAGGACACACCACAGTGGGCAGCTCCTGTTGAGCTTTTGTCATGCAAATAGCTCAACAAGGCAGGCGGACCCCCAAAGACAAACCCACGATACAAAATTAAAAACAAACAGCAGGCAGGCAGACAAGTTAACAGTGCTTACCTTCATATACAACTCAAGCCCTCCCTACCTGATAGTCGCCTGCTGCATGCCACATCCATGTTTCACATGCAACTTGTATAGTCCAAAAATAAAAAAAAAGGAGAGGAAAACAAAGAGCTGCCAACAGCAGCAACTGGCATTTGGTTGACGTTAAAAGGAAGCACAAGTCAAGACAGAAAACTTTTGTTCCTCTGCCTTCTTCTTATTATTGTGCTTGTGCTTCTTCTTTGTGGCATTGTTGTTGCTGTAATTGCTGTAACAATTGCCGCAGTCCGAGACTGAAACGGAGGCCTGCACAGCCGTCAATTTTAATTACGTATGCAATTTATTTATTACCTTACCGGAAATATTGTGCAATTGTGTGTTGGCTACGCCTTAACGATAAACAGAGAGCAGGGCAGGGCGAGAGGCAGAGAGAGAGAGGGCGAGAGAGGGGTGACATGATTTAACATGCGGTTATCAAGCTATTTTTCATTTCACAATTGACTCTTGTCATATGGGCCAAGGCATGCACAACGTACACTTCCTGCTTGGTCTTTAACATGCAACTGATTTTCAATTTTATAAAATAAGAGCTTCGTTTAACCGAGCTGCTTGCTGCATAGCTCTTGAAAATTGATAGATATTTCAATTGTTTATTTATGAATTAGCCAGCAAATCGATTTTGGAATTTAATTTGAGTCTGTTTTTATTAAATGTTTCAATTCACATTTCAATTTATGTACTATGAGCATAGACACTTTTATTTTACGGGTTTTTAATTCTTTTATTCTTTTCTAGTTGTTTTAGTTTCCTCAATTCTGTTTTGTGCGGCATTCGTAAACGTTTGACTGACTGTTTTGTATATTTAGTATGCTAAGATTTCAAGATTCGGTTGCCAAAGCTAAAGCATAATTCGACTTATACATTGTTAAACACTTTAAATATAAATTACTTTACAGTTGAGGATATAAACATACTTTAAGAGCGACATCTGGTAAATCCTTATGAATTAGGTTTCTCCTAGTACAAATGTATCTATATAAAGGAATGCCGTCAAAGCTTTAAAGCCATATACAAATGCTTTTTGTTGTTGTTGTTGGTATTATTTGGCAGCATTTTTGTTGTGGCATTTGTAAAGTGATTTATTTCGAGAACAACAAAAGTTGAATGGCCATTTAGGAACGGGCGCACGCGTGTTTTTTGTTGCCTACTTTTGAGCGCTTTTGACGCAGCACGAACAAAATTTAAATTTTTAATGCTATTTCGCGTAATTTGGCAGTTCGTTAGGCATGTTAAGAGGCACACACACACACAGCCACACAAAAAGTCGCCGACTCATAAATATGAAAAACAGCCAAAGAAAAAAATAAACGAAGTGCCGCATTTGCGGTCTGCCTGTGTGTGTGTGTTGGACGGTGCGTATGTGTGGGTTTTTGGCGCTCTTTATGAGTCACATGACACATCGTTATGTTTTGTTAATGGACTCTCGCACAGGCTCATAAATGTGCCGGCAGCAAGACAAGAACAGCAATGACAATGGCAACGCCGCAAAAGCACATCAAATTATATTTAATTATTTAAATCATGTTAATTTGCATGCATTTAAAAGATGCCTAAGATCTAGTCGCAGCACGCGGCGTATGCGCAATTTCAGCATTAAAGTGCGTCTAAGTGAAACGCAAACACGCACACCCGCGTGCAGAGCAAAGATGAGCTTGTCTGCACTTTTGCTGCTGCCTCTCCCCCCCCCCCCCCCCCCCCCCCCCCACTCATCCGCAAAATGTCGAAAATGTAACTTTAAACTGGCAACAACGACAACAACAACAACATCAAACTGGCAGCGCCAACTGCATGCGTGTGTTTACTTTACGTTAATGAAGTTGTGCGCCAACTGGCCCGGCGGCCATGTGACAGTGTGTGTGTGTGTGTGTGTGATTGGGATCTCCCTTCGCCTGGGCAGGCAGACAGCTTAGCAGCAGCGTGGGCCCAGGTAACGTCAATGGCAACGGTAACGGTAATGCCATTGCACATAAGCGCAAATGAAATTCGAAGTAGAAGTGTCTGTGGAGGCGGATTTCGAAATGGGAAGTGCCAATGGAGGCGAATGTGCCAGCACGAGCAGACATCAATGTCAGTGAGTCTTCTATGCAATTAGTACTTTTGTTGATTAAGTCGCAAATGTATGTGTGCGTGTGTGTGTGTGTGTGTGTTTGGGTGTAGGCGAAATTTCTGTCTGTGCAGCACATTTTTTTGGGGGTGCGCTTTTGACTTTGTAATATTCAGCTTTGACAAAGCGAGGCAAAATTATAAATTTGTAATGGGGACCAAAACAGGGAACTGTTGGCAATTTTAAAGAAGAAGAAAATATTCTGATAAGGATGTGAATTGATGTCTTCTCAGCACGGTCTTAGCCTAGTTAAGTTAGCCATAAATCGAATTTTTACATATTTATGCGTTTGCGATTCTACTGAAATGTTTTAACTCTTTATTGAAAATTCTACGACGTCTACATATTAATACAAAAGGCTTAGAAGGTCATACTTGGAACAAATTAATTGCTGAAAAATAAATATCAATAATTAAAATAATATAATATAGTACAAAAATAATAAAAATTTACAGTTTAAGTTAGTTGTATTAATATATTTTACCGTAAGTTGATGCCTGGTTATAATGGAACATGCTTTTTATATATATTTTAATATTTTTTAATAATTTGATTTTGAAAATAACCAATCATCTTAACATGAGACTGTGTTGGTCTTCGACTAACTATTCAATACATTACATACCCTTTTTCATAGATTAAATATGCAATCAATTACGAAAAAAGCTGGGAAGACTTAAAAACCATTTCTCAGCGGCAATTGCGAGCAATAAATTCCAATATAATCAAAAGAAAAACTCAAGACAAGGCCTCGTTTCTTCTCATGCATACGAAATGCGCTCTCGTCATTTATGCGCCGCTTGAAATATGTCAATCCTTTGTCATTTTATTATTTGCTGATGTTGCTGCTGTGGGCTGCATTTGACAAGCAGGGCAAAGGAAAAGGGCTGGCAGTAACCGTGCATAACAATTTGACAACCGCTTGTTTCCCGCAACGGCAAACGCCTGCCATCTAAACAGTTACTTTTTATTGACAACTTTGGAAATTGTTTTTACCGCAACAAAACACCCACACACACCCACACGACACACAGAAATGCCATGCCCAGCTGCTGTAGCTGGTTAGGTCTTTGAGTGGTCGCCGCATTTCCAATCATTTCCGCAGCCTAAAGTCGATAAGGTAACATTTTTGACAACAAGTTCGTGATTTTCATGCAAAAATGTAGCAAAACAAAATGGCAAACTCCTCCCCAAAGAACCGCCAGCCAGCCAGGGGTGTTGCTGGTGGTGCTTGGTGGGAACTCTGTTGCTTATCGATTTTAAAATTACATAGGTCGCAAGTGTAAGAAAAGGAAACACAAAATTAGCAGCAAGCGCCGCCAAGCGACTCGCCCTTTGCAACAAAAAATGTAGCATACTTTTTCGGGCAATTTGAGAGAAACTGCCATAGTAGCCGGCATATTTGCATGGCACACCCAAAGCTAATGTTTGTAATGCTATGCCAAGAGCAAACATTAGCCAGATAGCTGGCAAAAGTGTGCACACTCTGTGTGTGGGTGGGTGGGCGTTGCGTGATGTGGAATGGAGGGGTAGCAGCTGGCTGGCTAACTGCCGGCCTGGCAGGGCAAATATTTTTAAAGGCTTGCATTGACTTTTTGGATTTATGCGTCCACAGTTACCAGCCCCAAAATACAACCCCAGCATGTAATAAGTCGGCTGCTAGCTACATTGGCGAAGGGTGGGGGCGGGTATGGCACTGCAAAAATATCGTTACAGCTCCAGAAGTCAAATATGCTGCCAAAGTTATTGATGGGCGCACGCAGCAAGACAAATTTACTTAAATCTTTTTAATGTTTGCACATTTTTTACACTTTCCATTATTTTTTTTTTCACTTTTTATTTTTTCAATATTTATAAATATGTTTGCCGTATGCCAACTTATACTTTTTTCCAGCCTCGACTGCCTATTTTTCTGTTATGCGTTTGATTAGCCACATAGATCATTTTGACAGGGGCATATTTTTGAGGCCTGTGCATGACATAGGGGAAAATTAATAGGAAATGGGGAAACAACTTTCCCCAGCTGTCGACTGAGTTAAAAAGGGAAACGAGAACCTAATTCTTGGCTAGCCTAATAATATTTGCCATGGGATCGACAATGACATCATGAAAGTTTTCTTGTCAAAATCAGTTTAATAAAATATTTGGAGCTCTTATGAAACGGAAATACGTAGACTATAGGTGCAAACGATTTTTTGCAAAATTTGAGCCAGGCTCAAAAGTAATTTTTAATGTCGGAGTTAATTTAAGAATTTTACTTAAGAAGTTTTTTTATCAACTGCTACAAATTAAATTTAAGCAAGATTTTCTTTATTTTATAAAAAAAGAAAACAGATTTTAGGCTAAAGTTAAGCAAATTTTATTTAGAACTAAGCTAAGACTTTTAGTCACATAATAAATTTTGTTCAATTTTAGTAAGGCCTTATTACAAAGGAATAAGAAACTTAGGATTGGCTTACCCATGTCGAAATGCCGTGAGCTTCTCTTTAAGTTTTTCAATTTAAAATGTAAATAGCGGGCAATTAGCTTGAAAACATGGCTGGTTGCGGTCTGAAAATTTTATGCCGTCACACACACACACACACACGCACGCGCGCATACTTGCTCACAGTTTTTCCCGTCTGTCACCTGGCATCAATGCCCCCATGGAGGCGTCGCCGCCATTGCCGCCGGCGCTTGGCCACTGCCACCGAACAATGCAGCCAACCGAGCAGCAACAGCAGCAGCGGCTGCAGCAACAACGGCAACAGGAAGCATTTGGGGCAGGTGGGGCAGCACTAGGCGGCACCGTGTGTTGAGCCACCATTGTGCCTTTTGAGCGGCGCATTGTTGGCCATTTTTTGCTCTATTTTTTTCCTTTTTTTTCTGCTGTGCAGCCAGCTGCATTGTTGGCGGCGTGCAGCGCCGAGGATCCCGCTGCCGACTTGTTGCCGTGACGTTGCCACTTGGCGTCCATTCGCCACTTGCCTTGTAATGAGTTTGCCATTTTATTTTATTTATTTGCCCAGCGCTTTGTTTCGAATGCGCAACGCACGGGCCGATAACAAAAAAAAAAGAAGCGCATTTAAAATTAAAATTAAATAATGATTTAAGTGCGCCGCGAGGCTTTGTCTGTTGCCAGATCCAGAAAAGAGCTAGAGCTGACATCAGATGCAGTCATTGTTAGGGGTTGTTGAAGTATTTAAGATGGGGCATGAATGTGTATATTTCAGCGCAATAAATTAAATGAAGCTGGGATAAAATAATATAAATAATGAAAAAAGTGCAAAGAACTTTAAAATAATAAACAAATTTTTAAAAAGAGAGGCATTTAGCTTGCAATGCCCCATCAATATCTTACCACAATAGATGAAAAAAAAATCATAACCTTAGAGAGCTCGCACACATGTAAATTAGTTCCAGTTTTATTGGGTAATTTAATATTACGATTAATATTTAAAATGCTATTATGTTATGTACATATGCGTGTTTGCATATATACAAAAATGCATGCATACAAATATGCGTAGATATATATGCAGATATGCATACAAACATATATGTACGCTTGTATAAATTTATGAATGCACATACATGTTTATATTTGTATGCATGTTTATATTCATATATATAAGCTTTAAATGCAAATACCGATCGGAGGGTAAGCAAAAAAGTTGCATACAAACGTTTTTCGCGATTCTTCCACACATGGTGGAATTTCCCGAAACCCCGTCTTAACGTGCATGTTCATCAAATAAGGTAACAACCGTGAACATTTCAGCTTCTTAGCTCTTACGGTATGGGCTGTGCGTTGATCGCCAATCAGCCAGACAGTCAGGACAAACAGTTTATAGATAGTGATTTACTGAGATCAAGATACAAATATTAATAGAAATCTACAGATTACATTCTTTAGAATTTGATTAGGAGATGGTCAGATTTGCCCGTAAAACTCTATTCCACTGACCATGCCTAGACCTAGACTGACATATACAGAGAGAGAGAGAGAGAGAGAGAGAGAGAGAGAGAGAGAGAGAGAGAGAGAGGGAAAAAAAGAAACACGGTTCGAGAGTCGGACAGTTGAAGAGTTGTTTTTGTTATGGTTATTGTTGTTGTTGGTGGCAAAAGGCAGAAATCAAATTACAATTTCAATATGCGATGCGTACAAATGTCTGTTGGTGTCAGTTTGGCTTTCAATGTGAACATGAAGTTTCAAGTTGATGTTTGGAATTTGTGCGGGTATGCGAGTATGTGTGTGTGAGTGTGTGTGACTGGCTGGCGGGTACATTTTGATTTGAGCCCACAAAATGGATTTCTTGCTGCTGCAACTCTCCGTTTGTGTCTATGTGTGTGTGCCTGTCACTTAATGGAATTTATCACATTTTAACTGTGTGACAGAAACGACAACGTCAGCAGTGGCAGCCCCGACTGTGCGGGCGTTGGTTGAAGCATCCTAGTCCAGCTGCTGTTGCTGTTGCTGCTGCTGTGTCCTGTGCTGTGCTGTGCTGCACTGTCCTGTCATTTGCTTGGCTTGTCAGGCATGCATTTGAAATGTTATTCAATATGCAAGTGCAAGTTTCGCATATTGAACGCTTCCAAGTGTCACAGTCATTGATTCCAACAATAAATAATGCAGGGGCCAACAAGTGTGCCGGCTCTTTATTTATTCAAATGCAGCTCAGTCTCGCTCCCTTCCCAGCCGCCTGCTAGCAATTAAAAGCCTACTCATCAGGCGGCTATTAAGCAAATGTAAATGCAGCCAACTATCAACAACTGCCTGCGGGGAGTTCAAACTTTGTGGCAACTTAACGAGTGCGACGACGATTATTAAATTAAAAAGTGCAAAAAACTTTTCCCAAAGATGAAACTTCTTCTTTTCTTTTTGAATATGCTTCATTCTTTCTTTCTCTTTCTTTTTTTTTACACTGCTACGCATAGTTTATTATGCGAGGCAAAAATCTGCTGCAGCAAATTTGTCACATGGGATAAATAATAAGAAGAAGCTTACTTAACTTTTACACAGCATGTGCCACAGGCCACAGGGAGGCGACGTCTACAACTACAACTACAACAGCAAGAGCTCTGCTACCTCGGGGATTTGTGACTGAGCTTCAGCTGTAGATTACCCATACGCCATGTGCTACGAGGGAGCATTCAAAATGTATGAAAACTGTGACCAGGCCAGCTTGAAATTAGTAGTAGCACTTTAAATAGGTCGTTGCTGCTTATCGTTCAGCGAGTTCGCAAAATGAATTCAAAAGAGAGTTGTATAACTCGATAGAGTTGTAATGAAAATTTTATTTGAAATAGATTTATAAACATATCTATATATATATACATAATTTTTTCCGGGAACAGGTCATTTCTTATTACCTATTTACTATAGATCTTTATATTATACAAAATATTATATTATAGAAAATAAGTTTTTTCTTTTATGACCATGTTAAGCCCAGCGATTGTCCACACCTCCTTTAAATGCCCTTTCTGCTGCCCTTTCAAATATTTTAATTTATTATTGTATGCGATAAGTATATAATCCTTTTGATGCTTCCACAAATAAGTATGCCCCAAAAAGGAACTTCATATGAAGTTCGTGTAGTAAGGCTTCACATATTTGACCTACATAAATTGAGCTTAAATTTAAGTGATAAGATGTATAAAGTCTGCCGGTCCACTTTCACTTGGTTATTGAGCTTATATTGCGTTATAATGGACTAGCAGCTTGTGTGCAGCACATGAGCTGCCTTTGGCCGTATCGCAGAGCCGAAGGAGGCCACTAAATATGTCAAAGTGGAGGCAAATTTATACACAAACTGATAAACAAAATCAGGAGAAAAAAAAAAAAAACAAAATACTTCTAAGAATAAAATGAAAACGACATTTTAGGCTGGCTGGCGGCAATGCTGCAACAATTGCTATCTTGACATTGTCATCTTTAGAGCTGGGAAATTGCCATTGCCATTGAAATTGGCTCCGTAGCCGGCAGCCCTGGGTACAAGTCGTGGGTCTTGAGTCTGTTTGTTGTTGCTTTTGGCACGCCTATCAGTGGAATTGAATCAAATTACCTTGTAATCTTAACCTTAAGGTTATTTGCCGTTTGCCGCAAAACGCTTTGTGCCCTGCGTTTAGTTACTATTTGAGTGCCCCAACACAACACCAACATCCCCTCATATACCCAAGCCCAAAGTTGACTTGGCAACACTTGACTCTCGCGTTACACAGACTCTTGTTGGCGTTGCACCTTTAACACTTGTTTCCCGGCGGGGCGGGCCTGGGCTCTTGGAGGAAATATAAATGGAAATCTAGCATTACGTCTTATCACGATTGCAAAGTTTAAGTGACTTTTCTGCAAGTGCAAAGCGATAGCTATGCTGCATAGTTGTTGTTGTTGTTGTTGATTTTGTTGGCGCACTTTGAAAATGTAGCAAGTCAATCAATGTTGCTGAAGCGTGCGCTGGGGAGGCTTGTAGCAGCTCTAGGTAAGTAAAAGTTAGTTAAATTTCGATTAGGCGACTGTATCTAAAGCTCTTAGCCTGAAGTTTCCTTTACTTTATGAGATGTTTATAAGATGGCTCGAATTGGCTTGAGTCAAGTTAAATGAGCTAAATGTATTTTTATTTATCATTGAACAATTTTCTGTCGTTTTTAATTTGGTTTTATAAGCTAGAAATATAGGTTTACAAACAAAGCAAAACTTAGACCAATCTCGGAGATTTTCAAAACTTGTACTTAGGAAATGCTATTGTAAAACAACAAACAGACATAGACATGTGCTTACTAAATTTATTAAACAACTATTTTATGTATGATTTATATTTTAAGTATAGAAACCCAGTACCACAACTTTCACAGTTTTAGCAGGCGTCACACTATTCGCCCTCACTCGCTCACATCGTACAACATTTTCATCAATTCCGACACATATTCATCCCACTTGGACTGAAATACATTGCCTGCACATGGAGCGCTCATATCGTATTTCTGTGTAAATTTCTCCAGATCAAAATTGCTATGATCCTCGGCGTTCTTCAGATCCATTTTCTTTTCGTCGAAGTCCAGTTTACCCGACTGCCTATAGACAAGTGCCACATAACGCAACAGGCCGCTATCCTTGGGCGGCATTGGGCCAAAGTACTCGGATATAGCCTGACCTTTGGCCACATCCATGCCGGGTACATTGACCACCAGCCAGTGGAGCCACGAGCGGTATATGGGATACTCACGACTGGGCGCATCGGGACTGAGCATAATGATCGTATAAAAAGATTCCGAATCGCCATTCCACTCGAGCCTGGGCTGGAATTTCAGTTCTGTGGGGGTGTACGTCTTACCCTCCTCAATTTCCATTCCATTCTCAAAACGCATCTAAAGTTTTGGCCAGAGTATAGTTAAGTTTTGGTTAGGTGTAAATGGCTTACCTTAAGCAGTCCTTGCGGCAGTTCCTTGAGCACATCTGGAATCACATCCAATTCCTTCATAAGGCGTCGCACGCTCAGCTCCTCTTGCTCGGCCCGAGTCAGGCACAGGACGCACAACAAAACAACGTAAAATGAATTCATATTCAATGCTTTCGACTTCTGGCTAGAACGCGCAGCTTTTATAGCGCCCGAATCGATATTACTTGGCACTAATCGTCGACTCCAATTGTCAGCGCAAATATAATTAAGAAAATTGAGCGAACAATTTGCAATCATTTGTGTAACTTGTGCAAATATTTGCATTTATATTTTTCTATGTGCCGCACAATTTGTATAATTTTCCAGCCGCTTTTGTTGTCTAACAAATAAAATTAAATTAGGGCATTGACACGATATAGGGGTAATAAGTACAAATAATTTGTGTCAAATGGCTTTCATTACCAAAGCACATTTCTACTAAACTAATTTAATTTTGTATTTTGTATTATTACAAAAAGAATAATAATAATAGGACTTTTAAAGATCTGAACTTTGCATTGAGCAGTTACCCATTATAACGTAATGGAAATATTAACATGATATTTTGAAAAACTCTACTTTTATGAAAGGAATCTGTGAAAAAGATTGTCTTGTCATCAGAGCTGCAAGCGCCAAAAATGTAATTGGGGTTTCAGTTTACGGTTCGGTTCGGACATACTGGGCATCTTGGCTTGGTTCCAGTTTTTATTCATAGTAATATATCAATTGTAACTTCCAGTTCCAAGCGTTTCGGTTCGAAAATGGTTTGCAGCCTTGGTTCTCATATTTGACGTCTGATTATTCAGAGGAGCAAAGTTTTTCAGTTCAGGTTAAATACATTTAAAATCAATCATGGGCGGATAGCATTTGTTAAAGAGATGTGTCCGCCTAATAGGAGTGTTCTTCAGGTGAGTTTTCACTTAATCTGCTAAAACGAAATATATCTCGCATTGTTATTTATTTCATATTTTTGTTAGTATTGTTATTAGCATTATTATTATTAATATTTTATTAGAATTATTATTATTATATTTCTTGCAATTACTATAGATTCTCATGCAGAAGCATTTTCGCACTAGAAATAGGTCTGATGAGGGGTTTTTAGTGGGAGCAGGCCTCACATACCTTGTGAAAGCAGTTTTAGATACAAAAGGATTTATTTCTCTTCCGCCCAATAGCAATTATTTTCGAATATTATTAGTACTTCTATTATTTGTAATATATAAAATATTCGAATTGGTGTAATTATACACTGGCTTTTGTTAATTTCTTCAGGTATGTCCATACATACTTGTACATGTACAAACGTGCATCCATACTTGGCTAAGATTCGAGTCCCACTCCTCGTTGTTCAATGGCCTAAACGTGGTCGCTTAGGCAGCTCATCAACCCAGAAATACAATTGTAATAATAAAATTAAGTTGTAGCAATGAAAAAAGTAATTTTATCTGCATATTTTTCACCATTATGGAGCAGTTAAAAAAGTGGTTAACTTGGAGGACTTATATATTCGCCTGCTGCACATTTGCATGGCAATTAAAAAAATGATTGCTCAGTGATGCACATAATTTAAGGAAAACTATGTGGGTTTTTTAACAGGCAAAAGCAAATAAGCACTAAAAATGCTCAAAAGTCAAAAGGAGAAGAGTTGTTGCGCTCGAGTTGGCAGCCCCGAGCGAGTACCGAGCAGCGAGCTTCGGGCTGTGGCAACATGTGCGTCTAATGTGCGCACATTAGCAACACAAATGCAGTCGAGATGAGTGGAGGATGGGCAAGGGGTCGGCAGGATCTGAGATGAGCCTGGGCACAGGAGTCAGAAGCTAGTTGAGCTATGCGGAGCCGGCGCCACTCAAGCAAACGAACGCACTTAATTTATGCAATTTGGTTAACAACGTTAAAATTGTAGACGAGCAGCTGGGAGCGGGATGTGCGGAGTGTGGAGTGGAGAGGCTGCGGCATGCGGAGGGGCCAGCATAGACTGGCTGGCAGTCGGGCGGGCGGACATAAATCAAAATGGAAACAATAACGCAACACTGAAGACGGAGCACAGGACACAGGAACAGCAGTAGCGGCAGCGGCAGCGGCAGCAGCAGGAACTGTAGACGGCACGAAAGGAGTAATAAGGATAATGAAGCAGCAACAGCAACAGCCGCTGTGGCATGCGTCCTTCTACTTGATGCTGGGCACTTGCCATGTAAACGATGATGAGCACGATAATGATGGCATTTGAATGAGCACACACACACACGCAGCACGTGCGTGTGTGTGGCAGCACATTGATGTCGTAATTTGAGCGCTGCGTTTGCCATTTTCTCAATATTTGTCGCAAATATTGGCTCATTATTTGGCCTTATTATACATTAATTTGCCTATTAATTAATTTAACGTTTCGATCTCGCAGCTTAATTTGTGCGTGTGACACATGTGTGCGCCCAGCTTTCTTTGCAGTTATTAATATGCCAGCAATTAGCTGGCAAAATTGGCTGGCCCAAATTAGCTGACAACTTATACAACTTACCTGAGCGTATAGCTCGAGTATTTTGATGACATAATTTTGACCGGAGTTATGTGAACCGTGTTGATAAATAGCTATAAATAATTTCTTTAAGGCAGGCAGGCAGGCATTTAATGTGTATGCAAACTCTGTTTAATAAACTTAAAATTATGTCATAGAAATTGCTCGCTTTACTATTTTTATCTATATTATGATAAGATTATTGACGACTCTTCTGCTAAGACAATGCTACATTCAAAATGTATGTAAATGTGGCTTAAGATCCAAACCTTCGATTAGATTCTTGCTTCAACGACCGGCTCTCTTGGCCAGCTCATCTATCGAGTATTCTAGATGCGACTTTATTTTCATATTTATTTACTAATTATCTTATCGTAGCTCACATTCAAATACAAAAGCCATCTATGCCAAATACCACAAGTCAGTAGTTGCTTGGGCAACCGATTTCCTTTGGCTCTGCGTGCCCCTCCGCTAGGAGCACGTCGCATTTCATTAGCAACTCGGGGTTTGGGGGGTTTTTGGTTGCAATATCTTGAAAGAAGTAGTTGCCCCAGCTACTGGCTGCATTATCTAGTTACTTTTACAAGTTTTGCCAAGATTACGAGCGAGCTGAATGGGTCTGCAGCTGAAGCGAATTTCTATTCAAGAAACTTTTGCATTGTTGTTGCAGCTGCTGATTTTGTGTTCCTCTTGCTGCACTAATTTGCATGACCTTTGGCTCCGCACAGAGCCAAGCCAACTAACCAGGTAACCAACTAACCAACCAAGCAGCCAGGGAACAGCCCAGCCAACCAGTTAGATAGCCCAACAGGGCCACAACATTTGAATGGCATTTCATTTGCGACGCTTTTCAACGTTAATGCCATGGAAAATGCATAAATTGCGGCACTCAAGTGGAGAACTTGCTGAAAAACAATGACAATTCTTGCTTCAACCGGCTGAAGCGTTTGAGGGGAAGGGTGGGTTGGACGTGAGCGAGTTGTTAGCCAGGCTAATTAGCAATTGCCAAGCTTAGCTGCAGCTTATCAGTGCACGAGCTGCTCTTAAATGAGCTGCTTTTTAAAGGGGAAAAACTCAATCGGTGGCTTTTTAAAGATTTCTCCAAAAGACGTTAGTTGTGTGCAGCCAGAGTAGAAATAGTTTAAAGAATTTTACGTTTACAACTTTTGGGCAACTAAATTTGTAAACTGTTATTCTTATAGAATGTTATAAAAAAAAAACATTAAAATAGTTACTTGGCGGACATTTATTTATCAAATTAACTATTTTTGTTGGGATAACAATATTATGTTTTAACTAAAATACAGGAATTAATAATAATACGATTAGAATAATACGATTGGAATATCTCTCACTAAAAATTAAACTAACAAGTTTTATAGTGGACAGAGAGCATCTTGATGTTCTCGAGAATGGCTACATAAGTGTATTTTAAAATCTCAAATAAGCTGAAAATAAGCTGGATCAAAATAAGTATGGGTATCTTAAATTTAAAACTGAACTTTAATTGAATTTATAAATAACATAATTATTAATTTTTATTTATTCTATTATTTTATGATATTAATAGTTAGACGCGTTTTCCCGCAGAGAACCTATATTTTTAAGGGGACGTCCGTCCAAAAGAGTTTTCCCTGTACTATTATTGTTATAATTAACCGAATCTTGTTTTAAATAACTAACTGGCCTTTGACTCAGATACTCATGCTCCAGCCTGTTCTTAGAGTTCGGATTCTAAAATCATGATATAAGGATAATCAATTACATTTTTTTTTATAGCATATCTTAATCAACGTTTCGTATTTGAATTTTGTGGCAATTCAAATTGTCCAAATTAAATACAAGTTTCGCTGTGAACATTTTAAGAACTTTTGTGCCAGCCTGACTAAAATTACAGCCCCCTCCCGCAGCCAGGCACGCAGTTCCACACACACTCGGTGCTCGGTAAATGCCATTTGGCAATTTCAGTTTTGGTTGTGTATCCTTTGGCGCACAGGACTAAAGCGCTTGATATATCCATTTCGTTTGGAGGATTCTTCGCGTGCCTGTTAAGAGCTGCTGCAACAACAAAGCAATTGTTATTGCTGCTGTTGTTGTTGTGTATTACATGCGTGTGAACTGGCAACACAGCAGAGCACAGCACACACACAAGCATGAACACTCACACACACGCACACACACAGACAGCATACAAAAAGTGGAGAATTGTTCATTTTGTGCTCAACTTTTGGTTTTGTGCTGTTTGTGCGCTTTGTGTTTATTTATTTAAGTGTTATTTCGTTTTATTTTGCAAAATTGAGTTATAAACAAGTTTTGAAAATTGTTTAAATGGAAAAAACAGATTGAATATCCTCCAACCGAAGCACGCCCTCTTGCTATCCCCTAACCCAACGAGCAGCGAGTGGCAGCCACTTGAGCACATGTCAAGTGGAAAATCGTTTTGTTGCTCTTGCCCCTCCTCCCGCGCCCAGCACCCATCGGGCTACGACTCTTCATAAATGTGCGGGCGCTATGAATATGTTTTTGATAAAGTTTATTTATATATGTGTATGCAAATCACATAATGCTTGTAAGCAAAAGGGTTTTCGCATCCGCTTTTCCTTTTGCTCGAACTTTTGCTTTTACTTGCGTGTAGTTTGAATTGGTTTGCCAGACCCTACGCCTCAATGGATCGCCTGATATATGCATTTATATAGCCGCTCACATATTTGAATAATTTCCGTTTGAAATTTCCTCTTAAAGCGTTGCCCGCCAACCACCCTCCATTCCCCTCGAAAATTTCGCATTTTGTCCCCGATAGGCAAATATATGTATTTCTTGGCAAGTTATCCAAGTTTTCCAGCTGACTGCCTTTTCTTTATTGTCATTGGCTGCCACGCAATCTCGTATCGGCGGCTGCGGCGGCAACATTTACCGATTTATTTATTTTGATTAAGTGCCTCCAATTGTTGTTCTTTTTGTTGGCAACGGGAAGTAATTGAAGCAATGTGACGCTTTGCGTTATGTCCCGATAACGTTTTAACGCCGCGCCGAACACAGTCAATAAAACCAAGTCTGGAAATTCATAAAAACCTTTTTCAGACTTCTTGGGAAAACGGCTTTGAAATTGTTGTATGATGTTATTTAAAAGTATGATATGCTATTCTATTTTAATCTGGCTGGTTTTATTCGAAATAAATGCCATCAAATTTAAACAAAATAAATAACTGAGAGTTTAGATATTCGGAAATTGCTTCACTATGCCTCTACACCTAAAAATCGAATGAGAGTCTAAGATTAAGGTAGTTTAATAAGATGTAAGTGCGGCTTCAAAATTGTAAATGCTTCTCTAGGCATTGAAAATAAAATTTAAGGAATTATCTATGATACAAATCTGTACATTCAATTTAATATTTTCTAATTTGAAATTGTGTATAATTCCCTTTAAAAAAATAATAGTTGTAAAGCTTCTTATAGGTTGAAAATGTAAAATATTCGAATGACATTTATTAAGCGAAAATGGTAGGGATAACTTTGCAGGCTGTTCTAGTCTGATTATCTGAGTCCCTCCATATAGTCTCCTAGTTAATTTTCATATTTTTTATAACCAATTGACAATTTGAAATTTGTACACAGCTCGTGGGCTTATCGGACAGTCAACATAATGAAGGCACTTCAATAAAGGCCGCTGGGCAGCAGTTATGTCTTTATTAACGAGCCGCAACCAAAAGTCGAGGGTTTTTGTGGAGTGCGGCGGGTAATACTATAAAAATATAAATGTTGGCTAATAAAAGGCTCAAATACTTATGTGGGACAGGCAAGAAAGCGATTAACCCAGAAGATACAAAAGGGGGCAGCCATCAAAACTTTTTGGCAGCTTAACAACTTGCCAAGGCAAAAATATATGTATATAAATAAGTATATATTTTTTTAACGATAACAAATCGCTTACGGTTAACAGGCGGCATTAATTCTCATTGTGGCGTAATTTTCACAGCGGCATTTATTGGCTAATTAAAATGCCGCTGGGGCAGTTGCCAGAGTTTCGAAAGACAAGCCCCCAGGATATGCGTGTAGAACATGGCACGAGAAGTAGGAGCGGGAGTGGGGGTAGCTGCCAAGCACAAAAGTAATGACCGCAATTAATAATTTTGACAATTTACACAACATTGCGCAAAAGATAAGGACAAACAAACAGGCACTTGCCGGGGTCCTTTGCGAAGCAATTCTTTCTGATTTCTCGACAAGTCCCAAGAAAACCCTTGCCGCACAGAGCAATCATTGCTCATTTGGCTAATAAGCTCATCAAGTCTTTAATTTTTTAATTGCTTATTTATTGGTTTGTTAAATATATAAATATATAAAAATATATATTTTCACATTCTACTTATTTTTCTTTGGCCATTCCCCGATCGAAACACTTCAAATTAGTCGTTTCTGTGGCTGACAACTCTCGAGTGCAGCCCTTTTCACTTTTCCATTTTTTCTCAGTCACTTTTTTTTGCATTTATTTTTTGTTTTTCTGTGATTCGCTTAAGTAGCGCTTAAAATAAATCAATTATTTTAATTCACGTTGACAGCTCGCGTCATTTGCAGCCCCACAATTGTGTTTTTCTCGAGCTGCTCTTTTGCTCTTGACATGGGTCTGTCAAGGGGGTTGGCGGCTGGGCTTGGAGGTTTTCGGGTTTCAAAATGGTGTGTTCTGATATGAATGTTCAAATATTAATGTAAGACTAAACTATTTTTCAATATTTAAAATCTTATATGTATTGTTTGCTCTTTAGTTGTTAAAAAAAAACTGTTTAAAGTTGCGCTTTATACATAATATGTTATAAATGATTAATAGAATAAATATGAGTATTAGGCGAGAAAAGAAAGTATTGAAAATTAAATTGAATTATGTATATATATTTAACATATTTACACATGTAAAAACAAATCAAATAATGCAATACCAAGAAAGCATTTCAGTTTTAATAAAGTTTTGGTAAATGAAAGAAAGATTTAATTGACATTTTACTTATTTTACTTCTATAAAAGAATCAACTTCGGTATGAAAACAAATCAAATAAATATTCAGTATGCGTATCTAAACAATAAAGCTCAGCCAAGTGTAATATATTTTCAGGAGTCTTAAGTAATAAGTATCATTGGCTTTGAATGGAAAATTTTCCATTATCAATAATTACCCGTTCGGAATGCTGAATGCTCCAAAAACTTTAATACATTTTCCAATTTGCCCATAATTACACACACAGACACACTTACAATGCAACAAAGCACAACAGAATTTCGGTTCGACAGCCTGCAAAAGCCCTGCCCCCACCACCTCACCGCCCCTCTCCGACAGTGTCTCCAGCATGGAAAGCATGCTTGAGCCAAAGGACAGCAGAGAAAACTTATGACAGAAATTCAATAGCGCATGCAATTGAAGAAATTATTGTGCAATTTCAATAACTTTCAATTGGGTTTTCCATTTTCTGCATACACTTTTTGCGCCGAACTTTATCTTATCTTATCTTTTATTGGTAGGGCACGGCCCGTCCACGAACCGAATCGAACCGAATGGAGCATAAAAAATGAAAACTTTCTTAACTTTTGTCTGTCTTAAGACGATTTCCGGCCATTGAGGAGCTCATTGCCTAAGAAATGCTGAGTGCAGTTATAATTTCGGGGATGGGAGGGTACAGTGAAACTTCTGTGTAGCGAATTTATTAAATTTGCGATTGGTTTTGTTTAATGCCAATTTTTAAATAACTTCTCTCCAATAATTTGTAATTCTTGATCAAGTATAAGTTCAATCTCTGGCCATTTTGCCAAAGCGAAGTTTGACTGTGTCTAACTTTAGACATTATGTTGATTTGTTAGTGACTGACCAAGCACTTTCTGGTCATATCGAAAAACCCGACTGGCCACTCGGCTTATGCCATAATCACAAAATATGACGCCATTTGCTCGCAATTTTAAGAGCTTAACTATGTAAATCTTTTAATATGGCCAATGGATGATGCGCCAGCAAGCGCTATGGGCAGATATAAAAATTGCATAAAAAACTAGAAGCATAAACCAGAATGCAAACAGCGCCACGGCGACTGAAGCCAAAAGGCAAACAATGCAATCCCGCCAAGAACTCTGCTGGCACAGCTCCCAACAGCCAGCCGCAGCAGACAGACTCGCTCTCTTGCTCCTCGGTGGAACCTCTGCGCCCTATGTACCCCTCCGGTACCAGGCAGGCATCCCAGCGGAAGACATAGAACGAAAATATGCCTCGAAGGCGCGACGCGCGCACGGCAAAGCTTGGCAAAGTTTTTCGCATAAACATGAAAAACATGAAAAACAGCAAACAACTTGCAAAACTCATGGAAAGTAGTCGAAGTGTAGAGCAAGGGCCACGAAGTGGGCAAACCTTGGCCGGGTTATGCATAAAGCAGCCAGCGGCACAGCACATGATATATGTGCGCCTATGTAAACATATATATGTTATATATATATATATATAGAGTGTGTTACGCAAATATACATACGTATATCATATCATATGCGCGAGTTACGTGTGGCATGCAGTCCACAGATAGATGTGGCAGCATAGTTGGATAGTTTTGTGCGCCTGTCTGTGCCCGCTAGGTAAATTTTGTGTGCAATTCTTGCAACTGAAACAATATTTGCGCCTTTCAGTCCACCCTCGCATAGGTCAGCATATGGAGCTGGCTTGAGGTTTGAGGGTTGTGCTTGAGCTTTGTGCCTGCAACTTGCCGTTGCGTAGTTCTTGGAGCACGTGCCGCAGTTTTTACCAAACCATTAATCAAACAATTAGAGCTGGTTTGCGTCAAGTAACTGCCCCCGCACCATCACCCAGCCTGCCCCGCAAACGTATTTGCATAAATTATGGCTTCATAATAACCGCTATTTGTAATTTTGGTCACTGCTGGGCGTTCAGGTTACGCCCACTTCTAACATCCCCTCCAAGTGGCACTTGCGTATGTATTTCAAGCAAGGGTTGCCCAACTTGACGATGATAAAGCATTTCCTTCGGTTTCGTGTACAGCTTGCAATCGGATAATTAACAAAAAAATACAGACTCTTTGAATTCGATTTGATTTTAAAGTCTCTTGAAATTACAGCTTCGTCACATTGCAAAACTCCCTTAAACTCTTTTCAGGTAAAATCACAAAATTTAACAGGGAAGTTCTTTAAAGCTGACCAGAACTTTGAAGCTGGTTCAAAAAAGTTAAGAAAATAACATAATATTAAAAGAATGACTAAGAATATAAGAAATATGTGAAGTTATTGAAACATAAATAAATATGAAAAAATTGAAACTTACGACTTATAAAACTCTTCTTTTCTGACATATGTTAAATTGTACTATTAAATCAAGCCAGAATCCGTGCCATAATTGTATAGTTCATACGACCTCCAACGAATGATTATCTCTCTAGCCCTAATCATCCACAAAGTCTATGTCGTGATGTGTGTCCTTGCTAAATTAATGGCAATTTGCAAGGGTTTGAAACCCGAGAAGATCAAGTGTAAACAAGCCGAACAAACCACTTGGGAATTATAAGTGTTACTTAGGAGGCGAATATTGAATATTAAGCAAATCTAACAGCTCTCTCTGTCTCTCTCTAATTACTACTTGTGTGCGTGTCAATTAATAGCTGCAGCTACTAATTGTGCAGCAGGAAAATCACTCGATTCAAATTAAAGCCAACTGAATGGCAATTATCGACTATAACAGCAATGCACGCACACAACAATAACAATTAAAATGTACGACAACTGCAAATTGGAGATGGGTTTTCGATTTTTTTGTTGCCTATCTGGCAACATGCCCGGACGCACATAATACCCAGAAATTGTAGTCGAGGGAGCGACAAGCGACACCTACTCCGAGGAGCACTGGCTGCAAACAATCTCCAATGTGCATAGCTACCTTAAAAGCATAAATAATGGGCAACGTCTGCCCCCAGACGCTGTCAGACTTGCATCGGCTCGAGGGGGAATGTTAGAAGCTTTGGCCTTTGTGGGTGGCAGTAAATGAATGACAAACGCCAGCAGCCAACGCCAACGCCAATGCCAATGACGTCAACGGCATCATTGTCAGGCCCAGAGCAGTGGGGGAAGTGCTGAGTGCAGCCGCAGCAGCGGCAGCGGCTACCTGCTCTGAGTCAGTATCAGAATTATTGCTAGCTGTCTACATGACCAGGCGGGCCAGAAGGACAAGGCGGATCAGGACGGCAGCCGGCAGATAGACAGCCAGTTGGTGGAAGACAGGCAAATGGGTTTCGACCTGACACGCTGAACTCTCAACGCAAAATGAGGAAAAATCCTGTGACACACACCGGAAACTGGAACAGCACCCACACACACACCCTGGGTGGGTGGGTGAGTTGGTGCAGCATCAAAAAGCAATGGCTTAAGTGCCTGAGCATTGTGAGGCAGCGGCTGACAGGCGCAGAATGCGCTCGGGGCTGTTTTTCCAGAGGTGTGTATGGAGGGTGGGGCCGGGGCGTTGGTGGCACGAGCAGACCCGCATTTTGCAGCCCGTAGTCCCAGCTGGTCCTTGACACACCATTGTTCTTTTCACTTTTTATGAGTATGCTGCAAATGAAATGCTGCCCCGAGTGCCCCCAGTTGGCCGCCCTGCAACCCCTGCCGACACTCTGCCCCCCGGCGGCCTGTTGAAGGTGTTCGACGGGAGCGGCGGGTTTATTATGGCCACCGATGCCGACTTAAGTGGGCGTGTTGTTGTTGTTGTTGCTGTTGCTGCTGCTGTTGCCAGCCGCGCTGATGAAGCACCTTTTGTTGTAATGAGTTTCGAGTGCGATTTTTTGGAATGCGTCCCCCAAAAGGCTCCAACCACAGGCACAATGAGTTTTTTTTTTGATTTTAAGCGGCTTACGGCAGCGTCTATTTGGCTCTGGTCTGATCGGATCCGTTCGCTCCACTCCTGATTCAGTTGCCATGGCTTGATGCATTTTGGAAATTATTTTCGTTGCGTGTGGTATTTTCAAAAGATCTCATCGTGCTGGCAATTTCATAGGTCTGGTTGTATGGCTGTAATTTATGTACTTACGAGCATGTTAGGCATATTTTGTAGAGCAATCAGAAATGGAAATTTACGTGTTTTTAACATAGGAAATATTCGTAACTTCTTGTCATTAAAGTAAATATTTTAAAGCTTGTTGTCAAGGGTATTTGAACATCACAATCCTCGATTAAACTTTATTCCTTTTCTGTAACAATATTTTATTTTAAAAATTTTAGACCTAATAGTATGTACATATCCATATCTTAACTTCTTCTTTGGGATCCTTGAACTAGGATTTGGAACTGTTTTCAAGCTCGTAAAAAATAAACAACCATCATATATTTATTACTCATCTTCTCTGTCATTATAGAAAAATTGTATAAGATTAGTTTTGATTTAGATTTCGTAAAATCATTAAGTGTGACCCTATTTCCTTACTTTTCCTGAACATAGCTGTGAACTAATCGACCGCTGATCGATGAATCCTAAATCCGTTTCGGGTATCCCACTAAAACAACTTAGTCAAATTGTATTTAAATATGGTCCTTGCCTCTATTAAAGCTGTAACCATCAAATTGCGAAATTGCATAGCCGATTTATCCACCCACCATCCACTCACAGGGTGTGCCCTTTTATCCCTAAGTATTGGGCTGCTTATTGCATTTCAGTTTTCAGTTTGCTCGAACTCATCAATAAGAGTAGCAGCAGCTGGGCGCCAAAGTGCTTTCTCCATTAACTCCCCCCAACTTCTGCTGGACATATCAAATTGATGATGCATACGGCAAACAACAGGAGTAACAACAACAGAAACAACAGCAGCAGCAACAACAACTGCAACAAACACGAACGGGAGAGAGACAATGACAATTGCATTGACATTTCGACAGAGCAACGAACGAACACAGCAGCAACATGTCGCGTGCCTGTCTAAACGGGCGAGTTACTGGGCAGCCCAAGCTAGAGATGGCCACATGTCGTGTCTTATTCATGTTACTTTAGTGTGCACGATACTAGAAGCTCGTGCGTTCGTTCACAGCTATAATATCAAAATATATCGCTATTCAGAAGATTACTAATTGAAATCGAAATATAAATGAAATTATCGATTTCAAACTATTAAAGCAACGAAAAGTAGAAAATGTACAAAAATCAGTGAATCCCCGTTTGAACGGGTGATTTATGTACGTTTAAGAGGATAATCGTCTAATAGAGCAGGGATGGTCTGGCCGGATTAAAAATGTTTTTAGAGGAACACAAGGGTCGGCCGCCTAATATGAGTGTCCGTTAGCTTATAGCTTTCACTGTTTATCGATACTCAAACGATAGCAAGAAAAAAATCAAAAAACCAAAAATATATCGCAAAAAACACGATATTTATTGTGACTGTAGACACTTCCTAATTACAATCGAGCATGAAATAAATTCATTCTTTTTTATTAAAATATATTTATTAAAATATGTCGATGGCATGAGGAAACATATATTCTCCCTAGAGACAGTCGTGCTCTTCAAGCCATCGTGCGTGAATTGTCTTTGGATCGTGTCTTGTGGACACGAGCGTGTTCATCTCTGTACGCAAACAGCAGCTAACTGCCCCAAGCAGCGCTTGTCCACATTCCGCCCACTCCACCTGACTTAGATCTCAGTACTGGCAACAGACCGAAACACGACCATTTACTGAGTGCTTGTGTGTGTGTTTTGCGTGTGTGTTTTGTGTGTGTGTGTTGTGTTTGTGTGTGTGCGGCACATATCGATTGCAATTGCTTGATTTTGTCATTGGGATTTGGATTTGCTGTCAGCTACGATTTTTGGCATTGTATGCAGTTTATTTGTTCAGTCAATTCTCTTATTACTCAATTCGAGCGGCTGACAGTTTGGCCAGTTGTCAGTTTATTTAGTTATCATTGCAAAAATGTTTGTCCATTGTTGAAGGCGCCATTCGGCATTTTCTTATAGTACTTGTGGGCGTTAGTTCTCCCAGCCCGGCCTGCGGCAGCTGCAGCTGCAGCTGCTGTATATTTGATTTCATTTAAATGAACTTTCTCTTTACCAAATTTAACAATTTTGCATTTCATTTTCAATTTGTGCGCATCGCCTGCAGTGCGCCACAGTGCATACGCCCACGCCCACATTTCCACACGCCCACAGAGGCGGCGCTTTTGCATTTCCACGCGCCGTGTTGTAATTGGCGTCGGGCAACAGTTTTGCATTTGGGGCTCGCCAACGGATTGTGCAAATTTCACTTTACAGTGGCACGCCCCCTTCCCACCACTCCATCGAACACCCGCAAGGCTCCATCCACTGCTGCCTAAACCCAGCCACGCCCCAAATACACATTGAATTAAATTCGTTCATCAGTTTATTTGAGTTTCGACGCAGCGCGATTTGCGAAACAGGTTTAAAAGCGCTTATAACTATATTAGATGGTATATTCTTGTTAGACTTATAATTCTGTTATTATTTAAGCGGATCGGATCACGATATGATATAGGAAAAATCAAGTCTTATATACTGGTTAAACGAATTAATTTTTGTAAATCATCTTATGCAAACTAATTCTACAATTGAGCAGTTTCTTACCAATATCATAATATTTTAATATATATCTCTTAATCAGATAAAAACAAATTAACGATATGATATTTAATTTGACAACTAAGCTGAGTATTTGTAAAAAAGTATAAAAAGAATTTTTTTTAAATTTTATTCTCTAGGTATATATTTTTAACATTTAAATTTGCATTCGAATTTTCTCCTTTGACATTGAGAGTTGAAGCTTTTATTGTCATAAACAGGGTGGTGGGGGGGGGGGGGGGGGGGGGGGGGGGTGGATTGCCATAATTACTGCAATACTTCCTCAGTCAGTCTTATTTATTTAGTCTACTACCAGTACCAGTGTCTACCTTCCGATCCAGAACCATTCCAAAGTGCATCGAGAGACGTGTGTGTGTGTGTTGAGAGAGAGACGATGAATGATGATGACGACGACGATACGATGATGATGACGATTGTCGGGTGTTTTTTCTTCTTCTTTCGAGCCACAGCCACTGCCCTCTTCTTCTTCGCAATTGACGACGAACGACTACAACTACTACTACAATATATAATGGATGTCGCTTATATAGATGAGTGAGTGTGTGTTAGTAGTAGTTGCTTTTATATTTATATATGTGTGTAATGTTGTGTTCAAGTTCAAGTTATATATTACAAGCTTATAATATCTATATAATATGACGAGTGTGTGTTTTAAGCTTAAGCCTATTATATATTATATACAACATTGACAGACGCGCAACAATATTTACATATATACTCAGAAAGTGATACACAAATAATCACATCATCTAAATACACTCCCTTCAATGTGCATTTATAAAGGACGAGGACAATCCGAGACAACCATGCCCGCAGCGGGACTCGAACCCGCGACTGGTATTGGTAAGACAAGAGCTAGAGTAGTAAATTTATATATACATGAGAAGCATGGACTCAATACTCATGACCAACCCAGCCGGCGAATGGCGCAGGTCCAGGCAAGCCTTATAATGCGTATTGGCAGAGATTTACGCGGTTTGTGTATATGCTAAAGACCATGATTTATTATTAGATTAGCATCTTCCGAAACCTCTCAAAAACCGACAATATGATTTAACAATGCACGTTTATCCTTTAAGTTGCGATTTGTTACATTGAGCAAAATTCTTGAAGCTCTGCATAGGGTATCAGCAAGTCGCTGCCTGGCTGCTGCTTTAGCTCTTAGCTAGGGTATATTGCCGTGCCAAATGCAGCTTTAAATTGCAACTTGAGCACGTTTCTCGCTCGGACACGTAGTCGTCGCTGAGCAAATAGTCGGTCGCAAATGACCCAGCCATGGTCTAAGCCTCGCCCCAATTTGGGGTCGATTGTCGGCTTATCTTCAGATGAGCAGCTGCTTTTGCATCTTTAATTGGAATTAAATGGGATTTTTATGAATAATTGAAGCAGGCAAGTGGCCCGCCCGTCGCCCACTCGCCCACTTGCCTATCAATTTCAATTATATAATAATCATTTCCGTCTGGCTACGCCCCTGCTCCCCGCACTGGCTCCGTGTAGCGCCCGCCTGTCAATCATAAAAAGCCTGTGACTCCTCTGGCCCACGGGGGCGACCTTTGCAGCTTGACTTGGGCGCTGGCTCTGCTGCTGAGTCGTTGCAAGTTCACGCCAATTAAGGCTAATCAAATTATTTATAATGCTTAACCTAATTTCTGGCCTAGTCAACGACGCCATCGTCGACGCTGCAGTCGTCGCTGGCGCCGCCACCGACTGCTTCTCCTCCTTCTGCAAAAATATAACTCAATAAAAACTGCGCTCCAATTTGCTGGCACCCAATATGGCTGCAATTGATGGAGATATGGCGGGAGGAGGGTCGTCTGAGTGGGATGGTGTCCGGGGAGAGGGACGCGTAACACTTTCGCCTGTGCGAACTTTTGCAATAACCTCTTAAAATTCACTCAGCTGTGAATTATGCGCCCGTCGAAGTGTTGTTCTTGTTGAAGGAGTAGAGCAAAAGTCTCCACAAAGCGGATGGGCTGAAGGAAGCAGCAGGGGCAGACAGGGAGCCAGCTACGGAATGTGGCACGAAGCAATAAATGGACGCATGTGGCGTGGCTGGTGGCCTGGTTATTTGGTGTCGATTTTAATTTGTGCACCCTGCCACGGAATTCGCCTTCAAAAGTGCTTGAGTGCGGTTTTTTTTTTGGTGCTGCTGGGTATGCAATTGTTTTTTTAATTGAAGGGAAACTCGAGACTTTAAGGAGCAGAGACGAGCTTGCCATCACTCGACAACTACTTTGTGTATTGGAAATTCGAGAGGATTTACAGACTGCATTTAGTCTGGAAGATGTTCTATTTCTTCCAGCAGTTCGCCAGGTAAGTGAGGGGAAATGAAATTAAATGAATGCATTAAAATTTGCATGATTGTCCGGCAGAATGTTATAACTATTTAAGATTACCGAGAAAAAAATACCGGCATTCCTAAATTAACTTCTCGACTAAGAAAACAAAGTCAATTTAATTAAAAAAATCCTTTTGAAGGCAGTTCTCAGGTATGTGTTTTCTAAATGTTTTAAATATATACATATATATGTCATTATGTCATTACCTAGCTGGCCGGCTGGCATATTTTTTAATTTTAAACTTTTACCCTTTGGCACGGAAAGTCCACGAACTATCTCTTACGATATGTAAAAAATATCAAAGGTATGCATATATATTTTTAAGAATTTATGTATGTTCTCAAAATCATGGTCTGCTTTCTTTTTACGTCCGGCTTCAACAAAGCATTTTTGCTGATTTCGGGCAAGTAGCGAAACTTTTTAAGCTCAGAAAAATCTTAAAATTCACTTGGCATATCTTTATAAATTTATAAATTGAGGGCCCTGCAAGCAACTTAATTTGTCAAATCAACTGTAATTTATCTTTCTCACTCGCTAAGCCCTGCAAAGTCATTCATTATTGTAATTTATTTGCAGCTGAAAATGCCAAATATTTATTTAATTTTGAGCATTCTTCAATTTATTTGTTTGCACAATCGAATTCAAACAGATCCCCGGCCACTGGCCCCCGGCACACCCAACACACACACACACAGCTGAATGACATTTGGCAAGGCATATCGATTGCGATTAGTAAGAAAATTTTCAATTTTCTGCCAGAGCTGCCGGAGTATTCAAAAAAAAAAAAAAAAAAAAAAAAATGAAAACACAACGAAAATCACAACCAAACAAACTGTTGGAATGGGCGACAGCCGCTGGCATTGTCGACACCCGAAGGCAGCCTCCGCCCGCTCAGTGTCCCCCCTCTCTAGACGCAGTCTGTGGGTTTGCCTTCTTGGTCTAACCGCTGTGAAAATATGGCTCAGTATTATCGATGTCCGTAACAATGGCAACCTCGAACGTCCCGGCAGTGGCGCTCCTGGCTGCTGAATGCTGGCTGCTCACTGGATTCCTCCTCAACGGCGTCTGCCCTTCTCCTGGCCGTTGCGGCCTCTATTGCTGCTCGCATCCGGAACGCGGTTTCTATTTGAAAACCATTTTGTTTGCTTTATGGATTTGCAGAGCTTAAAGTGGCTTCGTCGCTTCGTTTGCTTCATTTTGCTATTGTTGAAATTTTGAGGCGTGAATGCGCCCAGACCAAAGCCGTAGCCATAGCCATAGCCAAGTCGCAGCCATTGCCGCCGTCAAGTGTTCGGTCTGGGCCTTGTTTTTGTTTTATTTTCCCATGTTGACTATTGGCTTAGAGTTATGGCCAATGGCAACTGTTTACACGCGCGCGACGCAACGCTGCCTTTGTTCCCTTTTCGCCTTGAAGACTCGGCTCCTTTAATGGGGGGGTCACAGGCGCTAATTTCGAGCTCGACAAGTGGCAAAGTTTGTTGTGGGATTAGCTCGACGAGCGCTGATTAAGTGCCAACTGCGTATAGTGGCAGGCTGTTTGGCTCTTATGTGCTTAAAAGGCTGTCTGTAATAATATATCAACAGGTGCCTTTTTATTATTATTATTATTTTGCAATTTATGCGATTTTTTAGTCAAGCAAATTTTATTTTATTTTATTTTTTTCGGTTTAAATTGGTCTAGCCGAATAAAATCCTGGGTCCTAGAAAAAAATGTGCACAACATTTAATTTTTAAGTTTTTCACAACAATATTTCGTAAATAAAAATAAATTAGTAGTGCTATTCTGTGTCGTCAAGCTAGTCAAAAATATATTCCCTTTCCTTAAAATATTAATTAATAGATTCTCTCGCTTCTCTCCAGCAGTATTCGATCCCGCCAACTGTCAGCTATCTAATATACTGGCAGCATCTCGGAGCTGCAATATTATTGATGCCCTTCAGGCCTAAACTGATTTTAAATAATAATTCACATAGGTAATGCAATATATGTACAGACATAGCTAAAATGACGAATAATTTTTATAAAATATACACTCAACGAAGTCAAATAAATGTAATATGCAAAAGGAAAGCCACGGTCTGTGCAAATGTTATACAAAAGACTAAGGCTAGTCAGAATTAATTAGCTACTGCCCTCTTTGAAGATTGAGCTGAATAAGATAGATTTGCATTGGAAAAAATATATCAAGCAAATGGCCTTTGTATTTATATTCCTCTCGCTCTGCTGTGTATGCATTTATTTTAAGTCGTCATTTGATTTATTTGCGTTTGCTCATTGCCGTTTTCGGCCGCTGATTATCTCATTTCAGCTGAGCTCATCTCAACTCTGCTCAGTTGAGTTCAGAGCTCAGCTCAGTTCGAGCGTGCGTGTATCTTTGTATCTTTGGCAGGCTGTTTGTATCTGTAACTGCAGCTCGTTGTAAATTCGTTCTGGCAGCTTTAATGTTTGCCAAAGCGGAAATGAAAAACTTTTGCACGTAGTCACCAAAAGTGGCCAAGTGCACGTTCAGCCTCAACATTGTTGTTGCCGTTTCTGTTGCTGTTTCTGCTGCGATGAAGCATGAAAAGTTTCGGTTTAATTTTGGCATTTTCACGTATTTGCACCCACACATTGCTCACATACATGCCCAACACTTGCGTTTTCCGGCTGCACTCCCCACAAGCACCTAGCGCCAGCAAGCTGCGAGTTTTGGATTTTCGCCTCGGTTCAAGGAAGCTGGGGAGAATTCTGGGCGATTCTTAGCCTAAGCTGACTTGGCACGCACGTCTGCTCATTAAATACGCATACGCATGGTGGAGTAAGGAACGTTGAGCTGGTAGGAGAAGCAGCACAGCCGCACAGCCGCACAGACAGACATGTTGAAGGAAGTCACATACTCTCATCCAGTGCCACAGACAGTTGCCATACACTTATAAATGTTGTGCTAGATAATGAATCTCTTGCACCCACTGCCACACACCCCGCTGCCGCAAAGTTTGGCCTGTCGAGTTGTTGTCTGTCTGTTTTATTTGCTTTTATTGTCTTCAACTTTATTCATATCCTGTTAAAATGTATAACTTTGGGCTTTTCGGGTTATAAATTAAATGCAAGCACAACCAATTCAAGGCGAGAGTCCTTCAATGGGCTATACGACCAGGTCGGGGCGTGTAAAGATGTGTGTGGTAGACGGGGGAGGGCGGATGTATGGAAAGGGGTGTGGTAAATATGTTGTCAAGTCGACGATTGTGTTGATAAACTGCAATATGCAGCATAATTAATGAGCATGTCGTACAATGCCAATATTTTACATTTGCAGACAACCAAAGACACACAACCACACACCCACACACACGCACACACACGTGCTCACAAGTGAGATAGAATTATGTGTGTAATTGCAGTTAATGAGCAATTTATGTAATTTACTCCAAAATGAGTTTTAACGACCTTTTCAATGGATTATTTTAAGATGTACTGAAAGTTGTTAAATTGAAATAAATTTTACGAATACGGACTAACTTAAATTTTTAAAAGCTGTTAATCCTTGCAAATATGCAAATACGCAAACATTTTTGTTAATTAATTTGTTTAAAATTAAGGGTAGCTTAAGTTGAATTGATTTTTATTTTTTATATTTTTAGCCCTTGACAATGCACGATATTGTCGATTCTTCGTCTCCCAATTTTTAATGCAATAATTAAACTTTTTATTAATTAAGAAAATATTGAAAAATTTCCACAATGATTTTCCTCAATCAAATTGAAAAGCAATGAAACAAAATAAATCTATTTAAGTCGAAAGCCAACATTAGCATATATTTGAGAAGTCCCACAGCTAAAATCTATAATCTTCAGATAACAAAAGGTGTTTCTAAGAATGCAATCAATTTATGACCCCATACATCAAGACTTAGCCCTATATCATAGCTGGAAGTGAACGTTTAAGGGATACGATTCGGTTGGCAACGATTAATGAACTATTCTTGAGCAATTCGCGACTTGCAAAGTCATCAATAATGGGCAATCGCTTGACTCAAACTGAAATTGACATAAAAAGCACGACAGAGAGAGAGCGGGAGAAACTTCTAAAGAAACGGAGAAGCGAAGCCAATGAAAAGTCAAAAAACATTGACTTTTGAACTTTTTCATTAGCGCAGGGAGACGAACCGAAATCGTGGCATAAAAACAATGTAACGCCAGGACAAGGCACCACTTGAGGAAGTTGAAGCAGCCAAGTGGAAGCCACTGGAAATCAATACACATTGAGAGAAGGAAAAGTGGGCTGACGATAAAATCAAGTTCATTTACGAGCTAAAGAGGCGACCATTTCGCAGGTGAAGCGGACGCTGCCTAAACAAAACCAGACAAAAACCCGCCAAGGCAGACAGTTCCAGACTTATAGCCACATAGTTGGTACTGCTGCTGTTTGGTCTCTGCTGGCATTAAAGTTAATAGAAAAAGTTGCTGTTGGCCAAGATTCAATCATGCGATATAAATAAGCACACACACACACACCGAGAGACACACAACCTGGCGGGCAGGTAAATAAAACAATGAACGACCAAAGGAACCGAAAAAACGATAAGAAGTCACAAAAAGTTTCTCTCTTCTATTTTTTGGTTTTTGTTATCTTTTGTTGGTCTCAAGTTGAAAAATTACACAATGCGGGACAGTTGGTCAGTTAAGTTTGTCTTGAGGTTTCCTAGCTTGATATTTGCTGGTGTTGATTGAAGTTAGCATGTTGCCAAAACTTTTCGCAATGAGTCTTAAAGTTCCACCGACAAACTTACCAAAGTTACCCATGAGCTACCTGTTTCTTAGCTCTGGCAGCCTTAAAAAGGGGTCAACACAGCGTTCGGAACGGGCAGGGCACAAAAATAGGATTACAAATTTAAAATCCATTTCGTGATTAAAAGGAAAGTGCTTAAGAATTTACATTTAACTTGTTCTTCTGTAGCGAAGAAATTGATGTACTTATACTTTTTACAGCATTAAATATTTTTTATTTTTTTAATCTAAGTACATGCTATATTCTTGATTATTGACTAATGAACTTCACCGAAATGAAGCTTTTTTAAGTAAGTTTTATTTTATAAATAAACTTTGTAATATTGTAAAAAGAATATATTTAAAATGATCAATTGCTCTTAATCGAAGGCTTGTCTAACTAAGTAAATGCTGTATTTAAAACTAAAGTATAATTATTTCTGATATATTCCTATTCTTTCCTTCTCCCAGTTTAATATTATAATAAGCTTATGTTCTGCAACTTTCTTTGTATTCCTACACATGGCCAAAGTGACTTTGATCTCCGGCAGTTGTTTATGCATGTATATTTCTCCAAGCAGCCCCTTGCTGCCCCTTGGCCAACCCCATCCCCTTTATCCATTTAATTCAATTACACAGCGCCACAACTTAAAGCGCATTTCAATACAAGAGCTGATTGGGGAGAGTATGGACGTGGAACGGAGGTCACTTCAGCAGCTGGTGACTGACCGAACCCCGCCTCAGCCCCAATCTGAACCCCCTTGTCCGGCAAGCGAACGCAGTTTCACTTACGATTATTGCCTATTTTTGCTGGGGCCGGAGAGGGCGAGACGCTGTCTGATGGCGCTTGTACGACACGGCTAAGCGCCACATGCAACATGTATTTACCGTTCTTTTCTGTGTCTTGCCCCAGCTCTTTGCCTCCATCCTCCCCCCGGAATGTGTGTGCGTACTTTACATGCTCGAATTGTCATTGAAGCGTTTAGCCATTTTATTAGATTGTGCTGTCGTCTTGAAGCAGACGACCCGGCGAATCGCCCCAGTTTGCATTGGGGTGGCCCTTCTAGTCCTTCTGCCCCTTTGGCAACCACTTCCTGCCGCCCTGCCTCTCTGCGTCCAGGCTGAGATTTATGCACATATGCTAAGCACACTGTTTGCCTTGCTTGTTGTGTGTGGAATGGGGGAGGGGGAAGCGGGGCACCGGCAGGTTTGTTCTCATTTTGGGGTTGGCTGTTAGTTCTTTATCTTTTAAGACATTCGAAGGGTTGGCAACTCGGCTGCTGCTCCCAGCTCCTGTGTTGTCCTGTTGTCCTGTCGTCCTGTTTGCCTTTTAACATTTGCCCAACATTTTGCTTGGCTTCGCATTTTTCTGACGCGTTTTTGCTTGTTTTCTAAATTAAAATTGATTTGATTTTTGCTCTATTGCTCTTTTGTTGTTCTCGTCCAGGGTCCGTGCTTGGCCCTTGGCCAATGTCCTGCTGCTGCTCTAATATGCTTAAATTGCACATATGCGTAGAGTCTTTGCAGTCCGGCGTCTTTGACATTTTGTTGCTTTATTCAATTTTAATATTAGTAGTATTTTTTAATTAAATAATGAAATGTGTGAAAATATGAGAAGCAAGACATTTCCGAAACCTAAATAAACTGTGTTCTACAAATAATTGCGTTACGATAAGAAGGCATTGAGGTATTCAAGTAGTAAAGAGTTATAAAAAAATATGTAAGTTGACAAGCTTAATTCTTTCAACTTTTAATATTCTTTGAACTAATAGTGACAGATATCACTGAAAGATATCATCATTTAGAATAAGAACTGTTGCATACAAAAGGTAATTACCCTTCAGTAATTATAGCACGATTATAGGGTATATAGTTCTATTGCTCGTCATGTTTATTTGCTACAGTTAAACGGCAATTCAAATTTGATTCGTTTCAGTTTTTTCACAAATCAAATGAATCTCTAACTTAAACTTTAAAAGAACCAAACCAGATGCTGTCATAACAGTTTATACAACATGGTCAAGTTATATTATACTCTATCAATTGTTGTGCTCCCCGCCCTTGTTGCCATCGGATCGGTCTATGCGAAGCAGATAATACCATCGATCATTGCGAAGGTACTGCGTCAGAGCAAAGATGACAATGTGCTCGTGTCGCCCTACCTGGTGCTAGACGGTCTGATTCAGTTGTATTATGGTGCACAAGGTAATACAAAGGACAAGCTGCTGGAACTGTTTGAGGTCACGGATGCGGTAGCTTTTGAGCTAATCATGAATAACTCATATTCGATTCAAACTTCGCTTGACGGCGTTAAGCTCTATGTGGGAAATCGGCTCTTTGTATCAGAGGATGTTAGCATTATGCCAGAGTATCAGGAAAAACTGGGTAGAATTCACAAGTCGCCAGTTGAAAGTGTGAACTTTGCAGACTCCGCGGCGACTGTTTCCAAAATCAATGATTGGGCTGCCGCAACAACTAAAAGCAAAATAACTAAATTGGTTGAGAAAACCGAACCCAACTCAAAGATATTGTTTATGAGCGCAATTTACTTTACCGGATTGTGGAGACTCGATTTTGATAGCGCACACACTAAGCGTTCACCCTTCTATGTACCTCTGGCAGATGGAGGTGAGCGAACTGTTGACGTGGATATGATGAGTCGGGAGGGCTATTTTCCATATAAATATGTGGAGCAACTGGATGCTGACGCTATCAAAATAAAATATTCGTTACCAAGTACAATGAATATGATTATTATTGTGCCAAGAACGACTAATGGCATTCATAAGGTCGTCGATATGTTTGACACACTGGAGACAACGCAATTTGAGCCGGATGCATATATCAAACGTCTTAGGCTCACCTTACCAAAATTTAGATTAGAATCTAATATAAAGCTAAAAGAAGTCTTACGCGCTCTAGGCATAAATTATTCGCTAAACGCAAATTTAAAGGATACGGGTGATTTAAACAAACCCTTGGAAATCACTGAGTTCCTTCAAAAAGCAGTCGTTGAGGTTAATGAAAAGGGTGCATCGCCCTCAGATTACCGTGGTGAGTATCTGGAATATATTATTAAGTATTTAGTTTATAATACATTTCCAAATATTTCAGAAAAATCCGACAGTTGCCCTCAGATTAAAGCGGATCATCCATTTCTATTTGTGATCAGGGACAAACAAAAAGTTTATCTCGCAGGCCGCGTAATTAGTCCGGAATAAAGTGTTCACTTTTGCCAAACAAAATGTACACATTTCGGAGATATGCTGGGTATTCAAAAAAAATAATAAAAACTTTATTCATGACTCAAAATATGTGAGGCATTTATGTAAAATCTGGTTCGAGCAAAAGCATTTAGCCAACCAATATCCGAGCGCAGCTTGTTTCAATTTATGCCCACATCGCGTTTATTGCGAATTCCCCAGCCAAGAGAAATTTCAAATATTTTTTTAATGAAGCTAACCCTCATGCACACTCGCCTGTCTGTGTGCATCACAAATCTCGCTGGGATTTGAGCACAAAATGAATACAAAATCGAAAAACATTTACCAAGGCTTATCGCAGCGACGACAGGCGAACGCTGCGTATGCGCAATGTCAAACGGCAGCGCTCAAAGTAGCTTATTTAAATTATCAACACGTTTGCTCCTGACGTGCCACAAGGCGACAGCACGGGAATGGAGGCAGCCTGCCCTGGTCCATATGTTTGGTCCATTAAGATAAGCGTCAATCGAACGCAAGCAAAACAAAGCCACACACAAATTGTAAATCCGGCAAATGTGTGAAATTTTTGTTGTAGGCACGTTTTAAAATTACCATCAATAATGTAGAAAGCCGAGCACAACAGTTCGCCCCACCCAGCGGGGGTGGTTCGGTGTCAGTGACACTCGGGCGTTCCTTTGACTTTCGACTAATCCGGCAGCAACAGCAGCAGCAGCAGGACTCAGTTCTCATTGCCAGTTTGATGGCTTGATAGAAATCTGGCGCGCAGCTATCCAGTCTCCAATATTCCTCCCCCCCAACTCTGGTAAACATCAACTGGGCCTGGAGCGTGCCTGGTCTACAATGGGGGTGGCTGACTGTCTGAGTTTCTTGACATTTTATTGTGTCGGGCTCGTTTCGTATTTATTGAAAATCGTTTTAGTGCATTTTAAATGGCATTTTAACTATATCCGACAACTTGTTATTAAGCCCAAAGTCTTAAATCCAGGCTTAAACAACAATTGATTAAGAATTTATAGTATTGATAATCGAAAGCGTCATAGAAAATATTCAGATTTATTAGTTGTACTGTTACATTTTATGTTACATTTTATATAATGTTACATTTTATATAATAAATAAAAACAGTTTTAAGAATCAATAAGAATTGATTGACCGCAAAAGTGATATGCAAAAAAGGAAAAGATGATCTCTAAATATTAAACTTAGACTTTTTATGCAATATTATAGAGTAGCGATCGTTACACATATATACAGAATATATATGTATATAGAATATATATAGGTTTACTTCATTAAAAATCTTAAGTAATTGATTTGCAAGAATATTTGGTATTCGCTGCTGCTGCGGTTGCATGCAAGCCTCAGTGCGGCTTTAACACGACTGCTGCCACACCTGCCACATACTCTTTGCTGCCCAAAGCGGATTTCGGGGCATTTTGCGCTTTAATCCGTGCAACTGTAGTCAAAGCATACTTCCAGACCGGGCCCCAGTCGAGCCCCCGTGCGCACTAGGAAATTCACTCTGAGTGTCTAGTTTTATTCAGGCAGCGCAGGTAAATGGAGTGGCTAGCGCATTCCGAGGCTGGCAATTCAATAAAAATGCCGGCGTTGCGTTGTGTTTTCTATGCGCGTTGGCAAATTTGTTGTTGGTCGCCATCGACGCGGCCGCCGACTTTTGCATTAATCACTTTTGCAAGCTTTCCGCTAGGACAAACAACAACAACAACAAGAACAGCAGTGCCAGAAAAATGTTAGGGAAATGGAAAACGAGAAAAATTGGAAAAGCAAAACCCAGCGCAAAGGCATAACAAATGGTGAGAGTGCAAAACCCCGACGAGACCCTTTAATCCTCTGTGCAAATGAGCGGGGGCTGAGTTCCAAATTTATGGGCTACACGTTTCGCTTTTGAATTGGGCTCTACAGCCAGGCCCTACTTCTTTTTTATATTTTTTCATTCAGGGAATTTGTTGATTTTCGAAAATTGGTGCGGCTATGTAAAATATGGATGCGAAATTCAGCATGGCAAATGTCAAAGATTGCATAGATAAAGCGCGCATGGGTCAGTCAATGAAAGGGACCAGATTTTAGGTAGCATATTGCCGAATTCCTTGGGAACCAGACAAGCTGATGCAAATGAGAAGAAATATTTAAAAAAATATATTCAATTATATTTGAAATGCATGAGTTGGTCTATGAAAGTGACAAATGTCTGAAAACTATATATTTATCTATCTATCCATCATATCTATCTACCTATCATATATATATATAGTTTTGACTGGCCTTTAAAGTTCGTTTTATACGCATAAAAGGAGACATCTTCGACCACAATGTCATATCTGTTTCTTATGGGGAAAACTTGTTTATTTATCAAGATATAGGTATTCACTATTCTCCCTACATATTTGCCAAATCTTATCAACAACTGTCTAAGTCATATAGTATAGCTGCAGTAGCATCAATCGATCGAATAGTTATTTTATTGCCAGAGCAAACTATTCTGTTTTCAAAGATATTGCCACATATTTACAAGGGTATTAAATCTTCGGCGTATCGAAGATATCTTTGCACCTCGTTTTTGTTTTATATTGAGCAGCAGACCTCTCCTTATTAGACGTATTAAATGTTTTTGCATTGGATACTTTGGGAATATTATGTGAAATTTTCCAAGCGGTTCAAAAAAACAAGAAAAGCTTGTTTAAAGTAGTTTATTTAAATAAATATAAGGAAAAGCCAATATATTTTACAACGTACATTTAAGAAAGTCACTTTAAAACTTGAACCGATTCCACAATATTCAACTGAAATGAAAAGTTGTTCACGTAAATTGAAGGTTATCCATTATTGAATTTTCAACTTTTCACAGCTGCCGCTGGCCAAGTGCTCAGCGGGAAATTCAACGAATACAAATTGAATATTCATTCAGTCATTCATTTTCATACATTTTCATTCGCATTCAGTTGCCCAGCCGCGGGCGTTGCTAAATTACCAAATTAAAGTTAAATTTGTTGTAAAATGTGCAAAAGTTGGTTGCGGCGCGGCGTGGAATAAGGGCGAAAATTTCGTTTGCTAATGTTGATAATGGACAAGTTTTGTCTTGTGATTTCAATTTTTATGATTTATAAGTGAGCGCAAACTTTTCGCAGACACTGTTGTTCCCATTGTACGCTCTTCGCAGGGTGTTAATAGAGTTTTCAAATTGTGCTTAAATATTTAATGCGCTTCAATTTTCACCATTTTGCTGGCGCTTGCAACAAGGTTTTTTTTCATATTCAATTTGCAGCGCTTTTATGAGATATTACGAGACACAGGCCAAACATATTTTGTGGCATGTAAATGCAAGAGCCGAACTCGAAGCGCAAACAAATAGACCGAATGCAATTGTAATATAATTTCGAATGCTTTTTATATGGAAAAAGCCACAAACAGAGTTATGTTGATATAAATAGGTTTTTGCATACCTACGCTAGATGATTGTATGAGTGCACTCACACACACACAAACACACACAGACTCATAGAGTCTCGTGCATATGCTTATTTATGAACTGTTTCATGGACTGCAATAAAACATATATTTCCCTTGACGCTCAACTCCACTTTTGGTAGCTCATTGTGGCAAATGGGTTCCAGAGAAACAGCGAGAGAGAGAGTGAGAGACTGAGAGAGAGAGAGAGATGAGGAGGGAGAGCGAGAGACAATGTATGACCGCAGTAGGTTACTGCCACATTGCCACAGTGCCACACTGCAGCTTATTGCTGCAGCCTTCAGCGCATCCTTATGCGACTCATGCGGTTTGCATTTGAATGCCATTTGGGGGACTCAGATAAAACTCCGGCAATGCCAACGAGCTTAAGGAAGCCACAAAAGCGAATGCAATGTGGAAAGAGCTTGGTCATTTGGTAATGATCGGCAAAATAAAATGCAGCTCATGTGGCACACCATAAGGAATTATATTAGAGTTCACTTTAAGTATTTTATATTTGCTGTGTACTTAAAATTCAAAATTGGCACCATTTTGCTTAGGATATAACATTTTGATGTTGATTTTTTTTTAACATTCATCAATGTTGTGAAAATGCTAAACCAGTAGAAAATTTCTTTCACTTTTCTTGGACTATGTAATCGGTTTATTTTCTTGTTTAAACTGTCATCTAAAGTGTATTCAACTGTACAACTTCCAATTTATGTTCTTCGATCAATCTTCACTTTTTTGCATATTTTACTTATTTATTTTTGAATAACATTTCATATTTTTATGCAAATGATTGGGCTAGGCCGTCGCATACTCGATTACCTTTATGCATTTACATGGGAAATGAAATTAATTCATAAATAACAAGCGCCAAGATACATTTCCACAGCATTTAATGTGCTGAGCCGTGCAGAACTCGAAAACAGGCAAAACATATGAGCATTATGTAAATTAGATGAACGCCAAAATCAACTCTCGAGGCTTTTCAATGTAATTTTGCCATGCCACAAGAGCTGAGCAAAAAGAAGAGAATCAAATGGCGCAAAATGAGTGGGGAGCTGGGGCTGGAGCTGGAAGTGGAAGTGGTGTGGGAGCTCGAGACATGGCCGCAATTTGGCTTAAGCGTGGAGGCAGGCAAAAAGGATTCGCACATTCACATGGCCCTGTTTACGGTTACAGTCGCAGACGAGCGTTGGGAAAGCGAAAAACCCGCAAATGAAATGAAACGAAATGTTTGCATAAACGATTTAATCGAATTCCAATGCAAATTCAGTTAAATTTCATTTCCGGCCCAGGACTTTGCAGAAGATGCGACGACGACGACGACGACGCCGGCGAGAACGATGAGAATGAGTCTGAGACAGAGGCCGAGGCTGAACCACAGACTCATGGCGGCAGGCCCCATTGCTTCCCGGCAACGGAAATTAGCATAACACTCGCGGTAATACAATAAAAAGAAAAGGATACATCTACAGTGCTACAGTTACAGGAATAGCTTTAGCCACAGCTAAAGATACAGATACAGATACTTTTGCTAGGGCGCCAGAGGCAGGCGAGTGTAAAGTTCATTTCCAAATGGCTGATATACGAAATTGAAATAGGAAACACTTTTTTCCTTCAAGGAAACTCACAGCAGCTGACTTAAGGCATGTATTCTATTTTTTGTTTACCCTCGCTGTGTATATAATATAATTTGAACAGGATATATATTACACAAAAGGGGTGTGGATGAGGCTGACATATTTTACTGCCATGAGCCATATATTGCTGTTTTTTAACAACAAGAGTTGAGGTTGAAATTGTGGCCTTGAGCTGAAAAAGATTTATTTATGTTATAGTTTAATACATATTTTTAGAATTTGTAAAAGTATTTGAGGCTCATTTTAAGAAGTTTTCCGAATATTTGGGTTGGGGCAATGTTTAAGGTTTTTAAAACGAGAAAAACTAAATTTTCAAAATATTTACAAAGCTCGTATCTTGTAATTTGTTAATATTTATATATGCTTGATACATTTTACATTTATTATTTATTTATATTGTTTTTAGCATATAAAAAATAATCATAATAGTAAAATCTTTATCTTTGGCACCTTTTTTACTGCAGAATTTCATGAGTGTATGCAAATTTTTTTCTATCTAAAACCCGTTTTAATATTCCTCGCACTTCAGCCCTTGTTCTTTTGCCTAATAGCGCGAGCAACTCAATTAATGAGCCAAGTTTTTTTCCGGCTTCTTTACATTCTTTTTTTACCAGTCTTGCTTTATAGATTGGTCAAGCTTTGCTGTCTTACAGAAAGTTTAATGAAATCTTGACACGGAACGCGCGAGCGGAATGTGAGTTTTTCTTACCAATTGTCGCGTCATGAATTTTATTTCGCTCTTTACAAGTTGTACAAAAAAAAAAACAATGGAAAAAAAAACTAAGTAAACGTATTTCAAGTTTTTGTGCCGCTTTACAAGTTGTTGGCCATAAGCCAGCCAAGTCGCCTTATAAGGTCTGTGTGGAAAACTTTCCGGGCGAAATCCGTAAGCCAGCAGGCAAAACTTTATGTTGTCCGCCCCAAAACAACTGCATATTCAAAGCACTTACCAACACTGGCGCCGCAGAATGTGCCGTTGCCCATCTGCTAACTCTAACTCCAGCTCCGATGGACTGCTCCGGGCTGTCTGGACGGACTGTCCCCGGGCGCGCATTTCCGTTACATGCCAAACACTTTTGGCCTTTGTCCCGAGACCGCAAAAGTCAGCGCCTGGCGCATACAAATTAATCACTTGGTCAAAAGGTTGGAGTGTCAGCGGCGCCAAAAGGCAAAGTTAATGGCTTCGGTTTCGGGTTCGAATCGCAGCGCTTACCTTTCTCTCTCTCCCACTCTCTCAATCTCTCTACCTATCTCTCTCTCTGTCTCATCTCTTTCTCTCTTCGTCTCGCAGCTTTATCATATTTTGTCCATGCCGCTCACGTACGCGACGTTTTTATGATATACCAATTTTGACATAATCCACGTGGATTACGAACACGAGCAACTGGAGTCACACACTCGCAGTTGTTCAAATTGGCCAAAATAGGGAAATGCTTCACGGCAAACGGAATAGAGAGAGAGAGGAAGAGGAGGGTTGGGCGTTGGCGGGGCCAGACAGATGCGTCGAGTTGAGGCTCAAACATGTTTGATTAGGAAGTCTTAATATGATATACAAACTGTTTGTGGGGGGTTCACTTTGATAACACTATCCCAAGTGATTTGTTTCCATTGTCTACAATAAGAACTCAATTTTTGATAGTTTATATTAGTTAAAAAATTTATTTATTAGCCGAAAAAGAATTGCTAACAGAAATTTGCATCAATTTAAAATTAATAAATTATAATATAAGATATATAATATATTATATGTAATATAGTTCAGATTATTTTGAGTTATGTATAAACATTATTAACTGTTATATTATATTCGTGATATACGTTGGAATAAATCTAGTTTTATGCATTAAACTGAACCAATTGATGAAATAAGTAATTCATGTACTCCTCTTTTATTGCCATTAAACTTTATCATAAACAATATTGAAAGCTCAAAACTCAAAAACTTTTATCATACAAATATAAATAACAATTTAGGCATTTTTTACATTTTACTCACATTAAGTATATTGAAAAAGTTATATCCATATTTTATACCTCTTTCTTATTATAATGCACAAAAAATGAACAAGTTGAATCTATTTGGTTTGATTTGAATAATATGTCAACATTCATATAAGTAATCTATTAGAATTGTCATTTCGAAATACTTTCCCTTCAGCGGATCAGTAAAAGCGGAAAGCTACCACAATTTTCCAGACGGGTTTTTGATAATTCATTCTCAATTGTAGCTAACTCAACACTCGCATTTACAACAGTGTGCCAAAATCTAAAAATATAAAGGGGATTTTTAAAATATTTTCTGTAACCTTCGCAGAATCAGACCACTGGGAATACCAGTATAAATACCCAGCAAAGTACTTTTCGCTGTCCATTTTTGCCAAATTTTCGCGTAAATTGCATCGATTTATTTATAAAAAGGCCATAACCACTGTCGTTACTGTGTCTGCATGGCCAATGGGTGGGCGTCTCCTGCGGTTCAATCTATGTGTATTTACCTCGTAGTTCTAGTTCAATAAACTTTTATGCTAAAACCTTGCCATTCATTATGGACCCGGGCCGGGGCCCGGGCCAAGGCGAGAGGAACAGCAAATGCGGCTACAAACAAGGCATAAATATGCCGAGGCATGCTTCCCAGATAACTAAGTACAGCAGTTGGGGGGTGGCATGCGATGGGCGGAGGGGAAAGTTGTGGGGTACTACTGGGCACACATTGAAACCGAGATTGTCAACAAAGGCAGAAGCGAAAGTGATACCGGGATTTTCCACATGACGACGGCTACGACCGCATCATCATCGCCGTCGCTGATGATGATGATGATGATGAGGAAGGGGCCTTAGACGGGCCGATGCCGATGCTGAAATATGCATTATAGTTATGGTAATGGCCCGCTCAACTACCCAAGCCGCACAGATCCAGCCATGGCATCAGCTCCAGCTACAGCTCCAGCCACAGCCGATGCCAGTCCAGGCGACGACGGCGATGCCGACAGCAATGCTGATGTCAAAATGATGACAGGCATATTTACGCTCGTTTCGGTTTCAATGCTCTATATCTTGGATTATATTAGCTATGCGATGTGATTGGTAACGAGCTGCAAAAAATAGCAACCTTAAGTGAAAATATTTAAAACATTTTGAATGCAAAATAATTTTAGGCGCTTATATCTAACTAAAGAAGCACAAATGGTTGTTTAATATATATTAAAATATTTATAAAATTAAAGAAGTAATTTGAGGTAAATTCTAGAACTGAAGTTAATGAAAAGTTTATAAAAGTTTGATTTACGAAGTAAGAAGTAAGATTATTATTATTATTATTATTATTATTATTATATAATGCTAGTTTCGAAGACATGTCCTTTTTTTACATTTGTTAAAAATATTTTTTTGATTTATTTGTATAAAGCTTAGATTATATCTATATGTATATATATATATATCTATATATCGATTTAAAGCTGGGTAAGAAATATAGTCTGCTTTAATGATCTTCGGAAATAGTTGTCAGTTTATTAACTCTTCTTCACAGATTATATAGATCTATATAGCCACACATATTTTGTTAAAAATAATGTTGCATAAAACTCAATTTCTCTCTCTAAAAAAAATCGTCCAGGTGAGTGTATTCAAGGTGCGTCAATTAAACAGCGTCGTGTCTTGCATTATATGTTGATGTTGTATTTTTTTTTCTGGCTTTGCGCGTCGTCTTTGGTTTTATGGCTTTTCTTTTCATTTTCCATGCCGCTTTGCGCAAATTTTCAGTGGCTTGCCAGATGGGCGCTGGGTGTCTGTTAGGCGCGGGGGCGGGTGTGTTGGGCGTTTTTTGGGCGCAAGTGTGGGGCGTGTGCTGACAGGCCGTGCAAGGTTAAAGTGACAAGTGCGACGGCAATGGCGCCTTGCATAATGCCAAGGTAGCAGCTTAGCATATGACGTGGCAAGAGGATGAGTGGACAGGGTGGGGCTGGCAGCGAGGGTGGTTCGATGGCTTTCATGGGCAACATATTTGCGTCGCGACACAACAAAATTACGTGCAGCCAGCCGGGGGTGACGGCAGCAAAGGGGCCGAGCCGGGTGCTGGGTGCTGGTAAGTATCTGCAAGTTGTAGCATAAAAACTTTTGCAGTCTGTGCCCCAAAGTAACTTTGTTTGTTGTTGTCGTTGTTGTTGTAGTTGTTGTTGTTAGTTCGCAGTTTGAATGCGGCTTTTGCTTTTGTTTTTATGCCGCACTAAAAACATTGAAATGCGATACTATTGTTGCAACAATTGTTGTTCTTGTTGTTGTCGTTGTCGTTTGCAGCACATTACCAACACCTCTGGTTGTTTGTTCCTGTTGTCGTTGTTGTTGTCGCTGCTGTTGTTGCTGTGTGTCTCGCACAATATGTGGCCATGTTTGCCGGCTGCCAGCATGAAATCTATGGATTTACCAGCACTTAAACTTTGTCATATGCCACGCACACACACACACACACACAAACACACTCTGCCAATGCTGATGATGATGTTCGCTTTGCTGATGATCATTTTGTCGACATTGGTTGCATTGGATGAGACATAACGGATAGACGACAACTGTCCGATGGTGCATTAACCTTTGCCATTTTGTTGGCATTTCATTCTTCTGAGTGCAATTGCCAGCTAAACTTGTGGACACTCGCAAATGCCGTGAATGGGCAAGGGTGTAGAGCTTCGGTTCGGTTGTGATTGCACAACTGATTGCAACTGGTTATTAGATATGCGGGATAGTTCCTGCTGCAGACTTGATTTCAACTTAGTTTGGAAAAAGAAACAGAACTGATTAAAATTTGAAAAGATTATAAAATTCGAGAATTGTAAAACATGTTACCTGAGAAACTTTAGCCAACTATATTATCTATAAAATATATATTTAAATTTATCCCAATATACTTGCTCACTTTTTGATTTATTATTTTTTGTAGCTTATTTGCTTTTGCAGCTTTTTACAGCTTTACATTAATATAAAAGATCCACTGCTCTGTTTAATATTTATAAATATTTCATTTCACATAATTTTGTTCGACATTTTCATTTAAATGTATTTTTTATGAACACAAAAACTTGCATTTATTTGCAGCTTTTTTTATGGCGTTTGCCTTTTTTTTGTATTCTCTTGCATAATTAAAAAATTAATAGAATTAATTAAACGTCAGCTTAAGCAGCCTATCATGCAGCATTAATAAATTAAGAACAAATAAAAAAGAAAGCAAAAACAACACAATTAAAAAAATTGTAAATAAATAAACCAAATATGCGCCGCAACAATGATTATAAAAAAGCCAGTATGCAGCTATAAACAACCAACTAATTAAACATGCAACAAGAGGCACATGCCACAAAAATAACAACAGCAGAGGGTATTATAATTTTGTCGTGAAATGTGTAACGCATAGAAGGAGACATCTCCGACCCAATAAAATATATATATTCTTGATCAGCATCAACAGCCGAGTCTTTATAGCCATGTCTGTCTGTCCGTCCGTCCGTCTGTCTGTTTTTATACGAACTTGTTCCTCAGTTTAAAAGGCATCTTTATGAAACTTTGCAGAAGAATCTCTTTCTGTTGCACGCAGCACATATGTCAAAACCAGCTTGATCGGACCACAATATGAAAAAACATTTTGTTTTTCAAGATATCTTGACCAAACTCTGCAATTATTAGTTTTACTTACTCCTTATATACATGCAAAATCCTATTAAAATTGGAACACTATATCATATAGCTGCCATAGGAACGAACGGTCGAAAATTAAGTTGTACATCAATTAAGTTGTAACTACTTCTACTTTTTGAACGACGACTTTTTTAATGAATTTAATCATTATTTATTTCAGGTAAATACAGTCACAACTTGACAAAAGGGAGCACAGCAGGAATAAAGCTGGAAAAGACCAGACCAAGCTTACTTGGGCAACGCCGGATAATACCTGCTAAGCATAGATACATAAAATAAAAATTAAATATTCAAAAGCTGTAAAACATTTATTTTTTCAAATAACTATATAAATAATAACTAAGCAATGAAAATACGATGTTATGAAACAAAATAAATATTGAAAAATAAATAAATTCTGATGTTTTTATTGTGAGGAGTTTTTTGGGCAGTTAAGGTGAGTAATTCGAAAGAGTCGACAAAGCTTCGCCGTTGATCTGCGCGAAATTATGTCATTTTGGAGCGACATATCTCCGCGCGGAGATTTTCGTTTTTAGAGCGGCGGATTTATGTCGTTTTCAAACGTTATAGCGAGATTATGTCGTTTTGGAGCGACATAACTCCAAGCGGAGATTTTCCTTTTTAGAGCGGCGGAGCTATGACGTTTGAAAACGACATAACTCCGCCGTTGATCATGGCGTTATGTCGTTTTGGAGCGACATATCTCCAAGCAGAGATTTTCGTTTTTATATCATGGCGATGATCATGGCGTTATGTCGTTTTGGAGCGACATATCTCCAAGCGGAGATTTTCCTTTTTAGAGCGGTGGAGCTATGATGTTTGAAAACGACATAACTCCGCCGTTGATCATGGCGTTATGTCGTTTTGGAGCGACATATCTCCCCGCGGAGATACGATATAATTCCGCCGATGTCCACACCTCGCAATAATGTCGCTTTAAAACGATATAACTTCGCCGTTACTAAAACGACATACTTCCGCATATGCATGTGCGCATTAGTCCTACGTTCGCAGTTTTGTTTTCATTTTAAACTGATAAATCTGGTGATTCCAAATCGCGTAGTTGAGCCCTCTCAACTTCAGCGTTATCGCTTGTTCTTAATTCTGATGCAACCGTTTAATTTAACCAGAGTAAAAACAAAGACATTTCAAAATTATTTTTTATTCAATTTTATTTAATCCTTTTTTTATAAGCTGCTTGCCATAACCTAGTATTGGTGTTACATTTTTCGACTTCTTATTTACAGCTCGGATACTTAGGTTTAGTTTTTCATTTAAAGAATCATTGTTCGATTAATTCGTATGTCTTAAATTTGAAGCATTCGAGGAAGATTTCAATTCAGGCGAAATTCCGGAAATATTTGATTCATCATCCCAGTCAAACAGGTCCTGCCTTGAAAATCGTTTATTTAGCAAGACAAAAAGCCCCGCATATCTTATTCTCCCATGTCAAAAAGAATAAAGGCGTCCATGATCTTCTGAGAGCGGTCCTGATAACAAAAGAGAAAGTTTAAATTTATAATTTTTATTAAATTTTCAGCAAACTTACCAATACCATCGTTATGTTCCCCAAATTCGAATGGAGCCAACAAGCACAGCGATTCACGTTGGGATGCAGGTTTTTCCTAATTGATTAGACAAAAAAATGAAATGCAGTTAATTAAAATACAATTTTTATTATACATTTTTGTCAAAGCAAAAATCAGGTAAGGCTGCAACCTTAATTTTGTTTAAGTAGATTAAGGGCGCAAGATAAGCATATAATTTCTTTTCTAGTGAAGCTTTTTGATTAGAAATTTGATTTAAAATTTTTAAAGTTCCAGCCTTAACGCAGAGAAAAGCCCAACTTTGTTGCATAGTGTTGCTAGTTTAAGTAAGTATATATTCATATGCAAAGGGTTTTTGATCAAAAACCTTTTTTGTTTGTCAAAATATCTTGCCCAAACTCGGCATTTACTATTTACCCTATGCTTCTTAGATACGGGCAAGGCATTATGAAAAGGTTGGGTCTGCAAGGGTATTAGATCTTCGGCCTGCCGAAAATAGCCTTTCTTTTACGTTCCAATTAAAATTTCGCACAGTTAGAGTATTTAAAATTCCATTGTTTCAATTAACTTTTTGAGCACGCTTTTTGCCATTAAACGCACATTTTTTTCAGCACTTTGTCAAATTAAATTGTCAATTATTGACCAACAAACCAGCAGCAGCAACAACAACAACAACAATTGTGTTAGCAAGCGAAAGTCTCTGCTGCAGGGCTAAATTCACAAAACCACAGGCGAGGCTGAGACTCATGGGCCTGGTGGTTGTTTGGCTGTTTGTGGCAACAACAACAACAACGACAAAAAGAAGTGCAACCACAGTTTAACCAACGCCCCGACGCATTTGTCATTCTCTTGGCCGTGGCACAAGCAAGTCCTGGCAGCCACTGCAGCGTATCCTGCGCTGCTGCAGCGGCCGTTTGCCAATATTCAAATAGCAAAAAGTCAGACATATTCTCATTAACATAAAACATAAATATTTACTTTTGGCTTTTGCACACACACCCCATACACACACACACACACACACACACTCGACATTTCTATTTGTTTTTGGTCAGTAGCTACTCATGTGTATCCTGCGCATATGGCCTCGTCCTTCGCTCGCGCCCACACACATATTCCATATTTCCTTTGCATTTTTACACCATTACCGCTACGTGTTTGTCTACGGCTGTCGGGTAAGGGGTGCGGGGTAGGGGTGCCGTGGGGCCTTGATTGTGTATGTGTGTGTGTGTGTGTGTGTGTTTAGTATTTCCATAAATGCAAATCAGTTTGTTTATTCGCAGCGCGCTTCTTCGCTCATATTTCTTGCAAATAGTTCAAGTTATCAGGCAAAAAGCCATCCGACGAATATTTGTTGCATATTTTGTGGCTGCATTTTCGCCTCCGGGCATACTCGCGGGCGTGGCAGACGGGAACAACATGCAAGTAAATTGCCTTGGAAGAAACGTGAAGGCTACATATTTCATGAAACTATCTTGGATTTCAAGCTTTCGCAAAGATTCTTAACGATTGCAAGCCACGCTAGAAACGCAAGACTTAAAGTATCTGAACGTTCTACAGACTGAAACTACTTATTTTGATTGTCGTGTTGTTAATTCTAAAGATTAACTTTTCCATACGAGTCTAAGGACTATATATTTTGCCACAATCGGACATTATTTACTCGAAATTTTCTCTATGTCGTTTGTAGAGCGGCAGAGTTATGTCGCTTTCAAACGCCTTAGTTATTGGGGTATTTAATTTTTTTAATATTTCTGTTAAATAACGTCTGATTTTGCAATGATATACCTCTCGGAATTCGTACGGTTGCCTATTAACGATTGGTAATCAATTGAATCAAATATCGGGGCTTACATCAGAGTTTTCGACTAAAATCCAATTCGGGAATGATATCCATCTCTTTGCAAATTTGTTTGGAATACTTTGGTCAAATAATGTCCGATATTTGAACTATCTACCATTTTCTACTGGTACAGAGCTTTGTCGTTTGGAGATAAAAAGGGGGTGATTGAATTAGATTGCTTAAAGGTAAAATAATTAGAATCTCAATGAAGAAAAATATGTGTTGAATATTTTATATCAATTAATATAAAACAAATGAATTGTTATCTATGAATACAAATCAAATTCAAATCTGAAAAACTGTCACTGCCCAAACGAGGACACTTGTTCCAGGACCCTGGGGTTGTAATTGCTATGCGCTGTCAACAGTTCCCAGCTAAATGCCAAACGTATACTTATCGCTCGTACTGTGCATTGTAACGCCCCAAGCATTTGCATTCAATTCAGTTTCTAGCCGGGGCACACGGTCAGCTCTGGAATCCGTGGCACTGTATCATTATAAGCAATGTCTTTATATCAATGCGAATGCAAGCCGCACAATGACTAGCATAATAAGAGGAAGAGCAGGCCGCAGACCATCATTAAATCAAAAACCAAACAAAATATAATAGACCCAACTGAAAAGCGACCCCCTGCAAAGAGCACAGGGTGACTACAGGGTGGCCAATGACCAGTGCAGACTTTACCCAACAGCAACAACAACAACAACAACAACAAAAACAAGGAGTAAGTGCAACAACGCCCAAGTCATTAGAATGCCGTTTTTGGGAAAATTGTATGCAGAAAACTTGGCAGAAAGCAAAAACCGAAACAGAAACAGAAACCAAAAGCAAAACGAATTTCATTAAATTAGACGTAACGGAAACAAAGTCGTTAAAACTTGGCCCCCAACCAAAACGGGACTTTAACCAGCCGAGTGGCAGGACGAATGCGACTGCAGCAGCAGCAGCAGCAAAGGACACTAACGACGCCAGCAAAGGAGCATTTGCTGGATATGCGTAGAGCAAATGCCGTTGCCCACTCGACGCTGGTCAGGGACAGACAATTCAGGCAAACGGGCAACGTCATTTTAATAAAAACTCCCCAAAGGCGAAAATCCCCACACGAAAGCAGGCACACACACACACACACAAGCACAGACAGACAGTTAAACAATTTTCATGGTATACCTTTTCCATATGTATTAGAAGAGACGATTTTAGAAGGCGCCCCTCGCAAACGCATTGTCTGCTAATAGAGACTTGACTGAAGTGTATGCGCCTCTCCCTCTCCCTCTCACACGCACACGCACGCTCATGCTCTCTCACTCTCACTCGCTCATTTCATGCAATGGCAAATTGCCATTTTTAGTTGGTGCCATTCGATGTAACCGAAACTGGCGACCATTGCCAGGCTACAAATTAGTATAATAAAACGTTTCATAAAATGCGCCACACACACTCACACCCACACTCACACACACACACTTGTGCTTAGCACTTGGAGCAGAGAGAGAGAGCGAACTTGGCCGCAGACAACAATTGAGCTGGGGTTTCGTCGCACTCTTAACATTTCATTTTGAGCTTTAGTTGCCGTTTAAGCTTCGCTTTCTTTACATTTAATAATTGTGTTTTTGGTCTGCGTTACGCTGTGCGAGTATTCATTACGTAACGGACGCGAGCAAGTTCAAGCGCTAGACTATAAAATCCTCCCGCTCCCCTGCTGGAAATTATATTATCCCCACGGCGAGCAGGCGTCAATGTGCTCAACTTCTTTGAAATTGTTGCCATATTTTGCAATTAGAAGGACGACGCGGCTGACACATTGAAGAAATTACAACGCCTAGAGGCGAGACGCCAAAGACAGAACGACAACTACAAAAGCGACAAAGCGACAAAAACGGCCAGGCAGACGCCACGCTCAAAATGTATTTTATGGCCTGTTTAAGTGTCTCAGGAAGCAGCGTCCGCCGACAGCAGCAGCCATAGTCCGCGCCTTACACTTATACTTTGACTGCCGCTCTCGCTCTCTCTCATACTTATTTAACGGCACTCCCGCCATGTTTCGTCTCTTTGTCTGTCTGTGGCCAGCGCTGTAAATAGGCTGTTAAGTTTTATGTTACGCTTAAATTACTGTAACTAAACGAAATGCGCTCATTTTTCGAGTGCCAGCGAGTAAATAAAATTTAATATGTATTAATGGCAAATGATACTATTTTTTTCTTTTTCATGCTACTAATTTTGCAGCACATGTTGGCTATTTGATCTTTTCAATAATCCATGTTAATTTTAAGTTTTAACATTTAAGAGCTTAAGGCAAAGCAGGCGCGCTTGCGCCACCCCACGGAAAAAGTTCATTTATTTTAATGCATTTTACTAATTACTCACGGAAACAAGCAAAAGCCACTGAGGCTCCCCCACAGCGCAAATTAAACTTTTTGACTAACACGAAGTTTTAGTCGGTCCATTTAAAGCGAAGGCCACATTTCACTTGCTAGCACAACTTTTTGGGCATTTAATTAGTGTGTTTGTATGCGTGTGTGTGTGTATGTGTGTGAGCGAGACAGGTGTAGAGGAAAGGGTATGTGCATGAGTCTGTCTGCCTGTGCTTTCAACAACCCTTGGGCTTTGAGCTTTGGTCAATTTCAATTTGTTTTAAAACGTGAACAAAAAGGGAAAATCAAAAATGATGCTCGAAATTAAAATGTTTGCGCTCGCATAAAAATTGCTTCACTAGATTTTCATGGGTTTTATTCCGTTTTGTCGCTCTTCTGGAATTCCTCACACATTATTGGCATTTCGATTATTGTTTCGGGCTTTTGGAAAGTTTCAATTAAATTGCTTATAGAACGACGCTATTTTTATTGCAGCAATTCAGCTAAAACAATTTTAATTCTTTTGCCTCTTGTTTGGAATGGAGTTTGGCAGAAAAATTTGGGACTTAAGGGCGGGTCTTTTCCAATTAAAGCAAATAAAACATTAAGTCGTTAGATAAAAAAATTAAAGACCATCAAAAAGGAGAGATCGAAAAGATCAGTTGTGGAAAGTAGCTCGCCGTTGGGTATATATTTTCGTATGTTTTTCACCTGGGATTACAATCGTAGGGTATTACGATTTTGTTACAAATGTATTGCATCGCTGACTCTATCGAGATAAAATTGTATATTGTATATTAATATGAACCTACGAAACATACACGTTCCTTTCTCATCTGAAATCATTTCATTTTGCTAATCCTCTTTGTTTGGTGTCCTTAAACGTTTTAAGGCTGTCATAAAATGTTTTATTGAAAAATAAAGAGTCAACGCATGTTTCATGCCTCAATTTCTCATACATACACACACAATATAATTTTGTTTAGCCTAAAAGTACATTTTTAGTATCTTGCTTCATAATTGGACTATGTAATATCGTACGATAAGGCTAGTTACTTACGACACAATCAATTTTGGGTTCACTTCGCTCCATTTGGTGGCCGCCGAGGTTGTTGTGTCAGCTTTAATCAATTTGTTGCAAGGAGTTAAGCCTGCCGCATCGAATTATAATGACATTTGACTATGCACATAGTAGTATATAAATATATAGATATTTAGATATATACATATATCGTACTTGTACACTCGCTGCGATGGCTAATCTCATCAAATTGCGTTGTTGTTATCAACAGGCAACGCCTTGCACAGGCCACAGGCATCCTGCCACAAGCAGCTGGATGTCCAGGACTCGGACCAAAACTGCCCATTTTTATGGTCACTCAAATGCGCATAAAACCTAGTATGTGTGCGTGCGAGTGTGTGTGTGTGTGTGCGAGTTTGTCGTTGTCTGGTTTCAGCTCATATTTACGAGTCTTTCGTTTTTTCTAGATGCTTGTCCTGGCTCTGACGATGCCAAGCTGCTGATTAAACTTTATGGCAACTTGCTGAATCAGTGCTTTCCGGCAACATGCCCCGGCCAGCATATCCACCATTTCCATGTGCCCTAAACCCATGCCATTTCCCCTTCCCTAAGTCATGCTCTGTCACACGCACACACACACACACACACACATGACTGCCTAAATACAATAAAATAAAAAATTCCATTTTTATGCAACAAATTTGCCGACTAATTTATGTGTGACTCGGCGAATGTGCAGGAATATCCCTAATCAGAATACACTCATTTGGGGCCAACCAGTTCCGGGATACCCATCTGCGTTTTGCTGTGTTTATATATATTTTTATTAAATTATTTACAAAATGCATTTAAATTTTATTTGCCACATGTGCTGCCAGTGTTTCGCCAAATGTGAAATTGTCCCCATGTTTCCATTGTCCGGCGTGTCCGGCCCGCCAGTTGAGGGGCAACAGCTGGGGCTAAACAAATTGAGAATTGATTCTTTATAGACCATTAGTTTTGATTATACAATAGTGTTTGGCTGAACGATATTAGGCAGCCAGCCGTAGAGCTGGGGGGAAGGCATACTACGACCAAGACCAAGGTCTTGGGCTTAGGGTACGGGCTCAGCTCCTGGCCAGACGATGTCGGCCAGGACATTCAATTGAACGCTTCAACGCCTATCGACAATTTTGTGCCAAAAATTATGACCGCTGCCGGCACTGCTATTATATCCACCATATATGTTCGTTCCGAATGCTATGTAGTTCTATCACCCTCTCCCTCTCTCGCTCTCTCTCACCAAGCCTTTCTCTGTCTCTCTCTCTCTCTTTCTAGTTACCATGCACTGTGTCCATGTACATGATAAATTCGGGTTTATTTATCGGCCTGCTCAGTTGCTAGCGGACTAGAGCTTCGCCTATTTCAAGCTGGGCGGAAGGGGAGTGGCGTATGTGTGTCTATGTGTGTGTGCGTGTGTGTGCCTGTTGTAGTTAATGGCGTGGGTTGTTCAGATACATTAGGCAGTAGCCAGAGATTGGGCGCTGTTGCAGCTGCTGCTGGCGTCGGCTTAAAGTTTTCATTGCAAATGGAAAATATATTAAAAAGTGCAAAAATACTTATCGATTTTACTTGAAAGCTATAAAAGCTTTGACAACTAAAAACTAACCAGAAGATTGACTTTGTTCAGCGCAATAAGTATATAAATTATTAAATATGTGACTTATCTTTAAGTTCTTTGGAGCTAAAACTTTCTTAGACTGGCTTGGCTGTGCAGCTTTTTCAAGAACCTAACGTTTCTATCATCAGCAGCAACCGAGTCTGAGTTTTAAAAAGCTTAAGTTTGCTGAGAATTACGAGCGATTGTCAAAAAGGATTACATCACATACGCAAGAATTATTATATTGTGCATTTGAATAAGAACTTCTAAGCTAAGATATAATCGTATAGGAAGCTTATTAAAGATTGTTATTGCAACATATTTGTGGAAACTTTTATATAAAAGAAGTAATTTAAATAAAATGTTTGCATTTCGGTATTTCGATTTCATAACTTGGTTAATGTAAATGTGTTGAATATTTACCACAGTCAACACACACTATAACGTATCTCTCTATTATAGACATTTGTTTTTCCGACTCTATAAAACTCTTTTCGCACAATTTGTTTAATATTCTGTTCTCTGATTTCTGTAAAAACAAACGCTTTTCGCAGTCGTACTCCATTATATATGAGCACCACAGTATACATTCCCTATAACAACCGGGCTAAAAGTAGTTCCTACTATCTAGTATTTCGATAAGAAATAACCATAATTTTGGGTCGCAAATTTGGTTTTTACACCTCAGCTCAATCAGTTATCGAGTCCTCTCGTGTGCTTTATAGTGAAGGGCTACTGTAGTTTACTGATTTTGATTGGTTTTCGCTGTACGCTTTAATAATCCATGCAAACAGTGTATTACATATGTATATATGCACTCATATCTGGACCTAAAATTGGCAATATTAAGCAAAAATTGTTGCAATATTATTGCGCTTCATTTGGTCGAATTGATTTTCATTTGTTTGCGCAATTCCAATGCACACTCAAATAGCATCCGCTGGCAGGACGAAAGGACATTCACAGGGGCAAAACAAAAGAGAAAAGCGAATAAAAAAAATATAGACAGAACAACAGACATAAATTGTCAATAACAATTTGTAAAATTGTTTTACAACCAAATGCGAAAACAAACACGCGGAGAGAAATAGAGATAGCTATAAATTGAGTGCGACAGAGAGAGAGGGAGAGAGAGAGACGGGTTTTCATTTGATTATCCTGAATTTCCAATTGCCATGTTTACAGTTGCAACAGCGAGAAAAGTAGAGAGGGTAGGGGGACACAGGTTGCAGGACTATAAACAATATCTCATTTCAGTTTAATGATGCAGCGCCCGAAAGTGGGCGGGGTTTGGGGGTAGGGCACAAAGCGCATAATTAAGTTGGATCAGAAGTGTTGGGAAATTGTACTCTATTTTTCTAGCTGTGCGGGGAGTGGGTGGGGAGATCTCTGGCATAGTTCGGTGTTGGTTTACCTGGTTGGTAGCCGGTGCCGCGTCGGAATTTCAAATGACAAAATCCATGGTATTGTCCAGCAGCGTGTAGGCGCAGCTGTGGCGCCTCCAAACGGTGGCAGCTGCACGTGGGCGAAAGGTATTCAAAATATTTAAGTCTAAATAAAATGCGTTTATATGTATTTTAGTTAGTATTAACTTTGTTAGTAGTTATTTAGTATTTATTTGTAGCTTTACTTTTCACGTACGTTTTTTCCGCATAATTTATCAATTTAATTTTCATTGATGGCTTAAAACTCGTCATATTTTTTTACCTTTTTGACAGCGTTTTCCACATATATATATATTTTTAAATACATATATCTGTATATTTTAGCTGCATTCTATTTTCAGTTTAGCTACAGCAACTAAAGCTAGTTCGTCAGTTAATTACAATTAAATGCTTTAATTACACAATTTTAATGTAGATATTATATATATATTTATATATATATATAATTTTGCTTTTGTTGTTGTTTTTGTTTTTCGGTTTGGGGATTATTAATTATTTATGATATTTTACATTTAACAGCCTTATTATTAGCATTTATTTCGCTTATCCGGGGGATTATTACACATTGCACCGTTAGCTAATGAATCTTTAATTATTGTTTAAGTGCTGCTGGATTTTAAGTACAATTCTAAATGTTTGTTTATTAGGTGAGTTGTTATTTAATGTTTCGTTAGGGTTTGCTATTCTCATTGTTTTTCTTTATTTTTGGCTCAAAGACTTCAGATTTCGTACTAAAAATTACATTTATCTTTACTTAATAAAACTACTTCGGTGCTATTTGGTTTGTGTGTGGGTTTTGTTTATATAGTTTATATCTATATTATTTACTTGCTTAGCTTTTTGGTCGAAATGCCATATTCCATATGCTTTATAAGGTTGAAATCTATTTACAAGCCATTATGTATAATCGAGCATAATCGAGTTTTTATACACACACACACACACACACACACACCTTTCGTTGTTGTTGGCTTTCTGGGGGTGGAGTGGGGTGGGTTTTTAGTATAGAACTTGCATTACGGGTGAAAGTCTAGTCTAGATATTGGCCGGGTGTTAAGAGGGCAGCGGCTTACCTAGGGTGCAGTGAGGGACTTACTATAGAGTTTTTGCTAACAGTCACAGAGAGTTCTCTGCAGGACTGTAAACACGCTGCAAAAATTTTCAATTTATATTTATCTAGTCTGCAAATATGTTAAGTTAAGTTATCTATCCGCTTGACGACAGTTTCTATGACATACGGTTCGGTTAAAGTTTAAACACATAAGTATCAACTTTCTGTTAAAATTTGGCATAACAAAATACTTAGAAAACTTAACATGAAACATGCAACTTATTGTTCTGTTAACTTACATGTCTTGATAAAACTATACATCAAGTGACTGTAAGCAACAGAGTGTTAATGTTGCCCTGTGAAAGTACGTGTTTCTGTTCGGGAGAGCTTTAACATTTCTCTGCTAATGTCACACTGTATCCAGCACGGAACGTTAACAATGCATAATAAATGCGTTAGCATCACCTTAACAGAATGTAAAACCTTCACACAATTTTGAAGCTAAATGTTTGCTAACTGATTCGTTTTGCGATATGTTTAGGGATAAGCGTCTTGCTCTATGAGAACTTATCTACTTAGAACTTAGTTGTTTTTAAGCTTATCAACATGTTCAAATCAACAAACTAATTTTTAAGTCAGAGCGAGTCTTAGCTGTTAAGTCAAAGTGATTTAAAGTTTTCTCCCTGTATGATCTTAGCTAATGCCTCTGCTTTTCAGCAGATCTCCCACCTGCCTCCTCTCACTAACCCTTTTTAAGCATAGCCAACCTTTCATTTGGGTAGTTTCCCTGCCCTCTTCAGGTCAACTCCTCGTACCCAGCACTAATGCAGTTCACAACTTTCATTTTTGCACTTAAGTCTACTGAGCATAAACACAACTCTAGGGGCGTGTAGGGGGAAGGGGTGTTTGTTGCTAGACCCTCTCCCCTGCAACCCCTTTATATATATGGTATGTATATCATTGCTAGCAATCGGTCTAGACATTGGCGCTGGCACCAAAACTACTCAGGAATTTGCTATCAGCTGCAAGGCTGCTCGAACTATGGGCGGGATTAACGCTACCAGCTACCAGGAGGGGCATCTTGTTGTCACCTGATCCGGCATGGAATTGTTGTTGTTGCTGCTGCTGCTTGAAGTTCTGATACGCATCAGAGCTGACGGCGGACCAGGTGCCATCCTTGGCCTTAACATACAAATGCTGTTTGCTGGGCTGCTTGCTGCCAAAATGATAATCGCCCGCCGCAATCGAGGCACTGGAAGCCCAATCGTTTAGCAGCTGATTTGTCGAATTGCACAGCGCCTCGAAGTCCGCATCGTGGCTCTCGCCGCCAACCGCTGGCGGCCCGCCAGTTAGAAAGTCCAAATTGCCATTGGCCGACGAGCCATTGCTCTGGTGACGCGAGACGACGCCGCTGGATTTGCCCAATATGTTGGTCTCGCTCTTGAAGAGCGTCTTCGGCTGTCGCTGCCGGCGCAGGGTGCCAGCTCCGCCACCGCTGGCCATTTGGGCGGCCAGCGTGGTGTTCGCATAGGCGCCGAGGCCCTGCTTCAGCGCGTTGCTGGCGAGGAGCAGCTGCTGCTGTTGATTGAAGGGATTCGTGCGCTCCAGCTTTGTCTCGTTCTTGTTGCTGTTTAGATTCTGGATATGCTCCATTTTGTTCTCCGTTATGTTGATCTTTTTCAGCTTGGCCGGCGAGCCGCTCAGTATGGCCGTCGAGGCAGTCGATATGGTCATCGGATTTGGCTCCAGGCAGCCGTAATGGGCGCTCGCTGGCGCCGAGTACATCCCAGTCGATTGATAATCATTGTTGCAGCCATTGTTGTTGTTTCCAGCTGCTGTTGCAGCTGCTCCTGCTCCTCCGGCTGGCTTTGTGCCATATCGATTCTGATAGAGCTTCACATTGGCAACCACATTTGTTGTGGCATAGGCGCCGCAGCTATCATATAATGATGATGAGCCCGCCTGCACGCCGGAAGTTTGTGCAGCATTGTTGTGGGGGCTTTTGAATGTTGAACATGCAACTTCCGCATAGTCCGGCATATTCAGCGGCGAGAGTCTGCAAATAGACCAAGAGATTGGGTCTAGTTATAGGGGTGGGTTTTGTTTATTAACTCGTAGGTTAAAAAGCGTATGTCTGGACACAAATGCATTACTCATAAATCAATCGTAGGAAATTGCTTTTGTTACTCCCAAACACACACACTCGCACACGCACAGCCCACTAATGGTGCCGAGTTTGAACCTCGGCCGGAAATTTGTTTGCTGCAGCTCATTAAAAATTTGTGTATAGCATGATGTAGAACGTAGAGTTTTATCCGTGGCCGCAGCGGAATTGGGCATTGAAATTGCTGCGGATTGCCAATGAATTTGCACATTAGCTGGGCGTGTCATGCATTCAAACTTTCTAATTAGTGGGCGAACAACAGCCCCTAAAAAAAAAAAAAAAAAAAAAAAAAAAAATAAAAACACAAAAAAAAAGTACTCAAATCGCTGGCGAAACTTTTTGCTAAGTGCCCTCCGCTGCCCCCGCGCCTCATGCTGTTTGGTTGCAAAAATTTGTATGCAAAAACTTTTTTATTGCTGAAATTTTTCGTGCGCTAATTAGCTAATGAGATAATGCTTATCTATTGCACTTTGCCAATGAATTTTTACCCAATTTCTGACTGGCCAAAAAATTACTGAAACAGAAATTTTCCTTTGAAAAAGCGTGCGAGATAATTCGTATGTTCTCTGTATGCAGGCAGCTAACTGCATAAATGCATTTAGTAAAGTTAGGAGCTTCGTTAAGCATAAATTACAGTGCCAGATATTTTCACATGGGGCAAGGATAGTTGTGTTAAAAGTCGAACAGGTCTTAATGGAAGTGTGGCGAGCTGGGAATGAGTTTATTATGCATTGCTTTTGCACAGAGCTCCTACTTCTGCATGAGAATAAATAAATGATTTTGTGAGTTTATAAGTTCATATAATAGTTGCAATTTAATAGAAGAAAATAAAAATATCTGCACTGTAAGCTTAATATTGTTAACATTAAAATATGGCAACGCGCAGTCTCTTTAAGTCAACAGGTGGCAGGTCGGGCAGGTGATATGGTATGTGCTTTGTAAGTTTGGGCTAAAGTTCAGGTTAAAAATTAACATGAGCATAAACGAGATTAAAATTCGAGCTGCAAAATATGAACTGCTTTAACTTAAATTGTGTTTAAAATCAGCAAATTTCGCAAGTTAATTAGAAAAATAATGAACTAGCAATAAAAACTGCATGAAATTGTCAAGATCAACCCTTTCCCGGCCAATTTTAGGCACATGTAAATACCTAAGCCCTGACGAACATTAGCTTCAGCTCTGCCTAAAGACGCCTGAAATTATGCAACGGAATTTGAAATTTTCCAGCAATTAAACGTGCCTGCGACGGGGGACTGAAACTGCCTATAAGGACATGTCGTGCACACAGGAACAGAACCCAACGTCCACATCCAGCACCCCTCCCCCCTTCCCCTCCCACTGTACTACATTCGCAGCAAAGGCATTTGCATACGCTTAGGGCTTAAAGCTTCGACTGGGATCTAAGCGGAGGCGCGGGGCAGCTGCTCCCTCGGGGCTATCAATTTTTAATTGTTAATTTAGCGGTGAATATTACGTTCGCAAACTAATAAACCAAATACGTGAGGGGGTTGGTGGATGGGGGGAGGGCTTGGTGATGCAGGGGCATTTTCGATATCCAGTGCAAGATGTTAGAGCTGACGCCATAATGTTGAAAATCAGACAACCCGAAAAGAAATTAAATATTTTAATTGGAAATTCAAATGACGGCGTCGCACGCGTGCCAAGTGCCGGGGCAGGGGCTGTGGGGGTGGAAAAATGACATAAGGTGTGTGCTTGTGTGTGTGTGTGTGCGTATTATTTTTTTTTACGAGTTTACAACGTTGTTAAAATGCACAACAACAACAAAAAGTACAACGCAGAAAGTTGCCAAAAAGTACACAACGGAAAAATTGAAACGGAAATAATGAAAATCGCGTAACGGAAGTGGCAACAGCATTAGAAGAATGTGGCAGAGGCAGCCAGCAATAGGAAGTGCTCAAATTGCGCTAGTGTGAGGGCGTGACAGCGACAGTCAAGGGGGACAGGAGTGGGGCAAGGTGGGGGCATGATATCTGCTGGGATATTGTAAAAAAGTCAAAACAAATAAATGCGTAAAATGCCGCAAATAAATACGCACAAGTTGAGGCGGGGCGGAACGGGCAGTGGGGTTACATGGCTAGCTACGGGGCGTGGCGGTGGTAGTAAAAGAAAAAGAGAAGGAAAAACAATAACAACACAACAAAAAAAACAACAGAGCAGCTCGGCAATATGTCGCCGGCAGTTGCGTCTTTTTATTGCGCCTTGTTTGCTTTTCAGTTATTGTTGCCACAACGGTACATTAAGCTTTAAAGAAAACTTTTGGAAAGCGCAAAAAAAAAGAAAAGAATTACGAAACAAAATTACAGAAGTAAAACAGAAAAAAAAAACATGGAAAACGAAAACACGGCGCAAAATTGTTTAAGTAAGAAGTAAAAACAAAGCAACACGCAAAGGGCGATAGGTAGTTGTTAAAAAAGAACTTGGATAACGTCGGCTTAAAGATATGGACTTAAGAAATGTAGAATGAGAGGTAGAAGAGATACAATTGTTGAAGAGCAAACGAAAGGAACGTAAATTTCTTCAAACGGGCACATCCCGTCTCATAGACGCATTGAGCTAGTGAAAGAAAATCTCTTGCGGCAAAAAAAAGTTGTGCCTTAACTATGTGAGAATTATAAACGAAATTTAGAATTTGTTGTTTAAGTTAAAGGAACTATCCAAAAGAATGGAAATAAAGACAGGCCTGGTACGGTAGTTAGTAATAGATGAAATTCATCATAAATTGTGGTTAATTAAATTAACTTAAAAATAATTAAAAAATGAATATACAATGCTTGTTGAGATTTAAACCTTTTTTCTGCTTTAAAATGCTTTGGGATAATGAAAAAAATGCTTTAAAAAAAAATATTGATAAATAAAATTATAATTAAAAATAAAAATTTGGAAAACATAGTTCGAATAACAACAACTCCTGCTCTCTCCCCCAAATACAAATAAAAAACCTGGACCAAACATTTTTTTTTACATTTAAATTTATATTTGCCATGCATCCTTAAAATTTCATAGCTCTGGATTGTAAATACAAAGGTTTTTTAAGAGCCGTATTATATCGTTTTAAAGGAATTTCTTGGAATTTATAGATTGCAAAAATATTTTAATATCTGATTTCTGTGCATGTAATATATTCCCTTTCATATGGGTAAATCGGAATAAAAATTTGCTTTTTGGCATGCTGGAAAAAAAAAAACAGAAGGCCGAGCACCACAAACCGAAAGCAATGCAAACAGACAAATATTTAAAAATACGCAACGAGAAATATGGAATTCATGTGCGTATATGGAAATGAATTAAGGGGCCAACGTAAATGGCCGCACTTTGGCTGGCAAGGGATCAGGATCAGGGGCGGGGGTGCAGCAGTAAGGCCACGGTAGAGCCCAAAAGCCCCACTCCGAAATAAACAGAGGGCAGAGGCTGCTGGCGGTACCAGGCACTGCAATCGCCATGGCCCAAAGTAAAACCCGTTCAAGTGTAACAATTTAATGGCGCTTGTTGTTGTTGTTTTTGTTTCTGGGCTTTATTGGGGTGGGATGGGGAATGCGTGGGTTGGTGGTGTGTATGTGTTGGTGGGTGGTTTTGGTAGCTTATTGAAGTGGATGCGGTTGCAGCTCCGCAATTTTTATGAGCGAATCGTAAATAGTGCGGCCTGGCACTGGATGTTTTCTTTGGTAACAAACACTGAACCCCAATGCCCAAAGTCCCCCACCCCCTGCCACCCATCTCTCCGCCTCCTTAGTAGTAAAACATTTAAGCATTTGGCGTGGTTTTTCGGCTGCTCTCGCAATTTTTCGTAATTAAACAGGCAACGAAGCGTAGACAGGATATTAAGGCAACTTCCTGTGCGCCCGACTGATAAACCAGACCCCCACACCATCGACCACCCACCCGCCACGTTTGAGCAACCCTTTTGGGCCAGCTTCAAATCATGCTCACCTCTCATAATCAGGCAGCGGCTGTTGTGTGTTTGATTGTCCTTGTTGTTGCCTCTGTCCATGTTGTCCTTGTTGTTGCTGTTGTGTGCCTCGCTGCTGAGCTGTGGCCTGTGCATAGCCCGGAAGTTGTTCCTTTGTCGTACAGGAGCCAGCGGCCTGTCGCCAAACACCGCCACTTGGATCGATCCAGAGGCCATTGGAGCCACCAATGCCAGAGTTGCCACCATTGTTGCCGCTGCCGCCGCCGCCGACCCCGATGCCACCATTCATCGGCAACGTTGGAAACTTTCGCACGGTGCCGATTGCGTGATTGCCTGAAATAAAGCACGGATATCGAGTAAGTACACACGTAGTCTATATATGTATGTGTATTTAGCCAGATAGTAGATCTAGTTAATGCCGTTGGTAAGAAGCGAGTCGTAAGCCTCGTTAGTGGCGCCCAATTACAAACGCAGCTCCTTTTGGCCGTTAACAGAAATAAAAAAGGGCAACGTGCAAATAATAAAAGACGGAAATAACATTTTATATTCAATTGGCAAGCAGCTACCTTGCCCCTCAGTCTCATGTTATTTTATTTTTAGAGTTTTACTAGACAATTGATGTGATTTTCACGTGCCCATTTGTCGTTTCACCCCACAAGCCCTCCCCGCACGCCATGATTGTGTCTCCTTTTATCGCTGCTTTAACCTTAGAGCTTTGCTTTTGCCCTCACAGGATTATTAGCCTAGGTACTGCGACTAGGTTCACATTCGCTCGCTAATGTTATGAGTGCGTGTTGCTTAGTTTTTGTGGCTTACAAAGCGGCAGCCTAATTGAGACCAGGCATAAACGAGCGCTCATATATCATAGATTATATGAGCTCTATTTGGCCCTGCTTTAATACATTTTGCATTTTTTTTTTCTTTGCGAAGAGCAAAAGGGCAAATCAGGTTGTTTGTGCTGAGATTTGGATTAAGGAGCAAATTCCACAAATGCATTTTTAAAAACAGAAGCTCTTGGAGCCTTTCATACACATTAAAATGTATATGTAAGAAAGGTTCCTAAGACTTTTGATTAAAGCCAGATAATTGTATATAATGTAAACATATAAACTTGTACACGTTTGTTTAGATTTAACTAAAATCGAATAAATGAGCAAACTAATTTTATCAAGAGTTATCGCCTAAAACCTTGAATTTGCCGAGTTTTATGATTCGTTTACTTTTTTTAGTGAATGAGTTAAGTACTTATCAAATTTCTTGCTCTACAAATTATATAAAATATCAAAAAAGTTCTCTGGTAAATATAATTTATATTCATGTTCTATGTTCTATTCATGATGTCAGTCACTTTAAGGCTTAACAAGTGCCAATGAGCAAAAGATTTAAATGGCTCAAGTTCTAATCGCTCTATAAAATCTAGTTGTAGCTAAGCTGTGACATTTGCAATGCTCAATAGAGCATACAGCTCATAAATTGCAAATGCCAAGCAATTACCGGCCAGGCAGAGAGAACTTAGAGCCACCCCCTGCAAAGCTGCTGTCGCCAAAACTTAATCCAGGCAAAGAAAAAAGAAAGTAAAATAAATAGCAAAAAATACATTTAAATTGCCGACCCGTCGGGCGTCGGATAACTCACCATGTAAACTGCCCAGCGAGGTCTGCTTGATAAATTGATAGCGCTTGAATAGAACCAATGCGCCCAATAGAAACACAATTATGGCGATGATGGAGCCCAGCAGGACGATAAACCAGGTCTGCGTTAAAAAGTCATCGGCAATATCACGACTGATGGGATAGCTGCGCACAATAGGAATAGAAAGCAGAGAAATGGACAAAAAGAAAGCGGAATGAGCATCGGTTGACTACTGGAGCAGGAAGTACGTGCCCTGGCTAGGCTTAGTTTAATGGTCACATAGTCCGTCTGCCTGTCTCAATTCTCAGCCGCCCATTGTCGTTTGCTGTTAATGGATTGATGTGAATGTGGCCGCGCCAGCTTTTGTCCCAAATGGCAGCAGTCAAATGAGCTCCCGCACAATATACCGTCCAGGCAATACCCCAGACTATGCCCGTGCCTCTGTCCGGTCCGTCAACTCACCGCGTGTAGCCCGTGTCCAGTGATTGGGTCCGCGCATCGATGCGCAGCACGGCCGGTTTGCTATAGGGACCGACGCCCACCCGGGTGGCCGCAGCCACGGCAATGTAGTAGGTGACGCCCGTTGTGAGGTTGGCCAGCAGCAGTGTCGGTGTCGCCGCATCAATGGTCATATTTTTGAATATACGCGTCGTATTGTGCACATCCAGACCCTTGACGAGCACATTGTAGCTGGTGAGGATGCCTGCCGTGCGGACGCAGAGACAGTGTGTGGGCGAAAAAGAGGGAAAAGAACAAATGAAATTAAATGTTAGCAAGAGCACAAAGAAAATAGTTACTTATTCGGTCAACCGAATAATTGAATGACCTTTCGAAACAGCTGCAAAGTTAATGGTTAAGGAATTTTAATGGAAGGCGCCTTAAATATAGTCCGATATATATTTATTTTTTATTTATTTACTATCTATCTGATCACTAAATTTTTGATCCTATCTACACCTATGCATTTGATTCTGTTTGGAATTATTCTACTAAAAGGTTTATTTTTGATTACATAACAAACTATGCAAATAGTTTTCAGAGACTTTTCCCACATATTTTATCTGGCCTCTAGTTTTACAGAAATAATATATATGATTTAAGGACTAACAAAAAAAAGTTGATATATGTACATAAATCGGACTTAAGATCATATACATATATATGATACAATAAAATACAATTATCTCATAAAATATTTCCAGCTAATAAAAAATAAGGAGCAACACCCCACACTTGGTCATAGTTACAAGTCCGACCTGTTACAAACTCAATTTGTAAGCTAATATACCTATCGTAGGGTGTCTATAATAGGCGCATTTTGGGGATTTGTTTACAGTACATACCATTGCGTGTGCGATTCGGCTGTGGGGCAAGCCATTTGAGAAAGACGGAGGTGCGATTGAATTGGATGGCCTCCATGCCAAATGGCGGTGCCTCGGGTACTGTTAACAAAAAAAAAGAGGGAAACAAATGAAGTTGGATTAGTGGCAGCAGATGGGACTTTGAAAGCCGGGGCTCAGCTGATTAGCAGGTAGATGGAAAAAAGCTATCTTGGGCATTCTTACCATCTTCCAGGGTGCGCGCATGTCGGGAATTGGAGGGTTTGCCTACGATGCTCTTGTAAAATGGCACAAGAAAAAACTCATACGTAGACGCCTTGGCCAGATTGGGCACCGTGCAGGAGCTCAGGCCCTGACCCTTGTTAAGCAGTGTGAGCATCTTGTATTCCGCCGAGCGCAGCTCACGTGCATACAAATAGTATCCCTCGATGTACTGGCCGCTGTCTATGTCCCAAGCGAGGCGCACCGAAGTCGAGTCGCTGGCATTCGCCTCCAGCAGCTCGACAATGTCATTCGATTGCAGCAGCTGCTCCACATCGCTGAGCAGCAGCTGCGAGCTGGCCGAGCCGGCGGAGGCGTCGCTGCCATCGCGCACGCCCACCAGCTTGCCGGCCGTAATGGGCTCCGAGATGGGCGAGGGCGGCGAAAAGCCCAAGGCGTTCTCGGCGCGCACAATGAACATATAAGCGGCGCCCTGCTCCAAGCTGTCCACCGTGACAATTGGCTCGCTGAGCCTGCTGGCAATGGGTATCCAGGTCTTGCTCTTGTTTGTGCAGTACATTTCCACGCTGTAGCCGAGGAACGGGGAGGCGCCCAGCTTGTCGCTGGTGGGCCATACAATTGTCATGGCCGAGGCGGTGGCATTCAGCACTGTCGGTTGCCCCGGTGCCGTGGGGCATTTGCTTTGCTCGGGCGCACGATAGAACTTAATGTTCGGATTGGTGGGCAGCTCTATGCGCAGGAAACCGCTCCACGTGGACTTGCCAGCCCGAGAGCTGGCCACACACGTATAGAGACCTTGATCCTGCTGTCGATCCAAATCGGATATAATCAAATCCCCGGCGGCGGTTATGTTCAACTTGGCGCTGGGATGCACGGGTATGCCGTCGCGATACCAGGATATGGTCGGATTGGGCAGTCCAATGGCCTTGCATTGCAGCGTGGCCAGCGATTTGATGGGCAGCGTTTGGTTCACCGGGCCCGCAATGATTATCGGCGGCGGTCGATCCTCCTGCGAGTCCAGCGTCAGCTGTACCCTGGACGTTATGCTGGCCACCTCGTTCATTGCATTGCACACAATAACCAGATCCTTGTCCGTGCGCTGAAAGCGCGTCAACGTCAAGATGGAATGGCCCTCCTCCGTGTTCAGGCTGTGAAAGCGATCCAGGGGAGGTGCACCCGGAAAGATCAACGTGCTATTGTTCTTGATCGTCCAGAATATGGTCGGCTTCGGATTGCCTGAGGCGCGGCACTCAAACGAGGTGTCCGCGCCCAGCTCTACGGATTTGCTGGCGGGACGTTGTATGAATTTCGGGGGCGCTACAGTGTGCGTATATGTGGGATTCATATAGGGTTTTAACTAATTAGCTAAGTGTGCTTGACTAGCGCTAAAAATAGGGCTCAATGACACGAGCTTCAAATTAGACTAACATTTCTTTAACACTTATATAGAAAATAAGTAAAAATGTTTTTTTAGTAAAGCACAAAAATAAAATCCAAACAGCTTATACAAATAATTAATGGGTCAGTAAATTCCAACAACTATTATTAGTCTTAACATTTTTATTTACGCAAAGCTTTTGATTAAAGCTCTTACTTGCAGAGAGCTGTGATATTAAAGCTTCCAGTTTGATTATGTTTTGTACTGTAGTTTTGCAATCTATCTTCGCATTAACTAATTTATGCTTTTAAGCTTTCAATTCTTTCCTTTCAGAAAACTCTTTTCACTTTAAGCTAGTGTCATTGAGCCGCAATTAAAAATGACTGAAGCAGTGACTTACCAAAGACCGTCAATGTGCCCATCGCCGTGATGGCCCCCACCACATTGTCCGCCTCGCAGCTGTACTCGCCCTCATCGGCTATGGTGACGCGCTCCAGGCGCAGGCTGCGATCCTCCAGCACGCTGACACGGTCTGCAATAAGTATGCATACACGCGGGGAAATAATAATAACTGATGAATCGCCAGGTGTTGTCTGTGGGCTTACCTAGCGGCATATTGCCCCCGGAGGCGGTGCGCAGCCAGAGCACATCCGGCATGGGATCCCCGCCGACACGGCAGGGAAATGTGACGGAGGCGCCTTCGAGCACCGTTTGATCATGTGGTCCACGTATGATGTAGGGCTTAACTGCAATAAACATAATGAAACGCTTAGCGGCATTTAGGTGCAATCGTGGTGCTACGCAGGCACCCAAGTCACATGCCAGCAAATTGAACATGACACAATGATTTGAGGTGCAGCATGATGTGGGATTTGGCATGGATTGAGGTATGGGTGGAGGGGTGTGGGTTGGCTGGGGGTTTACGTACCATGTACTTTGAGCGTGGCTAGGGATGATTCGCGCACACCGACAGGATTCTTGGCAATGCACTGGTATTGACCCTCGTCACTTTGACGTGCATCCTGTATGGCCAAATTGCCGCCATCAACGATGCGTATACGCTTCGTGCCCTCCAAATCCAATTTCTGGCCGCCCTTCTTCCATGTGACCGTCGGTTCCGGTATGCCGCGCGGCGGTGCACACTCCAGTAGCGCGGTGTCACCCTGGGCGATGCGTGTGTTTTGCGGCTCCAGGCGAAACTCATCGCGCAGCACTGTAAATGGAGCAGGCAGAGATGAAGAAGAAGCGATGAGGCTTGGACAACAGCTTTAGTGTGCGGGTGCGTGTGTGTGTGTGATGGTCTCTGTCCATTTGATTCCTCCTGTTGTTGGTGGTGGTTATAAATTATCTTGGTTTTGCATGATAAATGCCTGTCCCTGTCCTGCCTTAACCTGGGGCCGTGTGCGGCTCTTTGTGTGTGTGTGCGTGTATGTGTGTGCGGGTGTTTGTGGTCTGACAGCAAAGATAAATTGTTGGTAAATGGCATAAATGTGATTTTTATACGGCATGCCCACGAACACACCCACACACACGCGCTCGGGCAGCTTTTTACCCAACTACAGCAGCTCATTTGTAAAAAAGTCTGGCAACGCCAAGGGCACACAGCTTTCTGGCTAATTTAATTCTGTATGATATACTCCATTTATTGGTTCTTATGGCACTTAGCTAAATCACGATTTAGTTAAATCGATAGTAAATTCCGATTACGCTTCATACTAATTTAAGCAAGTTGAATCATTTAATTTCAAATATTATCAATATTTTAATAGATTCTGGCAACGCCAGGGACATGTAAGTTTTGTTTGACTTCGATTATTTTTCACAATTCCTAACTGATTTAACGAGTGATTTTAACACGATCTGGTTAGAATTGTAAAGTTATTTAGTTTAGAAAATTGTATAAATTGCAAATGAAACAAGTATTCGATGTATTTAGTGTGGATATTTTAGAGTTTTTTTTTATATTACAATTTGTTACATTTTATAAAAGTACTTGCAAAAAGCGTTTCGCCCAACAACTTAATGCACAATACGATTCATTATTATAAATTGAAATTAAATCATGTTTAAAGATGGTTTACAAGTATTCGCTTAGTTGATTAATTTCAAGACAGTCTGATTATATAATTATTTTGTAAATATTATATATGTAAGTATTTGCAAAGGGAGTTTCGCCCAAAGCCCCTTTCGCAAAATAACCTACATACATACTTAAGAGATTGTTATGTGTTGTATTTATATATCCATCAGTATATGCAACAAATCCTCAAAGTTCCCCCGATTAGCACAATGATTATTCTACCTAGTCCTATAGATCCAAAACTCCCATCCTAGCGCAGACGTCTGGCTTCACGTTCCGATTCCAATAGCGTCAAAATGTCGCCCTCTCGCACTGGGCCCTTCACGTTGCGTATGATTTGGCGATTCTGTTCGCCAAGAAATTCCACCTTCACCTGGGTGCACTGACCCTGGGAGCCTGTGCGACCGAGCACCTTCACAACGCGAGCCCATACAATTGGCTTATCCATAATATCAGGCCGTTTTCCTTTACTTCGAGGACAGTACGATTTGCTTCAGTCGGCAGTCGCCAGAAAAAGAAAGTGGAAAGCTGCAGGCTGATGTGGAATCGATTACAGTAGCTTATTTTTATCGACCATTGTGAATGGTCAATCGGCAGTGTTGAAAGTGAAAATATCGATAGTTCCACTCAATTACTCAATTCAATTCATTCTGACACTATGAAAGTTTGCACCAAACGCTGATATATTTCATGAGATATATTTAATAATTTAAAACATTTTCACAAACTGAGCAGAGGATTTACTGACGCATTTATTTTTATTTTTTAATACTTAAGCTCTTGCATTAAATAATATTTTCAGTTAATTGAAATGGAATAATGCTTGTATTGCGAGTTATTCATGCGCCACTTTTGCTAACCAAGAAGCTTGCATTCAGAACTGAAAAATTTTTTAAGCGAAACGCATTTCTAAAGCTTTTCTTAACCCTGGCGCATAGTAAATCACGCTATTATCAACATTTTGCTTTTGCCAACCGCAGATTTAAGGCACTAACTCAGCTGTCTGCATTTATTTTGCATGGCATTCGCTCGGTTCTGCTTCTTTCTGCATTTTCCATTTCAGATTTTCCATCTTTTTTATACGCTATCCTTCGCCATCTTGCCAGCTCCATTTTGTGGTCAAATTGCAAACCTGTAATTTGCACACCTTTCCCCCTAGGATGTCTGGCAACTCTGGTTGCAGCTAGACCGATTTGCTCAGTTATAAATTTGCTTGGCGAATATTTGTCCCCCCTCCACACGCACACACACACACATATATATATATATATATAGAAGCGGGGGAGTAGCATAATAAATCAAGTAACTTTCAAGCACTTGGAAAGCAGCTGAAAGTACATTTTCTTTTTCTCTTATTTTTTTTTTGCCTGCTGCCCTGAAAAGCGAGCTTTGTGCATTCAACTTGGTCGCATTCAGCGTACACAAAATATATAACGAATAAATCCAAAAAACGGCAGCTGCTTTTACGTAAATTACATTTTACATTTTATTTTATTTTTGTTTGTGTAATTTTTATATATATTTTTATTTTAATCTGCAAAGTGAATAAGCGCATTTACTTATGGCCTTAGTTTAAAATATTTGTTGAAAAAAACTGCTCAAGCATGACTTTTATTAAATTTAAAGTGATGTCTATAAATCAACATAAATCAAAATATTTCAACGCATGGCGAAAGTGAACACGAAAGCGAATTTCGCTTCAACTTTCCCGCACACACACACACAGACAAAAACTTTTAATGCGCTCAAAATATAGCAACAAATGTGGAGCTGGTTGCCGAAACTCACAGCCAAGCCCGAGAGCCCGGGACACAGAAAGAGGCCAGCAGCGAGTGAGACAGCGCCCAGGACTGGGGTCGTTCCATGGCTGAGCGGCTGAACGGCTGAAAGGCTGAGCACAGCAGGAAACACGCCAACCATCAATAAATTAATCAAAGTCATAATCAGTGTCAGGTTCAGTGGCACTGGCGAAAGTTGTAGGCCATTCAGTTCAGGTCCAATTCGGTTCGGTTTGAGGTCGTGACTCAGTCAAGCGGAAAACTCGCGCTGAAAAGGTGCAAAATGCCAGCTGCTGATAATGAGTTAATAAATGACCGTTACGGCAATATTTATAAAGCATGTCCCTACCATAAATATGAGTGTGTGGGAGATTTGCGATAAGGCAGAGCTATTTGTGGGCTTAGTCTAGTATAAAGGGCATAGAAAGAGAACTATTTATAGAAGATATGAGCAAGATCGATAAAAGCACTTTTTGCAGATTGTTAGAAAATTATTTAAATACAGGATTCTTGTTGAGTTTGGATGGGATACTCTAAATTATGTAATTGGATTATACACTAAAAAAATATTAAAGTTAGTTTGAAAATTACAAGAGAACAATTTTATTTTATTTATAACAAGTATGGATTATTATATATTCGATTTAAATATAAATATTGAACATTGAATTTGATAAAACCGTTTTATTTATGCGAAAGACATAAATACAGCACAATCAAAAATACATTTGGAAGTAAGAAAGAGGTTTTGATAAAAATTAAATAAAGTCAAGTTTTGCTTGGATAACCCTACCAATTCTATAAAAATCATTTTAATATTTAATACAGCTTTCTAGTACTTTTGAAAGCGATCAGCAAGCCCTTAAAGCCATTCGTAAACAATATATAAAAATATTTGAATGTTCCGCATAGTGCATAGAAAATTTTATTTTGAATTCTGGGGGAAACAAATGGAACATTTGGTAGTAGGCTTATGTATTTAAGCCTGAATGAGTTCCATATTTGAGTTTGTTTTGAAAAGTTCATGCCCTCTTTTTCAGTTTACACACATTGCGTATGCGTAATATGCGCTTGACAGAAATTACGCTGACAACATCAGAAATAGGCAACTTATGTTTATTATTGACAGAGCATCCGACAAGTGAGCAAGTGAAATGCCGTTTTTTGCTGCTTCCTCTTACATGCTTTTATTACCTAACCCAATCAAAGTGAACGCCTTTTGCCATTGCTACCGCTCCCCCGCTAACTCTTCGTCCGCTCTGACTGCAGCTCTCCGGGAAGTTGCCAGCTCAAGAGTCGCAATAACGACGTTTTAACCAAGCAAACAAATTTGACGTGCTTTTCGTGATTTACATGCAAATATTGAAAAATATTCCCCAAGGATACCGCAAAAAGCAAACCAAACTGGCTAAAGCTAAACACGAGCGGTACCAGGAAAAATAAAATAAAAAGAAAAAACGCCGCATTGAAGGGAGAACAACAAAAATGAACTCCCAACGTCAGGAAGCAATATCGATTTTCATGTGGGCGGCGGTTAGGAATAAAAGAGCATGGCAAATAAAAGAAATATTGGCCAACAAAAGACAAAGTGGAGGTCTGCGGTGGCAATAGGGCAATTGGGAGCTCAAATGGGGCCACAAATGCCTCGTTTTTGGCCTAAAAATACGCTACAACCGAAAGATATGGCGAAAAGCAGAGCTTGAAAAATGTTCCCGAAATAGCTTTTCAATATAAATAATGGAAATTTCGCATTGCTACGGAGTAACCATTTGATAAATGACATTCAAAACCTTTGAAACTATTAAATCGAATTAAAATTTAAAAGAAAACAGATCACATAACTTATATAATTTATACTTTTCTATTAAGTTTAATATATGCAAATAAAAACATAATTTTCTGGTATCAAATGTGAGCTCATATATTTAGTTTTTAAATATTGCTTTTATATTTGATTTTTTTTTTATCAAATCAATCAAACCGAATACCCAACCTAACATAAGCTTCAGAGTTCTGTATGCTGGCATTAAGCATTTAAATATGCCTCTCATTTGATGTATTTTGATTACATCATAATTTGATGTGAGTTTAGGTGCCTGAAATGAGATTTGATTAAGTTTTCCGCACGAGTTAAGTGGTTCATTTTGAAGTTTATTGTGCCAACTCAAGTTGTTGTCAAACAGACCTTGCCCAATCTAAATATGGCTACACCCTCTTCATATGTAGCCATAAATCATACACACTCATACACACACACAGACTGATAAAAAGAAAATGCTGGAAAAACTGAAATTCAGCTCGGTTCAGTCAACCAAGCACCCAACTAACCAGCTGAAAAGGCTTTAAAAGTCAAAATCTAGCAAAAAGAGCAAAAATAGTTAATAGAGAGAGAGATAGACAGATGGAGAAGGAAAGCAAGAGAGAGAGAGAGAGAGAGAGAGAGCGCGCGGAAAAAAAACTGAAACGGGTTAATAGAGGCAGGAGCAGAGACCTCTGACAAGACAAGTGGGTGCGTTCATGCGGAAAACTTGTAAACGCAGCTCAGCTAGTTAGTTAAGTGGGCGGTGCCACAAAAAACCCCCCCTAACAAGCCACCAACTCTCAGCCAAACAAAAAAAAAAAAGAGCTGCCCTGAGCATATCGAAACCCAACAACAACAAAAACAACAACTGCGGCGAAAAATCAACATCAATTTAGAATATTAAAAAAACGCAAAGTCGTGCGTGGCCAGACGCCGTCGCCCGCAGCAGCATGTGGTGTGTGGCTATAAGAAGAAGACCTTGTGTAGGATATACGACTTACCCGCCACTTGCAGCGTGGCATTGCGACTCCGTGCCACGCCCAGTTCGTTCTTGGCCTCGCACCAGTAGATGCCAGCATCTGTTTCGCGACGTGAATTGACAACCTGCAAAAATAAAAACAGAGAAGTTGGAGTTGAAAAGTTGTCAGTAAGTGCACAAACTGAGGGCCAAATGTGAGCAAATTTTAATTGAAATGAGTAAAAGATTGTTTTTTCATACCATATACCCTTTAAGGGCGGCAGTTTTAGTCTGTAGCTACAGTTTGACTGATGTAATATTCCATGATAATGTAATCTTTATCTTAGAGTTGCTTTAGACTTGATAAACTGCTTTGAGATGTGATTCCTAAACTGGTAATTTGAGAACTTGACAGTAAACTTCCTTAGAAAAATACGATTCTACTTCTTAAGCCGGTTTAAAAGTGGTTCGGAGTCGTATTTCGGCAAATACTTAAGCTATCATGCGATAAATGCCAAATTAAATATATTTTTAATTTTAAATTTTAAAAATCAAAAAACAATTAAATCAGTAAATTCTTACTAAGAAAAATTCATGAGCTTTCTTTTAAATGTATCGTAACAAATTCTAAAAAATGTCAAATAAATAACAATAAAGAATTTGAATAATAAACTGGATAATCCTATGGAAATACATATATAAACAAACTTGTTTAAAATAATATCTTAACTTATTATACATTCATTATAAATTCATGCTTAACCTATACGCACATCAGCTAAGCCTGCCTTTTTGCTGCCACACTTACAGGGTATATTGGAATTATGTCATCTTTTAGATTGCTTTGCTTACTTTCTTATTGTCATTTTACAAATGGGCTGCAAAAAGTGCTTTCGCAACTTCAAGACGTTGATTTGCAGTCTCTATCTCATGAGCTGCTCACTCTCTTTCTCTCTCTATCTCTCTCCTTTTCTCTCTTACTTTGCGATGTTGGCCTGTCTTTTTGGCCATAATAAACAGTCAGCAATCTGTTGTCTGTTGCGCGTCTGCTGCCTTCAAGTGCTCAAATCATAAAATGTCTCTCGAGCAACTTTATAGTTACTTCATATCCCCTCACCCCAGGCACTTTTCACACAGACCCGCCCCCATTTTCTTGCCGCCCTTCATTTTGTGTTGTTTCACTGACTGTTTTTGTCTTTTCAGTTTGTTTATTTGTTTTTGGCGCACAAAAGAAATTCCCCAACATGCGCTTAAAATTAAATGTCAAAATGTGTGTTGAATGTTAGTGTGTGTGTGTGTGTGCATGAGTGTGTAGGTGTGTGTGTTTTAAGCGTGTGTGTTTGTCATATTTATCTCAGCAACGGCAGCTACAAAGTTCGCACAATTTACACAACTTCTGCGCCTCATCCAAGTGAAATTAAGTGTTGCGCTAAGTGAAGATGACAAAAGGGTTCTTCAGCTCTATTATTCTTTCATTTAATCTTGCTCATGTGTGTCTGCCTGCGTGTGTGTATGTATATGTGTGTGTGGAGTGTGCGTTGTGCCGCGGGTGTGCTTTATAAAACAAATAAGCGAATGCGCTTCAGGCGTCTCAATTGTCATGCTGGCAACTCAAAGGCAAAGCGCTTACTTCAGGCTAAACTTCTGGCAATCTGTTCTTAAATATAACTCTATATATACGTATGTGTATATATGTTTTAATAGTGCTTTGTACTTTGGCTTTTCCCATACCATCTTATTATGCCCATCAAAAGTTTGCTTTACCACAAGAACACATATGTACATAGTATATGCTTGTTGTCTATTCAGGCAAAAGGATTAGGGACTTAAGTTGTATGTGATATAAATTTCTCTTCAGAAATTTTATGTAATATTCTTAAAGGTATGTATGACAATTTATTTTGTATTATCGGATGAGCGTATTATAAACATATTTTCTTGATATATGCTTTCTTATATATGCTTTATCATAATTATTAAAATACCTATTTTTAATGAAGAGTTTAGTTTTTATCATAACCTTAACATTTGCTTTCCCCTTTATACATCATTCTCATAATATTAATTTCTGTACAAATCTCAAGACCCCTTTGGAAAATAATTGATTTTTCTGCTTAAGAACATGATGTATTATATATTTTATTTACATATATGACATTTGTATATGACATATAAATTTATTTGGAGTATAAGCAGCTTTAATATAAATAATACGCATACGCACCGTGGGCCGGCGCTCAGTCAATTGTGCAACAGCCGACTGCAAAGAGCAAAAAGCAAAAAGCTAAGCTCATTAGCTGCATGCGCAGCATTTGCTATTAAAATTTCATACAAATAACATAGAAAAGAAGCAGTCCCAGGCAACGTTATCCTTTCTAATAAAAAGGAAGAAAATAAAGGAATCCAAATCCGTAGCAATGGCAACGCGGACAAATAAAAATGTAAGCAAATAAAAATATAATACGCGCAGACAATGTAATCTATATGTTGCTGACTCTTTTTATTTTTGCTCTTTTTTATTTTCCAGTGTGTTTTCTGGCTGAAATTAAATTTTTGGCCCGGACAGGCACAGTGAACAGGAACAGGATGGGGAAAAGAAACTGCGCCGAAAGTCACATAAATTTATTTATGTCTTTAATGACTTGAGCCACGCGAATTGCTGCGAATTGGCTGCGCTTTGTTGTTGTTGATATGGTCCTTGTTGTTGTCCTTGTTGTTGTTGCTGCTGTTTTTTCGGTATTTTGGTGCGTGCTGCCAGCAAACATTGAAACTGATTTGACAACAACAACAACGACAACAACAACAGCAGCAGCAGCTCTGCCGTGTGCTACGTGCGTCTTTAGCTGAGGGGCAGGGAGAGCACGAGTCAAGGGGCTGAGTCGCAGCACTGCGGCTATAAAATATATTGACTGTGTGTGTGTATTAGTGTGTATGTCTGTGTGTGTGTGTAGCTGTGTGTAGTCGCGCGTTGAAAACACGCTTCCGTTTTAATTTAAAATACCCATAAATTTACAACATTTCATTTGGGAGCCATTTCGTTTTCATGTTGTAACATTTTGTAATTGTGTAAAATAGAGAGGAAGAGATAGAGACAGACCCAAACAGAGAGCGAGTGCGAGTGGGAGATAAATAAAGAGTAAGTGCCTGTGTGAGGACGAGTGTTTTATAATATTGTTTAAATTTAAAGTCGGTAAAATGTGGCGTGTAAATGCTTTTAATTGAAAAAATTGGTTAAATGTCAGCTAACAACTGCTCTACGGAGGGGTTGGGGCAGGGCAAGTGTCGCAGTTAAAATCAACAGGTAAATTGAAATGGATGCGATATTGTGCAGAAATTGAAAATACACAGTCGTGTTATCCACTTAAAACTTAATTATTTGGCTAAATTATTCAAAAGACAACAAGCAAAGCTCTAAAAAGTTGTTATAAATGTTGCAGGTTCTATTGACAGTGTAAAACTCTGATTAAATAATTTGAAAGAAGTCTTCATAACTGCATATAATTAAAACTCTAAAACTATTTTTAGAAAATAACAATCTTTGCAATTTAAGCAAGGCAGGCTTTGGGCTGGTAGACATATATATTTGAAACATCTACATACATCAAATAATAAATTACACACATTTTTTTAATACAAAAATGTGAATCTGAAATCCACATTTCAGTTTGTAACTCGAGTTCTGGCAAAACTCTTATTTTTTCCTATTTTATTTTTATTTATAAGATAAGTAAACTTATTGTGCCCTAAACATGATATAGAACTTTAATATAATTACACAAGCATGTCGATACCGAACGTCTCCCGTGGTCAAGTTGTTTAAGAGACGTCGACAACTTGGGTATACAAGTTCGAGTCCGCAGAGAATAGTATGGAATTGATAATTAATCGAAAAATACGGGATAAACTTATTAGATGGTAAACCTATTTATTTAATTTAAAATATGGACAGTGTCAGCTTATAATTCTAAAGTGGCTTAAGCGCGTTGATTGAAAACGCCTAATCCATTTGGGAACTATAAGCTGATATTGTTCATGCTACATGCTTACATTTTGACAGTTGTGTCAAGGCAACCTATTTTGATACAGCTGCAACTTATTCGCTTTTTAAACTCGTTTACAAAATAAAAGGAGCAGAAAAGATATGCATACATATACTCACGCTCCTCTGAAGATGCGTAAAATATATACCGTGAACATTTCGAGGCGAATTAAAAACTGTTAAAAACTCTGCGGACGACCTGTTTTAGCTGTTATTGAACTGCGAACGCGAATCACGCAGTCGATTGCCGCCCACTGAAACTTGTTTCTTTTGAAACGCGATGCATCAATAAATTTAAAATTTGCAGCCCACGCAACTGGGAAGCGAATCCAATCATCTTGCACGCAGTCCGCACAGCTACTTGACTTTTTGCCACCTGTTAAGTCGTTCATTAAACGGCTCTCAAAGCGCTTCCCCTCGCAGATGCAGGTAATAAGCGTCCGCACATAAAAAAAATTGTATATGCAAATATATAAAGTATACGCAACGTGGGCCCGCAGCAGGACCAGGAACTGGGCTGAGCATATAAAATGCCTTATTTTTATGAGGCTGCGAATGTGTCAAGCGTTTGTAAACTCATTAAAATGTACTCCACGCGCCGGCAGTTGAAAGTTATGCCCTGCGGCAAGTGGCAGCTGCAGTAATGTGTGTGGCATTAACTTGGCTACGTTTAACCTGCCGCAAGTGCTTTGCCAGTTTTTTAATTAAGCACATGAAATACAGTCGAAAATTGCAATGCAATCAAAATCGCTCAGTAAAGCACTTGATTTATGCTTCAAATTGTTGATGGCATTTTAAAGCTTGCCACAGAACTACAGCCAAATGTGGCAGGCGTTTAAATAAACATTTAGATGCTGAGCGAAGCCAACGAACGCATTACATGCAAACACTTGACTCAGCCAGACAGATGTACAAATATATACCCGAATACCCGAACTGGCAACTTCAGCGGAGCGTTGGGCGGGGCGGGGAATGGGTGGGCGGCGGCAAGGATTCAGTTGTTGCCTCTTCAGCTGCTGCTGTTTGCTGCTGATGATGTGCGGCAGGCAAAACCAAAGTGGCGCACACAAACACAAGCGCATAGTTGCTACAAATCATGTGTTGCCTCTGCCAACTCCCTCGCCAAACGGGAGAGTGTATGTGTGTGTGTGTGTGTGCTACAACATTTGTCCTGACTGGTCCTTGCGTCCTTCGTTTTTATTATTTTTTTCGTGCAGTTACGTAAATTATTGTCTGTCTCCCTGTTGCTCGCTCCTCCACTGTCACTTTTCACTACACTTCAGCTTTTATTTTTCGGGCGCGCGCTCTTCCTCAACACGCACACACACATACACACACGAGCACACACAGACACTGACTTTGTATACGCTTGTGCCTTCTTGTATTTTATTGCATATTCCCCATCCGCTTGTCTCCTATTGTTACTTAAAGACAGAACCCTCCAAAACTCTGCGCCGCATTAAAGTTGCCACATATTTGTTTTGCTTGCTTCCCGCTCTCTTCCTGTCTCTCACTGTCTCTCACTGTCTCTCTCTCTCTCTCTCTCTCTCTTTCTCTCTCTTTCTCTCTCTCTTATGAGCTGAGCGCAATTTGATAGTGTTGCATAGTTTTGGACTATCATTTTCGGGGCTAGCTTTAGGGCGCCCCTCGTTATTATAATGCCTGGGCGAAGTGGAAGCTTCACTAGCATTATAAGTAAGATGAATTGTCTGTAACTTAAGAGAGACAGAGAACGATTGAAAGAGGGAGAGTGAGAGTGAGAGAGAGAGGGAGAGGTATGCACGGCGAAAAGCTGGCGGAATTAGAATGTAAATTATGCAAGTGACATAGAAAAATGGCAAAAGATTCGAAAAAAAGGGAATAATAAAAGAAATAAAATGCTTGGCTTAAATTTAAAATGAAGCCGGCAACGAATTTATGTGGATTAGTTTATGGAGTATTCTTTTGTGCGCTGAAAAAGTCGAGGATTAACTGGAAAAAAATATAAATGAATATTGTTTGCGTGTGAAATTGCCAAGGGTCAGTTCTATGTGTAGAAACAAAGGATGTCGGATTCAAAAATAAAAAAAACCCTAACTAAATGTAAAAATTCTAACAATAGAGCCACAACGAATATTAAACATAACTCAGTGGAGCATTAAATACCTAAATGCTTAAGCCTACAATTGTAGCTGAAAACAAGCTAGATAGGAATGAAAATTTTAATTATTTGCAAATGTAGATATATATGAATATGGGGAATTATTATATTAAGGAAAAATTCACTCTTTATATCTAAGCTATTGAACAAGTAAGTAATAATGTATAATATTATACTATTATGTTATACTAAAGCTGTAAGTATTATTATTTTAGTAATAACGAATTTACAAAAATAAAACTAGACCATTTGAGTTGGAGCAATTTATTTAAATTGGAGCTATATCTACATTGTGTTTTCACTAGTTTTCATCCTTTAACGAATTGCACACAGTTTAAATACTTTAAGTTATGTTCTTTCGTTTACCTGTGTCAAAACAATTTTCAATAACCAACAAGTTTTTGTGCTCACGGGGCTGACAAAAATGCCAAAAATGTCGCACACAGCTGTGTGAGGCCAGGCCAGGCAAATTGATTGTGGCCAGCAAGAACGAACGGGCTAAAAATAATGGCAGAGCCACATGATATGGCAACGGTGGACAGGATATTGAGCAAAGGCGAGCATAGAGCTGCTTTGGAATTAATTCATTTAGAGCTCGTTAGACGAAAGAAAAGAGGAGAGTGAAAATAAATAAGAGCAACAACATTTAGAAAGCGGAAAAGCGTGTCTGAAGTCTGATTGCTGGAATCCTGCATCCTGTATCCTTTTTTGCACTTAAGTGATAAACAAATACACGCGCAGCTGACAAATACAAACACAAATGCGACTGCGAATGCGAATACATAAGCACAGTCTAGCAGACAGCCAGCACAGATCGAGTGTGAAAAGTGGCAGGCTACAAATGCAGCTCGAGAGTGGCAGCTGGGAGCACCACCCAAATGTCCTGGCCGCAGCAGCGTCTCCGACTGCATCATCAGCATAATCAACGCGCTGTTAAGCCGTTGGCTTTTTGCATCGTAAATTGCTGAGTGCTCAGTCCAAGTGCTGCCACAGCTATTGCTGCTACCAGCTGCCTGCTGCCTGCTCCATGTTGCTGCCACAGCACACACACTCACTTACCCACACACACACACACACACATACTTGAAGCTCATCAGGCAGCTGACTTTTGCTGCGTTGCCTGCCAACTTCCGTTTGTCTTTATTTGTCTGGCTGCTGCTGCTTTTGGCTTCGATATCTCCTACTCTGCTGCTGCCCCTGCCCCTGGCCATCACACTCAGCGTCCCTCTTAATGTTTGTTTACCTTACGTTAATGAAGTTGTTGGCCGCCCCAGCGAAAATGCTTGCGAAAATATTTTCGCAGCGTGCAAAAGGTATATCCAAACATATACATTAAAAATATGTGTAAGAGAAAAAAATAAGTAAAAATAAAAGCAATTAGTTTGTTCATCACTCAACAGCTGGCCGGGCAAAATGAAAATTTTTAAACAGCGCCCAGCTGCCCCGCCTCCCATTTTCCTGCACATTTTCTGCGACTCTTATTGTGAATGAAAGTGCGGAGACAGCAGCAGCAGCAGCAGCAGCAACAGCAGCAAAATAATAATTATGCATGCTGGAAAATAATAAAAGAAAAGAGGAAAAATAACAGAAATATAATAATAATAAGTAAGCGAACCACTGAAATAATGTAAATATGCCACAAGCGCATTTCGCTGGCCTCGCCAAAGGATACAATGAGCTTCACGATGAGCTGTGCCCCCAAAAGAATGTGCGAATATTATTGTTGCTATTGGTGTGAATAGAGAGCATTGGGATTGGTGCGCCTGAAGAACTCTTTGCAATAAACAATGGCAGATGGTTTCTAGCTAAATATACATTTTTATATGGACAACAGATTTTTTAAAGGAATTCTATATTTCTTACTGGATAATAGATTCAGTTTTTCCATTAATTTTCTATTCCTAAACTGAGTTTTCAAGAATAATATATAACATATAATATCATATGATATTATATAGGCTGAGTACAAATTCTTTGTCCTAACAAATACTTAACATACTTATAAGTCCCTTTGAAATTACTTAATCTATATTTTTTTAGAGTCTAATAGATTCAAAGATTGATTCCCAGACTTATGCGAATGCGAATTTTTATTGCCAAATAATATTTTATTAATTTATTTTTGTTGCCTAGTTTAATTTGTTTATATTCCTGATTGAGTTCTTTCATTTTATTCTTCACTCCACATTTGCATGTGACCCTCGGTAGAGTATCTCGGATGCGACTTGAAGCGTTGACAATGGCATATTCTGTGCACTTACCTTGAGGAAAAACAATCCGCCCGCTGGTAGGGTTATGCGATGCGAGCCCGGCAGTATCTTTAGCGGTACGCCATCCTTGTACCATTGAATTGTGGGCGTGGGAGAGCCCTCTGCCTTGCAATTAAGCGTCGCTGGCTCGTGTCGTGGCACCGTCGTATCTATGGGATGCTCCACTATTCGCGGCGGATGTGAACCTGGAGAAGGGATGCAGAATGAGCAATGAAGAGGTTAAAGCGCTTTTTATACAAATTGCACTGGGATTGTATATGCAAGACAGGGCAGGGGAAGGGGTATATATGGGGAGTTTCCTTTTTCCGCTGCGTCAGTCGCCAGTTGCCAGTTGCCAGTCGTCAGCGGTTTGGCAAATGTTAAAAGATCTCCCTGGCAAATGAAAACAATGTTAATGCGCATTGCCGTTGACGTTGCAAATGAAGTTGCAGTTGCAATTCAACTGTCGCAGAGCGACCAGATGTAGGGCAGCGGCAGGGGCAGGGCAGGATTTTATATCAGCATTCGCCCGTGGCGGGTGTTCAAAGGTTCAGTTTGGAATTAATTTGTGTGAATTTGCATATGCGGCAAAGAACCGCAGCGCAGCTTAGCAGTTAAGTAGTTTTTTGTTTTTGCATAATGCGAAACTGCTAAATTAACTAGAAGAGGGGCAGTGCAAGCAGCGGCGGGAGAAGGGGAGTGTAGCTAAGACCTGGGCACAGGTTGCCATGGAAACAGCCGAGTTGCTCAAAGGATTAACATAGTTTTAGTTTCATTTACGTGCATTCCAAATGCAGCTTACAATTCTCTGACAAGGCAAATAAATAGGGCAATATTTGACTTACAACCAGGACGGATTATTACGGAAAGAATCTAAGAGATGAAGAATTTCAAATAATTGACACTTGGTCTTGAAAATCACAATTAAAAATAAATGAAATGGCATGTATATAAAAGAGTGAACATTTCAAATTAGGACATTAAAATAAAAATGAATTTTATTTAGTTTAAATTGGTTTCAAGTTTTGAGCACTTTTAATATGGAATAAGAAACAAAAATTAAGAAATGTAAAAGTGCAATTCTGTGTAATTTTAGCCTTGCAAATATTCAGGAAAAAGAGAAAACATAAATGTTAAAAAATGGAAAATAAATTTGTTTGATTCTGTTAGTTTTAACAGATACAATTGGCACAAAATAAAAGTGGAGAAATAAAAATTTATAACAAAATTGTTTATAAAATTGTAAGTTTCATATTTTCACATAAATGTTATATTGAATGCACAAAAATGAGTTATTTAGAGTTAAATTTAGAGTTAAATGAACTCAAAGCTATAAAGGTATCCAATTTGTCAATATATTTGGTGCTGACAATGTTAAGTATTTGAAGATAGCTTTCAATTTCATTGAGTTAAAAGCTACTTTTCCTTTAATGTGACACTTGTTTTAAATTATAGAATAAAAAGTTGAGCAATTACACATTTAAATATAAATTTGAATTTCAAATATTTGAATGATAAATTATTATATATTATTTAAGTGCAAATCAGCAGCAAAATTCCTCTCGATTCGGATAAGTTGTGAAAAGAGAAGGGAAGCAGATAGGCCGGATTAACACTTGCAAATCTGCTGCAAAGCAAAAAGTGGTATATTTGATGTCAACCCTTTTGCCCCAATCGTTAAACAGTGCTCAACACGTTTGTCTTGCCACAAAGTTTATGTGTGGCACATAAATCGTATGTTTAGTCATAAGCAATCTGTCAGTGGTAAATACATAAATTTCAATTTTCCTGTCATATATAAACAATTTGCTGTCACACACGCACACCCTATCGCTAACAGAACACAACTCACGCAACTTGGGCGACGACGGAAAACTTTATTTATATCGCAGCATAAATCTATAAAGCTGTACAAAAATATATATATCTATGTATATAAATGTATCTGTATCTGCAGCTGTAGCTGTTGCTGTTGGTGTAAGCTCGCCGTTTGAAAATTGATATGTCAGAAAATGTTGGAATATTGAAACGTTATTAAATAAGGAAAAACGCAGCTGTTGTTGTTGCTGCTGATTGCACATTGCCAGCAACATGACAACAACAATAGCAATAACAGCTACAACAGCAACATTGACAGCAGCAACAACAAATTCACAGCTGCAGGCAAAAGTTGCATGTCATGCAGCAGACGCTGCACAAAGTCGAGCTGTAAATCGAATTGAAATTGGGGGGTGGTGGAAAAAAAGGCGAATCCCGAACTCCGAATCCGCATCGAGCTGAAGGGATGTCGAGACGTGTTGCATGTTGCCGGCGGCTCTCCCAGGCAAGACGCATGTCAATGTTATTTCAGCAATGAAAAAAAAACATGCTGAAGTGCCAACTGGCGTTGGAGTGGAGGCAGGGGCAGGGCAGTTATGGCTGGGTCAAAAATCAACACGCAAACAAAACAGGAAAAAAAACGAACGCCAACAAATGAAACTGAAGTTGAGCCAAAATGTGTTCAATGCGCACATTTTGAGGGTTAAATGTCGCATGTGGGTGGTGCTCTGTTCATTTTTTTATTTTTTTTGGGACCAAACGTTGCTGGACCGTGTACTTTTTTTTTGTTTTTAGTGCTTACATATCTTTGCTGACCAGACGAGGATCAAGAAGCGAACTGGCTTCTGGTTGCGTTTGTGGTTGATGCCCTGCGGAAATATTCAACACCTAAAAAAGGTTGTTTTTACAAATGACAAACAAGGGCGGCTGGGCAGGGGTAGAGCCAAGAGAGGGGGTTATAAGGAAAACGTTGTTTCACTCTGTGTATGTGTGTGTGTGTGTGTCTGTATGGGCACATGCGTGTACCAGAAGCTCGTATTTAAATATCAATTCAAAAGATTAGAAGTCAAGATTGATCAATTACAACAGACGATGGCGGAATTACAATTTGCTTAATAAGCTGAAAACTTAGTAAAAGAAATTGTTTAGATAACAATAAACCATTTTGAGAACTTAGTTATACTTATATTTATATATATTATTTTCAGGTTGTTTTCATATGAGCTTTATGATGTGAAAGCCCGATGTTGTCAAGATATCGAAGCCGAACTTACAAAAATATTTCTCAGGCCATAATTCGAAGCGTAGTAAAGTTGGCGAATGATGAAAATTCATAAAGGTAGCAATCGCTTCTAAATGATATGTTGTTTCGTTGTTGATGGGACTATGTTTATATATTATGAGTTTTTATGCCAAGTTTGGCTAAGAAATCGGGATAAACAATACACATGTTCAAAAAATAATTCAATTGTATGTCATCTAGGTAGCTTGATATAGACATGGATTGATATATGATGGTAAGAGAGGGGTATCTGCCCAATAGGTGTGTCCATTGGGAGAGTCAATTAGGAGAGTTCAGACTATATCTATATTTAAAGATATTTTCAAAAATATGCGTAAAGTCCCAGTAAAGTTGAGCTTAACTTTAAGTTTACTAACTTTTCCATCTGAGTTGTTTTCCCTGCCTTTGTTCTCAGCAAACTGAAACGAAGTACTAGTACATGCAATATATTTTGGGCCACCCGCTAGATAAATTTGCTTAGCAGCAGCTGTTGTTGCAGCACATAAATTATGGCACAGAATTTAATTATCGCACTGGATGGACGTGCAGCAACTACTCGTAACACAGTTTCGTCTGTGTGTGTGTGTGTGTGTGTGCTTGCCCAAAAGTATGCTACTAAAACAATTAGCAGCGCCCTAATTAAAACAACAATCTAAAGAGCCAGCAACAAGGAGAGTGCCTCCAGGGCACTTGATTGATGATGTAAGAGGCGAGAACGCCTCAAAGTATGCAGCACATGAGGCAAATGCGGCGACGCGTTGAAGTCGCTCAGTTCTTGGCTTTGTTTTTCCTTCCGTCTGTGTTTTTGCTTTTTTATTTTTTTGGCCGCCAGGCAACAAACAATGCAGGCAACAAAAGCAAGCATGCAAATGTGTGTTATTTCACACACACACACACACACATGCACACATGCACAGCGTGCTGAAACAAAAAGAAAATGTTTAAGGAAATTGCTGCAAATATTTTGCTTGTTAAGTGAAACCCAGTTTCGAAAACCGTTGTTGCCAGCGACCAAAACTGCACTCAGAAATGCTCTTCAGGCATTTTTCGCCATGCCAGGGTCGAGCACTCGACGGCACTCACAGGACGTCTTCGTCTTCGTCTATGACGACGTCTTCGCCTTCGTCCTTCATTCTTCGTTCCGGTTTCTTTGGGTTATTTCTCTAGTCCTTTTGGCGCTTGGCAGTTTTGCATTTTGCATAAGCGCTTGGAAATGCCTTTGTCGTTTTAGCAATTTATGCAAATTTCGTGCATTTTCCCCATGTTGTTACATTCTTTGTACGCCTGGCCAACATATACACAAACCACACACAACAACCTATATATGCATCCTGTGTACATACATATATATATATATGTATATATGTAGGGTAAGGACTGGCATGCAATTAAAACTAAATTAGTAGGCCTCTGGGCTATGGGCTGTGGGCAGTGCGAGTTTCTGAATGCAGTTTTCAGTTTGCTAATTGAATTATTTAGTTGCAAGTCGTTTCATTAAATGCACACGCAAAGTTTTAGCCTGCAACAACAATTACAACAACGACAAGAATTGCAACGTCAACAAACTGCGAAATCAGCACAAAGTTGTTGTGAGATTTTTTAACTATATTCCAACCCAGTTTTAAAGTATTTGATTATGCTCATGAATATACAATGGATATGAAAAATATATATTTACAATTATTCTGGGCTTAAATTTTCGTTTTATTTTATCGTTCGACTTATTTATTTATTGAATTCTTTTATAGTAAATTTTTAAATTATTCCGAATATATTCGGAATTAGAATAAACAGCTCGCGTGAATTATTGTCCCTTGCAAAGTCTTTCAATATCTTTACTTTGTAGTATCTGGCCGTATTTGGAAGGAAAATTCTCGACATAATTTATATATGTCTTATAACGATATTATTTAGATAACGAATATTATTATATCACATTTAAAAATAAAAACACAGCCATTATAATCCTCATTGGATAGTATATAAAAATTACCTTAATAAAACCAAAATTATTTCAAGTATTCTCTTAAGCTTTAAGCTTTATGATATATTTGTCCGCATACCATTTCTTTTCTATTCCAACTTTACGTTCAACCACCCGAAATTATGGAACATATCTCGGCACAAGCTTCATTGTCGCCTCTGTGAAGTCGAGTTCATTTCGACAGAAATATGTTGGATATTTTTCTTTTGAATAGGCAACAGCCCGGGAACAACAACCAAATGAGTCAAATTAAAGTTTGTAAATGCTTCGTGTGCAGCAAATTGTTTCCGGGGATGTTGTGAAAAGTTTTTGTTTAGTTATGAATCACAACGACGCACAAGCAACAACAGCAACAGCAACTGGATCAACAACAAACAAGCAACAACAATGTGGCCATAAAATTTATCGTTTAGACCAAAAACATTTTTTTCTTCATTTGTTTCTTTTTTACGCTCTAGCTGTTAAGAGGCAAGGGTTGGGTTCTGAGATGTGGGAGGGCTTGAATTTTGACAATGACTCACAAGTTTTTCAAATGAATTGCTTCTTTTTTTTGGCTAGCTGCTATTTGGGGTGTGTGCAAGTGTGTGAGTGTTTTTTTGACACCTTTTCTAATTGTAGAGGCCACACCCTGTAATAGTTTCCACCCCATGCGACTTGTAAACATGTCAGGAGTCAAGATTTTTGTGGTTAAATTGCGAAATGTAATAAATGCAAAGAGCAGGCGAGCGATGCATTGGCATCAACTCAATGTCACTTGCAAATGTTTTGCCAACAACTGGAAAATATATATATTTTCCGAGAGGAAAACTGTCTGCCAGCGACTTGGCCTGTTCGGGTGTCTCGATCTCGCTGCCTGCATATAAAGTGCAAATAATATAAATAATTCAAAACATACGAGAGACTGAACACACACACACACACACACACACATTTGCATTGACATACTTCAAAGTGCAGCCCCTGTCACACCCACCCACACCCAGCTTTATCCACCCTTAAACCTGTCTAAACTTTGGCCCACTCCCAGCGCTGTGGCACCCACTAAATGCATTACAATGCCAAATGCAATGCACCGCACCCCTTGCCGAAATGTGCAAATACTTTTAGACATTCGTAGCATCTGGCTTGCTGTAAGTTTTACCCGAATACCCAAAGCGACCGCCCACTCAGTCAGTCGAGCCAGTTGTATAGATACTTTTTCTACTGCTGTTCCACATTCACCTGCAACCGCAGCCAATCTCCTGCCCCCCTCGTTGCACCCACTCCCAAAAAAAAGAAGAAAACACATGTCGAATGTGTGGCGTTTTATGCAGATACAGATACAACTAAGTGTATGCAATTGCACTTGGGTCTGGCCAAAAGTTGCTGCCTTGACGCAAGCTTAGCGCACCACCACCCACAACCATCCACAGCCACCCACATCCAAACATTTCGCTCAAAAACAAACTTTTCACATTGAATTTTCTGGTACACGAAATATCTAGCAATGTATGTGTAACTGGGCAGGTGTGTTCGTGTATTTGTGTATGTCACTATCCGTTAGTTCAGACACTGTATCTTTGCAGGGTATTGTAAATTTCTGCTGACATTTAAATTGATTAAAAAAGATTTGTGGAAAAGTATCTCTGAAGAGTTCAGATCATTATCATTTGCTAATCCAATGTCTCCACATACAATTATCAACTGTCGACTTTTGCTTCCACGTCAAAGTCTTCAGAGTCTTTTGGCCGTCTATTCTCCACAGTTCTGTTTGCACAATTAATTCATCCCAGTCAAAAGTCTACACTTCTACGTGCCCAATCTTGACTATTAACAGTAGTATTTAGATTGTGGAGTCTTGAAAGAGAAGTATTAATAGCAGAGTTTTAACAGTACAATCTTGACAGCTCGAAATACATATCTTATCTATTTTATTTTTCTCCCGATGGTATATTTGTTTAAAGATATTCGCTTCTATCTCAAATTATCCGAATTGATCAACATCCTTTTATTTCTTACCTTTTAAGAACTCATAAAAGCGTATACACATGCCAACCATAAAGTAGTTCCTCTTTCCTATTGCATAAATTAGGTGCACCTTTGCGAGCTATTTGGCAACAAAAGTTTGTGAAGCGTAAAATGTTACAGCTGGGCACGGGCAAGTTGTTGCCAGCCATACGATATTTTTATTTGCACATCGGGACATTTGAAATTCCAGTTGTGTGATGGCTCATTAAGCAGCAAATAGCTGCACCACCTGCACCACCCACAAGCTGGGATCACAAAAATTTGTTTCGTGTCAAGCAGCTGTGTCAAATGCTAATTAAAATCAAGCGGCAGTCGCTTGTATAAACAGATATCCTGTCAGGGGCGTCGGAGTGGGGCAGGTAAACTAAAATCACAGGACATCGGCAGAGAGGACGAACGCTAACACCATCATCATCATTATCCTTGTCATCGTCAACAGCAATCAAGATAAAAGATAAGTTAAATGCCGAGTGGGCAGCCGCTGGGAAGTAGAAGTGGAACTGTAGCTGGTCTTGGTCCTGCGCATCGGATGACTTTGCTGCTGATGCTGCTGCTGCTGCTTCTGCTTGTTTGTTTTGTAATAAAGTCCTGGACGAGCTGGCAGTTCTCGCTTGCTCTGCGTGCTCTGCGGCTCGCATCAAAGCAAACTTTCAGCTGCCTTCGGTTTTTCGGCTAGTGATTTGGACGCTTGATTGCTTTCACTCATTCTGCCAGCCAGGCTGCGACCCATTCTGGGCCACAGTACGTGCAAAGCACCAAAGGACACGCTTCTACACAGCTATCCCTACGTGTTTCTCTCTATGTGTATGTGTGTATGGGTGTGCATGTTAATTTCCATCTGCCTGATTAGGGGGGTGTCTGTCGTCTATCTAACGGCCTGTCCGCCCTTTGAGTGCCCCATAACAACACGTTCGGCTCATAATTTGGAGTGAAAATTTTCAATTAAACTTAATTGCATTAAAAGCGAAGGGTTCAATCTGTCGTTATAGTCGTTCTCTTCATTCTACCCTTCAAGTTGTTGTCGTTGGGTTTACTTTTTAACTTGTGCTGAGGCGCTCCCCGCCATTTCCTTCCCTGACCCAGCAAGCATTCATTAGAGCCAGCGCTTTTTAGTTGTTGTTGCTTTTTATGGTCTCTGAACTTTTTATGCTGCAATAGGTTTAGCTTTTGTGGGCGTCAATGGAGCTGAGCGGTTTGATTGGGGTGGGTGGGCGTGACCTGTTAACTGCACTCGTTAAATATAGTCGATTAATTTATTTTTATATTAATTTTACTGTACAAAAGTCAATTTAGTTTTCCTTATTCATAAATCGTAAATAAATTTGAATTCATTTTTGAGTTTTCATTAAAAATTCATTGAACCACATCATTTTGGTTTTTATGGCGAAATAAAAATTAGATATTGTACCCCATAAAGCGAGCTTAGTGCTTAGCCAGAATTCTTTTGAAATTTCAATAGATATTTTGTCAGTAAAAAATATGATATTAAATGTTAAGAACATGTAATAATAATAGAGCTACAACTGTTTGGCATATATATCTGATTCATCTGAATACCTAGCGGTTCTCATATATAGATTTAATGAATATAGGATATTCTGCATAATATGTGTGAGTTTATACAGCTCTTCTGATAACATATGATAATACAAAAGGTTTCATAACTTTAGCTTACTTAGAAATTTAAATTTTGTTGTCCAGCAAAAAAGTTGCCTTATATTATTTAGCAAGCTGTTTTTTAAACAGGCAGCTTTCTTAATTTCTTCCTCAAATATGTAATAGACTTACAATATGTTTAACGAAAACATTCCCTAACTCTGTTAATCAATCTCATGTTAACGTCAATTAACATCTTTTTTAGAACTTATATTATTAGACGGGCCTTAACAATAACATGCCCAGGTACAGTTAAGTGTTTCTCAGCCGAATCACGTTAACTTAATTAAAATGTTTACTTCTATTCAACGTACATATTTAATTATTTATAATTAATGCAGCTTAAATATTGTCAATTGCAATTAAAACTCTATTGAAACATCACTTCTAATCGGATTAATTTATAAAAGCCCATAATAGATCGCTTATACCATGTTAGCCAAGTTGAGTTATGACCGGCACAAGCTTCCATTATCTATACAATGCAGCACAAAGAAGGCTAAAACGAAGCACTTATTTGGTCAGCTTTGCAGTAAGCACTTTAGCGCCTCCAACACCCCCAGCCCGCCTCTTCTCTCCGCCCTGAACACCTCCAGTTTGGAACCACTTTGTTGCCTTCCACTCGATGTGAGCGTCAAACAAACTCTCGGCTTTTTGTTTTGTCTACTCTTTGTGTGTGTGCTCGAGTGTGTGTGTGTGTGTAAATTGCAACGCATAAATCTTTGTGACAAACACCCAACAGACACACACACAACACACACTCGAAAAATACAATAGAAGTGATGCGACAGCCATTTTTCAAAAACAAAACAGTCTGAAAAAAAGAAAGCAAAACAAGACGAGAAGACACGAATTGAACGAATGGGCATATAAAAAACAACTTGCCAAAGCGGAATGAAGCATGCTAAATTCTGCAGAAATGTAAAAAGAGAGAATCACTCCAAAAAAAAGGGAAGGCAGAACGTATGATTGTCTTAATGGCTTCGACATGTTTGCAAAACGACTGTCAAGCGCAGCCCCATGTCAGGATCTGTTGGGTCTGGAGCCAGGCGTCAAGCGTCTCACATGAAATCACAGTTGGAAAGAGATGGAAATGAAGCATTGTTTCTATGCCCACTGGCTGTGTGTGCATGTGTGTGTGTCTTTTCGATTTCTTGCATTGCTCTTCATGACATGCGTCAGCATTGAATGCGACTGCCACACACTTGAGCTTGTCATATGCCTCCAGCTGCTGCTGCAGCACCTCCTGCCACCTCCTGCCTGCATCAGTTTCCATATTGTGTGTGCGCAAATCGCATGGCATGACAGAAAGTCACTCAGTCATGCGGCCGCAGCACTTGATACACTGCCCAAAAAAAGGAAAACTCAAGTCGCATTCGATTGCTCAAAACACACACTTAGACATGCGCGCCTCTGCTGGGGGGAGGGTACTTTTTTTTAACTAGGGGCGCCTTGGCTTGCAAATTGAATTTCTCACCTGAGCGCATCGCCCATGTCTGCATGTGTAATTATCGTTATCGATATCGCGTATACGCACAGTTGGCTTGCTTGTAACGGGCTCCCCTCGACTTGCTTTGGTGTGGGGGCTGAGGGTCGCACATTTAACCCTCGTTAAGCAAAATCGAAATTAACGCTTTATGTATTTAGTTCACATGGCAAAAAAGGACACTTTTAAGGTATCGCCGCCGCCTCCTCGCTGCCGCCTGATTTTGCCTATGAAGTTATTAAAAGCAAATTAGGGTTGTTCCAACCAGCAAAACGAAACCAGAAACCAGTTTTTAACTGTCCGTGTGAGCTGGGCGGGTGGATGGTTTGCTTAGTTGTCAACGAGGCATTGTTCCCAACTGTCCGCACCACCCACATTTGGCCAAGGGTTGCGTGCCTTTAACGCGTTTTGCTGTCGTTGTCATTGTTGCTGTAGTTTTTGTTGTTTTGCTGCTAACTTAATTGTCAACATGGGAATTTTTAAGCTCAACAACAACTTGCATAGTTTAGCTGATATACGATATGTTTACTCATATATATATATATATATATGTGTGTGTCTGTGTGTTTTTGAGTGTGTATTGGGTGTTTATGTCTGGGATTTACGAGGCAAAGTTTCAATTATTTTCAGATTTGTTTAATTACGCATGCCCAGCGTCTGCCTACACTTAACTACAAATTGATTTTTAAGTGTGCGACTCGAGCCCTCTCAATCAAGTCTTAATTAAAAACGCGTCTGATGTATCTCATAGTTACCTCAAGTATCTTTTACTAGAGCACGGGAGTCTCCCCAAACTCGCATAGTCTCTAAACTTGGTTGAATATGTTTTCGAAAATGGGTTATTTAATATTGAATAAATAAATGTATGAAAAAGTAAGTTATTTCAATATATACAAATAGTACAGGTTCCAGAATCTCTTAGCATAAATACCTACACATTATCATTTTGGCTTCAAACACAAGTCAAGTATTATCTATATGTTCCCGAGATAAAGATAGGTTATAGAGTGCTTACAATTTCTACTGTTCGAATCAGACAGAAGCTGCCACAGATAAGTTAACACACGACGAGGGGCACAGGCTGGGTGTCGTTCAATAGGGGCGTGGCATGCACACCTTTGAAGTGCAACAGCCGCGAGCAAAGTTGAAAAGTGCGCTTGTTAACATTCCTTAATTGCTGTTGCTGTTGTTGCTGTTGCTGGTGTTGTTGTTGTATCTGCGCCTCTGTTCATGGCGGGGAGTCGCAGGCAGAGTCAGGCACGACAAGGATGTCGACAAGGACGACAATGACGAGTGCAATTATACAAAAACTACTTAGGCGCGCATCCTGCCTGGCAGGCAAGAAGACGCAGACTCGACTCGACTCGACTCGACGCAACTCGACTCGACTCGTCACGACAGGACTCAAAGCGACTCCTTGCTTCAGCTGCTGCCTCTGCCAATGGCAAACAGGCAGCGCAACAAAATTGAAAGAAAACTCACTTTCGTGTTGTAAATTTGTAAACATCCTTGAAAAAATAGCTAAAGGCAGACTTGAGAGTTGAATTGTTGCTTGCGTTGACAAGCGTAGGCAGCGGGAAGAGGGGCCGTAGGGGGCTTGCAGCTGCTGATGACAGCCGCAATGCAATTTGCAGTGCATCTTTTGATAATGCCAAGGAATAGGCAACAAAAAAAAAAAAGTAACTGAAGTACTTCGCCAATTACCCATTGGTAACGAGGCTCAGCGCATACTTTACAGAAACCTATCAGCAGCATTGATGGCCAACAACAACAACAACGTTTGTCATTAAGTCAATAAGCGCATTGTGCTTAAATGTACATAAAAATAAAGCCAAAGTCAAAAGCAAAGCCATGGCCAAAGCCTCAATGTTGCTAGCGAGGAGAAGTCCGTAGCGGGCTCTTTACGGAGAATGCCATTAAATTTCGCCGAGGCAGGTCCTTTATGCGTGCTCATGTGTTTTGGACGACAACAAAGCCGATTTATGCCCAATTGGATTTGCTGCTAAGAGCCACAATTCATGTTTTTATGACCGGATGCCTATTTAGGGGATTCCCAACGTTGCGAATTGCCGACGCTTTTTTAATAAATATAAAATGTCAAAGCACACAAAGGAGCAAAGTCGAGAAGAACAGAAAAGGTGAGTTCACACACACACACATAAAATGCTTAGCATTGATGGTCCAGCATGTCCTTTTGCCAGAGTTGCCACAACGTTCGGCTTCTGGTCCATTCATAAAGACCATGTCCGTTGTTGTCTTGGGCTGCTTTTCATTTGATTTGCTTGTTAAAAAGCTCAAGTTTTATGGCCTTTTCTTTAGGTTTTTTCTTTCTTTTCCTTCTGGTCGAAATGTCCAACAAGTTAAGGCCTATCGATTTGCAGCCATAGTTAGTCCGGAGCAGGGGTGTACGAGTCTTGACAATCTGCTGGCCCGACATTTCGGGCGCGTTCATCATCGCCTGCTGACATTGATAAATTATGCAAGCTGCTCAGGGCAACAGCTGAGCACAGCTAAACAGTCCTTTGGCTAGGACTATGCTTCGTATCCTTTTCGTCCGGCAGCAGCAACAAATGGCTGGTCCCAAAAAAAAAGGCTGTTGCTCGCCTTTCGACCTTGCCGTGATTTTCTATCTGTGTGTGTGTATGTGTGAGGCTCAAAAGGCAATGAGTTGGCAAAAATTATGACTCGCTGGCCTAAAGTCATAAAAATATGTATTTATTCTAAATATATATGTATCTAAATATAGTCTTTGACGGGTTACAAAATGGGTTTGCGTCTTGGCATTTAAAATTTAAGTGCCTGCGTTTGCTTGTTGCTATTTTGTGACTGGGCAAGCGGAATAAGTGGTAAATAAAGCGTTCATATTTTGGGTTTGTTAAAGTTGGCTATAGGGGGGACATATTGGAAGAATATTTGAGTTTCAATATCCGAATATTAAAGCTGTGTATAGAAAATATAACATTTTGCTAAATAAGAGTTATTGAATTCTGTAGAAATCTTAAAATTTATATTATGTTAGGAATAGATAGAAAAATATGAAGCTCTCGAATTGATTAATCCATTGGTTCCTTACAAATTCATTTTAAGAGCTTAAATGAATGGAATGGGTAAAAGAGAGAACGAGTGAGAGAAGAGCTAATTGCTAGCTTTACCAACAGCTACATTCTGTCGAACTGTAACAGAAGAATCAGACATTCTGCACATAAATTCCTTAACTATTAAAAGCTGACATATCTTCAACATAAGTTTATCATTGTCTATGTTACCCACATAGACAATGATAAACTTATGTTAAAAACAACTGAACCAAAATTACTGGTTGAAATAAGTTTGCTTTACATATTATATTATGTTAACAACATAGCACTGTTAGTTGATAGGCACGACGTATTCCACATATCGTAGCAGACACCTAATTTTAAAAGGTTTATCTTAATAAAAATTATGTGAAAAGAGCTACTCTTCAATTGAAAGATTAATTCCCTTAGCTTATTAAGTTTTAACATATTATCTTGTGTGTTAATTCAGAATTCAAACCGGAATATTTCAGTGCTCGTCTGGCTCTAAGTGTCTTCTAAGCAGTACGTTTAAATTCAGACTCAACCACAAACTTTTGCTGGCCGTAGCAACTACTTAAGTATTCTTATTGCTGATTGCAATTTGCTATTCCACTTAGCTATCTCAAATAAACAAGAGTCGCTGAAGTTCCGCAATGTTAGGTACTTTTCGGTCCAGCTCAATTTTCGCTCATGAAATCATCACCTAAATTTAACATTTGTGTTTTATTTTTTACTTTGCACTCAGCTGCTGGCAAAAGCTGCTTACGCGAAAGCCCTGCAATTTTCGTTCTGAATTGACAACTTTGACATAATTGACTGCAAGCGAAAGAAGCGCGAGAAACCAGAGAGAAGCGAGCGAAGAGAGAAGGCGCCAAGGCGAACGCGAAACAAACTGATGTAAAATAAAATCATAACAGCTCATAAACACCGCAAGTCCTTGGCCAGGTCCTTGAAGAGCATCGCGCAAAATGTATACAGAGTTCATATAAAAATTAAAAACCGCACTCTGCTCATAATGAGCTCTTGGAACGGGACGAGTCAAAGACGACATTTATGTTGCCCGTCAACTCAATCCCGACTATTTTTATAACAATTTTATAAAATTTATTTTTAGCATTTTATTTTTCATTTTTGCCTCTACTTCGTCTTTCTCTTCATCTTCTCCTTCAACTTATATGGCGTAAGCTTTGCTTTTGGCCCTTATCTTCATTAGCACATTAAAATGTCAATGACACTTGGCGCGGGGGCGTTGACGGGTGCCTGGCTCAAGGGTCGAAAGGGTAAACATTTAAAAAATGCGCGAGAAATGCGAACAAGTGCCAAGCGGCGAATCAACAGAACCGGCTCCAGAGCTCCAAAGCTGTCGCAGACGATGACAGCAGCAGCGGCGGCTTCTCGCCAGACGGCCGTTCGGCATTCTTAACCCGGACACGGACGCGGACGCGGACACGGACACTGACAGGACCCCCTAGCCGTCTGGTCACTCAATGCTTTATGATTGCGCTGGCGCCAGGGTTGCCACAAAATGCACAGCCACACAAAAATATGCGAAAACTTGTCATAAAAAATATGCTCAACACTTGTTTATGTCAGAGTTTGTTGTCTCGAGTCGTTTCACAACACTTAAATGGGTATATTAAATATGAAACGCAGCTTAAACTTTATAAAATAGGTTAAGCAAATTGGCAGTTTCTTGAACTGAGCTTATTATACAGCATATTTGGTACAATTCATAAAAGAATATTTTATAATAGTCATAAAAAAGAGAAAGCTTAAGCGAGCTGAGTCTGTGTAGAGCTTGAAAGCAATATCGCCTTTTTATCGCCGTTTCAACTTCTGAAGAGAGTATTAACAGAAAACAATCACGTTTGCGTTTATTTAAGTCACGTTTAGTAAGTGTATGAATATCTTGCTTTCTATCGCAAAGCTTTACTTCAAAGAGTATTCGGACGTCGACTTGGTCAGTTAAACGATTTTTCAGTTTTTGTATTTATTTCGTTTGTTTTTAAGGCCCACACTTTAGAGGCACTTTAAACTTTTGATAGTCCCGCTGCGCCTTGGCAGCTGCTTCAGAAAATTTACTAGCGCAATTCATTAGTGGCAATTGGTCGATGTTGTTGTCGCTGTCGTTGTCGTTGTTTCTGCCTGTTTCTGTCCGCAGTGCTAGCTGTTGTTTTTGGCCTAGTTTTGCGCATAATGGCATGAAATATGTTTTCATGTGGCAAACGCTCACACACAAAGGCTCAGCGGGTAATCATGTCAAGCTGCGCCAGGATTAGCCCAACAGGAACACGAATTGCTGTTGATAGGCATTGTCGTTGTGTTATTGTTTGTTATTGTTGTTGTTTCTGTTGTTGTTGCCGTTGTTGTTTAGCAAAAACGAGAAATCACTTAATTAACTTAATCAAAATATTGCCATTATTTCGGGCGCTGAAAGGCATCAGCATAATTGAGCTCAGAGTCCTGCATGTCCTTTGCAGCATATTTCATTGTTTGTTCACACACACACACACACACTCGTATATTAAAGGAAACGTTAGATAAATAAATAAATGTGTCTATCCTTAATGATTTGTTTGTTTAAGAACATGTGTGTATACACATTTATGTGTCTTTCCCTGTCTGTTTATGCTATGTGTATTATGACAGGCATCGAATTGATGAAGAAATTAATTAAAATATTGCGCCTTTCTCCAATTTGAAATCGCCGACAAAGGCAAATTGCATTCTAATGTCAGTTGCCTGCCGTATAAGTTTCAGCATGAATAATATGCGACTAAATGAAATGGATTTCGATACGATTGCATTAAATAATTCAATGAACCGAAATTATTTTAATTGACTTCAGTTTTGAATGTCAATTCAATTAAAATAAACCCTATAAGACAAAATAGTAATTTCTTAAGCATTTAATCTAAGACAGATATAAGGAATTTTGATTTAAATTGTAATCTGATTCTAATATAAAATATGTTCAATTAAATAACTTAAATAAAATAACCATTCGATTTTCTATGCCATAAAAACTTAGAATAGTAGCATAGTCGCCAAAAAGCTGATCAATTTCTTATATTTTATGTTCATATTTGCCACGCTAAGCAATTTAATGCAATATTTCATTATTCATTTAATTTACTTATCTATTTACAAAGCTAATAAGCTGCTTAAGTTGCATTCAATGGACTTCCGCACAGTCTTAGCAAATTCATTTAACGCTCGAATACCTTTTATATATGAATTCGCAACAATTTCACATTTCGTCTCAATTAACTATAAGACAAAAGGATAACTGGTACCAAATACTTTTAGGGCTTATTACCCAAAAAACAACCCAAAATAAAAGACAACAAAGAAATGCCAGAGAAGAACAAGAGAAAATAACTTGCCTTTATTTGTGGGCCTAAAACCCTATTAGGACCCGGTCTTTAAGGCCCATATAAAATAATTTTAGGCCTTTTTTTAAAGTCATTTAACGCAACATAGCACAGACTCACACACACACACACACACAAGCCATTTATTGGGGGCTAGAGATAGCTGTCTGCGGCACATTGATACCGACGGGTTGAACGAAGGGGGCTGGCAACATTTCATGCCACTTATCAAAGGCAACAATTTAGGTTAAATACTCATTAATATTCCGGTCTGCGAAAGTTTTTGCCAAATAAATTTATGCCCGACGCTTTGGCCGCAAGGCACAAGATGAAACAACAACAAATATATAAATGCACGAAGGGAGTAAAACACACACACATACACACGTATAGACACACACGCACAGAAATTAATTTGGCCAACAAGGCGTATGTGTGCCCTGCCTTTGCCTTTGCCGTAGCCTACTTTTACGTGGCGCCCCCTAAAGAACAACAGCCAACTGGAACTAGAACTGGAACTAGAACTTAGTTCAGCGTGCAATGAAAATAATAATTGGCCCAATGGCTGCTTCCGCCAAATGAATAATTTATAAATTAGGCGCAAGAAAATGCGAGCAAGCCAAAAACTTTTGCACAACAAACAGAAAAATAAATAAATAAAAAAGCAAATATAAAATAAAAAAAAAAAAAGAATGTAGCTAACAACTTGGCGGCGCACAAAAGTTGGGACAAATAAAAAAAAAAAAACAGAGTATTTAATTTGTTTTATTTGATGTTGCAGCCGTGCGAGTTGCTGCCACTAAAATGCCAATAAATTTGCCAATGCTAGCCGAAACAACAATTTATTGCATACTTCTGAGCGCAGGCCTGTGCACGTGTGTGTGTGTGTGTGTGTGTATGTCTGTGCTTTTAACTGGGATTTATTTATTTACTGCTCCGTGGCGAATTTTTCGGTGCGCTGATAAAAATTTTGACATGCCAAACGAGTCGAGCTGCCCAACAAAATGACAGGATATTATTCAATTGAATTCGTTTACATGCCTGAAACTACAAAATAATAAAAGGCCGACGCCGAAAAACAACGATTAAAACAGTGCTCGACTAGCAGATACGCTGTAAACAGGATGCAAATATTTGAATACGTTTTTGTTTCCAGTAGATAACTTAATTAATTATTTAAACAGAATAGACATGCCATGCAATTAGTTATTGATCTGTGGAAGTCGAACTATTAAAGCTCTCTTAAAAAACATATACTTCAAGCGTACAGGGTATGGATTCTTTTTGCATTCATCTGATTGCACTTAATGTGCGGTAAAGCGTTTGTGTTTTATGTCGCTTCGTTTCCGTTTTGTGCAGTTCGGTTCGCTCCATTTCGGAGGGTCATATTTACATGCGCCTCTTATTGCTTTCGGTTAGAGTACAAGAGTTCTATATGTATTCATTTTGGGGCTTATTAAATGCGCATATTTTATGCAAGAGCCAAAAGAAAAAGAGATACGAGACCAACAAGAAACTCATTCATAATTTGGTTTGCCCTCGGGCTCAAACTCTGGCCCTGACTCTGACTTTCGCTCTGGCTGGTTGCTGCTTTCTTGGCCGCATTTCATTTATATACGTACAAGTATTTTTTCCTTTTGCCTAATTTGTTTGAGTTGTTAGGCAGCGAGTGGCCTGGCGGGGGCTAGCGGTGGGCAAGACAGCGCAAGGCAACTGAGAGCGGAAATTGTTTTGTGGTGGGCAAAAGTTTTTCGTATGAAAACCAAGCAAATAAGTTTATTTGAGCACGAGTAAATGAATGTTAAACGAAACTTAACTAAGATACATTTACTCTAAGCAAAAAGACAGTTAATCAATACATAAGCTCATAACTTGGCCAAAACTTAAATACTTTTCCAGTTACTATGCGCAAATTAATATAACTGCTTATTAGCTCAATCTTAACTTACGATCTTGAAATTATTATATGAAAGTCATATAGAAAATTGGAAACTGGATATTATATGAAAATATATAATTATAATTTAAAGGATTTTCATATAATATATTGATATATAGTTGAAATAAAGTTAAGTAAACCCAGCCGGATGCAGCCGAAATCTTAAGAATGATTTTGCCAAACTGAACCCCAATTTGAGCCAAATATATTTTTAAAATGATAAGTCTTAAAATGGAATAAATAGAAAACTCAGCCACAAAGCATAAATAGCTTGGGCCCCAACAATCGGCTATAACTTACCATTTTTGGTAGATGCCAATTTTGGGTTGAGATCGAATTTAGCCCGCGATTTCTGTATGAAAATATTCACGACTTGTAATATTTTCAGTAGAACAGGCATTTAAATTGAAAACATACGACCAAAACCAAGGTTCAAGTATGTGTAAAACAAAATGCATTGAATCTACGTGCAGAGAATTATTTCAAACTGTAAGCCGTATCAGCGACTTTTCTTTGGGCCCGCATTATAGCGCATTAAAAACAATAAATAAAACTTCGCTGTTTTCCCTGAAAATCTCAAACAATAGTTCACAATCTTGTTTTAGAAATCCATATGCTGTTGGCAATGCTTCAGAAAACATTCGACTGTTGGCACTTGGCAACACCTTACGCCTTTCAGCAGCAAAACCAACATCAATAATACAACAAAAAAAAATAAAAAAATCCTGTGTGCATTTGAAAAGTTTCTTTTTTGGTTTGTGCTGCAAAACTTTTACCACAAATGCGACAAGTGGAAAACACACACACGCACACACACACTTTGGGGCCAGTCGCTCTGTTACCTCAGCTAAATGCACCTCATTACTGTGCCACACACACACACACACACTGAGGCACACACTCAAAGAGCCACACATTAGTGTATATATAATAAATACTCATATAACGCCGAGCTACCAGGCATTTTCTATGGCATATTTGCAATTGCAGCAGCAGCACTTGAACAAATGCGAGAAACTGCACTTCAGCAGCTGCTGCTGCTGCACAAACAGAATGGGCAAGCAAACACACAGACACACACACACTTATAACACACAAAACACACACATAAAGCACACACACACAGTTGTAGAAGGAGTCCAAACATGGTCTTACCTTGTGCATACGTCCACTTCAGCAGAAAAACGATGAATACGAAACGTAAATCCATTTTACAATTTTTTACAGTATTTCGACTTGAGATAAAATGGCTAAAAAAGCGTTGCAAAAGCATTTATTTGCTTGCCACACACACACAGACACACCTACACAAACACACCACATGCACAAAAGGATCGCCAAGGATGTGCAGCTGCTGTGAGGTTGTTTTTTTTTTCCCTTATCAGTATTCGTATTCAATTTTTTATTGCGAGTTTCAGCTGCAACTTTTGGCTAGGTCGCCGGCTTTTACTAGGCGCTCAGTTTGCCCAGCATTTCACACAGACACACACATGCACACACATTGCGCTTGCCGCTGGCAAGAAAGCAGGCACTTTGCCTAAATGCTTCCGCTTCCGTTAGCTTTTGCATTTCCGTTTGCCACCAAAATCTTGCGGCGCATCAGCGTCGTGGCTGCGGCTGCCACCTGGTGGCCACTTGAGTTTCGCATGTTGGCGATGCCTCGCAAATTAAACAATTAAAACACACGGCACACTCGACGTGCAACACGTTTTCCGTAACCGGCAGCCAAAACTTTGCCAAAATGTTTGTTTATGTTTTTCTCTCCTTTTTTTGTTTTATTTTTTTTTGCTGTTGTTGTTTTTATCAGATGCCGCTGCGACTGCGACTGTGGCAAGTGGCAATGTGGCAGTGATTGAACGCGTGGCTCGCTCCAAACCGTTAACCGTTGGCGGCAGTAACCAAAACTCAACTGAACGCCAACGGGCCAACAGTTAACAGTTATGCCTGCCTACCCCCAGCAGCAACCAGCCCCACACCCCGTCTCTTCCGAGAGTGGTGAGTTTTTCGTCGGGCTCGTAACTTCGTTGTTTACGCTTCGTGCGCCTTGAAAATTCGGAGTACGAGCGAAATTCCTGCATGCAGCACACAAATCAGCTGTTCGGAAGCTAAGCTCCAAGCTCAATAGTGATTAGAGTACTTAAATTAAATGAAATAAGCTTAAAATATTCTAGAAAAGTTGCAAAAATTAAATATATTTTGTAAATTCGTTTTTTCTGTTTTCCAGTATTTTCTTAAAATTTCTGATCATTAGCTCAATCTTTATATATCCTTTTTTTATCATTAGTATAAAATTCTCTTTTATTGTTAACTGCAGCGTTTCGTTTTGTTTATTATCAACAGCCTCGCAGCATAAACAACATTTGTTGCTGAATTCTGCCGGCGTTCAAGAAATTGTTGAGTCTGCGCATTGCCAAAAAGAGTTTCACAATTTTTCGGAGCTCTTCAAATTCCGGTGCTCGCAGCGCTTACAAATTCAGCTGAGCGAATTCTGCTCACTGGGAGAATGTTGAGAGTTTTGTGCAAAGTAACGAGTGGAATTTTTGAAAAATGCGGGTGAAAAACCCGTTAGATGCCAATGCATGTTTCGGAAAATATTGAAATAACTGAAGCTGTTGGAATAAGTAGCCCTTGCAATTTACCAAAAAGAAAACGGTCGAGGAAAAAGAGTTCAGGGAGAACTCTTTGAAAGATAACTTAATTTGAATACTTATAAATTTACAAGAGCTTAATATATAATTTATTTGATATAATTTGTAAATAAATGTATTTAAAAATCGAGCTCATTTGATCCGAATTTAATTGTCGATAAGCAGATTTAAATTATAAATAATAAATATTATATTAAGACTCCAAGAAAAACTGCTAATAATGCTAAATAAAAACAAATCAATATTTAAAACAATTTTAATTTAAAAATCTTGAAGAAAAATTGTTAACATAAAAAACTAAAAATAGGGGTGAATAAAATATATTAAAGAAGGAAAAAAAAAAACAAACATAAATGTAAATGGTGTTGAAATAATCCAGTTGTATTATAAACTAACAATTATATTACAGACTTATATCAATAATGTAAATAATGTAATCAATAAAAGTAATAAGAATGAAAACAAAAACAGAATTAATTATTTTCTATGTTCCAAGTGCCTTCTTTAAAAATATCAGAATTTCGTTTCGCACTTTATACTCTCATGAATAGCTCTTTCATTTTACGAACCCCACATGGTTGGCCCAGTTAATTGGAAACTAATGTCATTTCCATTATGTCATGCACAAGCACCACAATCAAAATTAGCCCCAATGGCTTGTGGTTGCGATTTAAATCCCCTTCAACCACAGCCAAGCAGCTAATCAGAATTCTCTCGCTCACCCTGCCGCCCAAGTACGCCCCCTTCGCATGGTCTGGGCATCAGCCTGCAGCTACATAAACAACAATTAAAACGTTACAAATTGCACGTACAAACATCCTTCAAAGAGCTCCATGAACTATGCACATTTCTCAGGATTTTCTTTTCTTTCATTTTACGTTTTTGCTCCCTCCCGTCTATTTTCTTCAATTATTTCCGATTATTACAGGTAGAAACTTCAAATCCACATTAATTGCTATTTTACCAAGCCGGCAGCTCCTCATCTACACCCTGTTCAATGGCTTTAAGGTCCTGCCAAGAAAAATAACAACCTGAGGTTGGGAACTGATTTTCCATTCGCTCCTTCCTTTTTTTTTTTGCTGCACAGCTTTTGCTTTCTTTTAACTGGGGCTTGGGGTGCAAAAGCGAAAAGATAGAAAAAAATTATAGTGGACGACCCAGTAAAGTAAGTTCCACACAAGATTGTGGGTGGAGCCGGGGCGAAGGGGGCTGTGCGGATTGCAGGGGGTGGCTTGGATGATAAACTGCAATCGAAGGACGTTGACTGAATGATAAATTACACTTGACAATGGCCAGTGGCAACATGTGAGAGTGTGTGTGAGTGTGTGTGTGCGTGCCCGCTGCTGCTGTTACAGAGTCCGATGTATACCGTGTCCTGTCGGCAGGACTCAACAACTTGGTCAGAGCCTTGGTCTTGGCGTGCGCTTCTCGCCCTGTCATAAGTTTACTTTTAATACAAAAGTTTTTCCCACTGTTGAAAAGTGATCACAATGATAATTACACAAGCGTAACAGTAGGTGGCCGCGACGTGGTGGGCGGGGCGGGGGATACTTTGTGCCAGCGGGTAAGGGTAGCCAAACACCACCAAGATTTATGTGGTGGCATGTGGTCAGATAAGCAGAAGCAGAAGCATAAGCAGCAGGCCAGCCCAAAAGGACTTGATGCACAGAAAACTGAAGTATGGAGGCGGCGCGTCGTCGAGTGTCGAGTGTGTTTTTGTCAGCTGAACAGGGAAGCGGTTGTGGGGGTAGCGGGGTTGGAGGCGTATTACTCGGGCTGGGGTAATTATGATGGCTGCTGCTGGCTTCTGTGGCCTGAGCCAAACGCCCATGCCTTAGCCCAGTTTTTACTCATTAAGGATATCCGTGCAGGAAAACAATGCCAAACTCGAAACTTGGCTGCGAGACACAAAAGCCGTTACAATATTACCGCAGCCAAACACAAGAGGGCAAAGCACACCCACACAATCACACACACACAAACACACTCTCACACACATAGCCGCAATTTGCAACGCCTCCATTTCATGGAGCCTGGCTTTTAATGCATTTAGTGGCTGCGGTTTTTGCGCTCACTGTGTTTGCTCTTTGGCGCGCCAAAACAACAAAGCAGCAGCAGCAGCAACAGCAGCCACTATAACAACAACAGCAACACACACACCCACACCCACACACGCACATACACATAAACAAAAACAATACAAATTTATTTTTGCAACCAAGTGCCCGCTGCAGCCCCTCATCCAGTTGCTGCACTCACAGACTTTGTGCGCACAGCCGGCGGCACAGAACTTGAGCACTGCACGGAAGTTCCGGATTCGCAATTCACCCCACGGCCTCAAACTTGCTCTGCGGGCCATCAGAAGTAGCCCATGGTGTGTGGGGAGAGGGGTGCGGGCGCCACAAGATGCCTGTGCACTGGGCGCCACGGGCAACCGGTATCCCAGAGCGGGCTTTGCCCAAAAAAGTGTTAATTCGTTTGCTTTGGTTCACTATTTATTTTTGTTATTATTTTTTTGTTGTTCTCATAATTTTATTCTATTCTTTTTGGGGGTTTTTCTGAATTAAAAGTTGGCATTCAAATTAAGTAGAGCCGGGCTGTGCAAATTATGCAAAACTTGTAAGTTTCTTGATAAACAAAATTAAAACTACACGAATTGCGAACATACCATTTTTTTTTTATGAAACAGCAACAAGTTTTGATGAGATTCTGAGAAGCATTTTTTTCTGTTCAAGAGCATTTAAGTAAAATATCGAGCTAAGTCGAAGGCAATGTCAAGCCTTGTATTAATATTAACATTTGTGAATAATTATGTATCATAAAAATTGTTATGTTATAAATTGATGCCTGTCGATTTTGTTGCCCGCATTTAAATAAGATATTTTAAAATTTGTTTAAATGGGAATTAAATCACAATATTTCACAGAGCAGCATTTATAAAACATTATTGATATAGAAGCAAGAGCTTTGTCTAATTTAATGTCAAGCGCTTGCTGATATTATTATTAAGAATTCTTTATATTTTTTTAAATATACAAATTAGATTAGGAATAAACAAAGATTTATCCCAAATAAATTGCTGTCACTCAAAGATATGATAAATAGTATTTGAGAAAACTACTCAAAAGTACTTATAACACCAATGCAAATACTTAAAACACACTCACTCACACACAGACACCCACACACATACGCACACACACGCACACACAGCTGCAAGTCAATGACAGCTACAAGGAAAACAAACAAAAGGTTTTCCACAGTTGCAGTGAAAAACTCTTGAACTTTGAGTGTGATTGATTGCAACTGAATGTAATTGAATAGCCGCAACTTGAAGAATGCGCAAAAAAGCGAAAGTTTTCACTTTCAGACGGATGGGCGTGGGGAGAAGAAAAAACAACTTTCCGTCCAGACAGCTAGCAGACAGCAGAGCTGTCATTGTGCAGGAAAAGCGGAAAAGCATAAATAGCAGCGAAGCGAATGCAAATGTGAATTCAATCTGGCATTAAAAATGCAACGATGTGCGCTCATAAAAGCGACTGAGACAATGCTGCGAATCATAAAAGCCCAAATTGCCAGACATAAAGAAAGACCATGGCTGAAAGATACAATTGTATCTTGAGGGTTGCTCAGCCCGTCAGCCACTTAACTGCAACAAATCGTCAAATAAGTGGAAAATATTGCAGGCCACAAATTGCTACATTTCTCTGCCCATCTTATCTGGCGGGCTGCAGCACAGACTGGGAGTTGGGTGCTGGGAGCTGGGAGCATAGGGTGAGAGTAGAAACCAATTCCGATGACCTCTTTAAATATTAATACGACGTCTTCTGATTGCACTGGGAATTGTGATTGACTTTTTAGACCTCGAAATCAGCGTACAACGTGCGACCCTTGCAACTCACACACACACACCCTTGAAGTACATCCCCCCGCTGATAACACACTCTAAATACAAGCAGTAGATGTGGAGAGGGTTGAGGGTGATATCTGCCCATAGCTTATACTTGGAGTGGAAACAATTTAACCGGTGGCTCGGCCCCAGGAGATTTGCACTTGGCTAGCAAAAACTTTGCACTTGAAAATGTCTTTGGCAAAAGTTTTGAAAGCTGCCACAAAGTTTTCTTTTTTTCTTGCTTGGCCTTTGCTTTTCCCACTGTTTACTTTAAAACAAATAAATGCTTTATATATTATTTTTATATTTTATTTATGTGACAGTTCGATTTGCCAGCATCCAATTAAAACAACGCCCGGACTTCATTGCATATGCAGGACCAGAAACCGAAACTGAATCAATTGGCCACGTATTTCGTTTGCATTCGATTTGTTTCGTCAATTAAGCCAATAAATTGTGACAAAAAAGGAGAAAAAAAGGAAAAATGCAAAATTGAAAACAAAGTAATTAAATAAAACACGAATCGAGCAATTAAATGTAATTGTATTGAAATCAATGCAAAATTAGTTGCAAATAAACTGCAAAAATGCCATTAACAGGCGGCACGTCCAGTGACAGGCAATTAATAGGTCTGCACTTGTAGATACCCTGTAATTTCATTTAAATTGATACAATAGTTAATACAACTTCTTGTCCGACACATTTTATTAATTTGTTATTTATAGGATTCCCATTCTAAAAGATAATGGTCGACACTAAGGTTTGAAAAAACTTGTATACCTCGTAATCAAGAGATCTATATGATTTCTTGTAAGTAGATTTAACAAATACACGAGATATTTTCAACCTTAAAAGGCATATACATGTGCATAAGAACTGCTTCAATCTGGGCATATCTACATTTAGGTTCATTCTGAATTCTGTCCTCTTTTATCCCAACAACCATAGAAGCCATCGTTGGTATGTAATTTCTTGACTTCTTTAAAAACATGCATATGAAGGCAGCCTTAAAGATTTTATAGCTATATGATTTTAATATAAGAAGATACCTATCGAAACTCTCTCCTTGTCTAATAAATGTTGTTGCTACTATGAAAGGCAGAGAATATAAAGAGCTTTGACCGATCCATTAGTCTTTTATATTATAAATTGTTATAGTACTATAAATACATAAATTGAGTACTATAAATTCCTATTTAAATAGTCAGTTCATATTTATATAGATATTTGTTAAAAGCCTTTTAGACTTTTTGCGTTTGTTCCATTTGGATTTTTTGCATATTTTTTGTTTTTGTTCTTCTTTGGGGGGTTGCTAAATGAGCATGAAGTACTCGAATAGCTATACTCGTAAGACTCACCGAAACACTGTCTGCCATTTGTGTATGGTACTTCAGTTTGGGTTCTCTGGCATCTCGACGTCGCACTCCCTTAATTCACATATCCAGAGAGTTTTATGCCCACTTAATAGTTTTGTTTGTGCCTGGGGCCCAGGCAAATGACTAACCAAATTGGGAAGATGCTGGCACTGCCAAGTGCTTGGTAATTTATGGGGCACAGCGTCAAAAGGCAGACGGCTGGCTACTTGACAGCCGCACACAAATAACCCCTGACAGGCACACACATACACACACTCGCACACACACACTCAGTGTGTGACTTGTGGTATGTGTTTAGGTTTAAATTATATTAAACTGCCAGCGTGGCATGTGTCCCATCTCAAATAATGCTCCTGAACCTAAAGCTCGCAAGTTAAATGAGCAAATGTTGGTCGAATTCAAGTTCTGGTTGCGGTTATCTGTCGAAATTGTTTTCATAATGGCACCTCATAGAGTACGTGGCTCCTGTGAAATGAAGCCCCCCTCCCCCGCCCGGAAAATAAAATGCACATTTATCATGGCTTTCGGGCCAGCTCCAGCTCTGGCAACAGCTCAGGCATTTACATTTAGTGCATTGCGAATGTCAAAAGTTGGAACTCAGAAAAGTTTCAACACTTTTCCCCAAATATTAGCCCCCGAACGCTGAACCCCAACGGCCCAGCGGGTAGTCTAATTTAAATTGGTTTGTTTTGTCTGTGGGCATTGCGCTTTTTTCCAGGTCCCCAACAATTACGACTGCTGACACACCCCCGCCTAGTTTTCATACACTTGCCAAGGGTATTTTCACTTTGTCATCGCATGGGTAATGGCTGAAAAAAACAAAATGATTTACAGACTCTCAGTTAAGCTGTTAATGAAGAGAGAGGGAAAGAGAGAGACCAAAGAGAGTCAGAGAAAGTGCTTTTTATAAAAGTATAAAAGCCTGTAAGCCGTATAACAATTTTTGAGAATCGAGAAGTACGGCAGTATTTAAATAATTTTGTTTCTTTTAAGTTTCTTTAGGTCGACTAGCAAAGTTGCTCTGCATTAAGTTTATAAAAACGTACACACACATCTACAAACATGCAAATATATTATATATATGTTTATACAGGCTTTGCCTGTGACGTATGATCGGCATAAAGATATATATTTATCAATCAGGATATTTAAGATTCGGCTTAACAATTGTAACTGAACATGTTTTGCAATGGCTTTCGTCTCGCAAAAGTTTTTACTGCTCGGGGGAGTTGCCGGTCACACAGGGTCCAAGTCGTGAGAGGGTTTGGCGGGCGGGGGGAGGACGGTAAATGCTAACGTTTACTACCTACTCGTATATGCGATTCGTACATTTCATTTTTTGACTACGTCGAGTGAAATTAAAATGCTTGTTTTCACTTTATGCAAATTTTCTTTAAAATAAAATGAAAAGCAAGGGGCAAGCCAGAAAATAAAAAAAGGGGGGGCGGGCCATGCTGGATTCACAGGATTCGTTGAGTGCCCAAATATAAAAAAGCAGTCGGGCAAATAAAAATGGCGCGTATTTACGTTTGGGAATATGTAAATAAGAGTCCGTTGTATTTATTTCCTTCAGCTAGTGACGTTGCGTCTTTTTTTCAGGATCACCAACTTACGCCCCCCCCCCCCCCCCCCCCCGTACCGTCAGCAGCTCCCTCTTTTTTTCTGGTACTCTCGGGGCTTACAAGCTATTAAAATGTCGCTGCAAGTACTTAACTGCTTGATGTTGTCAATTTAAATTAAAACCGCTGCCGCAAAAGTTGCAGCCAGTCATTCCGACAGCCCGACAAGACATAAGCGTCTCTCTTTACCCCTCGCAGCATCTTCCCCTCCTACTCTGCCTCTCTCCCTATAAGCTGTCTGCCAGAAACCCAGGAAGAGGCTGTCAAAGGCGTGGGGCAAATGGATATTTCATTAGCGAACGTGTGGATTAACAACAAAAAACTTTTGTTTATGTCTGCATGTTGCAGTCCATATGCTAATGGAGGAGCCCGAGCTGCCAGGATGAGCGCATTGGGAAATTAAAAGTTGTTAGCTTGAAATTTCTAATGTCTAGTCATTAAAAAACAAGTGACTTAATAAGCAAAGCAGCAAAGTAAGGGCTATTAAGTACGGCTTAAAAAAATAACTTAAAACCTACATAAAAAAGCTTAGCTAAAATAAGTGAACGGAGTAATCGTTAAATGCTAAGGTTAGAAAGAGCATATTATGGAAGAAGTGTGAAACCAACTGTTGCCAAATCCTTTTTTTAAGCTGTCTTAAGAGTCATTTTAAATACGTAAGGGCTGCAAGAGGAAGTTATATGAGCAGGTGCAAATGAGTAGCAGATAAATGAGCAGGAGAAGGATACGTTGGCTTAAATTATATAGTATATGAGGACCTAGGAAACCTCCAACTTAGTTGACCCAGAAGGATACGTTGGTTTAGGTTATACAGAATATGATCATTTTGATTTGACTTTTGACTTAAACATAATCAGATAAGCAATAACATATATAAGAACATAAATACTTCAAATAACCGAAAATCAGTTAAATTGTAAATTTATATTTGACTTTACAAAAGCAAAGCCCACAACTTAAAGCTGTCAACAACTGCGCATTGTTTGTGTCCTCGTGCCCGTCTCCAGCAGTTCCTTCTTTTTATGAGTGTGTGCATGTGTGTGTGGCGTAATAAGTGAGGCGGCTCAAAGCATTTTAGTGCACACGCACACACACACACACAGACAGACACACACACACACGTGGAGAGGCACACACGTAAGCGCATAAAAGCACAGCGCGCACGTGCTTTGATTTTCTAAATAATTGCAATGACGATGGCAACGAGCCACGAGCCACGTGAAGGCGAAAAACAAGCCGCGGGCATTGGCAGTCGGGCACATGATAATATTAATAATAGTGGTAATAATCATACGCACTGTGTGACGGCACAAAAAATCGCGCTTCATATGATTAATGCCGCTGCGACTCTGGCAAAAATATTTACACGTAACGATTACAGGGATTTCGCGGCAGACTTTATGTGCTTAGCCCAGCATTGCACAATTCACTTTCGCACATGTCTTTAGACTGTTGGAAAATTAAAAATATAATTTTCATTTGTTCTGATATGAGACAGAACTTAGGAAATTTTATGCTTAACTTGTGACCGTTGAATGCTTAAAAATTTTCTTTGAGAAACTTTGCGAATTTATGGCAAAATTTAAATGCGAGTGGAAACATTGTACATCAAGCTACCACGCAAAGTTTTTGCAACCAACGAAATTCAATGAACCAAGAAATTTGCCTCACAATTAAACAGCTTGAGACGCCACAAAAAGCCACGAAAAAATAAGCACTCAAAAAAAAAGATTCTTACATGATAGTAAAGCAAAACTTTATGCGCCAATTGGAAAGTTATGGCAATGGCGCCCAAACTTATGCAACGAATTCGAGTTTTTTCGTCGTTTTTTTTTTTTTGTGAAATGCATAAAAGAAGCAATCGAAAGTTTGGAAAGCAGTTGCCGAGCTAAAGGCAAAACTAACGGTAACTCATAGGTAGCAGCAAGCAGAAAAAAAAAACAGAACTGCATTGTATATTTATGCCTTTTGGCAGCCGAAAAAAAAGAAGAGAACCCAGCCAAAACGAGCTAACTGAATGGCAACAAAATGCAGTAGCGCAGAAATTAAAGAATAATATTTTCTTAGGGCCACAGCCGAAATGCAGGCGAGCGTGAAACCGGAAAATGCATAGCAAAAAGCAAAAACAGGAAATTTAAGGCCGTGAGTAACCCGAAGATCTGATGCCCTTACATACATGGATCTCGGACAGTTGAATATATATATAGATATATGCAAACCTTTTTTACTTCGATTCTCTAGCACAACTGAGAGTATGTGCATGCGGGCTACACACTTCAGGACATCATTAAAATACCCTCAGTTAGGGCATAGATAAATCCACATAGAAGAAGAAAAACATAAATAGCGCTGCGACTTGAAGCAGAAGTCTTTAAAAACGCATAAATTGTATTGACAGTGAGGGGTCTTTGCCCGGCCCACAACCCCAGCACAGGTTGACATTGCACACGGGGTTGTTTGATGTTTGTCGTGCAATACCCCCCACCCCCTCCACGAACCCTGTGACTGCTGCGATGGGTGGGTGGAATGGTGGATTGGTGGTGTGGCTGTGCACATCTTTAAGTGTTATTCTTTGGTAACTAACCCTTGTTAGAAATACGATATGTTTACTTAGCATCAGGTAGAAGCTGAACTGTCTGCGTCAATTTGGGCAGACAGTTGACAGAGTTTTTGTTTTAAGGCTGCGTAAATAAGCCATAAATGGGATGCGCTCTCGCACATTTAAATAAATGCGTATAAATAACTGTTGCAACGAGGCCATAAATCCAGCGAGCGCTACTAAATGACGACAATGCAGCAGGCGACACAAACAACAATTGCATCATCAAGTCGTGACATTTGACAAATGAGCACCGCCCCTTCCAAAGCAACCCACACACCCAGCCACACACACAAATCAGCACACACACATTTGGCAAAGTAAAATATTGCAATGCCAGCAGACGCACGAGCACACACACACATGCAAATTGAAGGTACATCAAATGGGTGTAACAAAAGCAAAAGCCAACAGTCAGCACTGAACTCCAACCTTCCATTCAACTTTCCCACCCACCTCGCTCTCAGACTCTCAACATTTTCAGAGTCAGCAAAGTCAGCAATGGGCAATACTCCTGCTGCTGCTCCCTCTCCCACTCACTCTTTTATGGCAAATTGTCAGCGCTGTCGTAATTTTTAAGTTAAAAAATTGTTAAAAAATTTTCGTAGCATTCATTACCAAGCCCCAAACTCCACTAGACAATCTGCTCTAGCCCCCCGAACTGCAGGAACTCTGTCTGCCACTCACTCACGAGTCGCAGTCGCAATCGCAGTCGGATTCGCAGTCAGACCCGGGTGTCGGTGCGGCCGCGCCGTCTGCGTGTTGCACAATAATTTATTGCCGCACAATTGCAGCTGCCACACATTCCAATGCACTTCATGACACCGCCCTCCAGCCCAAGGAGCACAGCAGCCATATAAACAGGATCCGCCAGTAAACTTTTATAAGGGGCTGCGGGCTGCGCCGAGCAGGGCCTGCACAGAACTCAGTGCTCCCGCTGCGCTTGTAAAAATCGCGTTGATATGTGCCAGAATGAAATGCAACACAACTCAAGCGGTTTTCTTAAAGTTTATTTTATGGCAGATTTAGTATCGTCTTCCGCTTGTTATATTTGGGATAAAAGACAATAGAAATCTATTGTGGTACTTGATTGTTGCAAACACAAATATATAACTGCAAATAGTAACTTTTATTATGATACTAGCGGGTATTACCGGGCATTGCCCGTGGCAAGTTTTATGCTAAAAATATTAGATATATTCGCCCGCATTTTCACACACGTCCTTTTGTATGTTAGTTTGAGGTCGATCGGGCAAAACTTAAAGCTGCCCCCAAAAAAACTTTGGCCCGCATTTGACACCGAAGAAGCTTTGATTTTGCAAAAAATGTGAAGCACGTCTCGAATGATTTTTCATATAGATCTCTATACTCTATACTCTCACTATTATAAGATTTGCATAGAAACTTTACTAGTTGTCATTTTTTAATCATTTTTTTTATAATTACAATTTGCATCTTTTTCAAGATAAATTCTTATTTTTGTAATCTTAAAACTTACCTATTCGTCGCTAAGCGCTGCTTAAAGCAAGTAGTACTCAGTTTCGAATCTGCAGCAATTTCATTGGATCTCTACCAAGTGTATCTAAACTGAAAACAAATTATAAAATATTTATGAAATAAAGTGAAAGCCTGAGCAGGGTTGGGCACTTACCTGTTTTTTCTGCGGTTAGCTGTCATGAGTGGCTTTTGCGAAATGTGTCAATTCCAGCAGATGTCAAACCCAATCAACGGACATAAATAAGTCATGGCATAGTTGTTGGCGGTGGGGCACTTGGCCCAAACGGACTGGACAATCGATATGCTTGGCCTGTGGGCCAGTTGCGTGCAGTTAATTAGTGTCTGTGACAATTGGCTCCAAAAGGTGTTGCTCACAAATACGCATCAACTATTTATTAAACTGTTACTGACCGACTGAGGGGTCAAAACTGTTAACATTTGACGCTGGCAAAATTATGACGATGGTTGCGAGACACTGCGCTGCGTGCTCATTGTGCGTGCCGCGCTGCAATCAATACTAATTATAGTAATCAATTTTAATTAGAGCCTTTGATAGCCATACGCACAGACGAGCGCCAGGCTCTGGCCATCCACCACCAGCCATGCTCAGTGCCGAGGGCTGAATGGGGGCTGCAATTGACGTTGTCAAAGCGTAGCCAAGTGCAGTTCCACAACAAAGACATAATCCAACAGCACCGACTTCACATTAGAAAAGAGACCTGTCCCAGGCACACACACGCAGAGAGAGCCTTCAGATTGAGGCCATACAAAGTAGATTTTTGCTTATGTCAAAACTCGAACAATGGCCAAGTGGCATTACCCAAAATTGAGCCTGACAGCGGCCTCTGATGGCAGACGCCCAAAACCCCGCCCGAGACCAGCCGCCCGCCCTGCCAGTTGACTGGCCTATCCATTGCATATGCATGCCCCGCACCACCTCCAAAAATCCAGCCTGATAGACAGGCCGGCACATAGCATCCAAATTCCATTATTTGGATTAGACCAATTGTTGCTGGGGCTTTATTGTTGGGCCTGCCTGCATCACGTTGAGCAGATTATTTCTTTCATTCAAAAATTTGCCCATAAATATCAAAAAAGTACTTGTCAGTTGTGTGCAGGCAGCTCATGTTGATCAGAAAATTGAAAATAATCGAAAATAGAATGGGCCTAATTACGTTTCGTGTGGGCTTTGAACTAATTTGATTTAAATACAGTTCCAAAGGGGCTTAAAATTGATTTATAAATTTAATGTGCACAAATAAATGTTTGCAAATTTGTGCAGATTCGGCTTTAAGTTGATAAAATGAACAACATTTTCGATATAGATTTAAAAGTAGTCTGAAAATAATAAAAATATATACAAGAAATATTGAATATCGACTAAAGAAATAAAGAAGAAAAATAGTAACAAATAAATGATTTCCCATGAATCCTGAAGATCCTTAAACAATATATTGTAGAGAAGGCTCGAATGTCTTTTCACAAAGTTTCCAATTTAGACAGAAAAAGCTAAACAAGTATACAGAACAGCCAAAAGGTGGAAATATGCATCATTTGTATTTAAAAATATTGTAGATTTTATAGGGCCGCAAAAGCCATCTCCAATCTCATAATGTTTCCACTTTACATTGAGGTAAATGACCTACAAATTTTTGGCTTGGAACAAAGCAATTTTGTAACGAACACAACAAGTTTATGTAAAATCAACAACATGGCCAGAACAGGGCCAAAAGCAGCTGCTGCAACTATTAACATCAAATGACTAGCCTAATTTATGTGCCTAGCTGCACAGACACACAGACGCACACTTACACACACAGACAGATTGTGAGTGTGAGGTCGAGTACTCGCATTCCATATGGGTAAACACATCTATTCAGAGACTAAAACACGCCGCAATGCCGTAACTTCTGCTCCAGAATTGATGAAATGACAGTAAAGCGAAGCATGAGGTGGGGGCAACTACGAGAATCAAATAGGCAAAAACTGACTACAGGCAGCACACCAGGATCCGGGCCTGAAATTGCTTTACACAATCGAAACGCACGAAATGACAATATAAATCGAGGGGCGGAACTAATTTGGCAAAAGACTCGAAATAGGCCGAGCCTGAACCACAAAACGACATAACAACAATGAGCCTGAGATGGAGGATGAGATGAAGCCAGACTCTGGGGTTGATGAGCAGCAGCAGGCTGCGGGGCAAATACAGTTGCAGACCAACATGCTACTGAATTGGCCAAAATTAACGCAACGTTAGAAAAGTTTTTGCGGAAATTGCGTAACTACACATTAATGAAGAAAAATTGCGTAAGGGTGCGGCAGACCAAAACCCCTCCCAGGTCCCTTTCAGGCCATTGAAAAGCCGAACTAACTAACAACAAAAAAACTTTTTTTCGGCCCGGCAAATTGCATTGGAAATTGGGCGACACTTTAGCCATAAAACGGGCACGTGATTTATGCCAATTGAGCTGCCGCCCAGGTAAACAGCTCCATAATGAACTGAACGAGCAGGGAGGCAATGGGCATGATGTGCATGCGGATATGAGGAGCAGGGGCAGCAAGCTGATTATCCACAGTAGTTTTATAGGTTTTATGGAAGGTATGCTAGCTGCTTAGGCAACAGCTTGCTTTGATTACGCCCCATCATTGTCCACTGATCATCATTTATTATGCCTTCCGGTCTCTGCCCAGGCCCAAAGTTGTGTCCTACCTTTTGGCAAATTTTACGTTTCGCATTCGTAAATTTTTATGAGCATCATTAAAAGTGCGCGACATCTTCTTTTCCTAGTTGAGCCAAGTATTTATGAGCCAGCCCGGCCAACTACTTATAATTATAATTATCATTTGTCATCCGCACTCTAATTAATTGTAAAGTTTTTCGTTTGAAGCCCTCCAAACGGCCCATTAATATTGTCACAGATGTCGCGGGCTGCACACTCAAGCTCGGCCAATGATTAATACATCAAAGTTTTCTAATTGAAATGAAAAGAATAAAAAACATTTACGCGCAACGAGAGATTTCCTTCATAAGGATACAGGGTTGGGTTTTAGCTGAACAATTAAAAGGGCGGCAGTGCTTTTTCTTTCCCTCTCCCCACATTATAGGAAATGTTATCTGGATGAACTTCGATGTTCATTGTCCGATCTTTATGGAATTTTCAGGGCATACATATGACATCTTAGTGCGCATAAGTACCAAAGTCAAAGACCAATCATCTAAATAGGTGTATGTAAGTAGAAGAGTAGAAGAGTTCCAAGCAGACACAGCTGACTAGATCGGCTAGAAAATATATACACCCGTTAGGGCTGTAGAAGATGTCTTTTGCTAGTTACACGTATATAAGACCGAACAATAAATATACCCCACTCTTATTTGTAACTGAATGTATCGACTGTAATTGAACTTTGCGTTTGCTTCAAATAAGCTCGCGTGACAGTACACCTGCCCCATGGGCAAGATCTCAGCTATACCATAATCTTCACTTATAATAGCCATTCAATCCAGTATTCCTTGATTGGCAGCTGTGCGAGGATGGAGGGGAGGGGGGCTCTTAAGCCACAATGCCGTGCTGGCCCGCCAGTTGAGCCTAGGTATTACCGCCCACAGCCACGCCCACGACTGCATAGCATGACTTGAAGTACGAGGGGCTGGCGTGTCAGGCAGTCTCAATTTATGAAATTAGTTTTAATAATATTAATATCATCACATGAAAGAGCAGTTACAATGAGTCAGCCTCTCCGGCTCTGCGTAAGCCGGCTTTGGTCTTAGCTTTTTGGCCATAGTTAAGCGCGCGTGCAAGGAATTTGGACAAAAGATGCCAGGGCAACCAGCAGATAGAGCTGCTCCAGCAGCCACCCACAGCCACCCCGCCCCCTTCACACGACTTTCACTTGAAGCTTATGCTCTTTGTTTGCGCTGGGTTGCCATTGACGACGTAGCGCCCCTAGCGGCCCACTCCTGCTCCGGATGCGGGCTTCGCATCTGCCCACAAGTTTTAAAACTTTGCTTTTGTTTAAATTTTGCGTGCGGCGGGTGGCCGGAAATTTGCTTATCGGCGCATTTCAGTGACTGCTGCGGCGCTCTCTGCCCCAAAACCAAAGTCAATAGAGAGATTAGCGTCAGGCACAGAGCTGTGTGTATGGGTGTGTGTGTGTGTGTGTGTGTGTGTGTGTGCGAGCTGTGCTAATTGAGTGTCGGGTCATGGCAACCAGCAGCTTATATCAATAACGACGGCTTTATTCAATATGCAACACGGCCGCGCCCCCAACCCAAACTAGATATACAAGAAAAACTTAGAGCAAGCCCAAGCCCAAGCCGCCGCCGCGTCTGTTGTTGTTGTTGTTGCCGCCACCGCCCAGGCCTAGAGTTTGTCCCACACCGCCCAGGCCCAGCTTATTTCCCACGCCGCCCACTGTTTGTCCCACGCCGCCCACCGTCTGTCCCACGCCGCCACCCAGCTGGCCCAGCAGGCCGCCCAGCGCGGCGCAGCTCGTGGAGCTAAGCGGTGACAGCGAGGCGCCCAGCACGGACAGCTCACAGAAGCGGAAATCGGAGGCCGCCTCCAGTTGGGTGTCGACCTTGATGAAGGGCGTGCCGCCGCCCGTGATGCTCTGGAACAGCTTGGAGGTCACAGTGCCGTCCTTCTTCTCGCCCTGCTTGGCGAACTGCAGCAGCATATCGATGAGATTCTTGCGCACCAGCAGATCATCCTCGCTGGTGAGACGCGTCTCCGGCAACGGCTCGCCGAATATATCATTCGCATCGAACATGTATCCCAGCTCATCGCCATGGGCCACCAGCTCCGGCTTGTCCTGCGCCTGCTCCGACACAATGGGCAGTCCGCGCAAAAAGTTAATGCCCTTCGACTTGGTGCCATTGTACTCAAAGCTGTACATGTAGGCGGGCGCCAGTTTGGACCACACTTGTGTGGTCAGCACTGCGGGCAAATTGAAGAGCACGTCTGTGGTGGACTCCACTACCTTGGCCAGAACCTGATCTACATTCAGCGCTTGCGGCACCTTCCACACATCCTGCAGCGTGGGCGTCAGCACGTTCGTCAGACCCGGCAGCACCGGCTTGGCAATGTCACCGGTCAGCTTATCGATGCGTAGGAAGCCGGTCAACTGCTTCAGTGCACCCTGCAGCGAGCCCAGAAACTGCTCGACGGAGCCGTAAACCTTATTAAGCGTATCCACCGTCACCGAGTTGGCCGTCTCGTGCTTGGTCACGCCCGTCAGCAGCGGTATTCCTGTGTAGTTGCCACTGCGCAGCTGCTGCTCCGGCTCACCGATCAGCAAACTGGGCAACGAACGGTAGTCGTCCTCCGCCTCCATGTGCGGCTGGAAGCCCGTGTTGCCAGTAAGACCCTTGACCAAAGCTCGACCAGCCAGACGCTCCGTTTGCACCTTGGCATCGTTCTGAATGATCTCCTCGGCGGATTTCTTGGAAGGGACATGAAAATTGTACTTTAAAAAATATATATATGTATATTCTAACTCAGCTTAAAAACCAATGAGCATTATAATTGAACTATGTAATAAAGTACTTAATAGCTGCAATGCGGAATCAAACATAGACTGCATGTTACGTGCATGTTAAGCAACTGATAATTTTTACATATGTTTTAAGCATTAAAGAACTGAACAACTGCAATGCGGCATCTAACATAAATGGCATCTTAAATGCCTTCTAGGCAACTGTTAATTAGTTAACAGAGAACTTAATCTGTAAACCTTGCGCTAACAGATTGCCATGGAACTTACTTTAATAGTTTTAATTGACTATCTGCAGATGTGCTAGCTTGATGGCTTTTATACCTAATTTTATTCAATACGAAGGCTAGCAAAGCTATTACATGTGTGGTCAAGACGGCTAAAATATGTCTGGAAAAAAGTTACTTATGGCAAATAAAATTAGCATACTAGCAAAATTCAGTCTCGGTAAATACCCTTACAAAGAACAAGTTTTCAAACATTGTGTTGTCTGAAAAGGTTTTTCCATAGTTGAGCTTAATAAAATGAATTTGTATAATACAAATAATACAAATTTGTGATAACGGAAAACTAGTATTTGAACAGAAACATATTAAAAGCTGTGTGTTAACAGTAACCACCTCACATTTCCCACAATTTCAAAATGTAAAGGCGAAAGTTCATATTAAATAGTTATTGAAATAACAAATCTGCTATTTTTTATAGCCTGGATTTGCCTTTACCCAATTTCCCCCTCCCGTACTCACCGCTCGCATACAGTTAACAATTTCCAGCTCATTGCCAGTGGGACAGTTATTGATCTTGGCCACCTCCTGCACACTCTGCACCGGCTCCTTATCCATGGCATACTGCGACAATGCTGTGCCCGACATGGCCACCACACCGTGGACATCACCACCACTGCGCGCCGCCCGCGACATGGACAAGTACATGGCACTGGCGGCGCCCGAACCATGTCCTATGGCCTGCACATTCTTGGGATTGCCGCCAAAGTTGGCGATGTAGTCGGTGACCCAGCGCAGGGCGGCGGCCAGATCGAACATGGCCAGATTGCCGTCAAACTCCTTAGTGCCATCGCCCAAGATACCCAGCGAGCCGAGTCGATACTGAGGTGCCACGACAATGGCGCCCTGTTGGGCCATGGGCGTGGCATCATATTGAGCAGCGGAACCGTAACGAAAGCCACCCGGATGTATCCATACAAATACCGGCAATCCCGTCGTCTCATCCGGCATCTGCGGCGTGTACACGTTCACCAGCAGGCAATTCTCATCGCCGATGATGCGCCTCGGCTGCTGCGGATGCGGCTGTATGCAGGGCGAGCCATGCCGAGTGGCATTTATGTCCCCGCTGAGGCGCTTGTAGACGGGACGCGAATAGCGCAGCGCACCCACCGGCGGCTCAGCGTAGTGTATGCCCAGAAAGCTGTAGATGCCCGTGTTGGGATTCCGGTAGCCCTCAATGCGTGTATCGCGATTGAAGACGCGTGCAAATACAACCGGATCATCAACGGGCGGTGGCTTTGCACTTTTGCCACCCACAATGCGCTTCACGCGACGATGCGACAACGACGATGTTTCCGACCCCGACTCCGATTCCGACTCCAATTGCAATTCAGATTGCAACTGCTCCAAGGTCAGCGCGTCGACGACCAACTGCAGCCCCAGCAGCAGCGATAAAATGTTCCGCTTCGCCAATGTTCGCATTGTGTTTCGCTCGATTGCCAGCTTGGAACTGGGCAACTGTTTCAGTTGCCGGCGCTCTCCAAGCTCAGCGACTCTTAACAAGGCCGGCAACTTGCCCGGCTTGGCGATAAAAAAATAAATAAATCAACAACAACAATTGCGTTGAGCTTTAATAAAATTAAAGATTTGCTTTTGTGCTGCTCACGATCATCCAGTAGCTATTTCAGACTATATTTATACACGATTGTTTATACACATCTATGTGGATAGCCTATAGAGAGTTTTTATTTAACATTCTAATCACGTTCCATAGAACTACAAAAATACCAAATTCAAGCTGCGACTTCTTGCGATTAAATCGTAAGGTCGCAACGGCTGCGAAATGCACTATTAAAAGCAATAAATAGATAATATTTTATCGCGATTCTTTGTAAATTTAAAATGAAAGAAAATATTAAAACTCATTTTAATATAAAACAATATAAAACAAGACAGCTGACAATATTACGAAATTATTTAAAGAACTACTTCCGCAGTACCAAAACAATAGATTATAGTTAGAACAATACAAACAATAATCTTTCAGGAAACGACCTAAGCAATGGTATTTAATAGAGAAATTATCATATAAATGTTATAAATAAAAAAAAGTGTATACGTATTTCAATATAAACAACAATAAAAAGGAAACTAGTTCTTGCATCTCTCCGCTTTCAAAGAGATTATTTATATTTATAAAAAATAATATACTCTTTGCTTGGCATGAATAATTGCTTAATGCAAAAATATAATACGCGTAGCATATCACTTATAGGATTCAGAAGCCCCGATGGAACTACAATAGTTGGATAACCTTGTGGCATTCGAGATGAACATCAAGTTTTCTGTCTTGGTCGACAGTTTCGACTTACTCATATATCATTTCAGCTGATTTAATGTATGTGAAATGGTAATCGCTTAAATATTTAATTATTTTATAACAGCCGCTTCTTATCGCAGCCCCGCCCCGCACCGCCAGCGCCCAACTACATAAAACTGGTCCGTTGGGTTTTCCCACAGGCCCAGTGTTCCTCATTTAATTGTCGCTGTTGTCGATTGTTGAGTGCGCTGAATCAAGTTAAGACTACAAAAAGGCAAAATATATATGCTTATAGGCATGAGCGAAATATGAATGCGATTTTAAAGCCTCAGCATGAGCTCTCTCCGGCGGCTGCCAGCCCGTGGAATGGGTCGTACTTTAGCAGCTTTGCAGCATTATCTGGGCAGATGAATTATATGCTCAACATATTTACGACTAAACACTGCCGCACAGACACGCATGCGAGTGGGGCAGGCGGAAACGGAAACGAAACTGGCAAATATTATGAAACGAGTGCCTGTTCTGATTTTAAGTTTCTTGACCCCAGTCCGCGCCCCCTTGCTAAAGATGAAAGAGCAGCCCGGGATTAGGCCAGTCAGACAGCACGCAATGCCAGCCACACTCTGCCACATGAATCTCAATGCTGTTGTTTGGACGGCGACCACGTACGTCCACTGATTTGTCTCTGCAAGTGGCGACTCCGAGTTCCTAGCCAACCCCCTGGACAGCTTCCATTTCTATGTCTCATGTGCGACATGAGACACACAATGCGCAAAATGACATTTAAAGTTACGACAATATAATTAAGTAGACTGCTGGGAGTTGCTGCTGGCAAGGAATAATTATATATACACTCGCATGGATGTGGCAGCAGCAAGAGGCATGCAACACTTTTGTGCTACACACACGCACACTCAATGTGTGCCATGTCGCAGCAGTTCCAGCTTGCCAGCTCGGACAGTCACGCCTACACATTTAACGAGCTTTATCTTTTTGTATACCCTGTAACAACAAAATTACTCAAAAAGGGTAACATTAAGTTGTAGCACGTGAATGTTGGCCAAAGGACTCTACAATTATCAATATATTTATATGCTTAAGCAACACTGGCAATAGCTTAACAAGAGAAGTAAGGAGTCAATGTATATATAAATTTATTACAGGGTATCTTTCAAGCACGTTCTAAATTAACTTACTGCCGCTTCCCTTTGTTTTCAGTTGCTGCTGCATAGAGTCTAGTCTTTAAAAAGTTATTAATCTTCAGCTATCGAGTAAATATTTTACTTTTAATTGAGTTTTAAATGTAGCCCCCGACAATTTGCATAAAAGCTGACAACATGCCAAAATGTTCTGTTATCCTTTGGTTATCCTTGGACCTGCGTGCTTGCTAAATATGCACGTCGCATACACCCCGTAGAAAAACATAAGCACACATATCAATCATGCAGGTTGTGAAAGCAGCTGCTAAAAGTCATAATTACATGCAAGATTGAATTTTAATTTGATTTCAAGCAAGCAAAAGAGAGCGCAAGGTGTAAGAGTAAAAATTAATAAGGCATTAGATACCCAGTACGTAAGTTAATGCTCAGTGTTGGTAAACTAGCGATGGCACTATCGATATCGTGTCAATATCGATTATGAATGTTATCGACAACGAAAATGAAAACCCAGTGAACGGATTGAACCAATGCTTTTACTTGCAGTTTGCTTCGTAAGCGTGGTTTTCTACATCTTCCGTCTGCGAAGTTCGAAGTTTGTTATCCGAATTATATGTATAATAATAAAGAGCTTGTTTTAGTGTTTAACACTGATATCTACAATACAAACTACGTCAAGGAAATTTTGCATAAAACCTTTTAGTATTGAATTGGGTATAGATCATAATTCATTTCAAAAGGACTTTAATCAAATGCTATATTACTAAGTGTTATTAAGAAAACATCTCGCAATGTGAAATATACTTAATTTACCGAACGAAGTATATCATGATTCGTGCTAAACATGAGATTTCCCCGCAACACCCTCTTTAGATCCACAGCGCGCTTTTATTAATTGCTTTGCCTGTTCCGTTCCATCTTTCAAGAAAACTTCTGCCTAATTTTTCTTCATTTTTTTCTTCTTTTTTCGTTGTGCCACACGCAACACGTTTTGGATTTTTCCAGCACACGATGCTGCTTTGCTGTTCTTTTCTTGTTTTTCTGCTTCGGAATAGCGTGTGCTGAGCCCATGACTGGGATCCGGGATCTGGTTTCCAGCTGCTGTTGATGCGTTTCTAATGTGCAAAATATTAATTATAAAATAATAATTGAATTGTGTGTTGGCCGTCTGGCAGCTCTGCTGAAAGGTGAATAATACCATACGCAATCCGGACGGTTATTGTCTAGATATCCTTTACACGCCAAGAGTTCATTAGCAGTTCGAGGGAAACAACAAATTGTGCGCATCTGTTGGATTTCATAAATTGAAATAAGCTGCAACGTAGATTACTATTTAATAGGATCAACAAATAAGTCTCATAACAGATTAAATATAGTTAATGGAAACGGCAGGTGCTCGCCAGATAAGAGAAAAATTAAAAAAATGTTTATTATTTTAGCTGGATAACCTAACAAATTACATAAAGATACGCTTATTTATAAATATATATATTATAATATAATATACAATAAAAAATATAATACGAATAAATAAATAGACAACTCTTATAATAATTTTCAGGAAATTTTACAGTGTTTTTATATTTCCGTTCTATATATTCATTTCTCTCTAAGAGTATTTAACTTGTAGCCTTATGAACACAGTTTCTCAAATTTTGTTAAAAAATGTCCCTGCCTAACTAAGGTCAAAAACTATTCAAGCCGCTTAACCACAACCGCTTCGTGCGATGATTCTTCAATTCTCATCTCATTTCTTTTATGCAAAACTAAACCCATTCATTGCTCATAACACACATTTAATTTTAAGAAATTCGCATCAGAAGCCAGAAAATTTGGTCAGCAGCCGCAATCATTTTTTGTGGCCTTCGTTCTGGCCAAAATTCATTTTAGTTTGTTGAGAAAACTGTGAAAACTGAGAAAACTGGCCGCAATGGGCATAAACGAGAAGAAAAGTGCGGTTACAATGCCTGTCAATGGCAAGAACTAGCAGGATATGCAACTTTTGAGCTGGAAGACCGCAAAAATAATGAGCTAATAGAAGGAGTTCGGCTAGTTAATACCCTGTACTGAAGCTTAGAGGTAGCTCAAATAACTTTCAATGCAGACAATAACTTTATGTCGAACTTTTTATATGAATTGTTAATAAGCTTTCAGCGTAAATAATTATAATAGTTTAGATATTTAATAAACATTAAATATTTAGAACAAAAGTTTCATATATACGACCAGAATTGGCTAGATTTCATTAATAGCAGTTTCTGCACAAGACTAGTTATTTTGCATGGAATGGCGATGCTTGTTTTACTACTTAGTGCCTTACAGGGTATCAAAGAAACAAAGCAAATTGAAATGAATGCCATGTGGTAAAAGTTTTGTGGCAACTACAACAACAACAACGGCAACTCAAGTGCAACAATGGGCCACATAAATGACAAAAGCAATAACATAATCCTTTTGCTGCCGCCCCCTAAAAACTTTTGCGGTTCAATTTGAAAAGGAAGCACGCACACAGATACCCAGCCACACACAAAGCAATACACTTATTCACACAACGCATGTAAAATTTTAATTAAACTAATGAAATTGTACGGCTAAGGACATAACTTGGCAAATAAACAAAGAGCAAAAAAAAAAAACAAAATGGGATACGGAAATGTTCTGGCTCTCAGTTCGGGTAGCAATTCCTTTTTTTTCGGGTTCGACTGAACATTAAAAATTAACTGGCGGAATAATCGAAACTGTTAAAACGTTAATTTAACACTTAAACAAGCTAAACCGCAGGGCAGCCTTAACAGTGTCCTGTTCAGTTGTAACTGTGCGTGTGTGTGTGTGTGCATTCCAATTGGCAGCTTCTGTGTGTCACATTTAATGCAAGAGCGGAATTCCATTAAACGACGACCACAGGCAGCAAGCCACCAATTCAACCCGAAACCACCCAAACACCCAGCCGCGCAGAGGAAACGCATTTGTGGTGCCAAATAAACACGCACACACACGTAGACTCACACAAATACACACGGACACAAGGACAGCCCAGGCACTCCACAACTGACTGCGTTGATCCACCCAAACTCTGGCCTCAACCCTCGCTCTTGTTCTGCAGCATATTGCAGATGTTTAAACATAAAGCCGGGCACAGTGTTGGGGTTCGGGGCTCCAAAGAATCACAACGACTTGCCTGAAACGCCCCCGCACCCACACACACACACGCACTCACAAAGCGGCAAACACACACGTATGTAATGTACATTACTGTGTGCGCACACATAAATTGCAATCGGAATATCAAATTGGCAGCAGGACGAAGCAGGACCGCAGCCCTCTCGTTTGTCCTGCGCGTTTGTCGTTGCTCGTGATTTTATCAATTCAATAAAAACCAAATAAAATCAGTACAAATGCAAATACCATTAATGTATTGGGTTTAACTTTGTTTTTGTTTCCCTCTCAATTGTTTTGCTTCAATTTTTTTTTTACTCGAAATGTGCGGGGCAGCTTTATGCATTTTCTTTTCCCTCTATATTTTTTTGGTATTTATGTTTTTCATATTTCTTTTGCATTATTTACGCTATTGTGCGTTTTTATAGTTGACTGGGGCACATGTGAACAGAGCACGTAAAAAGGGCACTGAAATACTTTAAAGAATTTTATGGCAGTAAAAAAAATAGCTAAAGTTTTTACCGGGGCAAAGTTTGCTTAAACTTTTGAAATATTCACATTCTTGTTGGAATTTGTTAAGCATATTTTCATTGAATATAGGAATATAAATATCGCCAATTTATATTCGAAATATGCCTGGTGAAATCGATGTTTTACTTTTATGACTGAAAATTTAGAAAAAGTTTGACTTAATATTTAAGTAACCAAGAAGGAGGTTAGAAATGAAAAGAATAATTTGGCTGTTTTTAACGAGTATAACTAACTAGCTCAAATATAAATGCTTAGCGACCATTCATTAAGAAATATATATATTTTATATTTTTATCAGTTCTTCAGGAGTCATAATAAGGGAACTCTCGTTAGTTTTGATTAATCGCAACCTATCTTTAACTTTTAATTGACATTTAAAACCTTTCTTTATACAAAAATTACTCTTCAATTCATGTCAAATTCTTTGAGCTTACACGCCGCAGCTATGCAAATCATTTAGAGCTTATTTGATGCCATCATTTGAGAGATAACCCTCCCAGTATTAAGCCCCATATATCTCTATATAGAGCCTAATCATTAAGGGCACTGACCCATCAATTTGATGCGCCTGCTGATGAACCCAAAACGTAATTCTTTCACATCGACCCGTATAAAACAGCCTAATTAACTCATTAGACAATGTCACAGTATCCCAGATGGGTCAGAAAAAAATGTATTTGTACGAGCAAGAAGAAGCAGCAGTGGCATGTTAAATGTGCAGCATTTACACGCTCATTTGTTGACAAACAAATTACACGAAGGATTTGCTGCAAATTACGCGCCATTTTTCAACACTTTTCTTTCAAATCCGGGCAAACAAAAAAAGCACCCAAACACACAAAAAAGAACCCAAAAATACCGTTAGCCATACAATCCGGTTCAATGTGTACATATGTCCCATGAAATTTAATTTAATCAAAGGGCAAGCAGGCCAGCGCGGCGTGACAGGAACAGGAACTGGAGCGGCAGCAGGAGCGGGAGCGGGTGCAGAGGAAGTGGCAGCAGGCAGCACAAATCAATCTCCAGGCTCCCACAGGCAGATGTAAAAGGGATGAGGAGGCGCGGGGTGGCGGGAAGGCGTTGCCAAATGAAATTGCTTTAAGCAGCGCGCAACGCACTTTGTGTCTCTTGTCCCTTGTCTCTTGTCCAGGGCTCGCCCTCAGCCGTTGTCCTTAGCCAGTGTCCTTTTGGCCCATTGCTGATTGTCTGACCGTAACTTGTTTGCTCGCCTTTAATTTCATTTGCGCGACGCCGACGCCAACGCCGATGTCGCCGTCGTCAATATCCCTGCTGGTCTTTAAGGCTGTGCAGCTGCAAAAAGGAGCTGCCAACCGGAGTTTGATTTCGCTTGCATTGTCCTTTTGTCTGCTCCCCTCTTCCGCATCCCTTTTTTTCGTCCTTTTTTTTTTTTTTTTTTGTTGCGCTTTAATTTACATGCTTGAACTGTCCTTGTAGCATTTAGCAATTCAGATTGTCCTGCTGCTGAGCCAGCCCCTTTTGGAGGGCGCGTGATTTATGCGCATATGCTATGAACCCCAATGACACTGGCCTAAAAGAAACTTTTGACTTATCTTTGGTTTAAGGAATGGGTTCAACATTAGAAGAAAGTTTCATGTGGGATTAAATGCACTAAAAAGTTAAAAGCTCTTACCTATGAGAAACAGACTGTTAGAAACATCTGTGACTAGAGCTTTGAAAGCACATCAAAGCTGAATATGTTATTAATTGAATAAGAACAGAAATGACTGCCTGCATTTTTTAAGAAAGTTTCAAATATAAGTGAGCAAAGCTTCGATTAATATGAAAGTAATTAATGAGATTTAAGCTATTAGAATGAAAGCTTAGACAGAAGCTGAGATCCAACGATTTGCAGTTGTGAGCATCGCTTTTAAACGGCGTGAAGCACATAAAAGCTCTGGCAGCTCGGACAATGCTAAACTCAACCTGAATTTAAACTGAAAGCTTTAGGTATTAAGCTTATCTGATTATATTAAACATATGATTTTTACTGAAATGTGAACTAGTGTCATTGTGCTATAAGCTCGAAATCGAACTTTGACCCTGACAAAGGGTAGCAATCCATGTAATTTTTCTTTGGCCATTTAAACGCTTGCCTGCTTGAGTTGGCCGAGAAAATGGAACTTTAATTTGCCACGGCTGATTGAATTAGGCGCGCATGATAAGGACCAAAGGCGGATATACATATGTGCATGGATATGTGTAAACGTTTCGATTTAAGGACCCTCAAGCACACACACACACATACACACACACCCATTAGCGATATCTGTGGGGCGACAACGACCCTTCAGACTGCCATAATAAATGGCGTCGCGACAGTTTCCTTTTAACAAAACTTTGTGTATCCGGTATTAAGAACCATCGTCTGGCTTGTAGCTAACGACAAGCACCACAAAACACCTGCGTCCACTCTCAGCAATAGAAACGAGGGGTTGTGTGGTGGGGGGTGGCAGGTTTGGGGGGATCGGAATCGCAGAGCAACGCGGCAACTGCACGCCACATAAATTCCAATGGTTTCGGCGGCATCGCCCACTTTCGGCGTGGCTTACAAGTTGGCAAATTTGTGAAAATTACTTTTTGTTTATTGTGCTGAAAGCCACGCTAAGCTTAATGTTAAGGCCAAGGTGCCCCAGAGCAGCCCATCTACCCATACACGAGCTAACCTCATAGCCGCCTGCCTCTGGCCAACAATAACATTGAGTTGTTCTCGTTGCGGTTGCCGCCTGACAATGTGCATACCCTGTATTTAATAATACGTGCGTGTGTGTGTGCAACTTGTGAAGTCCATGGAGAAGGCCTCGATTCTTCCAGTAAGTATTGTCTAGTGTCATGCATGTATCACGCATATTTAGTCTTTATGTCTTCCATTGGGAATTTCGAGTATAGAGAGTATGCCTAGTATGCCTCTTGCCTGGGTGCCCGCAATCGTTGTAGCGCGGAAGAGACACTTGTCTTAAACTATTTAAGTTTTTGATGAACACGAAACATTTCTAGAACTGAGTAAAATATATTAATTCCATTAATCATATCTCAAGAGATATCGAAATCTAATGCTCAATATAAGATTAAGATGCAGTTTAATCAGATATACATATTTATTTTATAGCTGAGTACAGGGTGTTTTACAGGCGCATACTTACAACTGGAGAACTTTTTTTTCTGCACTCTTGTTTTAATAATTTGCTCCACCTACATGGCCCATAAATCTACACTAAAGTGTGTGCGCGTGTGTGTGTGTGGTGTCGTTGTCGTTGTTGCTCCCGTTGTCCTTTCGGAAAACATACCACGCAGTAGCAGGCAGCGCACGAGCAATTGTTGTTTTCACACCATAATCATAAAAGGTACAAGCATAATTATTATTTTTATGTCCTGGCACTTATTGTAAAGCAGCAAATTGCCTGCCTCGGACCAACACGCGCATAAATATGCCCGCCCCGACAGCCAGGGATAGCCGGAAATGCGCTCTTTATATTAACAGAGATAACAACCCAAAAAAAAAGGTAAACAAAAGCAAAAACAAACAACAACAACAATGAAAACTGACCACGAGAAATGTAATTCTTGTGTTGTCACATGGCTAGCAAATATTTACGATGTTGCGAAATAAAAAATTATATTCTCCGAATTATTAACACTTTTTTTATCACATTCTCTTTGCGTGGAAATTTCTTTGTGCATAACTGAGATTTAGTTTAAGATATATGAACTGCAAAAGGATTTGCATAAACTGCTGCATTTCGATTGCAATTTTATTTCCAAGAATATCTTAATGCTCTTAAAGCAATCCAATTGATAGCACCAGGCCCATTTTATTTTATTGTGATTTGCTTAAGACTCAATAAATATTCATTTATTTGAGAACAAGCAAAATAGTTGAAATTGAGAAAGCAGCTGCATTACCAATACCTTAAACTGCTTTGATTCTTCCTAAGAGCTAATCAAATAAAACGAAACAAGCAAAAAAAAGGCTTGATGTCTCACACATATCATGTCAAATTTAGAATACCCTATTTAAAGGGTATTCGAAAGGGATGTCAATGTTGGCTCTTAGAAAATCAGTCAATTGTGCAGGTAAATGGACTGCAAGCCACGTTTCGGTAGCCCAAAAAAAATAAAGAAAGCAAGCGAGAAAAACACAAAATGTCCAGGGTTAAAGTCGCAAATGTTTTACAAACAATTGCACAAGCGATCCTATTCAATTTGAGAAAGGGTTGCCCGACCAAGCGGTCAGACTTAATCACTTTTCCGGCAGCCTTTCGATTCGCAATCCTTTTAAATGCACCCAATCTGAATTTATGAGCTGTGCGTGCTAGTTGCTAAAGAGCCCAAAAAGAGCACAAAAAACGAAAGAAAAAAAGGCGTATAATCTACGCCCCGAAGCATTTTTAATGCTAATTTATGGCGCGCGCACTCACATGTGGCAAGGCTTTTGGCTGCACCCTCGACTTATTTATGAGCTGCAGAAATATACATTAATTTGGATTTTTTTCATTTTTCATTTCGCTTTTTTTGGGTTTTGCAAATCTGTGTGGGAGTTACATGTGCATTTTGCATGGGCCCGGCAAGCGTCAGCGGAAATACCATTTTAATTAGTAAAAATTCCCAAAGCGCGTATACGTAATATTTTGCTAAGCGAAATCCTTTTCATACATAACTCAATACAGCTGCGGGGCATGTGAACTTTTTCACAGGCTAAGTAACGATGACAATATTCAATTTTGTTTGCACCGAGAGAAAAATATCAGATACTCATTAATATTTCTTATTTTGTTAAAATTGTTATTAGTTTTTCTGCGAGTGTAAAAATGTTAAGTTTTTTTTTTGTATAATTCTAAAATAAAGCAGATAATTATTTCTTTAAAGACAAACAAATATTTGCTTGTTTAGTTTGAAAACACTTAAATAAAAAAATTACTTGAACTTTTTTTTTTATTTTTAGAGGTGCTCAGCTTTATTTTCTTGTCAAGCTAAAAATTCCAACAATTATTTCGTAGATATATATGAATATTCTGTTTATACTGGTTTTCGATTCCTTTACCTTTGTTTAGCTACTTCTTGGCAGATCGGAGAGTTGAGAGATGTTATCTTAAAGAAATATCAGATTCATCCGAATAATTGCTAAAGCTAGTTATTTATATGAAATATATAAAAACGGTTTGACTTTTGCTAATTTAATTAAATGCCTGTTGTAGATAAATGTATACGCTTGTAAAGGATATTGAAGCTTCGACTTTTAGTGCCTTATTTTCAAATATCTTTCGTTATTGCAGCTCGTCGGAGAGTACAAAAATAACAAAGCTGAAAGCTGGCTAAAATTATGGTAAAACTTTTTAGCAGTTTAACAATAAAAAGCAAATGGCGCTAGATAGAACTTGTGCACAATGCCACGCCCACCAAAAGCATGCACACACACACACATATACACGTACACAGAGAGACAACCGCACATTAGTAGTTAGTGCAAGCAGGCGGCTTCAAACTTTTGAATAAATACAATAGATATGGCGGACAGGTTGGTGGAAAGGCGGGGATGTTGAGGTATGTTGTGGATGCGCGGGGGGTGGCCTCCCCGGGCGCCACTTTAGACAATGAACCGTGTAATGCTAAATATCGCGCTGGCAACCGCAGCCAGCCGTTACCGGCTCGGATAGGTATTCCGTTCAGTGTGGGAGTGTGGGCGTGGCCATGCAGCATAATTTTGTGCGCGGTTTGGCAACAATTGCTTTCATTAGAATTTTTTGATGCCGCTGACGCTGCTGCTGCTGCTGCTGGTAGTAGATGATGATGCGCCAACTTGGAGAAACCCCTTGATGTTTTGGCCGTTGTTGTTGTTATTGTTGTTTTGTGTCCTGCGGCCGCAGATACATTATCCGAAATTTGCATAAAATAAATAAATTAAATATGCCAGACATGCGGTGCGCCGTTGGTCGCCTGCTAGCCCTGGTCGGCCCGCCTGTGGCAGCCCTGGCCGGCTGCTCCCTGGCTTTGGCTCAAAGTTTTCATTTTATTATCACACGAGCGTGAGACTCAGCCAGCCATAGAGCAACAGCAGCGAGAGTGAGCGACCCAATAGTAGTCCCAAGCAGCAGCAGCAGCATTTTGAAGTTGGCCAACAGCAGGCGGCGATCTGTTGGCTTGTGGCAGCAACATTTGGTGGTGGCACCACCGATGGCGATGGCAATGGCGGCACAGGATGCGCTACGTTGCGTTTGCTTGTCATGCTCCGTTGCCTGATTTTTGTGCTGTCGCGTCCCTCGTCCTGAGCTTCATGCACGACTTGCTGCCGCTGCTGCTGCTGCTGCTGATGTTGCTGCCACTTTTTTGGGGCACATGGCCGCCCGCTACGAAATTGGTTCGTTTGGCTGGGCCGTGGGGCACTCCACTGGTCGCCGGGGCACTTAAATTTGCTGCCTGGCCCTGCCCTTTTTTGTTTTTGTTGTTTTTTGTTCGTTCTTGCCGCCGCCTGTTGTAGTTCAATTTGTGCGATGCGGCTTAATGAAATTCAGTTGTTAGTTGCTGCACGTTTATGTTGCATACATGAATTGCTGATAGATGTATGTGTGTGTGTGTGTGTGTGTGGCACTACGGTGCGTATGCGCTACATAAACCTAATTGGTGTGGCAAGGTCTGTGCTGCCAAAAGAGTTTAACCATATGGAAAAGGCGCTGCTGATGTTTAACATTGACACAACAGAGCGTATGATTTATGTGTGTTATAAGATGCTGAATAACTTCCTATTGAGACTTTACAAATCTCATAATGGAATGGCATCAAATATAAGTAAAAACTTATCTTCGATTCAAGTGAGACACCTCGAAAACTACAATTCTGGCAAGTTTTTAGAATTCCAATTTTCCAGTTTGATATTATTTTGATTACAAGATAGAGGAACTTCGTATACGAATTTTCTTTAGAAAATTCATGTACTTATAATAGGCAGCACAAAATACGAAAACAATGCTGGGAATAAAAAATAATTGAATGGATTGTGCTATAGGAAAAATTAATAAGTGTTTCGATGCATGAGAAGATTGCCTATATATAGTTGTATTTTTTGAACTATTAAAAATATAGTTATGTAACATTATCAATTGTTTACCTGAACCAAACCCAGCCCGCCGACAACTCTGATAATATTAAAATATGTAAGTAAAGTTGTTCTACTTGTTTTGGCAAATATTAGAAAACATTTACCGGCAACGCTGGGAATGTCCATAAATAACGCAGCACATCAGACTTGAAAGCAATAATTCATTCATAACCATAACAATATTTTGTATTCCTAAGCGCCCTTCGTGCTGGGATATACATATATTGTATGTAAATTGGCTTTTGTTTTTCCAAACGTATTCCTAGGCATTCCATTTATGTCAACACCTTGACAATCTCCAGCTGTCACAATCAAAACCCACTTACCTTACTGTCTTTTTGGTGCCCTTAAAAATTTCATTACGTCTGTCATAATTCAACGTCAACAGCGACAACTGCGCCCCGCCCCGCCTGCTCCCATCGTCTGGGAATTTTTGGAGCTTGCTTTTGCTGAGGGTTTATCGCTAGCGAAACATCTGCCTTCTCTAAAATATTCAATAAAGCAATCAAATAAATCTTCCAACATGCCTCATTTATTGCAGATTACCATGCCACGGCGCAGGCTCTCCTAGATGCTGCTCCTGCTGCTGCTGCTGCTGCATGTGGCGCAAGGCGCCACAAACTGCAGCCCCACAGGCAGGGAGCCGGGGAGGTGGGGAGGTGGTGAGGTGGGGAGGACTCTGTGCTGTACGCACGTACGGGCTGGCGGAGGCTGGGGCACTATCATTACCACGCCCCTGGGCAGCTGCTGGCTCGCAGTCAGGCGCAGCACTTGTAATCAGCAGGCGGTCTTGGGGGGCGCTCAAAATGTGTGAAGGGGCAGGGAAGCAGAGGGGGAGGGGGGCGTGCTGATACGGTAAGTGAACCTTCAATTATATAAAATGAGCACTGAGAGCGTAGATTATCTCATTAAAGGCGCGCACATGATTTTTTTTTTAAATTCCGCTCACATGAACTGGCGACAGGCTGAAGGGTCAGGGGTAGCTCCTGGGCTGTGGGGAGGGGCAGGTCGGGGGTTGGTAATTCCACAGACAAACTAAAACCGAAAGCGCAGCGCGTTTTGGGCCATTTGGCGTCTGCCCGAAAAGTGAAAGCGTCTCGCGACTTGCGCGACACATTCACCATTTTCTTTGCTCGCATTTTCAGTTCACACACACACACATACACACACACATACGCAGACCATTTCCAACACTTTCCTTTCCTTTGCTCACACTTTCGCTTCGGTCGTCTTGTGATTCTGGTCTATAAATTTATATATGGCCAAGGAATGCGTGTTTAATGGCCAACAATGTGCGTATGGCTGTGCCCCGGCTTTAAGCACGTGCTCGCTGTTAGTGTGTGCATGTGTGTGTCTATAGTTGTGTGTGTGTGTGTGTGTGTGTGCCAATTGCTCGCCGAGGCAAAGCGCCATTTATTATGCTTCAAATTTTTCGGCTGCTGGAATTTTACGCCGCTGTGCAAATGCCATTTTAGAAGATGTTTTATGTGTGTGTTGACATTTTTATTGCGGCAACATGTGTCGAAATTCATAGCCCCTACCGCCCCCGCCAGCTAGCTCCCACCCCGCCCCGGCCCATAGACCATATGAGCAGCACATGGCTGCAGTTGACTATGTCTCTCCGTCCGTCTGTTTGTCTGCCTGTCTGATAGTGTTTGTAGCAGTTGTTGTTTGGATTGTGGAATGTGCGACGCGGTTTACATTCTACTTAACAGTCGAGCGTAGCCAGCACGAGTTAAATGTGTGCTACGCATGGTGGAGGGAGTTAGTGGCAAGCAGGACGGGGGGATGTAGTGGCTTTTGTGGGAGATTTTTGCCAGGATTAACAGCATGACATTTTAAGAAGCAAGTCAATGGCTGGGCTTAGGTTCAGGTTCAGCTAACAGCTGAATTAATGTTTAAAGTTTTCAGTGCATTCGGCGAAGTGAAAGTTAACGAAATTAGTTTGCCAATTAAGATATAATAAAATATTTAGAAAATGTGTAAAAAACATTACAGGATACATAATATTTAAAAAAATTATTTCCGTCCACTTCTTAGTGTAAATGCTTGTAATAGTATTCTATATATATAATAATTTCTTATAAATAATAAATATTTATATATTATATGGTTGCGAACAACACATAACAAGCAATAAGTTTCAAACAAAAATGAAAAAGTTCTATGCTAATGAGCAGAATTTGCATTGCAAAGGCCTTGTCAACTTTTAAAAGTTTAAACTTGTTGAGAATTACAAGCGTTAAGCAACAAATAAAGCAAAGCGAGCATGCAAGACGTAATTTCTGTATGTTCTAACCTTAGGCAATTTAATGTAAAAAACCAAAATATGAATAATTTTAAAAATACAAACATATACATATAGCTAATAAGTCTGCCTTTTGATAATAGCTAAGGACTGCCAAAAAACATGCCACAACTAAGCAAAATGCCCAAATGCATCAATTTTGATTAGCTGACCCCCAAGAAAAATGGCTTAGCACACAGCCAGGCATAGGTATTCAGATTCCAGATGAAGACGCCCCCAACCCCACCCCCCTGGGGCACAATTACAATTAAATGTGCAGCTCAACGCGACAGTTGCCGGCATCGTTTATCACAGCGAAAATCCAGTGGACAGAACCGAAGAAAATACTATGGAACAGCTTTATTACAAACGATTAGATTTGATTGTGGGGCTGAAGCAAACACTAGAGCGGCATATACCGAAATATTTGGTAGCGAATCGAGTGCCATAACTCACGCCACAGGCACTGAGGAGTGCCACGAAATTAAGGAAACAAAGCACAACTACACGAGAACGTAATAAAATCATAATCGTCGGATCAACACAGTCATCAGCGGTGTCACAACACACACAGCTCCTAGCTGGCGCCGGTGACGACGACGACGACGACGACGACGATGATGATGATGCCAGGACGCAGGCGAAACTCAGCGGTAATTACAGTAATAATTCAAAAGAGATTTGGCCGCACCACCAAAAACAGGACGAAAAAAAGAGGAGAGGAAAACCTGTACACGAGACAATGAAAGCAATGTTGCAATGCGGCCCCAGACTGAAAGTGGCAATTGCCAGGAACGACAACGACAACGGCGAGACTAGAAAGCAGCCAGCGTGACTCCTAACCAGACAAACGCGCCCCGCCCCCCTGCGTGGCCGCCCACGCACATGGCTGATGTGCAGCTTCCGGTTCTAAGCGACGCACAGGTGCAGGCAAAGCCAAAACAGAGGCTGAGCTAAAGTCAGAGAGAGAGAGAGAGAGAGAGAGCCATAAAAACTTCAGGCAGCGTGATGATGAAAAATGCGACAATGAAAATAATGCCCGACACACGCACACACACACGCACACACACACACACAGATACGCCGCCCGCAGCTGCAGCTAGGAAACCCGCCCCAGACGTCCAGAGCGCCAGGAAGCCCCAAGCACTTAAAGACTGGCAAAGGTTTCGCACCCAGTGCGAAAAAGTTTAAGTGGCTATACGAAAAATCCGTGGATTTACTTTTATGCAGCCAGAGCAGAGCCGGAGCAGAGGCAGCTCCTTGGCCAATGGCAGTGCAATCGGAGGCGTCGAAACTTTTTGACTCCCTTTATGACTTTTGGCGCGTCAAGTCGTTGAAAGTGTCAATATTGCGCTCAAGCGTCACGTGCCCGCACCTGGCAACCAACACCCAGTACGAGCAGCCCCCGCTCCTCCTCGTCTTTGTATCCAGCTGTCAGCTGTTTTGGCTGTGTCCTGGCTGTGTCCGGGATTAGCGACGCGTACGTTTTTCGGGCCACTTTAGCTACTTATGTGCCGTTGTGCACTCTAAAACGCAATACGAAACTTTGCTCCGACGTGGGCGTTGAGTTGGCTCTGAACTGCAGTCATGGGGTTCGCCCACTTGGCTCGCATACGAAAATGGATACGTTCGAAGGGAGTGTGGGAGGGGGGCGGCATCATCAAGCACCAAGGGGAAAAAGGACCATAGGAAACAAAACAAAGCAGCAAAAAATAAAAAAAAGTTGGCGCAAATGATACCAATAAACAAATCCCATTATACACGGCGTATCAGCTTTTCGTTGATACTACGTGATCTGACTATCAACGGATCCAAATAAAGGGCCAAAAACACAGCAAAAAAAAAAATAAATAAAAAACAAGCTCTCCAGCAGAAAATGGCAAAAATGCTGCTGCAGTTTTTTTGATAGGTTGTTGCCTTTTTGATTTTCATTTTTTGCAGGGCCATCAACGGCAATACAATTTGTCAGTAGCTGAAAAATCATATATTGCTGTTTCTCAACTCCTAATGGAACGTTAACTGCATTAAAGTTAAGCGGAACTGAATGCTAAATACAAGGATGAATGCTATAAAATTTTTGTTTACGCTTATTTTATACAGTTGCCATGTATCTGTTCATTTTCCCCGATCTCGAATCGCCTTTAACTATTCTAGGATCTTTATCTATCCTGGAGCTCTCTCCTTTTCTTCAAGAGTATACAGGAATTAGGAAATTATTTGCAATTCCGCCACTCTGTTTATCTTTATATACACTCTCTCTCTCTCTCCGTCTATCGCACACTCTCTCGACATCTATAGCTATTTCTATATCCATCTGCAGACCTCTCTCTTTTTGACCTTACTATATTTGCGGCTTAAGCTAATTTGTTGTACATTCTGTACAATTCCATATTTATACAATGTAAATATGCAGGTTACTTAACCTCATGTTAAATTTTTTACAAGTAGAAGAAACTGCAAATGTATGACACATTCTACCATTATTGATAAAATATTTGTTTATAAATTAGAGAGAATGCAAATCTGAATTTAAAGAATTGTTAATGATAGTTGCTGCAATGTAAACTATTTGCGAAACCAATTTGCAAGTCCATTTTATGGCCTGCTCTTAACTAATAGAATAAGCTGAACACTTTAGCCACTTTGTGTGCATAAATCCGGGAAGAAATATAAAAACGAAGCCGGGCATTAGCCAAATGGAAAGTTGCTTTTTAATGAACTATGCATTAAAAATATGTGCGCAAACTAAGAGCATTCATTAAAAAAGTTTTTGCTTTAAATAAAGACTAAAGAGCATGATGTAGAGTCAAAGACGTGCAGTTGCCCTGCGAGCACAGGCGTCAGCAGAGGGGGCGTTACGGCAATATGCAGGGGGTAGGGGGGTTGGCAGCCAGTTACAGCCGTCGCCGCCACTAAATCCCAAGTAAAAGCTGCAAAAACTTTGCGACTTTGGGCCATTCATCTTACAACTAATTTCTGAGTGGACGCACGCACACACCATGGACCAGGCGGGAGGCCTTATCCAATCTGAAATGGATGCAAACCAAACCAAGCCAAACCGAACCGAACCGAACCCAACTGAACTGGAGCAGACCCCGGCTTGAGCCACACTTAAGTGCTTAAATATTTTTCTTTGTCTTAGCCGGGCCAGGAAAACACTTCAGTTAGTGGCCATTTCCGTTGACGCTTGCCCAAATATTATTTAAGCTAAATAGAACTTTGAGTTCTGTTCTGCTCTTTAATGAGATTTCGTTGACCAGCACAAACACACACACACGCACACTCAGGTATCTGTTGTCTGGTCAACTGCATCTGCTGGCGACTTTAGAACATCTTCCAGCTTCTTGTGTCCAAACTTTGCGCTGATTAAACGTTCTGCCAACTCTATTCCCGATAGCACACACACACATAAAGCCAAGGAGAATCTTGAAAGGGTAGCACACTCTCTCCATATCTCTCCCACACACACACACACGGAGGAAAAACTTGAAAATCAGCAAAGCCCGTTATCTAATTGCTTTGAAAAAGTTTCCGGTCTGCCATTGAAACTCAATGCAAAAGTCACTTTCGGGATTGTGGCCTCAACTGTTTTGCATCCCAAATGTGATATATCGTGTGACAGACTCTGTCACACATTGTATATAAAGATGATAAACAGCAGATAGCTGTGGAAAATGTGGAAAAGCCAAAGTAGGCTAGTCCTAACTACTCGGACGCTTCTTTCAGACATATAACTTTGACAAGGCTTTGTTTGGGAAATGCATGGGTTGGTTCTTAACTAATTTTTGGATGTATTTTAAATGATTGAATTTTTTCAACTTAAAATACATTTACAATAAAACAAAATAACCTGATATAGATATATTTAAATATTAACATTATCAGACATCCTCACCTTAACTTGATGTATGCTCTAAATGGACATACTTTGCAATTTAAATTTAATACGTTTGTATAAACTCACTTCATTTCAAGATTTTTGTGTATTTGTACCTTTGAAATTATCAATTAATTTAATGTTCAGATTTTGTTTTGGCCTCTCTTGGCCTCAGGGATTTACAGGGCAAATATTTTGGCAAGTTGCCAAAAAAGACAAGACGAAAACCAAAAGGTAAAAGCCAAGAAGTAGCAGCCAAGACCTGGTAAAAAAAACTGCAAGAACCAGCTAAAATGAAATTTCAATTAAAATATTTACGAACGCCAGCAACAAGATATGTTAACAGGCTCAAAGGGCGCGAACCAAGGGCCAAGGCTTACAAAGTGAAGGGGCAGGGCACGAAGGGTCTTAAGCAGGGATAAGAATGCTTTTCCATAAAAATTTTCAGCAAGTTTATAACAAAGCGCAACGGGGTTGCATGATAACAACAATAACTCTGAAGCATAAGTATAAAGAGAAAAAATTGTATGTGTGTGTGTGTGTGTGTGGCAGTGTGTGTGTGTGGCAGTGTGTGTGTGTAGAAGTTGTGGGCATGCCCCCATGCGGCTTTTATTGATTAAACTTGAAGTTGCACGCACGGCGAGCGGTCGTTTGTTTTGCCAACAAGTTTCTTAATTTTGTTGTAATTTCCTTCACGCAGCTGGAATTTCTATCTGCGAATTTATGAGCGCTGCGAAACTATTTTTATTAGATTAAAAAAGATTTCACATGTATATATATATATATATATATATATATATATATATATATTTACTTATAGAGTGGCCAACAACAATGCGCGTAAATCTCTAGCCGTAATTTTCTCTCTAACAATTTTAATCGCATTTGCGAGGCACTGAGCAAAATATTAACAACAATGTTGCGTCTATTGCTGGTGCTTCTGCTTCCACTTGTTCTTCTTCCACTTCTTGTTTGGCAGCCCACGAAACCAGGGAATCTGTTCTGGGCAGGGGCGAGGGGGACGATTTCCTTCGGGCGCAGCTCCGTTCATTACTGAATTATTCGTGCGTAAGAATGTTGTTGCAGGCGGCATTTTCAATTTTCCAAGACAATGTTAATTTATTATGAATTTAGCAATTCGTGTGCAAATAAATACTGAGTGGAATATATACACACACACAGGCGTACGGATTTAATTATCTAGAGTATAAATATTTTTTGGTTGGAAAAACAATGAAAATGTCAATTGAACTTTTGCATTGCGTACTTTTTGGAGTCTGATGAATATTTTGGGAGCGAGCAAAATAAATGATTTATGTATTTTATACCCTGTATTTGTAATTATACCAAGATGTATATCATATTGACGGTGGCGACCATTAGAAGAAGAATAAGTATATTTTTAAATTTACTGAAAAATTCCGAATAAGCAAATATTGGAAAGGAGCAATTCAATACTTTTTAATTAAAGAAAGCTTTTATGTGCTTTTTATACTTTCTGTAGATGCTCAGCTTTCTCAATCATGGAAAGTGAAATACAAAAAAAATCAAAAGAAAACTAATGTTGGCAAGATTTAAATGAAGCTTTTAAAGCAGCTTGCTCAGAAAAAATATCCATTATTAAGATTAGTAAAATAAAAGCCTTATGAAACCTTTAGCCAGTAAGCATGCTATGCACTTAGAAGCTAAGCTTTCATGTGCTTTCACAGTTGTATATTGTAGAGAGTATTAAAATAGGCTTAGAGTGAAGCTTTCACATACTTAAGCTCTATATATTGAAAAATAATAAATATAGAGCTTTCAAAGCATGTTAAAGCTTTCGTGTAACAACAATAAATATATAAATTTGTTAACACATGAAAGCTTCACATGAAGCAAAAATTTGCTTTGCAAACTTAATCCAGCATAAACAAAAATAAAAAGTGGCTTCTTCAATAACAAGAAATATAGCATAGGGCATTAGAAAAGTCAAGCACATTTAACCAGAGAAGTCCAATTTTCTATTTAGCCGTTCTTTTTCAAGCCAAAATTTGAGGGGGACCTGGCTGGCACTCGTGCTGAATTTTTATTGCTTGATTTAATTATTAATGCGACCTGCAGATGTCACGAACACGGAGAACAGCCCAACTTCCATCAATACTCAGATATTCTTAACCCTACCGTGCGGCACATTTTGATGCGTAAAAACAAAAATTTCCGCTGGCTGCCCGGCAAAGGTTCATTGAAGCGGCAACGGATTGCATTTTTTATTATTTATTTCGACCAACTTCTGTAGGCAAAATAACTTCTAGGCAAGCTGTAGATAGCATGTCGAAATGCGCTGCCAGACCACGGCAAAAAAACAAAATTCATAATGAAATATTTATGGCCATAAAGCAATGCGGCGTTGGGTTTTCCATCATCATCGAAAAAGGGTCGCTCGAAGTGGGGAGTGGGGGCCCGGCTATGGTCGGGCACTTCTGCCTTAAACGGAAAGTCAACGCAGCTGTTTGGAAAAGATTACGATAAGAGACATGTTTTGCCTGCCTGTCCTTTTGCTGCGTCTGCTGAAGGTGTAGGAGTAGTTCCAGGAGGTTAGTTTCTGAATATTTTTTATAGAGAGGCTAACATCGCAGTAGAATAAAACATGAAGCCGCACATAAAAAAAATATAGATTTGCAATGATTTTTTCGAATGTTTCTTGCGCTTAACTGGGCCAGAAACTATGAATATTTGCTGAGCATAATATATACATATGTTTTATAGAGCTGGAAAAAGTTTATATACTCCAGATATTTAACATATAATCGATTAACTGACGTTTTGTTAAGGTAATGCTTCGTTTTGCTTAAACCAGAGATCGTCCTCTGCTTCTCCTTCAAAACTAAAGCAAAAACCCAACACATGCTGGTTCCATAAGCAAAGACCACACTTTCAACTGCCCCCTAAAACCACTCTTTATTTTTATTTCCAAAGAGTAATAAATAGATTCTCGTTTCGCATCTTAGGGGCGTTTACAAGAGCTCGCATTAAGCTCGCACATAAAGTGCCCAGACCCAAAACAGTTTACATAACTCATTAAAATGGAGGATGTAGAGTGGGGCTAAATAGGTGGCAACGCTGCCACAGTAAATACAATAAATATGCAACTAAATCAGGCTTAAGTGTGCTTAACAATTTTGAACAATAACATGAAACCACAAGTGCAAAAATGCCAGAAAAGCACTCCAGACGCCTTTAACGAGCCTGCTAGCCTGCACGATCCAGACAGTCGGGCCCTGGGCCAGAGACAGGTTGTCCTGTTTCCGGGCGCCAGTCTGGGTTGAATCTGGCCATATGTCAGGGTCGAGAAATATAACGCACACAAAAGTGCTCATTACGACGGACGTTGGCAAAAAAGGTTTCGTGGAAATAAATTTGCACCTTAACGCCTTTAAATGCGCAAGGCATACCCAGCCGCACACACACGCGCACAAAGGTGTAGAACATGGTGTTGCCAATTACCCGGAAGTATGCGAAAAGCTTATGCGATAAATTCAACAAAGTGCCAAAAAGGTATGCATCGAGTGGAGCAGCTAGCAGTTCCTTGTGCCGGCCACCCTTACTCCAATCCGAAAGGAATAAAATGAAAATAAACCGTGCGAACCCGCAAAAGTCTAAGGATTTTCAAGGTGCGCAGACAAAACCAAAAAATATTCCAACATTCAACTGAATGCTGGTCGTCTGGGCTGCTGCTGCTCCCATTGCTACTGCTGCTCCTGCTGCTGCGGCTGCTCTATGGCTTCCAAGTCGGTCTGGCATCTTTGTTGGCGTCCCACACATCTCCCGCCACGTAGCCAACACCTGCGTCCAGCAGCCGCCATTGAAATGGAAAGGGACAAACACAACAACACGTGCTCAGGCTAGGTGTGAGTGTGTGTGTGTGTGGTTGTGCACCTTTACGGCTGCCTTATTGAAGGTTGAGTTTTGAGCAGGAGCTTTAATAAAAATATTATGTATTGCGAACGGCTGCAGCTGCTGTTGCTTGTGCTTTCCACCTCAATCATGGGGCCTATAGTTTAGGCCAAGGCCCTAGCTCGATTGCAACTTAAAGGGGATTTTATTTCAAAATTTACCATCTACTGCGGCCGCGCTCGTTATATTTGGCTGGCGTTATGGCACGCCCATAAAATATTAGCCATGGCATATGCCTGTGTATGGCCACTTTGCCACTTTCGCTGGCTGTTTTGGATGAACCAAAGCGTGAAATATGTTTGTAATGCGCTGCTGCTAAAATGAAGGGGCATATTAGTGCTGGGCAACTCGATTGAAGAGTTGACACGCCCTACGATCAAAGGGTGTCAAGAAGACAGAAGTTTGTCTGAGAATCGTTCCCTCATAGAACTTTTTGTTATTTTAATCCTTTTTTATCAATTTAACTACGATTTTTTTGTAACTTTTCTTTTATATCTCGAGGCTCGGAAATTGTATATCAAACATAACAAAACAGTTTTTGATCTATCTAGCTTCTTTTTGCCCGAATTCATTTACAAACATTTTTCTTAATGTTTTTCTTTGTCTAAGAATGTATCTTATTTTTTCTAGCATATCTTATTTGTATGGCTTCATCTATCCAACATACTTATTTTTTGCTTACCATTTTCTCTTTTTACTATCATATTTAAGACCATGTGCTTGAACACCTCTCAACATGAAACACCAACCCCCCAGTTAGAGCACCTGTGCAGCGCTCTAAACCAACCGCACGCTTCGGTTTATTACCTGAACATCATTTCACGCTAACGTAAGCGCAAATTCTGTACACAAGCCTCGACCAGATTCTCATCCAATATGCTTGAGAAACCCCCCACCCCCTCTCATAAGCTACCCCCCTCCCCCGAACAGCCGGCACGCCCTCTTAGCGCCACTCCACATCGCGTCTCAAGTAGAGGTAAACAAGTGTAGCTTCCGAAAAATGGGCAATCAACTTCAAATGGCAAACGCGACCCACCTGTCCGCCCCACCTTTTGCAGCTCTCGCCTGTCTTGTTACTTTTTAATACTTTTTATGATTATAACAATGTGCAAGGCGCGCTGAGCAAATACAAAATAACTTGTTTTCATTTGGCGAGCAGCAACAACAACAGCAACAAATATAATGAAAATCCCACTTGAAGCCTGTTTGGGTTTCAGCCCCTTTGTTGCCACTTGTGCAGCGCTTTATGGCGCTTTACCTTTTCCTTTATAATGTTTAGTTTACACTAAGCCAACCGCCCCCCAAAGAAGTGGCTCAAGACAATACAGCCCTTAGTTGCGTGGGGGTAGCCTTAATTTATAATCGTAATATTGCGCATACGCCGCGTATTAGGGCGAACGCGCGTGTAAACAGCTTTGGCGGCTTATTATGTATTTTGATAGTCTTTTCGTGTCGGTTGTTGGATTTGTGCTTTCTGCTTTTAATTGTGAACATTTCATTTAAGCCACACACGCTCACACCCACACACTCACACACACACATGCATGAAGCGAACGCTTTGTGCCACAGCGTCGAATATTCATTTATCAAAAACGTTGCCCGCATTTCGGCGCTTTGTGCCCGGCTGGCGCCATCAGTAGCAGCATGTCAGGAACTTAGCTGAAGTCCCAATCTAAATCGTTATGTGCAGCAAGCCCCAGCCCAATCCTCCCCATCCCACGCCAACCCTCGGGCTAAAGCAAGCCATGACGTTTGCGTATGTCAAAGTTATCTAAATGAAAAATTGACTTTCATACACTCACTGTATGTGTGTTGTCTGCGTGTTGTGTGTGGCTGGGAATCAGCGAACGTTGAGTTCAGTTTCCGTTGCGTAGCATTTCGCATTTACGCATTTCCTATTTTAGATGATATTTCATACTTTTCTGCTGACAGCGGCAACAAACCAACCGCTGATGATGATGCGCGTTTATTATTGTTGCTTTATGGCTTTAGCATACTTATATGCATAGTCTGATTCCCAGACTAACGAACTAACCCACCAGCTTGAAGCTTCGACCCCAACCCCCAGCCACTTGCGCCTCCTTCTGTGAGTGTGTGTTTGCCTTTGGGATTATCAACTCATTGTGCATTTGCTTATGCTGTGTGTTGTGCCGCCTTACCCCGCCAATTCCCTACTCCTGCTTTCATTTGCTGACTTCGTCTGTCTGTCTATCTGTCGTTCTGTCTGTCGCTTATCCATTCATCCATTTACCCATTTGGCAGTATGTCAGTCGTTGTCTACGCTGTGTACACAGTTCAAAGCTTTAAACTGTTTGCTTTCAACTTAATTGCAGCTATTGGCTTAATAAGATCCATTAACCGTATTCCTAGGCAATTTTATAAGCTTTGTTCATATAGATACAATCGATTAATGAAATATGCATAATAAGCTGTTATTATTCGGCTTTGCTTAGCCTTATCTCGTAGTTTTGGCTATCATAACAATAAAAATTTCCATTAACAGTTGTCTTCCCAAATTCACAAAAATTTTAAATTAAATTCCATTTTAAAAATGCACCTCGCACCCTCCAGTAATTGAACTTTATAACTCAGCTCAAATAAATGATAAATGTGCTTATTACTGTTATCCGGAAATCGCATCTGGCGGCCATTTAAAATCTAACGGCGCCTACGTGTCTATTGTGTCCAGCTAGTTGTCTCGCTCTAGCGCATGGCATGCATGAGTTTTTAAAAGTCAGCCTAAAATTATGCTGCAAAATTTGTTGCAACATCAATCAACCGGCTGATACGCGAACAAAGGGCCCAAAAGGGCAGAAACAATTGGCCTGCAAGCGCAAAGGGCCATAAAAGCCAGGACATGAGGCGCCAATAAATTGTATATAAAGTTTGTGCTCAAAGAACAACAGAAAAAATTGCCAAATAAAATAAATTGAAAAACATTTAGCTAGTGCTGGCATCAATAAGCGCTGACAAAGACGCGACTGCCAACAGCTGAGACCAGGCGAGGCAAAAACAAGAAAAACGTTTCGCCCGCAAAGTTCATGACATTACGGGGAACTAATGTTGATATTGGCTCGACCCGACCCGACCCAACAAAGCCAAGGGCCAAAAACTCGCAACACAAACAGACAAAGAATATAAAAAACAAAATAATAAGAAACAACAACAACAACAGCAAGAAATCATTTTAGCTGCATTTCTGGCAACAGTTCCAATTCGTGTCATATGCTGTCTTGGCAGCGGCTGCACATTTCGTTTTGCTGTCTTCTTCTCGTTTTTCTTTTTTATGCCACTTTAAATTAGAGCACATTTCTATGATTGCCTTTTGCGACGGGCCATAAACGACGTCAGGCGCCACTGAGTTCAATAGTTTTGTTTTTGGTTGTCGACTCGGCAAAATGCCAGTCGAACAATCGGCCAACACCAGCGACAGCTGCGACGCCTTATGAGCCATATTGTCCTGCCAGCCCCGTGCTGTGATATTGTTGTGCCCACTTTTGCTGTTTGGCCTATTTTCCTGGGCAACAAATGTCAGTCATTCAGAATATGACTGGGCTAAACTTTCAGCCAAGACCAAGCCGCACAAGTGTCTTTTATGTTTGTTAACCCTTTCAATGAAATATGAAAGTGATTAGAGCCAATTCGAGTGTTCGAGACAACAGTTTTAGTTGTCATTTCAGCTAAAGTTTGGCATAGTTTGAGCTAGACTGATTAAGTAGGGATTTCATATAGCCAATGATCATTAAATAAACACTCATAAATTGTGCAAGTGTATATACATTTAATCTATGTCAACATTAACAGTGGCTTCTTCCTGATCTATATCTGTTTTCTGTTTGCATGACCCCTTAACCTATTACTAAAAGTAGACACACAATCTACTTGATTAACTCAAACAATATCAAAGCACTGGCGCTGGGTCATCAAGCGCTACTCGCTCAATCCCACTCAATCACAGATCTAAGACATTTCATTTATTCATTTATTGAACATCAATCTCTCATCCTGCAGACAAGTGATTTGCCACAGTCGGGAACAACACACAAAATGCATTCACATATGCAACAGTTACACACCCACACCCACAGCCCTTTCCTCACTAGTGCTCACCTCTCTCTAGGGTGAACTAACGCCGCGTAACCCATTTGCCTTGTTGGTTCGATAAACTCGTCATGGAGCTGGCTGGCAACACGGCGCCAATAGCAACAACAACAACAACAACAACAGCATGTGAGAGGCAACATTTCCACGGGGCAGTGCATTGGCAAATGCCCAACGGTAAGGAAGCAATCTCTAACTTAATACGGAAAACTTGTAAACGGTAAAGCGAAGCGAAATGGAAAAACTGAAAACCAAACAGCAGACAGAGGCCAGAAGCAATGGCAATACGAGAGGCGAACCCAATCTCAAACCCAACTCCAATCCCAATCCCTTCAAGCGACCGATGAATGCACTACAGAAGCAATGGTATCGTGTGCTACTTGCCAGGCGTGTTGGCTTCGGTCAGAAGCCGACGCAGGATGAGAAGGAGCCAACCTAGTAAGTAGCGCCGCCAGGCGCCTCTGCCAGATCGAATCAAATTGTGTGAAAATTGCAATTTCCTGTTGATTTAATACATTTTACAATTTCTGAAAACCCCTTAACCCCCCGATTCAACGGCCCACCATTCGCCCCGCAGCGCTGACATATGCCATAGACGCTATATGGCCGCATTCCGGCGCTATAACGAACGTTTCCGCTGGGAAATGGCAATGCACGAGCAGATGCAACGCTGCGCCATCGACGCAATGCGCGTTCACAGGTGAGAAAAACGGAACATCAAAAAAATGTCAATTAACAAGCAGTTAAATTGCCATATGTTTTCCCATGCGCCTTTCCATGAACTGGGAAAATTGTCAATAGTGTGGCAACGCCATCACTGCAGTTCTGTACGAGGTGGCCACAATAAAACTTGAACTTCTTGTCAGCTATTTTAACAATAAGATAAACGCTTCACAGAAGTTGGCTGAGAAACAAAAGCAAATATTTAACAGCTATATATACTGAATCCGAAACTGAATAGAAGCCAATTAAAGTCTCCTCCAATTCTCCTCCAATTCAAAATATGATATTTTGACAAGCACTTAAACCACAGCAAGATGTATGAAAAAAGTTTAAAATAGTGGCAACGCCATGTCAAATTTTGCAATTCATTGCGAAGTGGCAGCACTACAGCTCAATCTACCTGTCAAATATTTAACAAATAGCTAAGCAAGCGCTCAAAATTAGACAGCATGAGAAATGCAATACAAAACATGCTAAACTGGTTGTTATCTTTTGACAGCGACCTGTTCAAAAGCACCTTCTACACCCATTTCATTTTAGAACCTTCTCCATCACAATGCTCTGGCTGCCATTGCACTCGAAACGGGAAATCAACTCAACATTGGAAACACTGGAGAAGGTTTTGACAGTCCAGGAAAGGCGACGCCTCGAGGAGATACTCAAACGCGGCGAATCGCTGCGCACGCGACGCTTTTAGTAGATCTAATGACTACGCTCCGCAGTCGTGACTGGCAGCATGAGTAAAGCAGCGAAAAGCACTTTCAAGTGCAGCACTTACCAGAACGACTGTCTCCATCCGCCGCCCCCCTTTTGACTTGAATTTCACTTTGCAGTCAGCGAGTAACTGTGCAAACTGCTTTTCCCGCTGATGCTTAGTCGTAAATATTTAATACAAATAAAAAGTACGACTTTCACTTCATTTAAGACACAAACCATGTTCGGCATTCACAATTATTTGCTCGGGGGATCAGCTGCGCTTATTCGAATATGCCGCAGTTATGCTAAGTAGCTGTTACTTAAGTGCCCGACGGACAGTGTTGGGCAACGCTGCCTAAATCAACAGCCAATCTATACAAGCAGACAAAAATTTATTAAGGCACATCCTAAATTTAAACAAGAGATTCTCTGGCTTTCATAACTTTTACAACACACACGTGAAACTTTAAGGTCCGCAACTCAGGGTCCATACTAATAACTCAGCGAACGATCCGTAACAATATGTTGCTTAAGACTTAAAAGTTTCACAACACTACTTAATAATTTCCATCTAGCTTATTTTATAATAGAACGACAAAGAAAACACTTTCTTAAAAACTGATTACAAAAACAAAATGTGTTTTCCTAAATATCAAGCAAATGCGTAGTCAGTTGCTAACTATAAATATTTGTTTACAGGGCTTATGCAAATCTTGTTAATGCCCATTCTAAGCCATTAAGTTGATACATATGGCATGTTCAAAATGGATCTTATGTATGGATGTATAAAATATGATGACCGGGTAGTCAAAAGCCCAGCATGATAAATCCCAAAACCGAAAGGCAGAAGTTTAATGGCAAAATGTGAAAAATGTGCACAAATTAGGGGCTGTCATAGCTGGCATATCTGCACATTATTAACTGCCACGCCCACAGCTGCAACGCACCCAACAAAAAGAAAAAAATGATAATAATAATAAAAAATAAAAATGAAACTAAATCCAGGCACCGCAAGCAGAAGTCCGCCTAGATACGACCGTGCCAATACATCATGGCACACACACGGCAAGCACAGAGTCAACGAAGTGTGGGGGGAGAGGGCTGTTCGGGTTGCCGGGGGGTGCAGGGGTTGTGAAAAACATCTATTCATAATGCGCACAGCCCTGACAGCGGCTGAGAAAGTAGTTTCCATTTCCGCAGCGCAGGCGAACAGGGAAAGGCAACCCGAAGCAGCAGAAGAGGCAGCAGCAGCAAAAAAAAAATTGGATTATATTAATTTGAATTAATAACATATTTTCCGGCAGGCTTTTCCTCTGGAATGTTGTTAGCTATGCCAAGCAGCCGGGAGTTTGGGAAAAACACTCGCAATTTGCTTGTCTATGCGCAGTGAGGCGCGCTCTGATTTATAATATGCGTTGGCTAAAGGACTTCCAACTCCTGATCTCTTCCACAGCTCCTGTTTACCAACATCCGCTTGTTGTTGTTGTTATTGTTGTTGTAGCTTCGAGGCATTCCCCTGCTCATTAATGTGCTCTTAATATAGAGTTAATTTGCATTGGAATTTTACACAGAACCTGGCAACTGTTTGCAATTTTCGGTTTCGGTTTGCAAGCAATGTACAGTGGTACCTCCCTGTAACGGACGTCTCTACAATACATGTTGCTTCCAGTTTGTCAATTATAAAGCAACAAAAAGTCTTTTTCAATTTAATATTTTTAAGCTACGTACAGTTTGCTTAAAATTGAACATTTCTAAGGTGGATATCAAAATAAATATAAAGTAAGCCTTATCAAAATTTTAGTTCCCAGCTTTCAATACATTATTTTAGGCATAGCAAAAATGGCTTTTTCAAAAAATATTGTAGCGTTTTCCCTATTGATTTATTTTAATGCAATTCAAAGGTATTTATAGTCCAAAGTCCAGATAACATATTGTAAAACATAAAACAGATTTTCCAATCTTAATTAAAATGAATGAAAGTGTTTATATCTTTTCTAACTTCTATCAAAGAGCATAGCAAACACTGTTTATATGCCCCCTAAACTTATAACAATCTATTGCCCAACAAGTTTATCATATTGAGTGATTACTGTTTATGGAATTTGAAATTTCTGGCATTTAGTTCAAGTGTTTAAAGCGCATTGATTTAACCTATGCCAAGTGTAGAAAAAAATGCGCAGCATCAATTTCCACAATGGACCACATGCTAACCCTGGCTATACCCCCGCCCCACCCCCCTTCCCTCCCCATTCCACATCCTTTTTTGGTCAGTTAACAGTGCAACGCAGCGGCAATTTATTGACTGTATTGAGACGGGCTACGTGCCGCACATAAACCGCACTTATCTGGCTGACTGACTAACTGACTGAATGCCTCACAGCCACACACACACACACACACTACTGGCGGCTGCCTTCCGGTTGCTTGCTTGGCTGGATGGGATGTGCCTGCGTCCTGGCCTGACCGGAGCGCACTACACATCCTGCCATTGAAAGGCAGTAGGAGCAGCAGCCCAAGTCGAAGAAAAATTGCATGCGGTTGCGAGAGCAGCAGCTAAATTAATGTGTCTGTCCGTGTGCGGTGCACAGCGAAGTGTGCCCGAACCCCTTCAAACTACGCCACTGGCCGCGCTTAATGCTGCAGCTGCCATAGCCACACCAACACCCACCCTCCCCCTGATTACCACTCCTCCACTTTTGGTTCAACTCTTAAGCAAATACTCGCAAACGTGCCCGTGGCATGCATATCAAAATGATGTATGCGTGTTAGATATGCTATAAATTTTATTCCTGCTTCGACTTCTGCTTATCTTCTCCTCTACTCTTTACACCAGCCCCACTCACACACACATACACACACTCAGAGCCAGCTGCAATCCGTTATTAAGCGCTTGACTGATTGACCGTCGTTGGCATTTGATTCTGATTAGAAAAGAGCAGCCACAAATTCCAAGTTGATAGAAATGCGAGTCGGATATCTAAGCTGACGCTAGTCTAACTAAAAAATAACAAATCATAATATATATTTATAATAATACTAGCGGGCATAACACGGCGCTCGCAGTGGTACGTATAAAATAAATTCTCTCAAAGATCTTTGAAAATTAGTTTGAAAGCGTTTGGATGGTAAAACACTTATTGATTAAGTTCTTATGTAGAGCTTTCAAACTAAGTTTGAAGCAAAACAGAGAAAACCTAAAAACAGGAATAATATTGCCTGATGAACTGATACCCGATACTATGAACTAAGAGCCAAACCTTGTGAAAATCGGATAAGATTTGACCGAGTTATGGGAGTGGAAATTTCGACTTATGTCTATATAGGAAATAGCGTATTACCCGGCATTACCCGTGCCACGTTAAAAGTAAATTCTCTCTCTCTATCTTCTATCGTATATGCAAAAGATACTAATCAAGGTTTTAGAAATTGATCTTGTTTCTAAGTGTGCTACACTTCAATTTTAAGATATTTTTTTGTAAACTTTTAAAATTTCCCAATTCTAGGCTAGTAGCTGAGTCAAAATCTACACCGATTCGACTTTGTTGCAATTTAGCCATCAGCAATATATTAAAGGTTTGAATATTCACTGAAATAATGTTTTTTGAAAATGTCTATTATTTTATTTGTAATAAATAAGAAAAGCCCCAATCGTATAAAGCTGAAGTTTCTGCTAGGGAACTCGAGAAATATGGAGTATATATTTTTTAACATTTTCGGTTTAGATTTTGGCATTTTCTATCAAATATTCATTTTCCATAAATCAAATTTTTAGTGTAAAAATGATAAAGGAAACATTACTTTGGGAGACTCTGCACACTGTAGAGCAGCTGGAGGTGGCCTTCGAGGAGACACTCCAAACTATAGACGATTTGAACAATCGATATAGGCTTATTGCCACACGAAAGAAAACAGCTGAGAAACGTCAGCGGCTCTATGAGTCTGAAATACAGGCGGCCATCACAGAGCCCACATATACCAAGATCCTAACTTGTCCGATGAGGCGGAAGAAGCGCTCAAAGAAACGAACCGTATACAGAAGGCAGACGGCTACTCAAAAGTCCAATAAGCAGGCGGAACAGCCAATTTTGTCCCTGCAAGCCAATTGCACATATGAGTTGAACTTGAATGGTTCGAGCACTGGGATTCATTCCGTTGAGGCGCGTATTCATCAGGAGCAAACGGAATCGGCAACGGACGCGAGACCGGCTAGCAATGGGAGTGGCATGTCGGAAGCTTCAGATCAAACGGATCCTAAGCTCTGTTCCTGCAGCACCCATTGCTGTCCCTATTGCCATTGCAAAACCTATTATTTTTAATATGTATCTTAAATGTATATTAGCGATATTCCCTTAAATAAATGACTATATAGCTTAACTGATGCCCTTTGAAAACCTAGCCCCGCTTAAATATGATTACAATTTCATACAACATTTCAAAATTAGTAAAAATAATACTCCGAATAGAAAAATACAAACACTACTTTCAAGAGTTCAACATATCATCAGGAAAGAAGAAATCTGTGACATCTTATAAGAGTTCTTAAAGGTAAATTTGAATTATAAATAAATTATTGGTTTTCTATTTTTTCTATTATATATAATATTATATTATATTATCGTAATATCGTAACGTATATTTATTTAATTTTTTTATTGTCCTAGCTCTACAATAATGTCTAATAACTTAGCAATAGCATCGATTACAAATCCAACAATCTTCACGACCCTCGAACCACCACACACACACACCCCCCCCCCCCCTCCCCTCCCCGCTGAGTTGAATACAATGGGAAAATCGAAACCGTTTCGTTATTTACGAGACGCATTTTGTATGGCAACTTAAACGCTAATGGCATAAACATCCGAAACGTGAGCAAAATGTTTAAAATGCCGCCACAAACGAATTGGACAGGATAGCACAGGACAAACAAAGCCAATGCCGGCAGTTGGGTTAAGGTGCAAGGATCAGCGGCAACAGCAGCAGCAGCAGGAGCAGCCGCCGTGGTTGTAATGTAGCCCAAAACGCGTTTGCCACAGCCGCACAGCAAATCAAATCTCAAATCATGCACGTTCCAAGTCCGAACCAGAAACGAAACCAACAGAAAGAATAGAAGAAATTGCTTTGTTTTCAGGTTTACCAAACGTGAAATACCCTGTAACAGAAAGTTATCTAATATAAACTTTTTGGTTTTCCATCTTCATGGTGGATTCGATCCCTAAACTTCGTGCTCAGTTTTACTTAAATTTATTTTAATATTATTTTAAGTCAAGACATCTTAAGATAAAGTAAGTAAAGGTTCTATTGTAGCTATGTGTACGATATAGTAAGCCCATTGAGCTGTTTTTAACTTGTGTTCAAATCTTAACTTATCTAATAAAGATAAGCTTTATAGATAAGGGCCATGTCTGCATATCAAGAAACATCCAACACACTCTTTGTTAGGGTATATGAAAACAGTGCGCACAGAAATTGTAAAGCGCTTGGCCAGGCAACAGGGTGACTCACACTCACAGGGGGGGAACTCTGGAACTGCAACTGACTTTGCCACTGACTGACGGCAAATTGTTTGAAAATTCAATTCACACATTTGCCAGTTGTCGATGATGATGCCGAGATTCGAGATTTCGGCAACGTTAGCTGTGCCCCAGCTCATCATGCAACACCCCCCCCCCCCCCAACCCCCCCCCCCCCCCCCCCCACCACCACCACCACCTCACTGTGCACACAAGCCTACAAACACGGAGAGATCTCTCGTTTTTAAAATAAGTGGAAAATCGCTACGAATTGTAACAATGTTGGCCAGGCTCAAACGGAGACTGAGTGTGCCAGAGATTCTCAGGGACACAGGACCACGGGGCACGTGCATTTCGACAACTTTTTAGCTGTCAATGCTTTGGCTCCCAAGTATCGGTTGCAGGCAACGCGACGCTTGTGGCATGTGTTCTGAAATCTGAGGCAGCTTCTGGGGCGTCTATTTTGTATGCAAAGAGCTGCTGTTCAAAATTTAATTTATTTAGACGTTTGTGTTGCTGTTGTTGTTGTCAAGTTTATTGTCTGCAAATGAAATGCGTCTGTGCCCCGGCCTTGGCTTTCCTTTTTAAACGAATTACCATTTGGCGGCTTTGATGTTGCTCGGTTTCTTCTGCATTTGCTGCCCACTTTTCCGAGGTTTTTCTTCTCATCTCCTGGCATTTTTTCATTCCTTTTTCTAAACTTTTTTCGGTTTGTTTCTGCTTTGATGCAAACTTTGCAGACCATAAAGTTTTGACTTCATGCAGTTTTAATGACTTAACGAGCGCTACGCTAGCCAAGTTCCTTTGACAACTCGCAACTCGGAACTGGCAACTGGCGACTGGCAACAACTGCCAACTGCTGGCAGCGGCAGCTAATTAGGCAAACGCGTTCCGATTACCACACAATTTGCACTTTTCCTTTCAGGCCAACGCAAAACTTAGCCCGTTGATTAAACAGGGAAAAACTTTGGTTTTCTTTTTTGTGAAACACAATTGGGCCTATTGCCTAATACCTAAATAGCCAAAAACAACTATTGAAAGACTGCAGCAACTGTCAGGATGTTTACAAGAGGCATCCATTAAACAACTTTGTTTTCTTAACCACATGTCAACACTGGGTGCAGGCACCTTGCTTTCTATGCCACTTTTCAACACTGTCTGCAGCCACTGCTAGTTGGCAACACTCTACTCAAATGCATATTCACTGGAAATCAATCTGATATAAAATATTTTTGAAGCTTACCGAATCAAAACATATTATTAAATATTTAAAATAAATAAATAAAAATAAATAAACATCATTTTACAATTAGAAATATCTCATAAAATACCTTTGTTTTCATTTTATTGTTCCTTTGGAAACGAATCTGTCCATAATATTTTTTATGTTTGTTATCCTAAAATTATTTATTTTTCAACTGATTATTCCTTTGTAACGAAATTAGATGAAACCCATCTTTTTTGTTATATCAGGAGCATAAAAAGTGCATTTGCTCAAGATAAAAAGAACGGAAAATGTCTTGATGGATGACTTCTGTTTGAAACCAGGCCGCTTTTAAGTTAAATGCTGATGTGAAGAAACTAGAATGAAAAGTCGTTAACGGTAATATACCTACAGTCCAACGACCAAAACACACAAATATTTACCTTATTTATGGATAATTGTCTTATAAGAATTTCATTATATTTGCGACTTGAATCCATATAAGAGATATGCAGCAAGAGTTTTTAAGCGATTCACTTGTGTTTCACATGTTTGTTTTTATTATACGTAGCTTTAATTTAGACAAATAAATTAAGAATTATACGATATAATAACTATGGTCAACATATGTATTATTGCAACTGGATGAATGGTGGGGTTGGATGTGTTTTTTTCTTTATCGTGTTTGGTTCAATGAGCATTATTAGATGATGCAAATTTTTGTAAAATATTTTATCAACACAAATGAAATGCGCATCGAAACGAAATATATCGAATAAATTGAACGATGACACATTCAATGCTCATTTGTTTGATGATAAAATAATAGCTTTTGATTGCGTAGTAGTTTTTAGTATGACTAACTAGAAGAAGACTGGATAGACTGAGCTGTTGCCGGGTTGTGAGTGAGTCGTTGTCGTGGTTAAGGCGGCATTTATTATTTCTCTCTATCTTCATAACATGTCTCTGAGCACTTCTTTTTGCGCGGCAGTCAATTTCTCCGGAAATTGTATATCGAAGGCCACCAATAGATCGCCCTTGCGCGTGGTATCCTTGGGAAAGGGTAATCCATAGCCCTGGATGCGTTTCACAGTGTTCGGCTTGATGATCTCCTGCATGGTGCTGATGCGCAGTTTATCGCCGGACATTGTAGGAACTTGAAAAACAACGCCGCAGAGCGCCTAAAATATAATATTAAGAGAAACGTATCAATAAATATATAAATAAAATGCTTCAACTATTGCTGGGCTTATCAATCAAGCACAATGTGAAAGAAATCCCCATAAGTAAACAACTCAATTTCCTGTAAAATGTTATTGTGCCCAAAAAAAAAAGGAATGAAAGAAAGAATAATAGGGAACGCTGGTCAAACAAACGCACATGGGCTTTAACTGTGGAATCTATCAATCTTTTTGGTAATCCTGTTTATGTTCTTGGCTGCGACTTGCCACTTGCCACTTGCCACAGCCAGCAGCAGCAACATTTCGTTTGGAATCGAACAGAAATGCTCCCTCGTCTGCTTATTGTGTTTGCTTTGTGTCTTGCATAAATCCTTTTTATGCTTTTTATGTGCCTAATTCGTGCTTAAACATGTTGTTGACATGTTTCTCCGCACCAAAAATCTACAGACTGTATTCCTTGTTTGTCCACTTTTGGCACGGGACGATTTCATTTGCCACAGCCGACATTCGATTTGTTTAATTGGCCAGCTAAAAGATAGCTATCAATCATGATTTGCTTGGATTGAGATATTAATGTGGCCAACTTAATTAGTGAACGAAACTTGCTCATAATTGAAGAGAAAAACTTTCTGGCTTCTTAGTCATGTGATTGGCAAAGTTAAAGAGAAGTTTTACTAATATTTTAACAAGTTTCCGTTCGGTGCAATTTGCGCAGCTCTTCAGTGAGAGCTTCAAGAAATAGACGAACGCTTGAAGCTAGCTTGAATATATCAAGTGACTTTAGTGAAATACTGAAAGCTAACCCAATAGTGTCTCGCTCTAAACAGCTCTAGTTCTCAAAAAGAAGGTTAAGGCTCGACCAAATCTCATTCTTTCAATTCCTCAGGATAACTTAAAGCTCATCCAAGCTTTAAGTTAATTGTGATGCATCAAAGCACGTAAGTCTCTATTACTTTCGCTCTAAATAAGTTATAAGTAACTACAATGAAGTTACAACTCATAAAGCTCTACAACTTTTAGTCTAAGCAAGCTAAAATTAACTTAAAGCTTGGTAAGCTTTACGCTAAACATTATGTATTAAAGCACAAAAGGTTAATAGCTTACACTCCCGCCTTTTTTTCTAAAGTAGCTATAATTTTCATAAGCTTTAAAGATTATTTAAGCTTTAAGATAGCTTAATTATATAATGGACTTCAAGTAAGCTAACTTTCACAAGTTTAATATTTCCTAGGCTTTATGTGCTGTAATAAACTTGGGGATGAATTTATAATGGAAAAAAATTTTCAAATTATAAAATCGATTGGCAAACGCTTAAGCTCTTTAACATAATAATAAGCTCTTTTTAAAGCTTTTTACTAAAATTACAAATATTCAACGTTTTTATGCGAAATTTAATACCATAAATCAGTTACGCCTTTCTAAAATAACACCCAGTTGTCTGACACTTGTCATATGTACTATACACACATTGTGATTTGATACCCAGTTACCCGCATCGGACAGTTGTCCAGAACATAAAGCCCTGTGAATGGTGCGAACCGCTGCCTCGCCCAATAAAGAACATAAATAAATTGCGACAAAAGCAAAGTGCACACCTTATGAATATTTAAATATATGTATGCATGTATGTATGTTTATATGTATATATGTAGAGTATTCGCCGAGTGGTGAATTTAAAGCGATGACAACATAAACTGATGACGACGGCAACAACAACAACAACAACAATAGGAGCAGCACAAAATGCCGATGATGACGACGACGTCGCCGTTAGCATTGATATTTTTTAATGGAAATGTTAAAAATGTTGTCGCAAAGCAAAAACAAAACAAAACGCAGTAAATAAAAATCAACAACTACAAAAATCTGTAACATAAAAACGCTTAAATACTTTGCTACCTTTTACGGAAGCTGAGCCATAAAAACTTGGAGCAAAAAAAAAACAGAGCACACAGGGAATACAAATGCGAATTGCGATTCGGTTACAAGCAACAACTGGATCAGCTGGATGGGTAAAGGGAATGGGCATGGTGGATAAGGGCACAAATCTGTTGCCTTAAATGGCAACTGGTTCTTGCGCATAACAATAAATATAACAAAAACTTACAGAATTTTATTTGTGACTATCATATTTTAGCCATAAAAGTTACAAGACAAAATTCTCTAACAAAATCAAATTTGTTACTCTCAGAAATATGTAGAATATAACATTTCTCAGTTTTCTGTTTATATGATGGAATGTCCCTGCACATAAAATACATGTAAAATCCCTGCTCGGGCGCCAAACTAATTTCAAAAAATCTAAATTATTTTATAAACATTTTAAATATTGGTTAACTACATTAAGTTTCTTAGTGTTTAGCTTGTGTGAGCATTTTTAACTTAAAGACTAATCAAAACTTACAAACTGTCTTTCTTCTACTTTTAATAAAACCTAACTAAGATCTTAAAATTGTTTGGTTAGAGATTATGTTAATTGATTAATAAATTAAATTAGTGAACATTAATAATTAAAAATACTTAATTTTGCAAATAGCAAGATTAGTTTCAATAGCTAGAGAACAGTTGTTCGCACTTTTCAAAAATATCCCCAAATTTAACCATGATTTTCCATCGAGCGAAACTTCTTTGTTACCAGTTTCGATATTAGTTAGTCTAGTTAAGGGAAATAACACACATAAACTACCCCAGTTTTCCGCGACGCGAGACAATTACACTCGCTCAAAAAATAAACTGAAAAAGTGTTTGAAAAACAAATCAACGACATTCAATAGCATGTCATAAAGCATTTTGTTGTTTTACTTGTTTTTACTTTTCATTTTTATTTTACCATTTATTTTTGTTGTTTTTTCTTTTAGAATTGACAATGTGAAGGACGCTGACGACTGTCATCAAAATGCAAACGAAGCCGTTGAATGCTTTTTGTATTGAGCTACCAATTCTATGCAGTCGAAAAGTTCTCCAACCAAAAATGACAATGGCAATGGGCAGACAACATTTCAAACAACAACAACAACGAGAACAACATTTGTGACGTCTGGCCATCAGTTACACGAGCAAGCCATAGACATAGGACAAACACATAACCAACGTTCAATTGTTGTTTGGCATTCATCAATTTTTGGGGTAGATGATGCTGCATTCGCGGATTTCGGACGCAGACAACACTCAAAGCGACAACAATTTTGTTCTTGTTTTTTTTTTGTTTTGTTTTTTTTGCCATTGAGCTGTTGACTTTGCATTCCATCTAAAATTTACGAGTATATGCACATAGTATGTCCATAAAGCACTTCTCCTATTTCTATTATTTGTATGTGCTGTAGGTCAGTGCCATCAGTGCAACAATATTTTAATGATCGCATTTTAGTTTAGTGCTTCAGTCAAATATTAAATGTCATCAAAAATTATTCACCGCGTGCTACAAATTCAGATTCTGTAACGTAAACGATGATGTAATTTATGGCCGATATTAAATTTAATGCACAATTCAATATTGTTGTGGCCAATTATGTGTAGTACTTATTTGGCTCTTTAATTGCTTTACGGCCCGCTTTGTATGCCAACAAAAAATCCAAATTCAGACAACCATTTGTTATTTTAATTACAATTTCATTCTCCTTTTTCCGTTTAATAAACGACAAGAAATGTACATGAAGTATGTTCAAGCTATTAATCTGATTAAAAAAGAAAATGCAACTTGTTGCAGCGTACCGAATGTTAAATTCCCTTCTCATAAACCTTTCTATGCGATTCTCATTGCTGTATTTTCAAAATAATATATTAAAGTGTTACAAACAGGAAATTCGAAATTGAGAAGCGGTAAATAAATTGAAATGTAATTTAGAGTTTTGTCAACTAGCTCCAACTTTTGTAAGAGACTGAAAAACTGTTTTTACGACTATAAGCAAATTTGTAGCTTTAGCTTATCCAGCTGTTAAATGTTATAGTATTAAGAATACTGTCACAATTATATGGACATCTTACGACCCTTAACTTGATCTAATGGCCAGCTGTCAACCGTTTAGGTCTGGCCAAATATTGCAAAATATATGATATGATACGATCTTGGGCTGGGTTCTCACAGTATGGCGCCCAATTAAAGCCGGGCAGCGCCTAAATGAAATTATAATGAAATCAGCGTTATGGTTATGGCAAATTTACCATATACGCGCCTGAAGCTGCCGACCAGAGTCTGGCTCTGGCCAAGAGCTGAGAACTGGCTGGCAGGCGAATTTGGTCAACATGGTCAAGTTTCAATTAGGCGGGCACAGCAGTTGGTCGGGCCAACACGTACGCACACTCTGTGGCAACTTGGTAGGCAGTTCATGACGCTGAGGTGTTAAATTTTTCACAGCCAACTGCGTTAAAACTTGGGGCGCAAACTGCGCGCTAAGATTCGCATATGGCGAATAAACCAAAAAAAAAACAAAAAATCATACTTAATGATTACCACAAAAAATAGATAAATAAATAACATGCTGGCCAGTCCGTAGTCATGTTAAAATTGTTAATTGCATTAACTAGATTAAATAGTTGCTATCTAAGTTTCGACATTTTTAACATTTTATTGCTTGTTAGTGCGACAAATTTAGTAAATATTTTTGGGGTCTCAGTTTGCCCATTTTGGCAGCGTTTTCATTTTCATTTTTCATCGACAAACATTATGTATATAAAGATATATGTATATAAATTATGATTACCATTTTGGTAGAGTCTCAGTTTAGCTAAAAGTGTCATGTTGTTGTTTCTATTTAGAAATATTTGACACGGTTTTTTGTGTGCGGCTCGCGATAATTATGATTGCACATTGCGGAATTTGGTAATATCTCCAAATGACTATTCAATTATATAAGTTCTAGAATATGACTATCATCTGTGTTTCTTCAAGCTCATATTTTTTCATTGGAAAGCAAACGCATGACAGTTGCTTTCTATTTGAGTTCTAGGCAAACAAATATGTCAACCTGCCAAAAAGGTAGCTATAATTCGCCCGAGCACAAACTGAAGGTGGGTCTGTTAAGCTTGGCATTTGATTAAATTGCCTTGAAGAAGTTTAGAAGCTTAGAAGGGATTTTATTTGCAACTGATTGTTCCGATAGAAGGCATATGATATGGATATAGATACATATATATTTGGAGACTACCAAGACTTATTCTTAATTGCTGAGCTTGTTCAAAAGCGTTTTCCATAAATAAACCCAATTATCGACAGATTCTTGCTTTAGATCTATATGGTATAGCATTTCGTTGTAGATAAGAAAACAAAATACTTAACTTTCGAACGTTTTTTCATATGCCAACTATATGATATATGGGCGCAATCCTAAGGACTCAGATTTATATACTGACTGCAACAAAAAAGACCTATAACCATAACTTCTAAGCTGAAAGAGTAGTTTATATGGACACCCATAGCTTAGCTGCTGATAATGATCAAGAGTATATAGTACTTTATAGAGTTATCTTTCTTATTAGACATTTATACCTGCTACGAGCTTATAATGGATTGATAAGCATCTTTATAGACACATTCCCGCTAAGCGCTCTTTATAGTATGTCAATAATTGAACCTCTGCATATTTGGGTACTCACCTGCTTGAGCGTCAGCCTCGCCGTGTACCGCAAATCGCTGCCCTCGCGCTTGAACATGGCATGTGGCTTGTCCCGAATGATGAACACAATATCCGCTGGTATTTTGCCGGGCGCCTGATCGCCCTCCTTCTGGAACGTGACTTTGGTGCCCGATTTCCAGCCGGGTTTAATAGATATTTGCAGGACTTTGTCCTCCTTCTTGGAGCTGCCATCGGGCTGGACAACACGACGTGAGATTTTCATTTTCTTAACACAGCCATGATAGATTTCCTCCAGCGTGACATAGAGATCATGCTCGACGGGTGGATCCTGTTTCTGTTCCTTTTTGAAGGGGGTGTGCACATTGAAGGAGTGTGATCTAAAAGAGGGCCTACGAAAGCTTAGCAAATATGAAACAAATTTCAAAGCAGACTAAAACTACCTGAAGGCGCTGCCTAGGCCATGCCTAGAGCCCAAGCCGCCAAATGGCGATGAGAAGAAATCGGGTTCCGTATCCAAATCGAAAACATTCTTATCAAACAGATTGTCGCCCATATCAAAGAACGAGGCAAACGGATTACTGTTGCCAAAGAACTGTGTAAATGTGGCCCGCGGATCACCATGGAACTGATATGTAAATGTATTTTTGCCACTGCCGCCGCCATTGCGAGCACCTAGAAATATAATAAATGATTGGAAATCAGGATATTTTATAAATTATGATAGTATATTCATTAACTTACCGCCACTCTTCAGTCCATCCTCGCCATATTTATCGTAAATGTCGCGCTTGCTCTTATCCGAGAGCACTTCGTATGCCTCGGCGACCTCTTTAAATTTCTCCTCAGCATTTGCGGCTTTATTCTTATCGGGATGATAACGTAACGCCAGTTTTCTGTAGGCCTTTTTGATCTCATCATCGGTGGCAGTTTTTGTTAGGCCTAAAGTCTTATAGTAATCTTTGCCCATTGTGTATGTGTGTGTGTGGGAGGTTTTGAGTTGCTTTATATAGTTATATGAAGTTCCCAAAAAGGCGACGTCTTTAATTCTATGCGCTCTGCTCTAAGGTCTGTAATGCAAAATGTTTCAAATTAATTGCAATTCCATTTTTAATTCATTAGAACTTACAAGTTTATATATCATTTGTCTGAAGTCCATATATATATGTGTGTATATATATGTTTCTAGTTCCGGGCGTTACTTAGTAGCTATGATACTGCTCCAAAATTCCTGCTTTCTATAATGGCACATACATTTTGTTGTCTGTTTGTTGTTTTCTTTTCTGTGGTATCTTCTGAAAGTTAATAATAACAAATTAAAAAAAACATATAAACTAATTTTAAAGCTGCAGTCAAAATTTGAACCGGCGACCTTTCGCTTGTTGGTCCGACGCGACAGACATTTAATGCACACACACTTTTTTTGCTGCGTTATTGCTGTTGTTGTTGCCTTACAATATTTGACCAATCTTTACCCTCATAAGAAGGATTCTGTCCAAATTGCAGCAAGTTCTTTGGGCCAAGTAGTCGGGTCAAACTCAAATATTTGGATATGTATATTGATACATATGTTGGGTTAGTTTTGTTGTGAAACTTATAAAAATCGCCCATAAGTATTATGATGATAGTCGCCTCCAATAGCACGTCACAAGCCTTGGCCATGTTCAATGCTAAACCGCCCACACGTTTTGTTAATTTTAGCACTCGAGAGCGTACAGAAAAGGCAACACACACGCACACACGCACACACACACACATTCAGAGCTCAAAGATTGGGGATTTTGTTGAGCAAGTCCGACGACGAGTACAGAGAGATATCTAAATTTATGAGCACATTTAAATTAAATATTTGCGTATGCAAAACTACAAATAGAATTAATATTATTTATTTTCCGCTAAAACATTTAACAAACAAACAGCACAGCACGGCAAGACACAAGCGCCGGGAAACTCTTTTAATATACACAAGACTAAGTACATATCCATACAGATACAAATATATACATATATATATACACTCTATATAAGCACATACTCATATGTTTATGTACAGACAGTATGAAATTCTGTGCGCTAGCCAATTTGCATTGACCTTAGCCAAAGCGCTAAAATTTCAATTGAGTTCAAACAAGCACAAGAATTAGAATTGACAATGACATTTATGAATGTCTTCATTAAATACTGAGGAACAGCAGATCACTGTGAATAGAAAACACTTAAAAGCAATGTGTAGCATATATATATTTATCTATATGTATATATATTGTATATCATTTGAACTGTGTTCCTGGTTTGCGCTTAAAGCAACACAATATGCTTCATCTATTAATTTCTTCTAGTTGCGGTTAGGCGCAGTCATTCAAAATATATAATCAACTATAAATAAGACATTTCATAGTGAAAAGTTAATCGAGCTCGAAATTGAGAAGAATTTTACGTTAGCCACAACAAAAGAGCCGCATTTATCATATCAGAATTCAGCAATCGTTAATTAATATAAGGCAATTATTTAATAGAACAAAGAAATTGTTGATTGTATTTATAAAATAAATATTTCAAATTCAATTTCTAAGGTTCGCATTAACATACTGTTAACTTGCGTGGAAGGTTAACATAAAACTACTTAGCAAAAATATAACATTTTAACAGACCTGTAGGCAGCGCCACTTAACAGAGGCAATGCAGATTAACAGAGCCTTGACACTGTTAACTTTATACAAAAGCCTAGCTATGGTTATCCCGAAGGGTATTAAATTAAAAAAACTATTGGAATTGGAAAACTGTATTTCCTACAGATATTTGGAAAATTAAAGTTGATAGATTTGTTGAAAACATGTTAAAATTGTTAACATCAAGCGCATTTTATGCGCTAAGCAACATTCAAAATTTAAAAACTAAGCTCTTCTTATGTGTATCAGTTACATATCCAGAAAATTTATAATTTCAATTGCCCTCAATCAAGTTCAAGTTGAAATTAATGGCATTCCCAAGTCCGATTCATTAACATTCAACATGTCAACGCCTGACAATCCAGTCTCAATGCAATTGCCAGCCTTGAGTTTAACTGATTTCATCTTGGTATATCATTTTTTTTTTTTTTGTGTTTTCTTCTCAACTTGTTGCTTTGACAACACACACAACAATAATTTCAGCACAAATGTCTGCTGCCAATTTGCTGCCTTGAATCCAAATCTTAATCGAAATTCGATGTCTCATGGGGGGACGCGCTGTCAATAATGCGCGCAATTTGCTCGATTGATCAGCGATCCAGACATTGCTCGGCTGTCGACTGTCGTCTGTAATATATTCTCATACGATATGCATATAATTGCTATGCCCCGATATCTATCTATTTATCGATCATTGAATCGTGCCAAATGTGTGCCACATTGACTTGGGGCGTGGGCGTGGGGCGCTTGGGGCGTTCGGGTATCAGGCAAGGCCATCGCGTCGCGACCATAAATATAATTTTTCCACACATTTTGGCGCTGGCGAATTTCGGTTTTTTTTTTAATAAGAAATTTGCGTGCGTCCAAAAATAATTCTTGAAAATTATTACGCAAGGTGAATATATGTTTATTTTTTATCTGTTTCCATCCCGATTTCTATGTATATGCAAAAGTTTATGATTTTCCTTTTTGACAATTTAATTGAAAAATTTTTCGCGCACGATTCGTTTGGTGTTTGTTATTGAATTATTAACAACATTCGCATTGTTCGTGCAAAATAATGAGTGTTGTATGGATATAAATTCATGCTGATGCGAATATTATAAAAGTATCCACATCCAACCCATCCCTCACCTGCATTGACAATTACAACATGTTTCTGTGTGGGCGAGACTTCCGCATAAATTATTAACACACACACACACACACACACGGCAAATCGAATTCGTTGCTTATTAATTACAATATAACATTTGTTTAACAATTTATGGCAATTTCATATGCATATAGAGCTACAAAAATATATGCTGTATGTATGTTAAATAACATTATTGAAATGCTTTTAATGTCGTGCATACCCTGTAAGTTTACAGATTTATGTAAAGCAGCATGTTCAAAGTTGTACAAAGGTATGTAACGAAGTTTACAAGTCTCTAGTTTATTTTAATATACTGTAAGTCAGTGTAAACAGTGAAGTAAACTTTCAAAAGTCAACAGCCACAAAATCTAGTGTTGTAAAGCCATCGAAGATAAAGGTATTTTTGTGATGAAGTCAAGTTAGAAGGAAAAGAAAATACAGTAAATCAATAAATTGTTTTTACAAATAAATGACAAGAAAATGTCAGTAAAAATTTAAATAAATAAGATTATATATTAATAATTTCTGAATAAGTTGGGAGTCATTCCATGCTAAAAACTAATAGTTTAGTTACTGTAGACTCAGGTCTATAATCAGTATAGGGTATTTATTGGTTCAGCTTAAGGCTTTCTTGCTGGTTTTAGTGCAATATTTTTGCCATTTTTGCATATGCAATTTCAATTTCTAGTTATTCAGTATAGACAAACAAACACACACACACACGCACAACAATTACACTTTAGACATATCTGTGCGAGCTAAAATTAATAAATTGTCGTAGGTTATGAGGCCAGCGCAAAAATTATGGCGCCCCATGCGCTCTAATTGAATTGAACTTGATTTATAATGCCGCGCTTTACTTTTATCCACTTTTTATGATCGCAAACGCCTCTTGGCTCATAAATTTGCAAACGAATACGCAACTCAAATCCACATGCGACGGCATTTTGGGCAAAATAAAATTTTAAAAAATACTTATATATATATAAATATTTACAAATATTATTGTTTGATTTATGGACAAGTTTAAAGTTATAATTTATGGCTGGAAACATATAGGTAAAATATGTTAACAACAATATTTTCAAGCATAGTTTCAATATGACACTATATGAAAATAAAAAATTATAAAAAAAAACCTTCTGCAATGGATTTAAAAATGTATATATTTAATCAATATATAAGTTGGGAGTGCGGAAGCAGCTTCATGAGCCTGAAAAAACATGCATTAGTACCAAATACTCAAGCAGTATACTTATTGAAAAGCTTACTAACAGTGTTAATAAATATCAATGAAAACTAACAGTGTTGAATAAGTAAGTTTTAAGTAACTTTTCCAATTTGATTGCACCTCTGCTTACATTTTCTTAGGGAATGACATTTACTAAACACTAAAACAGTGTAGGACAGAAACATCTCTCAGATATATTGAAATGAGTGAGAAAATGTTAGCACGGCAAAACCTTAAGGAACATTTTCACAGATATTACATGTAACTCTCAGAACATGTGATATGTTCCTTTATAAGAAACTCTCTGCTTTTGAAATTTGTCACTCAAATTGATAACAAATTGCTGGAATGGTGATTGACCGAAGAATGCCAATAATTGTTATGGAAGCAGGAAATATGTCATGGTATTTTATTAAACAAAATGCACTCCACGTACAGTTCAGATGCACACCTGGCGCTTCCTCGACTGCAAAGTCAAGAATTTCGTTGAATTATCCAACACTTTTTTAGCGCACAACACCACAGTTTCAGCTTTCAAGGTTAGTGAACTGATTATTTGTTTCTTTTTTTTCGCTCTGTCTTGACCAACTCGATTCGCATTGAGTGTTGGGCACAAAGCGCCTTCATTCACTCTCGTTCTCCGCTTCAAAGTCAACAACAGCTTCATTCATTGACAACCACATTTTGTTGTTGTTATTGTTGCCATTTTGCTATTTTTTGATGTATTTAAAATTAGGCAAAAAAGTCAAACAGCGTAAAGTTTATTCACCCACGTTGCGCAAAATAAAAAAACAACAACAACATATTTTTTGTAAACCAAAAAAAAAGGCCAACATCAATAAAAGCCAAGCATAACATTTAGGCAAACAAACTCGAATGGCCAAAAAAATAATATTTTTATAAATGATTTAAAAAACCAACATTTGATTCCAGAATGTTGCATTGTAGGTGTTTCTAAGCCGAAAATCCGTTACGAAAATAGACGAAATGACTAAGCGTAAATGAGAGCTAAAAAACTGTCCACAGTGGAGACTCCCACATCGCAATACAAAATATTTTTGGAGAAAACATGTGCGAGCCGTTTCATTCAAATGAATCACATTTTGGAATGGCACTCGGGTCCAGGGGGCGGTCAACGACGTTGCTTTCGGTTCAAGATTGTTGCACAAAAAGACAACAAAATCTCGAAAACTTATGCAATTTTTTTTTACTTTTTGGTCACAATTTGAGAAATACGCTGGACTACTGAATATACATAGAAATTCTTTACAATATATTCAATTTCCGTTTGTTTTGGCATTGTATTTAAAACGTACGGAAATAATAAACCGTGTATTTATGCCATTTGCATAGAATAACTATTAAAAAAGCAAAATACAACAAACATATTGTAGATTTTTAGAATTTCAAAAATTTGCATACGACTCTGAAAACTAGTTTTAGTTATGTTTTTTTTTTTGCTAATGGAATAATTTCGGTGTGTGTGTGTATGCAAATTGTATTTGTTATAAATATTGATGCACGATGAAAATTTAATTCAAATGTAATTTTGCAACACTTTTTATTAACACTTGTTTAACAAGGGAACATGTATTAATTACGTTTTATTTTTAACACTCGTTAAACGCACCGTGACAACACTAAAAAATTGTTATCAATCAATTACAATAACAACACTGGAAACTGAAAAACAACAAAAAATAAAGCTCTAAAGTATATTTCCTCTATGTGTTGCTTCTTCCAACCGCATTGCGATTAGTTTGCGCTTAATTGCCAGCCACAACAGTTCTTCGTGTTTATCTGCTCTTTGCCTATTTATGACGAGCACCGTTTTGCGGCTCATTTGAATCAAGTGTGGCAAATTTGAAGACAACGACAACAACAACGGCAACAACAACAACAGCACCGGCCACCGCCTACGTCTGCGCCGCCCACTCAGCAGCTGTTCAAAGAGTTGTGTGCGCTCTCTTTTTTTTAAACGAGAGTGTTGGAGAGTGAGTGAAAGAGAGCGCGAACGAGGCTGTTTTGTGTGTCATAATTTAAAAATACAAATAAAAGCTGCAGAAACGATAGACTGCTAACGGTAAAGATTGACAGTTTGCATATGTGTCTGTCTGCGTGCAAGTGTGTGTGTATGTGAGTAAGTGATTACGATTATGATTAGCGCTGCTGCGGCGTTTGACTCTCTTCTTGGTAATTTGCCATTTGTTTTTATACTCTTCCACACTTATACATACACTCACAAGCACGTACAGCAAGGCGAACTCTTGTTTTTTTTTTTTTACTTTTTCATTTTTGGAGGCCAACAATCTTTATTTTATTTGATTTCTTTTGTTCAATCATAATCGCTGCCTTTTTTATAATCCCTTTTGTTGTAACAAACAGTGTGGCCAATGGGACTTTCGGCTTTCTGGGCATAGCGTTAAAGAGGAGTTGAAACGTAAACAACAAAAAGTTTACCAGACAGTTTCCATTTGGCTGAGCTTTTTTTGACAGCTGGAGGCTGCGACTTTGTATAAGAAACATTCCAATTCGATACGTTCACCTGCAGCTCCAGGCCCTTTTACACCCTGTATTGCGGCACAACAAATTACGTATCATACACAAATCTGTTCGCACACACATAAAATGTATGTATTTACCAAGTGGCCGCTGTGTATATTCCAAAGAATCGCCAAGAATATTCGAAAATAATCAAGCGAGCAAACAGAAACAGAAGCAAAAAGTTGGTGAGAAAAAAAATACACAAAAATAACTAAAAATGCTAAAAATAAAACTTATTTAAAGAAATGAAACCATGAAAAATCAAAAACACAGGCTAAACCAAAGGCAAAACGATGGCTAGTAAAATACAAATAATAAAGAGAAACTGAAATTTTCCGAACCAACCGTGAAAATGTTCCTACGAAAAGGAAAATTCTTCTAAGGGGGCCTTGGACTTTGCCTAATTTGCACATGATTTTCTGCCTCTGTAAATGGGTGCACAAATATGAAAGCATATAGAGTCCAATTGGGCGGTTAACGCGAATGTCCGTCACATTAAGTTCTGCCGCGAATCCAATAAGAAGTTGTGCAGGCTGTGTGACGCTTAAAGCTCTCGACGAAACGAAATGCAAAGAACATCAAATGCGACAAAAACTCGCAAAATTTCAAGCCATAAAAAGCACTTTACAATGCACAGTTCTGTGTGAATGTTTGAATAAATACATATACATATACAAATATGTATGTATATGTGTGTATGCACATATATATTTTTGTTATTTTGCTTTGACCACATTTGGCAACAGGCAGAACGTAGCACGTTAAGTCCCAGCACACACACTCGCACACACACACACGCACGCACACCAAGAACTCCAGCAGCAGCAACAACAAAAACAGCAACTCACGCTCACTCACGCACGCACTTGCAATTGTGTTGTGATTGATTGTGGCTATAAATTAACAACAATAATATCTTACAATTGGTATTGGATTCAAATTTGCAATCTGTTTTTATTTATTATTAACACGTTTGTTTCATAAAAGCTGGCGAGGCGGGGAGGTGTATTAACTGCCAATGGCCGCTAAAATGCGTAGACTGAGCGCCTGCAAAAACCGTTACAGCGCAACGACAACAACCGCGCGATCACCGACGATGACGACGCTTTGAGACACACTAAACAGCCAGACTGGCCGCGACTGCTGAAATGCCTGCTGATCTCCGTCTCTGACGCATATGCGAGCGCTCGTGAGAGTCAGAGAGCAAGAGAGCAAAAGAGCAATACCCAAAAAGCGCACGTTTCTTTTTATAGTGGGAGGGAGGGGGGTAAACATTTGAACAGCAGCACAAACAAGTACATACAATGTATTTGCATACACACACACACACACTCATACACACATATTTGTCTGTATGTCTGTGGACACATTCAAGTACCATACGGCATGAAAGAAAAGCGAGAATAGAGTACACATTGAATATAAATTGATCCTCTTTCATGCGGCGTTCGATGTCTCGCATGCGTCATGTGTGGTAAGCTTTTTCCCATAGGTAAGCCAAGAGCTTTTGACGCCAGACACGAATGGCCATAAGCTTTTACGTGTCGTAACAAAAAAGGGAAACTGGCCTTTAAATACACTAACAAAATAATAAGAGTTTCTTGAAAATAGATAAATAGATTGAATTTATACTATTTGTTGCATACACAATAAGTTAATTTGTCATCAACTGCTCGCCGCTTGCTCCTCTGCTGCATCGGGCGGCAGTTCGATTTTCACCGCTGCCAAAGCCTCACGTATCCAGCCGGGTATTGGATCGCGTCCAAAGTGACACGCCATAAAATCACGAACAAACTGTGGGAACTCGTCGCGTTGAATAGCCTCCCGCATGGAGCGCATCAGGCGCAGCTGATAGGCCACATTGTGGACGCTGAGCAGTGAGCAGGAGACGGTCTCGCTTGTGGCAATGTGATGCAGGTAGGAGCGTGTGTAGCGCTTGCAGGTGCTGCACCCGCACGCCTCGTCAATGGGCTGCATGTCGTGCTTGTACTTCTGCTGCTTCAGGTTTATCTGGCCACTGTCCACCAGAGCGCAGCCGAAGCGGGCTGTGCGCGTGGGAAAGACACAGTCGAACATGTCGATGCCCAGGGCCACACATACGACCAGGTCGGCGGCAAAGCCCACGCCCATTAGATAACGCGGCTTGTCGCGCGGCAGTCGATCCGTGCACACGTGCACCATGCGCCAAAAGTCATGCTTGCTCTCACCCCCGCTCAGGCCGCCAACGGCAAATCCGCGCACCTGACGCTCCATTAGTGCGCTCACGCAACGCTCGCGCAACGGTACATCCAGGCCGCCCTGGACAATCGGAAAGAGGGATTGATCATCGTCGCGGACATGCGCCTCAATGCAGCGATCCACCCAGCGAATGGTGCGCTCCATGGCCTCCTCGACGCGCGGACCCGTCGTTGTCGTCTTCACCACATCGTCTAGCTGCATCATTATGTCCGCCCCGATGGCGTTCTGTATCTGCATGGAGTGCTCCGGCGTCAGCATGCACTCGCTGTTGTCGAACGGCGAGCGAAAGTTGACGCCGCGCTCATCAATCTCGGCCAGCTGCAGCAGCGAGACCATCTGAAAGCCACCCGAGTCTGTCAGTATGGCTCGTGGCCAGCCCATGAAGTTGTGCAGCCCGCCGGCGAGCTTCAGGGTCTCAATGCCGGGTCGCAGGCCCAGATGATAGGTGTTGCCCAACAGAATTTGGCAGTCCAGCTCGATCAACTGGTCCGGCAGCACGCCCTTCAAAGTGCCCTGTGTGCCCACGGGCATAAATACAGGTGTACGCACTTCACTATGCCTAAAAAAAAAGTATTATTTGGTAAATATAGAAAGAAGACTCCTTTTGAAAATATACCTCAGCGTCATAAAGCCGGCGCGCGCCTTGGACACGGAGCACTCGGCCACAACCTTGTAGGTCAACGGCGGTATCTTGCTAGAACTCATTTGGCACACGCTTGTTTTATATATAATAATAATATAGTTAAAACACGTGCAACACAAAACGTAAACAACACGTTAACGCAGAAAAGTGTGACCGCATTTTGCAAACACCAAAATAAGCACGCCAAAAATACCAACAGCTTAGCGGTTTTGTCAGTTAAATTTATCGCTTGTTATCGATCACTTTTCAATTTTGAACACAAAACTCACTTAACTTTCATATATTAAATTATATATATTTATTATATACAATGATTACTAAAGTAAACGTATTTCAGCTAAGTTATGCGATTGGTATGACATGTAACGTAATGAAAATTGAGGTAAACAATTTGTATGCACAATTCAAATGATATCATCGAATCAAACCCAATAAATAACCAATTTAAGCATTCTCATAGCGTGATTTCATCATTTTCTTAATGTATGTTTTGTAATCGTCACCAGGCGCCAGAGTGCTGCTCTTGTTGCCCAGTCCCACATTGTTCGAGCGCGCCTCGGCCTGTAAAATGGAAGATTAATGTAATTGATAAACGCAATTTTTTTTTAATTGATATACCTCAATGATCTGCGTGCGTCCCTGGTTTTTGCGCCCCAGACCCTGACCCTCCGACCAGCCCATCTTCTGCAGCAGACGATTCCCCACATTATTTGAGCTGATGGGCATAGCGGGCGCAGCACCGCCATCCTTCTGTCGTGTCTGCATATTTTTGATCTCATGTTCGAAGCGCTCACGACTGCGATTTGGCGGCGGCGGATCGCCCTCACCATACTTGAGTCGTCGCTCCTTGGCACGGTCACGATACCTGTTGGTTGAGTTTGTTTATAAATGAAATATATATGTGATATTATTTTGAGACTTACGATAGTCCTGCGCCCGCTGCATCTTCGCTGCTGCCGCCGGCACCGCGTTCCATATTGAGCTTAGCCAAGTTCTCCTTATGTAAATTGGACATTTTTAAATGCTTTTGTAGTATATCATGTGATTGAAAGGCACGTTTGCACAGCAGACAGGTTAGTTTTTGGAAGTCTACGTAGTCCATTTCATCGACAGGTCCGCCGTTGCCGCCTCCGCCGCCAACACCCTGCGCGCCGCCATTGTCCTCATCGGAATCGGAACCGCCGCCATAGGCATTTACCAATTTATTAATTGGTGCAGCGGCTGGCGTAGGCACATAGTCGCCCAGCTTGCCGCGTTCTTTCTTTTCGAGTATAGAGAAGCCCACGTCTGCATAGGCGCCAGCCGCAGCGCGTGATGTGCTCGGCCCCTCGCCGGGATCACCGCGTCCAGGTAATATGGGCTGCGGTGTGGCCACCACAGTATAGTCTTTTTTCTGATTTAATTGTTTGGCCCACTTTTCCATATCCTTGACGATCTTCTTGGCCACCTTGACCTTATCATGCTTATTGTTATCCTTGTCTTTGCCCTTCTCCTTCTTAGCCGCCTCCTCATCCTTTTCAGCGTGCGATTCCTGGGCCAGTGACTCCGCCAGTGCGGCTTGCGTTGATGCCGGCGTGGCCAATATGTACGTGCTCCGCCGCTGATCCCAGTACAAATAGGCGCCCGTCTCATTGTTATAATAGTACTGCGAGTGCGCATCGTAATACAAGCCCGTGCTGGGATCGTAATAGTAGCCGGAGGTTTCATCATATTGATAGCGAGATACATCGGGTGTAGCTTTAGTGGAAGATTATTAAATTAGCCAAATAAACTAGGTGGATATACTTAAAAGAGATTTGCCCACTCACGATAGGTTTTGCCATCATTGCCCCTAGGCGCGACCACATTCTGTGCTGCAAACGTAGCCTTCACCGCAGCAGCTGCATGTGCTGCTGCTGCTGCCGCCGCTGTGGCTGTCGTCTCTATGCTGTTAATCTTCTTCTGCTTCCGTTGTATGGCCGATAGAGCCACAGCGGCGCCAGAGTTGGCCTCAGTCACTTGAGCGTCACCGCCGCTAAGCAGCTGTCCGCCGCCCTTCTTGATCTCAGCCAAATAATAATCAGTGTAATACTGCACATAATGGGCATGCTCGGCCGGCGTGGATGCATAAAGCGAGGCACTGTACTCGGCCAGGCGCGGCACATCGGCTAGCGTATATACACCGCCCGCATCCGAAGGTGGTACAGCGGCCAAAGCACCGCTATGAATGCTGCCTCCTTGTGTATCCTTTGGCAATATCTGGCGATTCTCAGTGTCCATACAGTAGCTGATGCAGACTGCAAAAAGAGATTCCAGAAATTAAGAGTATTATAGCAATGCTCTTCGTTTCAACCTACCGTCACGATCATCGATCCGGAGCGGTGGATCCAGTGTGGTTAGCGCATTGTGCACATCCATCGAGTCGACAAGCGTCTCAAAGTTCAGATAACAAATGCCGCGTGACGTTTGGGTCAGCGTATCGCGACTGATGAGCACCTTATTAATGGTTTTGGCCAATTTGGGCAGCACCTTCTGCAGGGCAGTTAGCACGCTCTCCTCGTTTGTCAGCGCGTCCAGGTTGCGCAACATGATCTCTGCATTGGATTGAAGGAAGTGGGTTGGGGAAAGCATTTCAATTAAAATATGTTTTCCAAAAACGCCGCAACGTATCAATTTTTGGCAATAAAATTGATATTTGTTATTTATGTATACTTTTTGTAAGAATTGGGCTAACTTCGTCGATGCCCTCGCCGCCGCCAGAGAAGATGCTTTCGCTTTCCGCGCGAGATGCCATGCACATGAAACAGGAGAAACGACGCTTGAAATTGTACACGCCACACTGTAAGAGCAACAGGAATTTAGTTTGATATGCTTCATTGACACTTGCTTAAAGCATGCAATTAATAAGTTGGCTTTAATGAGCTTTATAAAGTTTGTTCTATTAAAATGGATTTACTTAATTTAACAGTCTTCTTGAAACAGCTTTTATATGATATAAAGCTTGCCAAGGTACTTTTTATGCTTTTTTTGGTATAGTCTAGTTTTAAAAGCAGCTCTTACTCCTGCTAGACAGCATACTTTTAAGCGAAGTTGAGCTTATTTAAGCTTAAATGTGACTATAATTTTGAGTGCCTACCATCTGCTTTTAAGTTCTTTGGGATCATGTGCTTTCATAGGCTTTCAAGCAAGTGTCATTTAACTATGTATTACTGATCTTACCTTAACGCAATGCCAGTCGGTGATGCGCTTGTGGCTGTATTGCAGCGAAACGCGTTGATCGCCCAGCTTCAGAGTGCCCTGAATGAAAGAGGAAGAGAAAAGAGAGATTGGCATCGATTAGTGGACTGATCTTTGGGATAGCATAAGTTGCACAGAGTACACAGTCACCAGGTTGCTTCTGTGTCTTAAACGCGCAGTTGCCGTTGTTGTTTGCAGCCGTTGTTGCAGTTGCTGTTGTTGTTGTTGTTGTTGTCGTTTCTCCATATAGTAAACGCAATAAATTGAAATGTTTACATTAAGTTCAGTTGCCGCCAGGAACTCTCTTGTCATACATACAAAAAAATATATGTGAAATAAAAGACGGCAGAACAAACCAAAATGGCACGTTCTGAAAAAAGAATATGGGCTAGGAGAAATGGAACATATATGCCACTATATAATACGATACGAAGCGTTGCGATAACTTTGATCTTTTGCTGCTGTTGTTGCTCTGTCGATGGGCAAAATTGGGGAACTGAACTTAAGGCACATATTTCGCAATTATTGATGCCGAGTTTTGTTTTGTTTATTGTATTTTGTTTAATAATTTTTAATTTTTGGTTTGCTTAGTTGGGTTTCTTGTTGTGATACCTGGGTTATATCCATCCAACGTGTTGCTTCCTCAACGGTATTAAACTCGACAAATGCGAAACCGCGTGATGCACCTAAATTTTAGATAGAAGCAGATACAAAATGGTTTTTGTCAAAAAATGTAGTTTGTTTAATATTTTGGTAGCATTTTTGGGTATGTTTTGTTTTTTTTTTATTTTTTTTATTTGTTTTGTTGTCGGTTTTTTTATGGAAGGCCAAGTATATTCAATTTGGTTGCTGGTGCGAACTTTGCCGGACTACTGCCAAGTTAACACAAAAGTAATACTTACGCCCCGTTTGTAGCTATTTGTCTTACTGCATATGGTTAAGCTAAGTTATAGAAAAAGCTTCGATAATGTAACCCACCTGTAGGTCTTTTGCGTATAAGCCGTATAGAAGAAGGCTCCATATTCACTTGTATCAGTGCGCCCATTATCTGTAATAGCAAAAAGTTGAATTAATTGTTTTTGACACGAATTGCAATCGGTTTAAATCTTTCGAAATCCGAAAACTAAGATCGAAAAGGTAAATGGATATTATACAATTATGGAATGTTTCGAAAGACAAACGAATAGAAAATATTTTAATAGTTTAACAGTAGTTGGAATTAGTTCAATTCTTTCGAAAACTAAGAAACGTATTTGAAAAATATGCAAGTATGGAATGTTGCAAAAGGCAAACGGAATAGCAAACAGCGCTATAAACTACGTCCGTAATGCGTAAGCGGATTTGGCACAAAACTAAATCATTGTTTTTAAATATATAAGGCGCTTCTGTCCAGCAGAATGTGGCTATTTTCTTGCAACTTGTAAACAGTTGAAATTTAAAACGAATTTTGGCAATCTCAATGATACGAACTATCCAACCAGTTTAAAAGGTTGTGCTCGAGAAAGGAGTGGGCGTTTTTTAACTACTTATAACATTGGCATCGGATGCCCCAGTGGACAGCACTGATCTCTAGTAGCAACTGCTCTGATTGGGCTACTCACGTCCGCCTCGGTGATGTGCTTTTTCAAACCAAATATAATAATTTGATTGAGAGCCTCGTTGCTGGTCCGGATGTGATTGCGACGATATTGGCTGTCATCGCTCTCGTCGCTGTCATAGCTGTCCTCATCGGAGGGATATCGTCTGTCGCGATCCCGGCTGCTGCCGGCGGCTGCACTGCTGCCGTTGCCATTGTTGTGCGAGCGATAGTCGCGACTGGAAGATTATAAGCTTATAAGAATGTGTAAGAATATATGAGAACAGCGGAAGTTACCTGCGCTCCATGCCGCGCTCATAGTCAGAGTTGCGTTCACGTGGCTCTCGATCATAGTTTTTCCAGCGCTGGTCACGTTCGCGATCACGCTCCCGATCCCGATCCCGGTCCCTATCACGTTCACGTTCACGTTCACGCTCACTGTCATAGTTATCGTCGCGACGACTGTGATAATTATTGCTGCGCGAATTGTTATAGCCGCTGTAGCTGCTGCCTCGATCCTCATTGTAATCATCGTTAATTAGATCGCGATACAGATCCTTGTCATCGCTGCCAGCATTGCGATGATGCATAGAGCGTTCGCGACTGCGCGAACGAGAGTTCCGGCGCCTGTACCCAGCCTGGTCACGGTTACGCTCCCTGCAACGAGGCACATAACATAAATAAATTAGCCAATTGTTCCGGTCTATTTTTATACGCAGGTGACTGCAGAAGCGTGTCTGTGTTTGTGTGCTTACCGAGAACGCGAACGGGAGCGACTGTAGCGTCTGTATTGGCTGTTGCCGCTATTGTTGCCTCCGCCGCCAGCGCTGCCACCAGAAAAGCTGCGTCCATAGCGCGAATGCGAGTCCATGTTACGCCTACCTGGGGCCGAATTCGTTTTAAATCCAACAAAACGTGTGTTCTGCACAACTAGCTAGCAACAATTACCACGCAACTCACTCATTTAGCAAATCTCAAATAGAAACTTTTTCACTTGGTTTTGATTCTAAATTAACAATAGGCATACGCACAATAAAAAAAATTGTGGAAAAAATCTCAGCCTGCTTTTGCCATTCACACAAAATGCCAACATTTGTGTTATCGATTAGAACAGGAGCAAATACTAATTATTCGCAGCAAAGAAGAAGCAAAGCAGCTTACCGCCCCAATTTGAATTTAACATGACATAAAGCTAAGTTCAATATTTAAATAAATTTTGCATTGCAATTATTATGACATTAATTAAATAAAAAGTGCAAATAACTGTTTGATTCTATCGATAGAAGCGCATAATCTACCGTACCAAATTGAAATATTCTCGAACAGTGCTGCACAACGTTATTTGTTTAACGATAAATCGTTAGTAACTCTGCAATTGGACTTATCGGTATTGATACTGCAGGCGTGCTGGGGAAAAACCAACTTAATATAATTTGCATCAAAATAAAACGAGACATCCCCCGAAAGTAACAACAAGCATAGAAACGTTTAAATAAGCTCCGCAGTTCGTAATAAAGTGCCAATGATGAAGAAAGTGTTATTAACGAAATCGCAACACGTTCGTGTGATTACGCCAGATATAATGAAAAAAGCACCAAACGGTGCCACAACTCCGCCCATAATCAGTTCTTCGAGCGTGCGTGTTATGCACATACCAACCAATGTTATCACCAACACATATATGCAGCGCAAATCCTTTCAGTCCATTTACGAGGACATATTCAAGTTGCTTATGCGCCTGCCCGACAAGGCCCTGCAGCAGCGCGTAATTGACGCTATCAACGGTCGTAATGATAAGTCGGCTATCTTGAATCCTAATCAGTGTAAACAATGCTCTATAAATGAACAAAAACAAAAGGCGCTCAAAGTGAATGCGTCAACGCAAACCGATACAATAGAGACTAAACAGACTAAAGAATTAGAAATTGCCAAACATATACAACCAGTGAAATCCGTTAAAAAACAAGAATGCCCCGTTGAAACAAAATCAGCTGTCACAAGCAGCCCACACAATGAGATTCCCACGGAAACGGCTAAGAAAGTGCCACGAAAACGCGGACGCAAGCGAAATACATGTGTGCCGCAGGTGGTCAAGCGATCGACGGCCCAAATGGCGTTGCAGGAGCGCGAGGAGAAACAACTGACACCGTTGCCGCCGCAGAAAAAGAACAAAGTGGACAATTCCGTATGAAGCAAAGCATTTGAATAATCAGTTACGCTTGTGCCTTTCTAATGATTTTGTTATTTCAATTATTTTCACAGGAGCCCAGCCCTTCTGCCAGCCCCACGCCCCAGGGAAATGCCATGCAACGTCGAGATTCAATCATGTCCAATCTATCCAATCTTAGTGACATAAATGTGCTCGAGCTATGCAATCAAATGGACAATTACATCAACAATGACAATGAACGCACCATTTTATTGATGATGGAAAAAGAGTTCTTACGAGCTGAAGAAATGTCCGCGGAGGGTTTGCTGTACGTTAAGCTTCATATTTCACGAGCTCTAGCTTAAGCTAACTAATACTAAATGACGCATACGATAGGAATTGAAATGAAATGCACTTATATATATTTTATATTATCTAATACGCAACCTTTTTTCACCGATATGCAAGCAATTATTTAGCTTTAGCTTCCATTCAGACCAATTCGTTAAATCATAGCTATGACAAATTTTTAGTACAAAGTAATTAATGATTTATTTTTACTTTGTCAGGCCCATACACGATGCCATGTTAGCTGGAGATGTTCAGTGCGTGCAGCGACAGGTTTATGTGTGGACCAAGTTGAAGGGAAACAAGGATTTCAATGAAATACTCAGCGCCGATGGTGAGGATTGTCTGCAGCTGGCGCTAACCAACGACTGCGATCCAGAAATTGTTCGAGTTGTGCTCAATGCCGGCGTGTTGCCCAATCATATCTACGAGGACGCCAATACGGCTCTGCACATAGCCATTATTAATAATGTACAGTTGGAGTCGCTGCGGGAGCTGATGCAGCGGATAGACCTTAATCTCCTGCTGCAAATCAACGATGATGGCTACACAGCGCTCCACATTGCTGTGCGCTACAATCGCTACAGAATGGCTGAGATTATATGCGACACCATCGATCAGAGACAGTTGGGTGCAGCCATCTATAGGCGTGCATCCGAAGAAGTGAAGGAAACAAACGTGGAAGCCAACAATAAATGTGATGAGAAAACATTTGCCAAATACTATGAGCGCGCCTGCGACAGATTGGAGCACAACAAGGAGAAGCTGCTGAGACGCCAGCTGAAGCACGAGATACTGAATGCCACCGAAGCGCGTGCGGGCAATGCAAGTTTGTTCTATGCCGTTGAAGGCGAGCTTGAACATTTGTGTTACTTTCTCCTGGCTCATCTGGCCAATCCCGATGAGGAGAACCTCAGCGGGCATAGCCCTAAATCGTTTCATTATGAATATGCTCGTGTCTTGCGCATTAATTTAAAAGTTTCTCGTATCATGGATAAGGTTAATGGCATTTTAAATGGAAAAACTAGATGAAACCTATACTAATCAACGAATTATTTATTACAAATAGCACAAATTTGTTCATTTTACTGAAATGGGTTTTTTTGTTTTTTAGCCCCAACTTAAGTCCCAATTTGTTTGCTTAAGCTTCGCCAAGTCTAGGGGTTGCAATGAGGGCGGCAAATTGCGTTTTGTTTTCTGTGGGTTCCTTTGCTTCTTAGAGGCTTTCTTCTTTAATTGACTCACTGGAAGTAGTTTAAAAATGAGTAAATAAAAGAATGTTACTTGGAAATTTATGATGCACCTATTTTCTCGAGCTGCTTCATTTGCTTATCCGTGTAATGTCGGAAATTGCAGAGCTGTTCAAATCTACAATAGCCAGCAAAGAAGCGCTTGCAGGGCCGTTTACTGCGCTCCGCTGCCAATATTTTGCGCGGATCTAAATATGTACATATGTATATATTATTTATTATGCATTTCAATGCATAGCTCACCCTCAAAGCGACGCATGTAGGTTCCCTTTGCAGCGGTGTGCGAAGCACCCGCATTGTGCAGCTTGCGCACATTCAGGTCATTTTTCATATAGCAACAGCAGTAATCACAATAATAGCTTTTGCCGCCCATTTACTAATAAAAAACAACAACTATAACTAACTTATTTTTTTGTTGTTTACAAGCAATTGAATTGGTTTAGCTGTGCAGTGTTGCCAGCCTGTTGTAAATGGAGCGTATGTTTTTTGCACTTCCCAACACTATTTGTCAGCACTAATTAATAACAACAGCGAAAATGCTGCAAAACATTTGTTTGTAGTAATTTAAATATATAGTTTTTAAGTAAAAGGTGAATCAGCAGTGCAATTATGTTTTTGCCAGAAACAGCTGTGTTCTGCATAACATTGCTAGTATATGGCGCCATACTATTGCTATTAATTTACTATGTAAGTGAAATGTTTGAGAAAATCGCCGGGAAAATACGAGGAAAAATGTAATGAACATGATTTTTTATAACAGGTGCTAACGCTGGCCGACTTGGAATGCGACTATTTAAATGCACAGGAATGCTGTCGTCGCCTCAACTTTTGGGTCATACCCAAATTTGGCTCACATGCGCTGCTCTGCGCCCTGCTGCTCATCTCCGGGTAGCTGCTTTCAACTGTTGCTCAACTGATTTTGTTAATTGTGTTTGTTTTTAGTCATTGGGTGATGTTTCTGCTCAATTTGCCCATGGTCGTGTGGCTGTTCTATGAGCTGCACCGGCAACGCCGCGACAGCCTGGGCGTCTACGATCCCGTGGATATACACAGTCGCGGCCTGCTGAAGGTGCATTTAAGGAATTGCATGATTTATCTGGGCTTCTACTTTGTCATGTTCTTTGTGGGCCTCTATTGGTAAGTGTGTGATCCATGTATGTATATATTCACTTGGTTATTATATGTGCTCCGTTTTTGCAGCTTGATTTCATCGCTGATCAAGGGTGATCCCATCAAGCGCCACGAAGATGATGAAATTATCACGGGCTTCTAAAGCCTGTCAAGTCAATGATGCAAGTGCTTCCAGAAAAAAAGACAAGACAACGCACATGCGAAATATATATATATATAACCTAGTCGCACAAAGCACAGTAATCCAAATTTCAATACTTATAAGTGTCGTTCGCTCATTATCTCATTATCATTTTTCTATTTATTTCATAACTAGCATCTGCAGCCATTTAAGCGTATTCGAATAATATACATCACAAGTTAAATATATGTACAAAAATCAAGTTTTTCTGATCCCAACTTACTGCAGAAAATCGACAACCTCCTCCAGTTCACGTTGTCGTGCCTGCTTTTGTGCCCAACGCGCCTCTGCCGTCTTCACATTCACCACCCAACGGTCATGGGCCAGCTTAATGCCACAGACGGCGCCATCCAGTTTCTTTTGACTGCCACTCGCTGCGGACGTGGCTGCTGCAGTGGCTCCCTTGCCCATGTAGGTTTGTGCATCGGAGCGCGGATGCCGGCGCTTGGCCGGGCACAGTTTGCCGCCTTTGGGAAACGGTGGTTCGGACAGGTACAGCTTCAGACAGCCCTGATGAAAGAGATGGCCGCAGTAGACACGCTCGACAAACGCATCCGCATGCTCGTCCAGCACCATAGACTCTGGCTGTGCCTGCAGCACGGTACTATTACAAATCGGACACAATTCCTGATGAAAATCCCGTGTAGCCTCCAGGCAAAACTTTAGCGTACGATAGAGACTACGCACGGGCCGAAAGTGCGCCAGCTCCTCCTTGCTGAGACGCAGCGGTGGCTCAACGCATTGGCGTGCTATCTCTCGGGACTGTCCGTTCAGATAACGCACGAGGACGGTGGGCAGATTTGACTCCTGGCCACGCAGCTCCACGCACTGGTTGGGATAGGAGTCGGGCACGGCGGCTGTCACGCGATAGACGTAACTGCCGCCACGGGCAATTAATTCCACGCAACTTGTGCGCTGTCGAAGCTTTAGCTGGCTGGCAACATTTTGTGAGTTCTCTACGCCTTTTAGATCCATGCGCAGCTGCTTGATCTCGTCCAGGCACACGCACAGCGGATTGTCCAACAAGTATTGCTGGGCAAATCGCAATACAAGCAAAGCTTGTGCTGTTCCCAAATGCTCCCTTGCATAGTCGTCCATTAGCCGCGTGAGCTCCGCGAGCAATTTGTCGGAATAAACACGACTCTTAAGCTCCACCAAAATGGCTGAGCTCTGTGGATAATCCTCGGGAAAGCGTAAACAAACGGTCATGGTGCGATTGGGTCTATCCGGCAGCAGGTCGACACGCACTAGCGTAGCACTGCAGCTAATTATTTTGCTGCTGGCTATTTGTTTTTCGCAATTTGCGCGTATGTCGACCAATTCGCGCTCGATGAAATCCATGGCGTATGGGACGTATAAAATATATGTTATGTTCAATAAGAAGTCAATTTTTAAAAAATTTCAAGCCAGGGCTGCTGCGTCAATAACAAGAACTATCGATAACAGCCATCAAATAGCGATGAGATAGTCGCAAGCAATAGGGGCTACTGTCTGCATGTTATTTAAGAATCATTTATATATAATAGTAACTGTTAAACTTGCTTTTGACCTTTGTTACATAACTCGTGACTTATATATTATATTGCGAGCTAACAACAACAACTGCCGGAGACAAGTAACTGTCAGGCCAGGGCTAGTGTCCCACTGTTAAAAACTATCGATAACAGCCATCAAATAGCGATGAGAAAGTTGCTGGCAATATGTGCTACTTTTTACAAACTTTTTGTTATGTAATAATAGCTGTTTAGTGTATTGATTAAGTTTGTCAGCTAAGTCCTTTAGTTAACTCTTGTCTTAGCGTCCTCATTTCGGCAAAGTTAAAGCTTTAGTACAGCTAAATAACAGCTGCCGGTGACAAGTAACAGTTACTCCGTTACAGTAACTCAGTCAATTCGCATCTCTATAGCCGCCACGTTGTGATAAACGCCGACACAACGAAACGCTGACGAAATCCGCTGTGCAAATTAAGTAAAAAGCGTAAAAAATGGTTTTGGATTTAGATTTGTTTCGTAGCGACAAGGGTGGCAATCCCGATGCGGTGCGCGATAATCAAAAGAAACGCTTCAAAGATGTCGCCCTGGTTGAGACAGTCATCGAAAAGGACACCGAATGGCGTCAGCGACGTCATCGCGCTGACAACCTGAACAAGGTGAAGAATGTCTGCAGCAAGGTAATTGGCGAGAAAATGAAGAAGAAGGAGCCTGTCGGTGCCGAGGGCGAGGAGGTGCCAGCCGCTGTTCGCGCCGATCTGACTCAGGTCACAGCCGAAACGCTGCAGCCGCTGACGGTTAATCAAATCAAACAGCTGCGCTTACTCATCGACGATGCGATGACTGAGAACCAGAAAGCATTGGAGCTGGCCGAGCAAACACGTAACACGGCGCTGCGCGAGGTGGGCAATCATTTGCACGAATCTGTGCCCGTTTCCAACGACGAGGATGAAAACCGCGTAGAGCGCACCTTTGGCGATTGTCAGAAACGCGGCAAGTACTCGCATGTGGATCTCATTGTTATGATCGACGGCATGAATGCCGAGAAGGGTGCCGTGGTATCGGGTGGACGCGGTTACTTCCTAACTGGCGCAGCGGTGTTCCTGGAGCAGGCCCTAATACAACATGCTCTGCATCTGCTCTATGCACGTGACTATGTGCCGCTGTACACACCCTTCTTTATGCGCAAGGAGGTTATGCAGGAAGTGGCCCAACTGTCGCAGTTCGATGAGGAGCTCTACAAGGTTGTGGGCAAGGGCAGCGAACGTGCCGAGGAGAGCGGCACCGATGAGAAATACCTGATAGCCACCTCTGAGCAGCCCATTGCGGCCTATCATCGCGATGAGTGGCTGCCGGAGGCATCATTGCCCATTAAATATGCCGGCCTGTCCACTTGCTTCCGTCAGGAGGTGGGCTCACATGGACGCGATACGCGCGGCATTTTCCGTGTGCATCAGTTCGAGAAGGTCGAACAGTTTGTGTTGACCTCGCCGCACGACAACAAATCTTGGGAAATGATGGACGAAATGATTGGCAATGCCGAGCAGTTCTGCCAATCGCTGGGCATTCCCTACCGTGTGGTCAACATCGTGTCCGGTGCGCTCAATCATGCTGCCTCAAAGAAACTCGATCTGGAGGCCTGGTTTGGCGGCAGTGGCGCCTACAGAGAGCTGGTCTCCTGTTCCAATTGCCTGGACTATCAGGCCCGTCGTCTCCTCGTGCGCTATGGCCAAACAAAGAAGATGAACGCCGCCGTCGACTATGTGCACATGCTGAACGCCACAATGTGCGCGGCGACACGTGTCATTTGCGCCATACTCGAAACCCATCAGACTGAGACAGGCATCAAGGTGCCTGAGCCTCTTAAGAAATTCATGCCGAGCAAGTATCAGGACGAGATTCCGTTTGTCAAGCCAGCACCAATCGATCTGGAACAGGCCGCCGCCGACAAGCAGAAGACGAAGAAAGAGAAGACCAAGAAGGATCCGGCTGCTGCCTAAATCCTGCCTAATCCACTAGCCGCCCGCTCTCGCTCCATACTCAGCATAAACTAAGCTTTCAAGTCCAAAATTGTGTTATTACTCCTTATGTATATTTATTGCATTTATTGCAAACGTTTTGTAATTAAATCGGAACAACTTGCGCTTTAAAATGCGAAATTATGGATTTATTCTATTTCCCAATTATATTAGACTAGCGGGTATAGCCCGGCCTTGCCCGTGGCACGTATGTTATAAAATCAATGTTCTCAAAAAGCTTTGAAAATCATATTGAAACTGATCGGACGGTAAACAAATTACTTTTATACAAACGTTTTCCGCCATTTTACCACTGCTGCGAGTGGAATTTCCCAAATCACTGAAACACGGATTCGTTATATTCTAATATAGAACTTTGAAAATTCACAAAAAATATCTTTAAAATGCACTTTCCTCTGAAACACGTCTCAAATGATTTTTTATGTAGATCCTTGGAAATGAATTTGAGCGCGAAACGTCACCCAGCAAATCTTTGACTCCCATTTCCATCAAGGAGGAGTGGACTTTCCACAAAGTCGGAAACACCCCTCAAATGAGTTTGTACAAAACTAGCTCAAAAATCATTTAAAATATGTTATTATTATAATTATTATTATAAGGTTAAAATAACGAGTTCTACAAAATATGTTTTTAAAAACAGGAACTGTAGCCTGAGAGTCAAACCCTTATTTTTGTTGAGATATACTGTAAGGATATAAGCGAAAAAACTCGGATTTGTAAGTTCTTTGCTTGAACTTGGATTTAGAACGTAGGCAATACAAATATAATTTAACTAGCGGGTATAGCCCGGCCTTGCCCGGCAGGTTGCTTCTCTTAAAAGGGAAAAAGAAATATTCATATTTCTAGGGCATTGGCTGCATAGCAACCATTGCCCACTGATATTAGAAAATTTGATAGTTGTTGATTAGTTGCCTGGACAACATTTCCAACTTGTGTACAAGCAATCCTTGCTTTTCTTTCAGACAGTTAAATTAATTTCAATAAAAAATATTTGTAGGATAAATATACAAAATGTCGCTACAAAAACGTCGCGAAAAACTGAATAAGCCGACGCGCTGGGACCGCATACGTAAACGCCATCTAAATGCGAATCCGTTGGGCCTTAAAACGGATGCAGTGCGTCGTTTCATTGAGGTGGACTATATTGGCAAACGGCAATCCCAGCTGCTCATTCACGGTGAGCCGCAACGTCAACTCAATCCTAGCGTTATAATGGATATGCGTCATGAGATGGTGAGTCCGTAAGCCCATGAGACATAATCCTTAATCTTTGCTGCAGTTCTCTCAGATACCACGCAAGCTGCCATTGGCCACAGTGGCACATGGCAGCACACTGGACGCGACCAAGGCGCATAATCTGGATGTGGAACAGCGTTATGTTAACAATCAGCTGCAAAAGTTTCGCCAGCAACTGGCCAGACAACATCCGCGCGTGCAGGTGCGGAAGATACGTGTTCGACCCACCAAGCCAGACTTTAAGCTCAACCATGGCCCCTTGATGGAGAGTCTGTCGCAGGCGGCGCAACACATTGACAATTTTTACAAGACGCCCGTCGACGCACTGGGTCAGGCCGCGCAGCTGTGCTCCATACGCAAGCAGCTGGCGACGACAACGCTGCTACGACAGCTGGAGCCGGAGCCGGAGGCGGATGCGGACATAGAGCACATCTGGCTGGAGCGTGTCGAGGTAAAGCAGGACGAGCAGCTGGAACTGCGTGAAGAGCTGGACATGCTGGAGTATCGTAAGTTTGTCAAGCAGGTGCAGCTGGACGAGAGCAAGGCGCAGTTGCAGCAACGCTGTCGCACGCCAAGTCCTCTCCTAACCACCGAGGAAATGTTCAGACCCATGCGCGCCGCTGCCGAGCGTCAGATGCTGCACGTGCGCACAATACGTCACGAGGAGGAACTGCAGCAGCAGCAGCAGCCGGCCGAGCAGCCACAGCTGCAGCGTGAATCTTCCACCTGCTCCAATACCAGCGAGGGCATTGATTCTGTCATATCGGATCTGGCCGAGGAGGCATTATATGAGCTTCAACTCGAAGCAGCTGAGCAGGAAAAGTTGCAATTGGACATAGAGCTGATTGTGCCAGTGGAAGCGCCCGTGAAGCTCGTGAAATTCCAGTTGCCGGAGACAGCAAAGACACCAAGCCACGTCGAAGCGTTCGAACCGGCAGCCTCATCCGTGTCGGAGCCGGAGCCGTTGCTTATACGCCGCATTGAATTACCCAAAGTGGTGCTCCTGCCCAAGCCAGAAACGCAGCTGTGCAGCAGCAGCAGCAGCAGCTCTGACGATGATAATCCGACGACCGTGCCACCTGAAAAGCAACGGATTATCGAGCAGTTGTTCCAGGCACGCAGCAATACGGATCTGAATCTTATGCGCACGTACTTTCTCAGATGGATACATTATACTACCATGGAGAAGATCGAACGGGAGCCGGGAAAAACGCACATCAATCGTGTTACCAAAATAAATGCATTTCTGGACAAGCTCAGGCAGGAGAAGAGGCGTCAGCGGGAGAACAAACGGCCGTCAACTCCAAACGATGCGGACAAAATAGCGAAAAAGACGCTGGAGCAGCGCGAAGAAGCCATCAAAATGGCCAAGCAGTTTAAGAATAAGTATGGCAGCAACACCTTGACTGGGACTGCTCCAATTTTCACTTACCTATTCCCTATACTTTTCAGGCTTAAGGTGCAGCAGGACATCATAGATTTGCAGCGCATCAAGCTGGAGCGTCAGGAGCGTCTTATTATGCAGCTGAAGCTGCACAAGCTCAGCGACGAGGCCAAAGAGGCACGCGAGGATCTCAAGCAGGAATTGAAAACCGTCATACGCTGTGGCGATCCCAAGGCAAAGGCCAAGGCCAAGTGCCTGCAGCTGATTGGCAGTCTGCGTGATGCCGAGGACGAGGAACTGGAACGTCTGCAGGGCAAGGCGCTGCTGCAGCCACGTTTTCTGCGGCACATGCAGGAGCGCGCCCTAGAGCGTAGTGTGCGGCATGAGCAGGCGCGTCAGCGGCGCGCCCAGGCCGAAGCTGAGCGCGAGGCAGCCAAACTGGCCATGGAGGAGGCCAAGGTAAGTCGGCGCAGGCACACACAGACTACGATTTCAAGTTGTTGTCCAAACAGCGCCAGGAGGATGAGGAGGCCAAACGCTTGCGCATGGAGGTGCTGAAGGAGAAGCGCCGCCAGGAGAAAATGGCTAAGGTGCTGAAGGAGCGTGAACGTCAGCGCTTCATTGAGAATCAACGCAAGGCTCTGGAGTTCAGTCGTCGTCTGCTATTGCGTCGCGTTGGCATGGAGGGCTTCAAGCGATTGCTACAGCGCAAGCACGACAATCTGGTCAAGTGCGAGGAGTTCTGTCGGCGTCTATACAAGCGGAAGTTCTTTGTCGAATGGCAAAAATATACGGCATACCGGCAACGGGAGAAGCGCTTCCGTGCGGAACTGTGCTACGAGAAGGCGGTGAAGCGACGGGCCGTAAATGCCTGGCGGCTCTATATGCAGGAGGAGCGCAACAAGATGCAGGTGGCCATCGACTGGCATGCCCTGCATGCTATGGAGCACTGGTTTGGACGCTGGCTAAACTTCACCACCGGCTGTCGCTTGGTTGAGGACACCAAGCTGCGACAGGCCATCTCTCATCACGAGTGGTAAGTGCCCGAGTTGAAACTATAGAGTCCTGTGTATGCATATATCCCTCTTAAGGCACCTCAAATGGAAGGTCCTGGATTGTTGGCAACGACTGCCGCAAATATTACGCCTGGAAAAGGAGACGGAAGAGCGTCGCCAGCGTTGGCGCATGAAAATTTGGGAGCTGCTGCCGGATTACAAGCCCAGGGAGGACAGCTTGTGGTAGTTAATATTTTAATTTGTTGTAAATTTGTTTAATTTTCTTGCTTTTGTCTATTTATTTTATTATTTCTTTGACTTTACGCTGGCTCGAGCTCATGTCACCTCGAAAATTATAAACTTTTTGATTAGTTAATTAAATTCCAATTTTTTTAAATGTTTTTTTTTTTTTGAATATAGGAATGCAGAAAAATAAATAATTTATTTTTAGAAAAAGTGAAGCATTTGTTAATTAGAATATTATGGAAACTGGAATTAGCTCTGAAAATAGTCTTTCATGTGTAAGCGATCACTGTATTTGATTATATGCCCTATATGACAACAAATGACAGTATCGACAACAAATGTAGTTTTGTCTGGAAATTATAAAACTTAATTACATTCGAAGATTGCGCTTAGTTAAAAGCAATACTAACAACAAAAATTTGTATATGCTGAATATTCATTCAAAATGAAGCCATTATCACAATAACTCTAATCACTATAGTAATTTAATTTCACATACTACTAAAACTGTTAAGGTTGATAAGTTCTCATATATTTGGAAATTGCATTTAATACTTTTACTTTTAACATATATTTGGATTAAATGTTTAATCACGATTAAAGGCCCTCATATAAACGTAGTAAGCGTCAATTAACACGTTTAATTAAACGCATTCCTAAAAGCTTAAGTTGTGCGCTCTCCATTAACACAAACATTAAATAAAGCTAAAGGGCATAAATAAATATTGGGCCTAAATACATATATATATATATATATATATATATATATATATATATACATATATAGACCGACAGGCAAAGCTACATAATACAACTAAGTACCTTAGCTTTAATAAATAGTATTTGGGCTTTACTATTATAGTATTCGGGCTTCCAAATGTAGCTGATGCTCGCTCGTTGCATCAATTTAAAATAGCCCGCCAATTGCTCCAAACCCGATTGCGACTTCCATTGTGAGCTGGCGCGCGCTTATATTCATGCATGGTGGTGCCACGCCACAACAAATACAATTGACGCACCAGGACAAAGGCAATATAGCAAGAGATGAGCATGGCATAGCCGGCCACAATAAACGATATGCCCAATCTACAGAAAATGTAAAGAAGGAAAATATAAATCTGTTTATTCAACATGATTCTCTGGCCGACACTCACTCAAAGTCCTCAAAGACCTCACTGCAGTCATCGGGCAGCAGCAGGGGAAGGCTCAGCAGACGCACCACCAAGAATGGATGGCAAACGGCCGTCAATGTCAAATTGGCGCCCAGCAGCAGCGCACATTCGGATAACGCCAGCGCCGCCAGATACAAACGATAATTGTTCTCACCAATGCAGCAGTTGAGCCAGTAACTGTGATGAGAGCGACGCTTAACGCAGCTGCCACAGACGACGCAATGATAGGCATGCCGGGGCGTCACCTTGCGACAAGTCTCACAGATATTTGGTTGGGCGGCATGCTGCATAAGTCCAGCATGTTCAGAGCTGTTTATAGCAGCGTCATCATCATCATCATCGTCGATGCCGAGCACAGTGTCTCCCTTTAGCCTGATAGATTCGTGTGCCTGCTGCTCGGCCTGCTCCTCGCCACTGGAGGCTTCCGTGATGCCTGGCAGTTCATCCTTGGGCGTGGTTCCGTATTGCGCGGTCACCAGATTGAGCGGCGCCAATTTCTTGATGCGATACCACAAACATATGGCACCCAATGACAATAACAGCAATATATTGTTCTCTATCGGCAGCAGCTCCAGCAGCGGCACTTCGCACTCAAAAATCAACGCCATGTAGATTACCGAAAAGACAACCCAGCTTAAAAAGAAGCTGGTTTTCGTGGCCGTCCGTTCTGCGATTTGCAAGCCCCAATATGTAAAGACCATCAGCGTGAGCATTATTACTATAGCAGTCTTGGCATTGAGCGCCGCCAGCCCCATCATGATGGGCAGTATTATGGCTGGCGCCAGTGCAGCGAGTGATATGCGTTTGGCGCCCCCACGCCATGGTAAACGCAGCCGGTCCTGGAATGCAATCAACATGCCGTCTATGTTGCGCTGTTCAATGCGTTTACACGTGATGAGTCTGCAAATGTTTGTGAATTGCTTAAATAAATTCATCCAATATAAGGGTCATATGATTAAGAGGTGAAACACGATGAGGCCCACGGCATAAATGTAGAGATTCAGCTGAAGTAACGGTATTGTGCACCATGGTACATCTCTCAATATATATAACAGCAATCAATCACTTGGCAATAGTGTGCAATAGTGTGTGTGTGTGGGGGGGGGGAGTGTTTCTGCCTACCGTGTGCATACCAAGTCAAAGTCTTCGCAATTACAACAGCATCCTAAGATATGAAATGGCTGCTTATCATGTCCTATGTATTCGCAGCAGCAGAGGCTTCGCGTATCCGCTTCGCGCCTCTCGGCTTCTGTGGCTGCCTCGAAAAAGTTCACATTTGTCGTCGACATTGAGACGCATCGATTTATAGTGGGACCGGGCCGGCAGTGCAAAAAGAAATTCGTTTTCCACGCAGCGTGTGAGAGAATAATTTGTTGAAATTTAATTTAGGACCAAAGTCAAGCCACAGTGTGTGCTTTAAAAGCGCAAATAAATATTCAATTTGAAAACAAAATATATATATTAAGATTTATTCGTGTAAAAGTACTTACACAGTCGCGTCGTTTTGCGATAAAAACAAAACCCCAACTCTTTGCCCACCCCCATCACAGGGTGTTTCGCTTAGCAATCAAATTGCATAAGAAATTATCGGCAAGTACGATAGTATTTATTTCAATGCAATTTTAATTCGATTATGCCGCGCTTGAGATTTTCATCAGCCTGCCACAAATAAGTGCTTTGAAAATCTTTTCCACTTTTTACAAACTCAACAAACTGCTCTAGTCCACCACCCACACCAAAGTAATGCGATTTGGCAGCTAGCAAAACAATACCGTCTGATTTTAGTCGTTTTCTAAATGTGTCCAATAACTTTTGTTGATTTTCCATGTTATATATCGTTTCTGATGTCATAATTATATCATATTTCTCAAGGTTCTCTGTAAGTTTCGCGTAATGTGACCAATCGCCAGCGTAGAAATTACTTTTTTTTTGTAGCTGATCAATTTTTTCATTATCGGTTAACGTTTCATTCAAATTAAGCAGTACATTTGGTATTGTGATTTTCTCCAAAACGTCCTTGTTCTGAAATAATGTTCAAACTACATTGTAGGAAACGGCAGTGAGATATTAGTTTCTTACATAATCCTGAAAGTCTACTTTCGCACCACATTTCATCGCGTATATTCCCAAAAGCCCAGATCCACAGCCCAAGTCCAAGACCAGCTTGTTCTCCCAATGTTTTTTTTCATAGTTTTTGAACAAATATTTTAACAAATCATCAGTGCACTCCCAAATTTTCGCTCCACCTGTTGACGAAAGTTGTTAGTTTTCCAAATACAAAAGTAATTTTAACACTACAAACCTTCATATACACCTGCTATTAAATCAGAGTGGCTTTCTTCGGATTTCTTAATGTCTTGACTATCTACATCACTGTTTCTTTTAATATCTTCAAGCAGAAACCCCGCAATTATATGCCGTAGTTCGACGTCTTCGAAAGTTAGTTCTTTTGCATTAAGTTCGTACAGATCCAAGCTTTGTAAAATGGCTTTAGTTGGTTTTATTTGCTCTGCTTGATACCAGAGTATAATTTCTTCTTTTTCTGAATCTGAATTTATCTTTTGCTCAACTTTAGGTTTTTTAAAAGGACTCTCAGCATTGTCCGATGAATCTGAATCGTTCACTTCAAAATTGAACTTGAACATTTTTAATACCTAAGTCACCCTGTTTGGTTTGGTTCACTTTCTTGCTGTTATACCGGCACTTGAGCAAACCTGAAAAAATGTAATAGAATGTTATTTAAGAAACAATCTACAGCAAAATATTTATAAGTTATCTTTTTTAATGGAGCTATGTTTACATGAAACTCAGCTGTTCAACAATGTACTTCACTCATCACAGAACACAGAACCACGTTAAAAGCAAAAGTTATCGATAAACAAAACACAGTGTTGTAAGTTGTGTATTGACGTCGCCACCACCAAATCAATCGCGAATAGGACATCACCAAAATTTGCATTTTCGTTGGGATTTTTGTTTATTTTATTATTTAAAATATAATAAAAATGGCTGACCAAATTCAACCTGATGTAATTGTAGTGTTTAAAAGATTTAAGCTTTATAGTTAATCACACATCATTTCGCACAGGGCGTTCAACCGGCGGCATTGATGTCCATTCGTTTCGATCAGCAACAAACGATTGACAATGTAGCTGCCAATGGCAGCGGAGCCGGCGACGTTGACGACGCACAAGCAATCGTCGACTCAAAAAAAGCGGCTGACTTAGTGCTGCCAAAGGCGCTGGAAGATGTGCTCGCATTAAAGGATCAGCGTGTAGCTGAGTTCGACACTGATGTGGATGCACGAGGCGGCCACGGTGGTGACGGGACGTCGCAAGATGGTGACTATGCCGATGTAGGCGAAGATAGCGATGAGGAGGCCGACAACCAATTAAACGGCGTCAACAGCGACAAGCCGGGCAAGCAGAGTAAAGCGGACAAAAACAAAAAGAAGAAACGCCGCAAGAAGCAAAACAAAAAGATACGACAAAGGTTGGAGTTTGAACGGCAACAGCAGTTGGCGCGCCGCTCTGAGCCAAGGGAACTAGACCCCGAGGACGAACCGAAGGCGGCGGGTAGTGACGACGAGCAGCCGCCGGCGAAGGAAAAGGACACAAAGAAAGAGAGTCGCAGCAAAAAGAAAAAGGAGCGCGCAGCCGAAGAAAAGGATAAGGCCAAAGAACGCAAGAAATCGGAAAACGGCGAGGAGGATGTCACCATTGAGTATGTGCCTGCAGATTTGTTTATTTCTTAACACAAATATATCTTAATATATTCCAAATACTCAGATATGTGCCCGAGAAGATAACTATTGCAGATCTGGCGCCCATGTACCGTCAATTCTACCGCGTCTTTGAGATCTTTAAGCTGGAAAACAAGCCGAAGCCCGTTGAAAAAGACAAGGCAGCTCTGGATGCTGAAGCTTTGGCCAAAGCCAAAAAATCATCCAACAAAATGCACGACGACGACGATGATGATGGAGATGATGACGATGACAATAAGGAGGACAAAGAGAAGTTATCCAAGCGCAAGCTAAAAAAACTCACACGTCTCAGCGTGGCAGAGCTCAAGCAATTGGTGTCACGGCCGGATGTTGTTGAAATGCACGATGTGACAGCCCGGGATCCAAAGCTGCTTGTCCAGCTTAAGGCCTATCGCAATACGGTGCAGGTGCCGCGTCACTGGTGCTTCAAGCGTAAATATCTGCAGGGCAAGCGTGGCATTGAGAAGCCGCCCTTTGATCTGCCAGCTTTTATTAAGAAAACGGGCATAATGGAGATGCGTGAATCCCTGCAAGAGCGCGAAGATGCTAAAACACTAAAGGCAAAGATGCGCGAACGTGTTCGCCCGAAAATGGGCAAAATAGACATTGACTATCAGAAGCTGCACGATGCTTTTTTCAAGTGGCAAACAAAGCCGCGCATGACCATCCATGGTGATCTTTATTATGAGGGAAAAGAGTTTGAGACGCGTCTAAAAGAGAAAAAGCCAGGCGATCTTTCTGAAGAGCTGCGCATTGCCCTGGGCATGCCGGTTGGGCCCAATTCGCACAAAATACCGCCACCATGGCTGATTGCCCAACAGCGCTACGGTCCGCCGCCGTCATATCCGAATCTGAAAATACCCGGCTTAAATGCGCCCATACCAGAGGGCACCTCCTTTGGCTACCACGCAGGAGGCTGGGGTAAGCCGCCGGTTGATGAGAACGGCAAGCCTCTGTATGGCGATGTATTCGGCATGAATACGCTTGATTTGGATGTGAGTAGATAGACATAACTTAAAATGATATAAATATTTAATAATTGCATTAACAGAACGGCATCGATGAAGCGGACATTGAGCGCAACCAATGGGGTGAACTCGAATCCGAATCGGAGGAATCATCCGAAGAGGAGGAGGAGGATGGCGAGGATCTGGGCAATCAGCAGGACGAAACCGGTTTGGTAACGCCAGTTGAGGGTCTGGTTACGCCCTCGGGTCTAACCAGTGTTCCAGCGGGCATGGAAACACCCGAGAACATTGAATTACGCAAAAAGAAAATTGAAGCCGAAATGGAAGAGTAAGATATTGTTGAATCCTCTTTTAAATAAGACCAGCTAAATAATTCGATTATTCTTAAACAGCAATGAAACGCCTGTACTGTATCAGGTGCTGCCAGAGAAGCGCACAGACCGCATAGGCGCCTCCATGATGGGCTCAACGCATGTGTATGACATTGGTGGCGGCACTGGTGCCAGTAAACAGCCGCCTGTGCGCTCCACTACAGATCGTGAGGGCATTGTCGAATTGGCCTTGGATCCTAGTGAATTGGATCTGGACAACGATGCGATGGCCCAGCGTTATGAGCAGCAAATGCGAGAGCAACAGAATCACTTGCAAAAGGAGGACCTATCGGACATGTTGGCGGAGCATGTGGCGCGTCAAAAATCGAAACGCAAGCGACAACAAACCGATCCAGCAAAGACCACAAAGAAGTACAAGGAATTCAAGTTTTAGTACAACAATATTCGCAGTGCTTCTGTAAGCGCGTTTGCTGAGTCTATCTTGATCATTTATAGGCAAGAAGATATAAGATTGTCATTAAAAAATAATAGTAAACATTTTAAAAACATTCTTTTTTTGTAGAGTTTAAATGGTTTGTTATTCATAAGTAAATTGTGGGAGTTTTAAAAATCTGTATTTTTTAAAGATATTTATTTCAAGGTTGAAAGTCGGGTTTGAACCTAGCCGAATCGAACCCGCAATATTACGTTTTTGGAATTTCCCAGTGAATTAATAATTTGAGTCCCAACCATTAGATCCATGCAAATAACCATACTTGGTAGATGCCAATTTGGGGAAGAAATCTAATTTAGCCCTCAACTTCAATAAGAAAATATCTATGGCTTGCAATATTTTCGGTAGAACGGGCAATTATTAATTAAAATTGGGATAGTTTCATAAACATGTTCGAATTTGTGAACCGAAACCAGAGTTAACCCAGAACCGATCCTCAAACCCATATCAGCCTTTAAAACGACCGTAAACCGATCCATTAATTTCTTTGCATTTTGTTAAATTTACATGTTAATTAATCAATTTTTGTTTAAAAATCATTAAACAATATATTTTCTTAGTTGACGAAACGAAAAATTATCGGGGAATACCGAGTTTAAAAATCTTTTTTTCATGTTCAGCCAGCAAACATAGTTTAGCAGATAGTTTATTTATAATTTAAGAAAATACCAAATTGAGCAATTCTACAATTCGAATCTAGCTTTAAAATCTGATCGATTTAAGCTATGAATTATTTTTATCTTGGACATCCTAAAAATGTATACGAAATACAAAAATTTGTGATGAGTTGCGAAAAAGTGTACTCTTTTTCTCTGTCATTTAAATAAATAAATAACTCTGTTGATTTTGTAGTCACACAAAGTGCAAATAATATTATTTTGTTGTTGTCTTATAATAATATTATAATTTCTTTACAATCAAACTTATCGCTGATGAAAAACTTACATTTGTTTGCCTGCGTTGTGTGGGATTTGTTGTGCTAGGGCCAGAGTGTTTCAGAACAAAGCAAATGATATGTGCGATAGCATAAATACGTTATAGCGTGTCCACGAAGAGCAGGCCTAAAAACTGCTGGAGCTTGGATCAACGTATATTAACTAGGGCACACTGTCGCACTGTCTATATTATGGCTATAGCTGACTAATGCTAACTGCTGTTGTTGTTAATTTAGCTTTTGATCTTGCGATTGCAGCTGGTCATTCGTCCAGTTGTTCATTAAGCTGAGCTAGCAGCGCTGCACGTTTGGACTCAAGTTCACCATCGCTAAGCGTTAGCTCCTCATTTCTGGATGTCGCTGAATCCGATTGGGCGGCAGGACTGAGCGGCGTTATGGATCGATTGTTTCGATGCCGTTTGGCTTCTTTGTCCTTTTTGGTGCGCTTCTCTTTTTTCTTCTTTTTGGCCGGTGAGTGCGAATTTGAGTCGTTCTGCTGCAGTGCAGCAGCAGTAATTGGCGTTTGATTGCCCATTTCGGATTCGCAAGACGACTGGAAAATTAACAAGTTGTTTTTTGAATGGTTTTAAAAGCTAAAGATAAACGACTTCAAGGACATACCGCTCTCGATTTGTTTTTGCGCTTTTTCTTCTTTTTTAACAGCTTTTCACTCTCAATGCTGCCAATTGAACTAAGAGAATTCTGTGTGGAAAAATGTCAACTATTAGATATATCAACTAAAAGATGAGTATATGGTCATCAAACTCACTGAGCGAGATTTTGAGCGTCGCTTTCTGGATTTTTCCAGCTCAACCAGCTCGTTCTCAATATCTGATCTGGAGGTGGAGCGGACACGCTTTTTATGCTTTTTGTTCTTTTTCGATTTACGTGAACGCGAATGATGATGGCTGCAGGCATCTTCACTCTCTTTGATGAAATCTTCCCAGACCTTTTCCACTCCAATTTCTTTTTCGTACAGCGCAAACGCCTCTAAATGCTCGACCAGCTTTTTGGCGCTCTCATAGGGTTCGCCCACGGACACATTTGCCTCCAGCCATTCATTTTTGATTTCATTTTCCAATTTTCGCAAGCGCCGCACCTCCTCCTTCATGCGCTCCTTTTCAATGGCTTCCGCCTAAAAGTAAATAAGTACATATATTTTTCTTAAATAGGTCAGCAGTTGGTTTTTAGACATTAGTTTACCTTTTCTAGCAGCGAGTTGTAAGTTAGCTTTACATTGCCGGCATCTAAGCTGGCGGAGCGTTTATCTTCGCACACAACGGTGGCAAAGTCCTCAAAAGATGTCTTCGCCTGGACAACAAACTGCTTCTCTTTGAGTATTTCCCGTATGATCTTCTTTTCGTCATGGAAGCGTGCCTTCAAATTTTCAACATAAAACTTAAAAAGATCAAGTGGCGTGGAGCCACTCTGACCCAGCATGGCAGAGAAACGTATATCCGCCGATATAATTGGATACAGTTCCACCCACAACGACATAGAGGTGAGTTTTCCCTCCTCATGCAGCGAGTCAAGTAAAGCGAGGAAGCCATCACGATTCTTGCGTTGCTGTCGTTTTAAACGTTTCTTTTCCCGTTCTCGATCCTCCTCTTCCTCCTTCTCAAGCGTACGGATATGCTCCTCAAATACGATAAGCGCATCCTCCTTGTCCATGCCGAGTAGCGTGACATCATTTTTGAACGCCGCATTGTCCAGCAACATTACCTGCGCCTCCGACCACGTGCTAGCGTACGTAATGGATGTCATTGATTCTAGCAACTCACCAAGTACTTTCATATTGCGTTTCTTGAGCACACGAGCCTCTTCCTTCTCACGCTTGGCCAAATTGAAGATGCAATCCTCGTAGATATCTCTTCGATCCTGTTCTGGTACCGTTGTCCACGTGCGATTGTTCGCAAAAACTTCCTCGCAGCGAAAATATTTCATTTGTGAGTTCATCTTATCGCTGGACATGAGAAACTGTTCCAAATCCTCTTTAGCCTTTTTGGCACGCAATCTCGACTCCTCGCGTTCATCTTTCAGCTTTTGTGTTTTGTATGCATTAAAAGTTTGTTTGCGTTCGTTTAGCGTTTTGAAGGCATTGTAACGCGGATCCTTTGATATGATCTTGACGCACTGATCCCAGTTCGCAGTTGAGGGCACATTTCGATCGCGCAGTAGCTCCTTGAACGCCTCAATGGCCTCGCGCTTATCTTTAAAAACCAGCGTATTGTTCTCGCCACTAGATTTCTCCTCCTTTTTAGCTAAAATGACAAAAAATCGTTAAAGGCCTAGTTAAATTTGTACTCTGGCTACTCACCATTCTGTTGTGGTACCTCGATGGACGCTAGAGTGGCTGCCATTGCCTGATCCATTGCTGAGGAGCTATTTTCATTACTGCTTGGTGTCAGGGGTGAGTGTATCTCAGGCGTGGGTATACGCGGCGCTGTGGGCAACGCAGCTGGCAGAATATTGGCCAATGCAACATGCGGAACCATACCTGCTAGGCTCGAGGATGTCATGGCGGCAACGGCTTTAGCCGCAGCGGCTGCTCTGCAAGAATACGCGTTTCTTGTTTCAGCAAAGTGTTTTGGCATAACGGCAACAGATACTTACTCCTCCGCCTTGGCTTTGGCCTTCATGTCAAGATACTCTGGCGGTGGCTCCCAGCACGTCTCCTTTGTAGTCACATTGTGATAATACACTTTGTTTGCATCAGAGCGATACTCTTTCCAGGGGCACTGATTGTGCAGTAGCTCAGCTGGCGTCATTAGCGCCTCCGGCTTTTCCCATGAACTCTGCTTCGTATTTTGATTATAGTAATACGGTCGTCCATCCGGCGCTTTATGCTCGGTCCACTCCGTATTTGAAGCGAGGGCACCAAATGCGGCTGCTAGTTCCGGTGGCGGCGGTGCACCAAAGCCGGGCGGCGGCAGATTGAATGGTGGCACTGGCACCATTCCCGGCGTGTGCGTGTATCCCATGCCGCCCATTGCGGCGGCTGGCGGCATCGGCATCGCTGCATTGCCATTGCCAGCGCTAGGAGGAACATTCATTTCACTATTTTGCTATATGATTTAATAGATTTAACGTTTGGTACGAGTACCGGTCGTATTGTTGCGGCAGCCAATTTGATGCTTTTCACAATTGCAAATTTTAACAATTTTTTTACACTTCTTTCGTTTTGTCATTCACAATGTTGCTGCGTGGTGCTACCAGTTTATGAAAAAAAATGTGTCAAGAAGCAGAGCATCTTTGGTATTTTTAAGCCCATTTCATAGGTAGCTCGTTTGGCATATCGATCCTGATATCGAGTATCTTATCGAACTTAATATTTTATCATCGTATGTAAAATTTAAAATAAACTATCGTTATTATTTAAATAATAATTTGTTTTGCAATTAAAGAACTCAGTGCTAATATCACATTGTATGTATCTTTTGTACTGTGTTACTATCACTGTCAAATTTATTCACATTCAATAATGTAACAAGAACTTTTTTACATAGATTACATACAATGCAATAGTTTCTATTCAACCTCATTTAAATTGATGCAGCTGAGTAAACTTATTCGTTACGATCGTAATACTGAACAAAAAAAATGGGCACAGTAAAGATTAGCTTAGTAAGTGGCATAAGTATAGCTGGGCCGGAGCAACATGTTCGTAACTCAAAAGAAGCTGCTGAAGGATTTACAGAACCAAAGGTCACGTCTGATACTACCCATCCTGGGCGTAAGTGTGGTAGTGCTTCTTGTAACATACACAACACAGGACATGTCGACGCTTTTTTATCGAAATTGCGAAATCAAGGAGCGGTCAACTGCATACAACGTAGGAATACTTTTAAATAAGTTTTTCGTAGAAGATGTTCTACTTTCGAGCTCAAGACCTCCGCCAGGTCGCACTATATTCTTCCACGAGACCACATGTTATCATCAGGTTTCGCAGTTCAATGTAATGAATATGACGGCAAGACAAGCCTGTGCTATCGAATCCGCCGCCTTGAATAATCCAATTTTCCAAGTGTTTGTATTGTTTACCTGTCCCACATACCGTCCTCTGTCCGGTGGCCAAAACTCCTCATCGATGCAATTGAGACCTATAAAAATGTGCGGTTTCGTCATTTGAACATAGGAAATTATGCGAGAGACACTCCTATTGAGGATTGGATAAAGAAAGGTGATCTACTTAACTCGAGGTAAGTCGATATTACTTTTCCTCTGGTGAGTACTTTAGTTGACGTATATTCCACTCAGCTTTCCGATGCAGCATACAGCCGACTTACTCCGCCTGATAAGCCTGTACCGCTTTGGTGGCATCTACCTGGACATGGACGTGGTGGTGCTGCGAAGCTTGGAAAACGAGCCACTGAACTATGTGGGTGCTCATGACAATATCACTTTGGGCAATGCCGTCATCAGTCTAGAACCCACTGGCAAGGGCCATGAGATTGCAGAAATGTTTTTGCGGGATTACGAAAAAAATTATAATGGAAAGGAGTATGTACAAAATGGACCAGCTCTTGTAACACGCGTTGTAAAAAAGCTTTGTGGCGACAACCTTGTTAAACTAATTGAAGAAGGTCGGATAAGTTGCCAGGGGTTAAAAGTATTCAACTCTACCGCTTTCTATCCGTTCGGCTGGCCCCAGTAGATGCATTTTACTGAGCCGAAATACTTGGAGGACACAATGGCAATTACCAAAGATTCTTATTTAATACATTTATGGAACAAGGCTTCCTATAGAGGGTTGATCAGAGTCGGCTCTAGCACGGCCCTTGGGATATATGCGGAAAGGAACTGTCCTAGGGTCTATGCGGCAGCTGGTGATTATTTCTAATTGATGAAAGTTCGCATTCGAACTCAAATAAAATATTTGTAAGCAAAAGAAATAACAGAGATGGCCAATCATCGATAGCGAACACAGCAGATGAAATTCGATGTATCGATAGTGCCATCGATAGCTTAGCATGTATGTGTATTCGTGTATCTCTATATGTTTAATAAAAGAAAATTGATTGCTTATAACGGTTTGTAATAGCGCTGAAGGATCCTCGGTTTTCAAATATAATTCTGCGGACGCAAAAAATGTGTAAATTTCCCGAGTTAAATAAGCTGTCATGATCATTACTTTACATTTAAAATATATTTGTTAGTTGTGTCGTTATTTTATTCAGCAACTTCATGTTCTTAATCCAGAAAAGTAATCTATCGACTTACCTGATTTGTAGACGACGTCTGATATTGGCGGTCCTCGTAGCTGTTGTGCTCGTGTTCAGTATAAAATCGTTGACTTCAAATGGAAAGCTTACAGCTGTTGAGGATATTTTACTGTTCAGCTCAAAACCTCCGCCAGGACGAACCATATTTTTTATTGAGAGTAGTTGCTACCGTTCAGGATCCCAGTACAATATGAGTAGCATAAAAGCGCACCAGGCCTGTGCCATTGAATCTGCCGCTTTGCATAATCCAAAATTCCAAGTATTTGTTCTGTTTGCCTGCCCCATCCGTAACGAATCAGTGCCCATCATTGATGCCCTTCTAAGCTACAAGAATGTGCAATTTCGGTCGATAAATCTGGATCGCTATGCAGAAGAAACGCCTATCGCTGATTGGCTAAAGAAAGGCGATCTATTTAAGTCAAGGTTTGAAATTACTTTCCATCATAATTTAGCTACTGATTTGATTTATATACCACTTAGTTATCTGATGTTTCACTTATCCGACCTACTCCGTTTAATAACACTTTATCGTTTCGGCGGCGTCTATATGGACATGGATGTCTTAGTGTTACGCAGCTTGGAGGAAGAGCCACTAAACTTTGCAGGTGCCGAGAGAGCAGATAGCATCGGCAACGGTGTTATAGGATTGGAACCCAATGGCTTTGGCCATCAGCTTTGCGAGTTATTTCTGCAGGACTTCCAGGATAATTATAGGGGCGACGCGTGGGCCCATAATGGACCCATGGGTTTAGTGCGCGTATTGTCAGAGATTTGTGGTACGAAAAATGTTACGCTCATGGTGAATAATCAGAAACGCTGTCACGGGTTTAAAGTGTTCGATGTTAACGCATTTTACGAGGTCCCCTGGCAGGAATGGAGATTATTTTTCCAGCCAGAGACCGCGCTTTTCGTGCGTGCCCGCACTGAGAACTCGATTATGGTGCATATATGGAACCACGTAGTCACGGAATGGCCCCTTCAAACTGATTCAATCACAGCCTATATGATGTGGGCGGCGCAACATTGTCCCAGGGTCTTTGCGGCCGCGGGGGAACTATTTGATTAGGCCAGGTGAAATTTCTCACATTTCGTTTTCAATTGATGCCTTGGGTATATTCTTTCAGGAATGATTGCAGCATAATTGAAGCACTCTTGGTAATAAAAATATCGCAGAAGTTGTCTATTATTTGAACATTTGAGAGATACACGAAAACTATTTATCGTGTAGGATGAGTAAACAAATTCTAATTGCTTTGCACAAGGTCTATGGTGTCGTATAACTTAATTTTAAAGAAGATAATTTTTTATTTGTCCTCAATTTTGTCTTATCTTCGACAGCCCCAAAACCCGTCTAATCAGGTATATAAGTTAAGTTTGCGCGCAACATGGATCTTGTCAATACGTCCACTCTTAGCTTAACCCAATTAGTTTCGTATGTTCTACAAACATTCTGGCCAATCTTGATTTCCACTATTTTTGGAACTTATTTCTTATTTAGAAGATTCTAACACGGCTGTAAACCCAACAAAACTATAGCTGGAACGGTTCGTGAATCTAGTGTTCCACATCAGTCAGAACAGATCTTGATTAAATAAAGATTAAACAGTATCATTTATTATAATGGAAATATTGCAAGAGCTATTTAATCAAATTAGTTCTGAATAATTATGTGACAAATTTGGGCAAATTTTTTGGTTCGAACTGGTTCGGTAAAAGTTGGGTTTCTGCCCTGGTTTTTATTACCTTCAAATTTGGAACTGACGTAGCTGAAAAAAAAGCTGAGTAAATAGTAAATCCCGGAGAAGAATGTTCGAATGTATGTAAGGTCACCTAGACTGTGGACTCAGGGTAACTTGTAGAAATACATACAATCGTATACCATACGTAGTTCCAGTTAATCTCCTTCCACTCACAAAATATCTGTAAATACACATATGCCAGTTCCAAAATATAGCAGCTAGATACACAGAACATGTTATGCATGTTCTTGTATATATATACAAATAATATTTACAATTATATATATGTGTGTGTGGGCGTTCGGTTTAATTTTTCTTTCTTTTGAAATACGTAGCTAGCGTCTACAAATAATACAAAAAAAAAAAAAATAGCAGACCAAAAAATGGTTAAATTGACCCAGCTGAAAAAGTTACTTCGATCGTCACATGGACCATAATTGTCCATACCGATGCAACAGTAAGTTAGTCTTGTCTTTGCCTTCGTTCAGTATCATGATGTTCTCGCGTCTAAAAAGTAGGCTGTCGCCCTATCTGATCAATAAACGACATCTGGTATTAGTGATCGTGGTTTGTGTCGTGTTCGTTTACAGTTCAATGATCTTGATCTTAAATGAGAGAAAATTTCTTAAAAACATTATGGATACTCCAGAGAAAAATAAACGGGAAACATTTGTCTCGGGACCTCAGCATGCGGAAGAACCGGCGCCTACAATTATAGAGGATATTCTATTGTCCAGCTCAAAGCCTCCGCCAGGACGAACCATATTTTTTATTGAGAGTAGTTGCTACCGTTCAGGATCCCAGTACAATATGAGTAACATTAAAGCGCATCAGGCCTGTCCCATCGAATCTGCCGCTTTGCATAATCCAAGTTTCCAAGTATTTGTTCTGTTTGCCTGCCCCACCCACCGTAACAAATCAATGCCCATCATTGATGCCCTTCAAAGCTACAAAAATTTGCACTTTCGGTCGCTAAATCTGGATCGCTATGCAGAGGATACGCCCATCGCGGATTGGCTAAAGAAAGGCGATCTATTTAAGTCAAGGTTTGAAATTATTTTTTATCATAATTTAGTTTTTACTCGGACTTACGTGATATCCACTTAGATATCTGATGTTTCACCTTTCCGACCTACTTCGATTAATAACACTATATCGCTTTGGCGGCGTCTACCTGGACATGGACGTCCTGCAGCTCCACAGCTTGGAGGATGAGCCACTAAACTATGCAGGAGCTGAGAGAGCAGATAGCATTGGCAACAGTGTTATAAGTTTGGAGCCCAATGGATTTGGCCATCAGCTTGGCGAATTATTTCTGCAGGACTTTCATGTTAATTATAAGGGTGATGCGTGGGCCCACAATGGACCGATGGGCTTAGTGCGCGTATTGTCAGAGATTTGTGGTACGAATAATGTTACCCTCATGGTGAATAATCGGAAACGGTGTCTGGGCTTTAAAGTGTTCGATGTTAACGCATTTTACGAGGTACCATGGACGCAGTGGCAACTGTTTTTCAAGCCGGAGAACTCGACTGAAACGCTAGCCCGCACTAAGACCTCTCGAATGGTGCATATATGGAACCACATAGTCACGAAATGGCCTCTTAAGATTGATTCAAAATCCGCCTATATGCATTGGGCGGCACAACATTGTCCAAGGGTCGTTGCGGCCACGGGAGAATTATTCTATTAGGCGGATAAGTCTTAAGAAAAATTGTTTCTTGATCGTAAATACTTTAATCAACAACTTAAATTATTGTACAATTTGCTGTCAGAAAACCGTGTTATAAAGAAAGTGAAAAAAAAACATATATAAAAAAGCGTTGAACAGCGTGTAAACAGCATATAACAGCGTATTTAAATAATTCCCATTCTACATTGCAACATTTGAAAGGAATTCCAGAACATTTCAGCTTTTAACGCAAACAAAAAAAATGCTATTTAATTTACACTTAGGTACGCTTGACAATTTTGAAAGATTTTAATTATGGCGTCGTATACCTGATTTCAAAGAAGAAAATAAAGTATCTATCTGCAAGTGTTTCTAATTTTCGACAGCCTGAAACTATACACTTTCTAATTCCACTACGTTTTGAATAGGTACACGTAAAGTCTACGATCATCAGCGCATAATTAACGGGAAGAGTCTTATTTATCATATCTGCAATACCCATAAGATTCTAACAAGGATGCAAGCCTAACCAAATTCCGTTAGTATAGCTTATTATTTAAGGTGCGGTTCGTGAACATGGTTTTCCACATCATTGAAATCAAATTTTCTTCAACATTTAACAATTTTAAAATACAAACAGCCAAACTCAATTATAAGGCTTATGTATGGTGTGGCTTTGAAATCTTGTTTTGCTGTAAAAGGAAACGAATATTTTGTGAATACATATGAAAACATATATACACGTGCTATTCATCAATAAGCAGATATAATATTTATATTGTCATTTGCTGTCATAGGAAATGATCAAATATATGTGGGTGCCACGCTTTTTTCGCGAAGATGGGTCAGATTATTTATTAAACGTTAGTTTTAGTGCCTTAAATCGGCACTTTTTTGATAATTATGCTGCTCTTGTGGAACTATTGAGTTAAAGTCTGTAACACAGATGTAAAATATTTCACTTTTTAGGTACCTTTTAGGTACTTCCAAAAAGTCACCTAAGCATGAATATTCCTTGAGCTTACTTGACATACATTCGTATGCAGTTTAATTATCCAGAAAATAAAGCTCGGCAAATAAACACTGAAGTTATTCGAGAGCAAATGCCCCATAGTCATAGTCATAGTCAGTCAGTCAGGACAAACAGTTTTATATATAGAGATATGTATTCATAGATTATTTGTTACAGCATTTAAGCTTGTAACGTCGACAAATAGAAAACCGCCAAGTCTATTTGTTTAAATTGACCCAGCTGAATACACTTTCATGGTTGTTACATCGAATTGTAAAATGCTTTGGCTATTAAATTGCTAGTCAGTCTCATTTGTACCTTCGGCCAGCATCGTCATGTTCGTACGCCTAAAAAGTGGACTGTTGCCTTATCTTGGCTATAAACGGCGTCTGTTTTTAGCGGTTCTTGTTGCGGTTGCCTTCATTTTCAGTATATTGTCCTCGACCTCAACTTGGAGAAAAGTTCTTACGGAAATTAAGGATACTCCTGCGTTCACGAAACATAATTATGAAAAGTCTACAGAGAAAACAGAACGGGAAAACCTAGACTCAGAACCAGAGCACGCGGAGCTGTTGAAGATAAATCTTCCAGAGGAACCGGTGCCTATAATTATAGAGGATATTCTTTTGTCCAGTTCAAAACCTCCGCCAGGACGAACCATATTTTTTATTGAGAATAGCTGCCATCGTTCATATACCCATTACAAAATGAGTAGAATTAAGGCGCATCAGGCCTGTCCCATCGAATCTGCCGCCTTGCATAATCCAAATTTCCAAGTATTTGTTCTGTTTGCCTGCCCCACCCACCGTAACAAATCAATGCCCATCATTGATGCCCTTCAAAGCTACAAAAATGTGCACTTTCGATCGCTAAATCTGGATCGCTATGCAGAGGATACGCCCATCGCGGATTGGGTCAAGAAAGGCGATCTATATACATCAAGGTTTAAATAGTTTTTCATTATAATTTAGCTTCTTCTTTGACTTCTGTGTTATCTATCTACTTAGATATCTGATATTTCACCTTTCTGACCTACTCCGATTAATAACACTATATCGCTTTGGCGGCGTCTACCTGGACATGGATGTCCTGCAGCTCCACAGCTTGGAGGATGAGCCACTAAACTATGCAGGTGCCGAGACATCAGATAGCATTGGCAACAGTGTTATAAGTTTGGAGCCCAATGGATTTGGCCATCAGCTTGGCGAATTATTTCTGCAGGACTTTCATGTTAATTATAAGGGTGATGCGTGGGCCCACAATGGACCGATGGGCTTAGTGCGCGTATTGTCAGAGATTTGTGGTACGAATAATGTTACCCTCATGGTGAATAATCGGAAACGGTGTCTGGGCTTTAAAGTGTTCGATGTTAACGCATTTTACGAGGTACCATGGACGCAGTGGCAACTGTTTTTCAAGCCGGAGAACTCGACTGAAACGCTAGCCCGCACTAAGTCCTCTCGAATGGTGCATATATGGAATCACATAGTCACGAAATGGCCTCTTAAGATTAATTCAAAATCCGCCTATATGCATTGGGCGGCACAACATTGTCCAAGGGTCGTTGCGGTCACTGGAGAACGATTCTATTAATTCATATAGAATATTTGTATAATGGAACAGTTTCGTGAGGCTTATGCTTTCGCTGGCTTTGAAATATTGTTTTGCTGCATAAGGAAACGAGTATTTCGTGAATACATATGAATCTACATTGGGGGTTTTTATACCCTTAACCCATTGATGGGTAAACACGGTATATTGTATTTGTGCAAAATGTAAATGTATGTAACAGGCAGAAGGAAGCATCTCCGACCCCATAAAGTATATATATTCTTGATCAGCATCAACAGCCGAGTCGATCTAGCCATGTCCGTCTGCCTGTCCGTCCGTCCGAATGTATGAACGCAAGGATCTTAGTCCATGCGCAGATCGAGTTTGCTTCCGATAATCGATAACTTAAATTGGGTAAATAATAAGAGCTAGAGCCACCAAAAGTGACATGTTTACTCTAGAATAGTATACACATATATATCAAGTATCTTTCATTTTATGCCTATCGCCACCTCCCCGCTACTACCTCATAGCTATAAATCAACCAACTTCTATTACCCATTAATTTAATCTACAATTTTAATGCAATTTACTTTTTGAGAATACACAAATATGGTACAAGAAGATATACTGTAGAAAATTTCAACGCAAATTCGAAGAATATCTGTATGCATTTACACATACACATTAATGCGCGTCTGCTTCGTATTCATCAACAGCATTATAATTGCGATTGTATTGTTTTTTGTGCTACTATTTTAATTGGTTTTTTTTTTTCACTAAGACTCAATGATTGGTGTGGCTAATGAGTAGAGGCGGTGGCAAGTGGTGTTGTCTGTCGGGAGTTTAAGACCTACCGGGGAAACTACTTTTTTTTTCTTCTGTGGCTGTTGAGTAGAGACGGCGGCAAGTAGTGCGGTTCGTTGCGAGTTCGAACCCTGCCAAGGAATAAGTTGGAATAAGAGTGTTCAGGGTATCCCCTAGTCGGGAGCTCCCAACTAGAACCTCTTACTTGTTTGCACAGTTGATTTACATTAAAACTTTAAAACATTTATACACGTGCTATTCATCAATAAGCATAGATAATATTTGTATTGTCATTTGCTGTCATAGGAAATATTCAAATATATGTGGGTACACTTATCCACACGAGCGTACTCCACTGTCAATATTGCTACTCTTAATTGTTTAAGCCGTTTTAGTTGGTAAAGTGTAAGTAGATGAGGAATTGCTTATTGGTACAGCTGAGCAATCCGATTGCCACGCTTTATTCGCGAAGATGGGTCAGATTATTTATTAAACGTTAGTTTTAGTGCCTAAATTGACACTCTTTTGATAATTATGCTGCTCTTGTGGAACTATTGAGTTAAAGTCTGTAACACAGATGTAAAATACTTCACTTTTTGGGTACCTTTTAGGTACTTTCAAAAAGTCACCTAAGCATGAATATTCCTTGAGCTTACTTGACAAACATTGGTAGGCAGTTTAATTATCCAGAAAATAAAGCTCGGCAAATAAACACTGAAGTTATTCGAGAGCAAATGCCCCATAGTGTGTATCTAGGGGTTGAATAAGAAGAGCATACAGCATAAAACGCGAAGATTAAGGCTTTTTACACCCATGTTGAAAGTATTAAAATGTTGTGATTAAATGTTTAAGTCATAGAAACAGTCATATCCGATCCTATAACAGATATGCATTCTATAGCAACAACAGAAGCAAAGAAGCGAATTAGTTTTAAGCTATCGTCTTGAAACTTTGCATAGGTCCGTCCGAATCGGACCACTAAATGCTACCACAGGACCAGTATCCTACCACTATATCGGATCACAGGAACAAACAGTCGAAATTAAGTTCTAAGTTTAAACTGGCCGTTTATATGTTTTACTATGCTTCTTACGTGTATGTAAAATCTCATCAACTTGAACTAGCGTGCCGACGATATCCTTTCTCGTTTCGTTTCCTTTATATATGGATTTATAGATTATTTGTTACAGCATTTAAGCTTGTAACGTCGACAAAACTGCCAAGTCTATTTGTTTAAATTGACCCAGCTGAATACACTCTCATGGTTGTTACATCGAATTGTAAAATGCTTTGCCTATTAAATAGCTAGTCAGTCTCATTTGTACCTTCGGCCAGCATCGTCATGTTCGTACGCCTAAAAAGTGGACTGTTGCCTTATCTTGGCTATAAACGGCGTCTGTTTTTAGCGGTTCTTGTTGCGGTTGCCTTCATTTTCAGTATATTGTCCTCGACCTCAACTTGGAGAAAAGTTCTTACGGAAATTAAGGATACTCCTGCGTTCACGAAACATAATTATGAAAAGTCTACAGAGAAAACAGAACGGGAAAACCTAGACTCAGAACCAGAGCACGCGGAGCTGTTGAAGATAAATCTTCCAGAGGAACCGGTGCCTATAATTATAGAGGATATTCTTTTGTCCAGTTCAAAACCTCCGCCAGGACGAACCATATTTTTTATTGAGAATAGCTGCCATCGTTCATATACCCATTACAAAATGAGTAGAATTAAGGCGCATCAGGCCTGTCCCATCGAATCTGCCGCCTTGCATAATCCAAATTTCCAAGTATTTGTTCTGTTTGCCTGCCCCACCCACCGTAACAAATCAATGCCCATCATTGATGCCCTTCAAAGCTACAAAAATGTGCACTTTCGGTCGCTAAATCTGGATCGCTATGCAGAGGATACGCCCATCGCGGATTGGGTCAAGAAAGGCGATCTATATACATCAAGGTTTAAATTGTTTTTCATTATAATTTAGCTTCTTCTTTGACTTCTATGTTATCTATCTACTTAGATATCTGACATTTCACCTTTCCGACCTACTCCGATTAATAACACTATATCGCTTTGGCGGTGTTTACCTGGACATGGACGTCTTGCAGTTACGAAGCTTGGAGGATGAGCCACTGAACTTTGCAGGAGCTGAGAGAGCAGATAGCATTGGCAACAGTGTTATAAGTTTGGAGCCCAACGGATTTGGCCATCAGCTTGGCGAGTTATTTCTGCAGGACTTTCAGAAGAATTATGAGAGCGATGAGTGGGCCCATAATGGACCCATGGGCTTAGTGCGCGTATTGTCAGAGATTTGTGGTACGAAAAATGTTACGCTCATGGTGAATAATCGGAAACGCTGCCACGGCTTTAGAGTGTTCGATATTAACGCATTTTACGAGGTGAAATTTGAGGAGTGCATAATGTTTTTCAAGCCGGAGAACTCGACTGAAACGCTGGCTCGGACTAAGAACTCGCGAATGGTCCATATATGGAATCACATAGTCAGAAAATGGCCTCTTAAGATTGATTCAAAATCCGCCTATATGCATTGGGCGGCACAACATTGTCCAAGGGTCGTTGCGGCCACTGGAGAGTTGTTCTATTAAGCCCATCTGGCTTACTCATGTTTCAGTTGTGTTGATTATGAGGATATTGTTACTAATATTATTTTGCCACGTGTTATTATTAATAAGACAAAAGTTGAATAATTCTCTTGATCGCGCAAAACTTTAGTACACACACACACATTGTATATATTAATTGTAATGAATTCGAAATTAGTTGCAATCGCTGCATTAATCAGCTGTTGGTTGTCTGCAACTGTAACTGTAGTTGATTTTAAATATACTGCGCTGATACTAATACACTTATCGATATCGATAATTGTACACATCTGGTAACCTTAATTTTGTAAAGAATGCTAAAAAAAAAGGGCGTAACATGTAAGCGAAACAACAATAAGTAAAACACTGTTTGATAGTATTTACATTCAACATATGCTGTATGGTTAGTGATTCAATGCAATACGTAAATAAAATGTTATCGATGGTTCGATAGGGATGAGAATTATGAGTATTAGAGCGGATTTTGAGTAAAACATCGTGTTAACTGTTAACATAAATCTGTTAAGTTAACATTAGCATTGCATAGTTAAATCCTCTTTGCACAAGTACCAATTGCTGCGTCGGAAATATTGGAAATTTAACTTTTTTTTTAAAATGCTATAAGCAGCGGTGAGTGTGTCTAATAAATTTTATTCTCGGCGTTTGCAAGAGCAGTGCCTCATCTGTGCAAATTGTAAATTTATGCTATGTGCACATAAATATTTATAAATGTTTCAACATATGTGTGTTATGGCTGTGTGCGTTTGAGTTACTGCAAAAACGGTTGATTTTGCCACAAAGGGTGAAAAACAAAACGAAACACACATATACGTGTGTATATGTATGTATGTATGTATATACTAAGGCCCCATCTTAAACTCCAGCTGCTTAGTTTTGGGCTGTTATGAAAATGCTGCTGGGTCGATATAATACTAGAACATATGAGAAACTCACGAATTCACATCATTACATATACAAACTGACCCTTAACACTTGACAGAAATGTAAGACGCATTCAGTTACAAATTAAAAGTCTAGCTTAATTTTGTGAATGGTTTTTCTATTTCGTTTGGCGTCGCTAACGTGTCTCGTTTCACCTTGGTGTGCGTGTCAACACAAACACACATTTCTTATTTGTACTCTCTGCTCATTAGCGGCTTTTCGGACGTCATTTACGTACATATGTATGTATATACACAGGCAGACAGAAAGAGACATATTTTGTATGTATGTATGTATGTAGTGTGTATTTGTTTGTTTCGTATATACCAGTTAAAATGTATGTGTATGAAATATTTATAAAACGGTTGTTTTTCGATTTGAGACCATTTTACATACAGTTACACTTACAAATGCACATATGCGTATGCAAGTACATATGTATATTCTAGATTCTTGATTATGTAACTTTCTTAATGGACGCAAGTCAAGTAGCTTTAAAATTAATATAACGATTTAATAAATACGTGTGTATGTACACATGTTTTGATGAATGCCTCTTTAAATGTATGTACAAATGAATGTGTAAGTCGCCAACGCTCGTCGTTTTATACGAACCGTATTGCAGCAAGCTGATAAGCCATCTTTTCAAAGATTTATACCCATTTGATATAAACGATTTCAATGGCCTTAAACTTCAACTTAATAAAAGAAAAGAACAGTTTATTACTTTAACGTGCATACGAAAATGTACATAGGTACATGCATATGAATTTATATTGTATGTTCATGTTTTGTTTGTGCTAATTTAATTATTATCTTTCATTTGTGTCTTTTCGCGTACCTGGCGCATTTTAGCTACTTTTTCTTTTAATACCCTGTAGCTATTAAAAACGAGTAAAAAGTGTATAACAACGGCCATAACTAAGCATTTCTGCCTACTTGTCGCAGAGTTTAAAGGCAATCTTATTGAGAAAGCAAAACGGGAAAAATGTTGTTTCTTACGATATATCAATTACGATATTAGGATGTCAGGATGTTTGTTTTGTATCTTATTATATTGTGTGTTGTATAACACATTAACTTTGATGGAGTACAACCTACAGCAAGTATTTTTGGTGGCCAGAAAATCTTAATTTCTAGTTTATTTTTAATAACTAGAAGTTAATTAAATATTTTAAATTTACCAAATTTTACAGGGGCTTTCGTAATTCTTATATTAAAGTGTTCAAAATGTTGTTCTTAAAGATAAGAATTTTGAATATACCGGGTCTAATATGTTGAAATTATAATTTCTGTGTAAACAATAACGTTGTGTGGCTAAGATAACACTTAGTGCATTGTTGCTCGTCTGCAAGGGTATATATATAGATAACCATTCTTACTCGTTTTCCAGTATATCTATAAGTTAAAGGCTCAAAGCCAAAAATGTTATTGATGATTTAGACAAAGAACATATATTTGAACAATCCGAAAAGTTTTTAACAATATGGACTGTTAAATGTACTTGTCATTTTATATACATACTCTGAATAGGAATCAACAGTTAACAAAAGCCATTTATTAATGAAAAAATATATATTTTCGTCCACAGGTGTAATATGCAATCGCACAATGAGACACATATAATGCCATATAAGTTTTTGAGATTACACACGGAAAAATGGAAACAATATCCAAGATCTCCCTGATATTGGCTGCATTGTTTGTTAACATTGCGGTCGCCGCCAATGCGGCAAATCAACTCGGCTGTGTCACCGCGTACAGCCCAAGGAACGTCACGTTGCAGACGCAGGGTAGAGCCATAGGAGCCAAGGGAACTGGAGCAGTAACGACTCGAACGTGGCAAGAGCACGAATTCTCCCTGCTGGGTTACAAGTTCCATTTGCCCTTTGTGGGTCATGCTGTCGACTCAGATGTAGACGATGGTGATAGTCTCGATGATTCCTGGCTTCTAGATAACAGCGCGCAGCCATTATACACCACACAGGAGGAACTACTAGAACAGGAAAGCTCCGAGCAGGTTGATCCTGCCAACAGCATTATAAAGCTACGCTGTCAGAATACGAGCGTGACAGAGATCAATGCCCAGCTGCTGTTTAATCGCCATATAAACTATGAGCAGGTGACACTGATGCATGTGCCAGGCAAACCTGACGAATCACTGAAATTGCAACAGTACGAGAGCATACGGCAGTTTAAATGGATGCTTAGTTCACTGCAGGACGACACATTACAGCGATTCTTTGAGCAATATGGGCAACGTTTTGATACTGTCGAAACGTTGGACTTGAGTGAGAATCGGCTGAACTGCATCCACTGGGCGCAGCCACAGGCCATGCGCCGCCTTAAAGTACTTAAGCTGAGTGGCAATCGCTTAGCCAACTGCAGCCTGGCCGAGCTACAGCATATGAATCATCTGTTGGAGCTGCACTTGGATCGCAACGAGCTGCGGGCACTGCCCGTACACTTTGTGCATCAGCTAAGCGAGCTCCGACTGCTGAATCTTACCGATAATGAGCTAGCCGAGCTGCCCCGCAACATATTTGAGGGTGCACTGCAGCTGGAGTTGCTGCATCTGGCCGGCAATCGGTTGACCGTTTTGCCCTTCCAGCTTTTCCAGACGGCGCGTGAACTGCGCCTGTTGGATCTCAGCAATAATCGCCTGCTCTCGTTTCCTGACAACTTCTTTGCACTCAATAATCAGCTGCGCCAGCTGCAGCTGCAAAGCAATCAACTGCAGTCCATAGGCAAGCACAGCCTGTATAATCTGCGCGAGCTGCGGCATCTGGATCTATCACAGAATGAGCTGGGCAGCATCGATCGCAAGGCCTTCGAGTCGCTGGAACATCTCGTGACACTCAATATATCGGGCAACAAACTAAAGCTGCTGTCCTCCATTATATTCCAGCCACTTGGAGAACTGCAGCAATTAGATCTTAGTCGAAACCAGTTCAAGCAATTGCCCGATGGACTCTTTCAGACGCAACGCAAATTGGTGTTGCTGCGAATCGATAAGACCCCGCTGCAGCAGTTGCCCAATTGGATTTCCCGCAACGAGGACTACGTGGATGGGCAAATACTACAACGTCTGCGCTATCTGTCCATGCAGCAGAATACGCAGCTCACCCAGCTGCCCGCTACGTTGTTTGCCAATGTGCGAAATCTGCGTGAGCTGCTGCTGGCCGACAACAGTCTGTCCAAGCTGCCCTCACAGATTGGCAGCCTGACGCGTCTGCAGCGTCTTAGTGTGCGCGGCAATCGTCTGGGCTCGCTGCCGGAGAGCCTCAAAGAGCTCAACAAGCTGCAATATTTAAACATCTTGGGCAATGAGTATATTTGTGATTGCAGCATGTACTGGCTTACCGGCTGGCTAACAAATGCGACGACCTCGTTGCGACGGGCAGCAATAGCTGCCAATCGTACACTTGATTCGTATGAGCATATTGACAACCAGATTGATGCACTCAGCTGTCAATATGGCTATCCCGGGGACATGTTGCGCGTGCTTAGCAATCTCAACTGTAGCGTGCCCGTTGTGGTGCAATCCTCAGAGCCCAAGATGTACAGACTACACGCCACCGCCAAGCTCGAGTGCATGGTCTTCGGTAGCCCAACCCCGGATATTATTTGGGTAAGTTAGTCACTGGGCTCATATTTCAACCTACTCCAATTGGTTTACTGTTTGCAGGTGACGCCACGTCACAAGATTCTGCGTCATCACGCCGATCCTGACAAGCGACCTATCATCATCAACAGCGATAAAGAACATCAGCCCAGTAAATTTGAACTTTTCGCCCTTACGGACGACAGCAACGCCCAGACGTTGCACATAAACATCAGCAGGCAGAAGAGCATTGTGGGTCAGCGTGTGGTGCTCATCGAGAACGGCTCGCTGCTGGTGCATAATATATCACGCGGGGACAGCGGCCTCTACACCTGCTATGCCTTTAATGTAATGGGCAATGCATCGGCAGGCATAAGGTAAGATCATAACAACGATATTCATTTTCAGGCCTGCACACCCAACAGTCACGCGTCTTCAAATTTAATTTGCAGTTCCTTAGTTTGATTTTTTAAAGTATATTTTAATAGCACCATTTGTAGACCCAGCTATACGATCAATGACAGTGACAAAACAGAGAGAGAGAGAGCTATTAGGCTTATCGGCAGAACCCTCATCTGGTAAGACGATCTCCAAGAAGTGACCCATTCCTTGCTTAACGCTGAACAAAACTGGGAAGTAGACATTTCTGGTACGACCAGTTGGACTAGGGCCGGGGCTAGCCCCTGTTTAGGATTGCCGCGTTTGTGGGAGTATTATGGCAACTGCGATAGAGATAGAGCAGCGGTCGAACTGCCTACTGAAAGGGGAATGTCGAGACGTATTCCGAACCGTTGTTATCATTATATATGTGGACAGTACTGTTCGTTAAATAAACTTAATTAGTTAGGAGATGCACATTATGATATTTTATCTGAAATAGTCCCAATAAGTGGATATGTTGCGTGCCATGTATTTTATTTAATAAGCCGAAGATGACCGTTGCACTTTTTGTATTTTGTTTATCAATTAAGTATACATTACATTTAAAAGGAAAACTCACCAGAAGTAAAGCAATGCGATACAAAAACAAAAATGCCTATTGACATTTTACAGTTCTGGCCAACACGTTAATAAATAAATATTTTTTCTAAGGTTATAGTTTTTAACTATGAATCAAACTTTTAAATAACACTTGCAATGAGTTCGACTAATACAAAAACCCCGGATCTTCGATGTTCAGGGCTGGGTCACTTAGATGCAGCTGCAGCGATGAATATAATTAATTGTACATAATATTAATATTGTTACAACGAGTTTGGTATATAGTTATAAACTCTTAACCTATCTTTTCCAATAGCATCGTCTTGGAAAACACTACATCCTTATCCAAAACTGGGATTCGAACCCGAATTCTTGTTCTGCAGTTGCCTGACAGACTGGGTCATCAATCGCAGACGGCAGATTTGTGTATTTATTTTAATCAGAAACAAAAACTTTTTTAATTTTAATCTTAGTGAACGTGTCCCATATGTTGTTTTTAAGCGTGCCATATATATGATAAATAAATTATTCATATTTCTCTTCACAGACTCTACATTGATCCAATTGTATTTTATCGTGTCAAAATCGAAAGCCTTCTGGCTGGCACACTGCTAGCAACAGCATTTTTGTTGCTCACACTCCTGGTGCAAGGATTGCGCAGCTGCCTGGTTAGATTCGGTGTCTGCGATCGTTTGTCCTGTTGTGCGAATCGCAATAAGAAGTCACCGAGATCGCGGCAAATTTACGCAATGCTGGACAGCATTGAGAGCTACAAGAGCCAGCAGCTGGAGCGTTTGCGTGAGAATTATGCACAGCAGGTGCATCGTATCCGGGAGAATTGCGCACAGCAGGTCGAGTGGATACAGAGCAGCTACACTACGCAGGCCAAGCACATTAAGGAGTTCCGCGACATGGGCTCTAATCATCTGACTGCACTAAAAGATCAATACTGCGATCAGGTGAAGAAGGTGCGCGACTATTCCACCGGCCAACTGAGCTGGGTGCGCGAGAACTATGTCTTCCAGCGCAATAAAATCCGCAAATTCAGTGCCCACCAGGTGTTGCGACTACGCGAAGGCTACAAGTATCAGCAGCAGTCATTGAACAAAGTGCTGGAAAATCTGCCCAGCTTCTACTTCGAGAACTGTCGCAGTCGCTGCGAGGAGGATATTGTCGAGGGTAAGTATCGGTATCTATTTTTGTAACTAGATGAAATAAATATTTCCCTGTGTTTCCTTGGTAGACATAGACTGTTACTTAAAGAGCCAAATGGAAAAGGAGTTGCACATACAGAAAATTAAATCACGGCTGATGGTCGCCGACAATTCGGCTAGCAAGGCTTCACTTTATTATACGCCGCCAGAGGACGATCTATTCCATTGCTCTCAGCTGAACCTGCAAACTACGCCAATACACATAAACTATATTGACGAGAATCTGGATCATCAGAAGTTGGAGTTGTACGACTTTAAAATAGATCCGCAAATGTTGCTCTTTAGCAAATCGGAATTATATGTTAATCCAGAAGGCGCGAGCAGCAGTCAGGCAGCTGCCATGGCAGCTTTACTTGGCTGCAGTATCGAGGATAACAACCAGAATGCTCAGCTTTTGGAGGAGCATGTTAGTCATGTGGAGATGACTAAACTGAAGGATGCAAGTGATGTTAAAAATTCCAAATCGTGTCCTGCTATTTATAAGGTATCCAAACAGCAAGATGGTAGCACGCTGCACGAGCTGCTCACCGAAGACGGAGCACCACATCAGATGGTGCATCTCAATCCAGTCGATGAGTCGACATTGACGACGTTGCAGATGCCCAAGGAGAAGCTAAACATCGTTGTGGATGACAGTGACGAAGACGAAGACCGGTTATCTCAAGATCGGATGAAGACAGAACTAGAAGATTCCAATACGCCGCCGGCGCCCGCGTTAGCCGCATGCGACTCCAACAGCTTCCCTGACAAATGCAGTCAATCCTATCAGCAGGCCAGTGCGCAGCCTGCTTGCAACACGTAGAGATTTTATTAATTTTTAAATATGTTATTAATGAAAAACAGCACACAATACAAAAAAAAAATTGACGCTAAAAACACATTAAACAAATGTTAATGTTTAAAATGTGTAAAATGAAAATGCATCAAACAATAATTACGTATAGAGTTAATTAGTGAAACTTAATGAATTCAAAAACTAAACATCGGATGGATTAAACATAAATGAAAAAACAAGTCATACGATTTAAATAATAGTAAAATTGAAAACTTAGAATGTGCTCGTGTGGAGAAGGTATCATCAATAATGTCAATACTTGAAAAGCCCCCATTTGTGATTTCATCAATATAACATATGAAGCGATTTATTTATAGAGAGCGCATTAAATCTACATAGAGTCAGGCGTATTTTAAAGAAATGATAAAAACAAATTTTATTCAAATTCTGAAAAGGCAAATAAAGCAAAATATATATATATATACACACAAAAATATTTGTGTCTATTAATCTAATCTCTGATAAGTGTGCTCGCCATGAGTGGACGATATTTGTTGAACGAAGGATTGTCAAATAATGCTATGGATTCGATTTTAAAGGTTTGCAGCGCTTGTTTGGGATTTGCGCGCAGTTTAAACAGGGGGTCAAAAAAATACTTGGGTTTGGATGCCAATCTATATAATAATTTAGTAGCTCAGTAGCTTTATGATATTTTCAAGACGCTGGCGTTTTACACAGAACAAATTAAATTAAATTAAAGATCACCAACAGCTCTTTAACACTACGGATTGGGGCACTCGGGCTGTTTGAGCACTTCAATGGCACATGGGTTGGCATCGATTTTGCATATTTCGGTTTCAGATTCAACATCACTGAGATCATAGTCACACTCGCAAGGAAAGCATTCCATTTCACCCTCCTCACCCTCGCCTTCGGCTTCCTCGCCCTCGCCATAGAAGCTGATCTTTTCTTGGCTTTGGACGCTCGGCTCTGTGGTCAGCGAGCATACAGATAGCTCCGAATCGGAGATGGGCAGTGGTACCGGCTCTTGAGGCAGTAGAGAATAATCATAGACAGCGATCTCCTGGGCAAACCACAATGTGGGCATTGGCTCCTCAATTTCGGCCTCCTCTTCTTCGGCATCTTGGTTGAATTCGTCCTCGGCAAGTTCCCCGGAAGATCGAACAATTTTGAAACTATAATCGGCCGGCAAAAAGTAGCCAAGCAGCATATAGCGATTGTCAAAACTGAAGACGGCAGGTCCTGTCGGATAGAGATTGTCCCAAATACCATGCAAGATGGTGCACTTGTCATCGTTGCCAATATACATCTCGAAGGGACCCATGCGTACATTGGTGTTCCAAGTGGACTTTAGGCGCACTGTCATGCAGCAGTTATCCTTGTCGGTTTTGAAACTGTAGATGCCAACACCATGACGTAGACCCTTATACCAATCACCCGAGTACGTATCCCCATTGGCATAATTGTAACGGCCCTTGCCGTGCTTCAGATTCTTGCGCCAGTTGCCTTCGTAGACGGAACCATCGGGATAAATGAATATGCCGCGACCACAGCGAACACCACAGCGATATTGTCCGTAATATCGAGCACCATTCTTAAATACATAAAGCCCGATGCCATGACGACGTCCCTTACGATAATTGCCATCGTACTGATCGCCATTTGGCAGAATGGCCCAGCCGCGTCCATGGCGATATCCTGCTGCATTGCGTCCACCTATGTATTTCTGTGGGTGCAAATTGCGAATGGAGCATGTAACCGGGACAAACAGTTGACAAACAGTGTGCACCTACGCCAATATTTGGTCCCTCGTCCTCCTCTTCCGGAAATGAAAGCTCCGATTCCTCGGATCCCTCCGAAACGCTCATAATATAATTTTATTAAATATACTTTGCGTCTCGTTTGAAATAAATTTTTGGGAACTGTACTGTATTCACATATAAACTACGTTTAAAAACATGCGAAGCATACGCTTACTATGTCTCAATGGCGTAAAAGAAATTGGCCAGCGGATATCGGATGAATAGAGCCAACAGCGTGCACAGCACCTGGAAGCCCATCAGCATTTGGGTGGCGACACGCTCGTGTACCGGCCCAAAGACGACCAGCACAAAATTGATGAGCGTAAAATTGTTGGTTATGACGCGTCCGTCGGCCTGCTCCTGCCAGCTGATCAGATGCAATACGCGCAGCACTGTGACCATTAGGCGACCCAGACTGTTCAGTTCCTTCATGCGAAACTCCGTGGTGCTGATGTGCAGCAGATCCGATTTGGCGTCGTACTTGGGCAGTCGATGCCTCGGACAGGGCACAAAGTGAAACAACTGCGGCGTCGAGTACAGAAAGTTGAGTATCTGTGGCAGAAAGAACAGCAATAGCGTCTTGCTAAAATGTCCCAAGATGCCAACAACGGCAAAGGACATGCCGGCAAAATAACAATACGTATCGCCCACAAACACCTGAGATGGATATCTGCAAGCAAAAATAAAATAACAGTAAAATTACCAAACATCTAAATAAATTCGACATTTATCATGTAGGGTAACATTGGTCGCTACTTGAAATTTTAAATGTGTAACGGAAATACAAAACAAAATATACTAGCTTTAATTTGTTTGTTTTCCGTATATATATTCCGTACTTATGCATAAGTCGAATTCAATTTATATCAAGAGTAAGTTTGCTATGGTTGTTAAAAGGAACGCATGATTTTAAGGCTAAGCTCGAATAAAAATAAATGAGTATATTATAAAAATGGCACCACTTGGTACAAGACACAGTACATGCTTCGGTACATTTGTAAACATATGGCAGCCGTGACCGTGAGAGTACATGGTTACAGAAAAGAGGTTGAGCTAGTCCATACAGCGACAGTGTTAATAACGAGAAGGAACGTGACGTCACAATTTAACACTGGACAACCGACTACTTATAGGAGAAAATACACAACAGAGTACCAAATAAACAATCGTCATAAATATTAAATTGATATACAAAAAGAGAACGCAATACTTTAACGAAAATATGTTTACTTTCATGCCGTTTCTTTCGTGGCCAACTTTGAACAGCTGAGAGCGCAGGCATAAAAAGAGAAACACCGCTAACGTCAGCTGTGCGGGTGGGCAGCAATATGTGAAAAGTGGGTGTGTTAGTTGGAAAAAGCAAGAAAACTCAAAAACGCATAACTCAAATAAGAACAAAAAATAACCATGTACAGTGTGTAGTCACAACAGCTCACAATGGCCAAGATTACAGGTCTGAGCCAGACACTTGCAACCGGCGGCGGCCGTCTGGCGAGTACCAAGAAGCTCGTCCTGTGGTCTGTGGTGCTGGTTCAGGTGTGTTTCATTGGCTGCATTTGGCTGCTGCAGGCTAATCATAGCCAGCTGCAGCTGCAGTCAGGCAGCAACAACAACAACAACAACAGATTGGAGCTGGAGCAGGGCCGTGTGCATTTCGTGCGGCAGGCAAGCAACGCAAAAAAAGCGCAGAACCAAAACGGGACGCCGCATTGTCCGCAGAGCGAGAACATTAATCGGTATCAGCAGGATTTCTTTCAATTGAAAACCGATCAATTGAATCGCTCTGCAGACTATCCCATGCCGGCATATATGGATCTGGGGCTAACGTCAACGCTGTGGTGCTACGCCGAAGGCACACTAAACGAATCCCGGCAGGCAGGACGAAACAACGTGGACTATTTAATGTCGCAGCCGCAGTGTCCGTGTGCCAGCGGCTGGCATGGTCGTGACTGTGGGCAACCGGAAATTATATGGCGTGCCCTGATGACGCACAGTCGCGCCAGCAGACGTGGCGGCAATGAGGCGCCGCTGAAGCTGCACGAGGCGAGCAGCACAACATTAAAGCGACTTTACTATATGCTGAACCTGGGCGCCTGGGAGCACATCAATATGGAGCTGTTGGAGTTGCAGCTGCGCACACTCATCAAGGTTGTAGACTGTTTTCTCATCTACTACCAAGTGAGAGACAGCAAAGACAGACTGACACGGCGCACACTCGTCCGCCAGTTGGACGCTCTGCCCATTGCCAGTTACCTGCTGTATCAGTGCGAGGGTCAGAGCCATGGCAACTGCAGCGGCGCAACTGCCTACAGCTATTTTCATCACCAGCTGTGGACTCTGTGCGGTGTGCAAATCCAGCCTAAGGATTTGCTATTGTTTGGCCATGGGGAAACTGTTTATGCGCCGGCTGCTTTGAAATTTCTCAAATACTTTGCGAGCGATGTGCTGCCGTTGCGCTTCAGACTGAAGCATAATGTGTACGGGTTCTATTGGCAACATCCGCAGCGCACACGCCTGGACGGTGTCATCAGCTCCCTGGTGCATATGCACAGCGTCCAAATGGATCCGCAACGACTGGAGCGTCAAGCGAGCTACACGCTGGGTGATCTCAATCACTATGGCGGCTGGAGCTGTGAACTCTGCATGCCGTCTGAACAGATTGTTAACATGCTGACAACCCGAGCAGCTGGCAGCCACAGTGACCCAACTATACGAATGCCCAACGAGACGCGTAGTTCACGGATTGATGCAGCCTACATTCAGCAACTGATGGGTGCGGGCATGCTCTTGGATGGACGCACGCAATTGCTGCGACTGCGGCAACAGAGTGAAAAATATTATGCGCCGGAGGCGGCGTTGCTTTACAGCAGTCAATTTGGACAATTGCTTGTCAATTTGTATGATACGAATGCGCTGGATGATGTGCAGGAGGATGAAGACTAAGACTAACATCTATTGTCCTATTCGGCTAGTTATACTCGTATATATATATGTATATGTGCCTGCTTTCCCAATCATCAAACAAACTTACATGTTTTTACTTTAAGCTAAACATATCGTCATCTTTAATCCAATCGTATATCACGCTCTGATTTCTCATTAAACCAATTCAAAATTTAGTATCTCAGCAGGCAGAGAGCGCCGACAGACCCGCCATCTGTGATAAGAAACTAAACTAGAAAGGAATTTAAAATGATTCTCAAATTTCATGGAATTTGATGTTGGGAATTTAGTTAAAAGTACGTAAATTAAGTATGCGAGTTCTCGACATGAACAGATTCGTTTGTTTTATAAGTATATATATTGATAAATGTTAACAGGCAAGCTAATTTCAGTATTTATCAAATAAATCATAAACAAATTTGATCCAAAGCCAAACTCGTTCTTCTAGGAAACTGAGATTTTAAGGGACAGGACGGAAAATACCAACAATTAATCTTGTACATATTTGGAAATACAACAGAAACAACAATGCCGAAAGTTGTAATAAATCGATTGCTCAGAATTTGTAACTAGCTAAAAAGAAGGCGTTCAATTTAAACAAATGCGTATGTGCGTTCTTTGATGAAGTGGGAACAAAGGTTGTTAGCTTTATGAATTCTTGCACTTACCTATTAAATTTCCACAGAGCCAAAGAGGTAGCAAAGAATGGTATCATAAAATACAATGAGAACTGATGTGATTCCATCTGATGACCCAGACTCAGTTCGATAAGGTTAAACAGCAATACTGAAGCGGCAATAATAAGGGACTGGCCCACCTCCAGGCCATTGATGCCAGCGAGTATGTTGATGGCATTGGTGCAAAATACCGCCAGACTGCCCATGAAAATGTAGTAGAGCATGCCTGTAATCGAATTCGTTATTAGATCGAAAATAAAAGCGTATTCATTTCAGTACCAATATTGACAGACGTGCCAAAGAGGCCGCGCGCAAAGTTGGGCATCATGACCGTGGTGGAATTATAGTTGACATAGTAAACCATCAGCAGAGGCAGCGTCGCTATGGTGGGCAGCAGGAGCTTGTGCCGCCAGCGCAGATCGAGCACATCGTCGGCAAAGCCAAGAAAAATCATGCAACATATTGATAACAGCGCGGCAATGAGCTCCACGAACTGTCCCAAAAGATAACAATATCATAATTAGTTTGCCTCTCATTAATGAGTCATCATAAATTACCTTATTGTGCGGAAAAGTTACCGGCTTCCCGCCAGTAACTGCGTCCATGGCGGCAGCCTCATCGAACGCAAATGGTATGGGTATAAAGAGGAACATTGAGATCAAGAAAACGCAGCCAATAATGACACCATAAGACTCGGGCCTAAAAAAAATGAAAAACTCAGCACTTAATGTGAATATAATATATATATGAATAGGTATACGACTTCACTTACACCTGTGGCTTGTCCTTTTTGCACAGATCCTTGCCGCACAAATTTGCCTTGATGAACATCTCACGAAGGCGGGGTATCATGCGCACCGTCATCAGATATGCTCCCACGGATATGGCACCGTTTATTGCAATTGCCGCCGTGGACATTTTGGAGGCCGTAGTTGCGCTAATTAGATTATAGTTGCTTGCAAATCAGCTGCACCGGCTCCCAGTCCGAGTTAATGAGTTTACGTGTAGGTTTCAATGCACGCAAAGGTGATGGGTTATCACAAAATCATTATGCCGAAAGTTAAGCAAGTGGTGGGCGCAAAAGTACACGCAATTTGACGGCAGCAGATAATAACAAATACAGCTGATCGAAGCGACAGCAAGTAGCTTAATATCGCTTAATTTGAATGATATCGATAGGCAACGTAATGAAGTATCGATGATTGCCAAACGGCAACAGATCCAATGTCAATGAGACCATACTGACATTGCTTTGTAAACAACTAAAACACTTGTCCAGCACTATGTTAAATTGTACAGCCCGGAACGCAAAAGAGTAACATCACTGACTACATAACAACTGCATCAACAGTGCGAACGGCGCATAAAGATGCGTGCCAAAACTATCGATTTACATTAAACACTTTGCTGACAAAGCAAAATATGTCAGTTATCGCTCAATTTAAATGCGATCGAAACGAAACTTTATTTTGTATTCATAGTATACGACTTTTTATTTAATATAATATCATTGTTCTGCAGCTTATAGTGACTGAACACCCGGTTTATACATGTAAATAAACATTTTGATAAATATAACAAAACATAACTTAATTAGAGAACGAATACTTTCAACTTTTTAAGTTTGGTCCAACTTTTTTTTGGCTGAATGCCTGCCTATGCTATCGGTCGCGAAAAAATGGGAACACTTTTTGCAATTCCGCTTTGGATTTACACGCCTCCACTTGTGGCAATGCCTCCATAACATTTAACATATAGATTTGCAGCTGCTGTCGACGCTCTTCGACAAAGACGAGATTCATGTTGCCAAAATGCTTTTTAGGCGGAAACTCAATGGAGCCAATAATATTGGGATGCGTGCGCAACAAGGATTTGTGTAGTTTGTTAAATTCGCTATAGCGACGAAAGAGCGTCCAATGCTCCAGCCGCTGGCGCATGGTTATGTGCATCTCGTAGACGTAATGCGATCCTGAACGCGGCGTCTTAACGAGTTTCACTTGTGGAATGGTAATCAGAAAGTTTGAACAAAACGACGATGTCGGATCAATCCCGGTCTCGTTGAACTGCTTGGTGAGACGACGAATCAGTTGTCGATTTTGTAGCTTCAGCTCGGCCACTCGTGTTTCCAGCAGGGCGCAACGTTCGTTTAGCTGGGACACCTGCTCCGCCAGCTGCATTGTCTGTTGGCTGCTGCCCCCGTTCGCGGAGGACGATGACTTGCTCCACTGCGAGGAGGTATCACTGCGGTCCTCAAAGAGTTCCTGCGCATCATTAGTGTGTTCCTGTTCGTGGTCTTGATCTTGGTCTGTTGGATAAACATCGGGTAGCGGAGTTTTCAGAAATTCCAGTTCGGGCTCTATAGGATCACAGGGCGTTGCACAAACGGGCATGTCTGGCATTGAAGGCATCAGTTCCTGCTCAATGGCATCCTTCGAGGTAATCTGCTGCACCTCCAGCATTTGGCGCGGACTGAGCGCACCCAACAAATCCTCAGTTGATGTGGCGCACACAATCGGTCGCTTGACAGCCGTCGCCATGCGTCCAGGCTTGCGCGTGGCCACTGGAACAGGTTGCGGTGCGTATATAATGGGCTCCTCTTTCACAATGCCAACTCCTGGCACTGCCAGTCGTTTCGGCGCATTGAGCTCAGGATTTTCAACACTGAGGGCAAAGAGTACATCCTTGAGGCTGTCCAGTATTTCGGGCAATTTCTTGGCTGCCTCCTCGTTGAGCAATAGCGACCAGGGCGTATAGAAACGCTGGAGTTGCGCCTCGTCGCTCAGCCAGGTTAGAACGTGGCTCTGCAGCCGCTTCTCGTTGAGTGTGGCGCGTATGAAAGCGCGGCCGCGTCCGTGTTTCGTCCAGATTTGCTTGAGCTCCTCGAATCGCTGTCTTTCGTGTGGCGTCAACTGTGTCTCACAAAAATCCCAAAATGTGGTTTCATTGTTGTTGCTGCTGCCGCCAGTGCCACCTGTTACAATCTCGTGCATATTTTGAAAGATGCTAGCAGCCGTGATTGAAACATTCAACATTTGTCGTAGTCCATATGCAAGAGTATCTTCCAATGCCTCGCATAACTCCTGCACAACATCGTCCTTCTCTGTGGCTAGTTCGCGTTTTCCACTATAAATTTCACTTGTTTGTTGCGCACTTTGCTGCAGTCGTCGAAAAATATCCTCTCTTCGTTGTCCGAAAGTGCTGCCACCTAGGGTGGTGCGAATTTGTTCTGGCAATGCACTTTCGGGCATTTTCATATATTTACATATGTATATATATTTCGCTTGTTATTGTTTGGCTATTTATTTATTTGCGTTTTCATTCTCTTTTTAACTAGTGTTGGCTAATATTGTTTTAAACTAGTATATCGATAGCTGTGTTTTTAGACCAATCACATTTCTGTTTAGAACAGATTTCAAACCCTTCATTCTTTGATGATACAAATTCGATTAAGCAATATTTGTAACTATAAATAGATTTAGAAAAAAAAAATTGAAAACATACCTTAAATTTCATAAGTTCGAATAATATAATGTGCTGTAATATTGTGAATCCATTGTCTCCCTAAATTTGTATAAATCGATGTACTGAGTTCGGTTACTAAACTAAAGCACTTTACAGCACTGCCTGGTCCACGCGATTCACAGATTGACAATAGCACATCGCTAAGTATCGGCTAAGTTGCGTTTGCACATCACCAATCATCGCCAAACTAGCATTAAATTTGCGCGTAAAAGAATGCCAAAAACTGGGTAAATGCTACAAAATTATCAATCGCGTTAAAATTAACCAGCAACAAGCGTGAGAATAACAATTCACACGAAAAACTGCGTATTGATTGTGCTAAAAATGTAAGTTTTCAGATGCGTGAGGACGATTTGTGAGTTTTCTTTTGTGTTCGTTCGTTCGTCGTCTGGTCGCACGGTGCGCTTCATTGACTTTTCGAGCGAGTGTAAAGCGTAAAAAATGACCAAAACTGCAAAAACTATTTCGGTTTTAGCAAACCGAATTCAATAACAATTGCATTCAAGTGATTTTTGGACTATGTTAATGCAATTGGAAATCTGAAGAGCATTTTAGCAGCAGCTGCGCTTCGATTTCGTAGAAAGCGTAAAAAGAGGAAACAAACAGAAGCGGAACTGAAACAGAAACAGAAGAAGAATCGGAAAACAGGCGCCGATGACGGTCCATATGGTCAGCAAGTGCAGGAGTCTGTTTATATGTGTGTTTGTGTGTATTTCCATTGCAGCCAAAGTCGCCGCTTCACAAATGCCACAGCAAAAGACGCTTCAATTTGTGTAAACAATAATCAACAAATATACTAAACTAAAAACAACAACAGCAACCATATATAAAATGAATCCGGCCGAGTTGCGCATGATGTGGATGAGCAGCCAATACAACTCTGAGCGCATTTCATTGGAGGATGCTGCAACTCTGCTCGGTCACTCAACTGTTGGTCTATCCGTCATGGAGGACATGACCCACCAGCCCACTTTGGTAAGCCACTTACAATATATACCTGAATATTAAGGAGTCCAACTCCCTTCCCCACTATGCTTGCCAATCTCTAGGCTGAAGAAACCCAAATTCAGTAGGCTTATGTATACCTGAGAATTGGCCAGAATTGGAATCTAATCTACCTTCTATGTGTGGAGATAGTTTTTAAAAAATTCTTTTTTTTTTTTTTGAAATTGTCAGTTAATCTTTTCGCATTTAAAAACAGCTTGCATTGTCGGATTTTGCACGGACTAAGCGGGTTTTCATCATATTGAATCATAGTTTTTCACCGAGTTTTGATATTTTCCATTAACGTTTTATATACATCTCTGAGGCCAGCATTTTATCAGATTGTAGTTTACATATATAAAAAAAAATAAACGTTCACTAATTTAAAAAACCTCTTTAAAGGGGGGAAACAAACAATAACATTATGGGGCCCAGGGAAAGTCGTGTAATACCAAAAATTGCTCGAGTAAATAGAATTGTAAATATATATTTATATAAATTCACCTCAACAGGTGGAAATTAAGGGAAATTGTATGAAAGGGCCTACGCTAAGTCGGGTAATAACAGTTAAGAAAATCATCCTTTATATATATATATGTATGATCTGTTTCTGCTTTAGTTAACAATTGGAATTCGTTTACTTATTTCTTCTACTTTCTTTTCTATGATTTATGTATTGGTTACGTTGTATCCGTATCCGTATCCATTCAACTGTCAACTGTATCCAACTGCCCATAAAAAACAACTGAACTGAACTCAACACAAACTTAAACACAAACAACAACAACAACGACAACAACAACAACACCACCTCCAACTCCACCTACACCACCAAAGGATATGAGTCCAATGATGAGCATTGTTGGGGGGGATTTTACGGGACAGGCAGCAGCAGCCGCTGCAGCTTTAGGCGTACAGCCGGCAACGCTCATCGCCACAAATACAAATAATCTGTACGGCTTTGCGCACATGGGCGGACTGCAGCAGCAGCTGCTGCAGCAATCCGCCGCGGCGGCTGTCTTTCAAAATTATGCCGAAGTCATGGACGGCGATGATGGCAACAATGCTGGTGTTGCACTAATGGGAGTCGGCGCCGCGACAGTTGACGATGATCAGCAGGTGTACGGCCAATTGGACGATGGCTATGATGATGGAGGTGCCAGTGGCGGGATGTCAGATCTTGAGCCCAAGCAGGAAATCATAAACATTGATGATTTTGTCATGATGAACGAGGATAACAATTCGTATGATGGCACCGATTTTATGACCTCCTCGGATAAGGACATTTCACAGTCATCCTCCTCGTGCATGACCAGTATGCCCAATCATGATCTGCTCGTGCCCTTAGGCGATGGCCTATTGCATCACAAGCTGCTGGGCACCACGCATCAAATGGTCAATGCGTCAGTGGGCACATCTCTAACCGGCATGACTGCGTCTGGCAGTGGCAATGGTTTCGCCAATATACTAATTGCCGGCGAGGATGCAGCAAGCGCCGCCAACGCAAAGGCGATGCGTCCATACAGCATTGCGTCCAGCAGTTGTAAAGCCGGCAACAGCGGCTCCAGCGGGTCCAGCTCCTCGATGCGTGCACAGCGTAAAACCCGCAAAATTGAGCCAGTCAATCGACCTGGACTTGTGCTAAAAACACCGATCGCCTACAAGGGCAACATTGATCCCTCGGTAATACCGATACAGAAAGATGGCATGGGTATGTTTTCACCTACCTTCACTTTACTTAATTTTCTTACAATTATTATTTTTCTCGCGCTAAACTTGTTATTTTATAAACATATTCTTTTCTCTATTTTTTTTCTTGGGGCGAATTTGGGTTTGGGCTTGTAGGCAGGTAGTTAACCCCACGCATCGAGCTGTGATCTCCCATATTATTATAATTATTAAATAAATATATATTTAAGCTAGTTTTACTGTGGTCGCTCGGTTCGAGTACTAATTCTAATTGTCGAAAAAATTGACCAAGTGCTAGGCCAATAGTTGATACATACAATGATTTGTATACATTTATTTCAAGGGCTTGTCTTTTAATTCTCTATTCAGTGTGTATTTGGAAAAAACAAAATAAATGTTAAGCTAAAATATCATTTATTGATAGTTCCTATGAAATCTATATGGTTTAGTCGTTTGATGTTTAGAGGGGACTTTGTAATTCGTGCTAACTCGAAGAACATACAGGTCATTGGCAATAAAAAATTGTTGCTGCATTTGAACCAGCGACTTCCCGTTTATTAGTACGACCCTTAAACACAAGACACGCAGGCTCAAGATGCATTAAAAATAATAAGTGTGCAAGGGCATACATTTCTCAGAAATAAAGTAAATATTCGAATTTCCTAGCGACCACGGTTGCAATTGCAATTGGGAATCTTTCGTATTGCCCTTAAACTTTTCAACTAATCCAGCCACATTTTTGTGTTTGCTCTGCAGCTGTCTGCGAGCGCTGTGGCGCCATCGGTGTGAAACACACATTCTACACGAAATCGCGACGCTTCTGCAGCATGGCCTGTGCTCGTGGCGAGCTCTACTCGATGGTGCTAAATAGCAAAATGGATGCAAGCAGCTCACCAGCGCCAGCCCTGGAAATGTCAGAGTCATCAGCCACATTGGAGGAGAACCTCGCATCGTCACCGGATGCGCAGCAACAGCAACAACAGCAGCAGCAGCAGCAGCAATCGGACATTGAGCTAACGCTGCAAGCGGCACATATCAAAAATGCCAACTATCGTTTTCGTATCACAGATCAGTCGAAGATTACGCAGCTGAATGGGTTTGGGGAGCCCATGTCACTGGGCGGCGATGCTGCCGCCAACAATGTGCAGATGTCAACGGACGAGACAATTGCGGCACTGAATGGCGGCGCAGTTGGGGATGCTGCAGCGCCTCCGGCTGAAGCTAGCGGCAGTGAGGTCAACTCTGCCGCCAGCAATACATTTGTGAATGCGGCGCCAACGCCTAAGGCGCTGCGTCTGTTTCGTGATGTATTTCCGCAGGATGAGCTGCCGCAGATTCCCAAATACGAACGTCTTCCGGCACCATGCCCACAAATGGAAAAAATCATTAGCATACGGCGGCGTATGTACGATCCGACGCACTCGTATGACTGGCTGCCGCGTCTGGGCAAGGATAATTTTTATGCGGCGCCCGTTACCTGCTTTCCGCACGCGCCCGGCTATGAAGTGTGGGATAATCTGGGCGTAGGCATGAAAGTGGAGGTGGAGAACACGGATTGCGATAACATTGAAATCATCCAGCCGGGCCAGACGCCCACATCGTTTTGGGTGGCTACCATACTGGAGATCAAGGGTTACAAGGCGTTAATGAGTTACGAGGGCTTTGACATGGACACGCACGACTTTTGGGTGAATCTCTGCAATGCCGAAGTCCATTCGGTGGGCTGGTGTGCAACGCGCGGCAAGCCATTGATACCACCACGTACCATAGAGCACAAGTACAAGGATTGGAAGGATTTTCTCGTTGGACGTCTGTCTGGCGCACGCACATTGCCTTCCAATTTCTATAACAAGGTCAATGATAGTCTGCAGTCACGTTTCCGCCTCGGCCTGAATCTCGAATGCGTGGATAAGGATCGCATATCGCAGGTGCGACTGGCCACAGTAACTAAAATTGTGGGCAAACGGTTGTTTTTGCGCTACTTTGATTCGGACGATGGCTTCTGGTGTCATGAGGATTCGCCCATTATACATCCTGTAGGTTGGGCAACCACGGTTGGACACAACCTGGCCGCACCGCAAGACTATCTAGAGCGCATGTTGGGTAAGTACACGACTGATTGCCATTCCAAATGAATCCCCAATTTGATATATATTTTGTTTTCCAGCGGGTCGTGAGGCCATGATTGAGGTGCACGAGGACGATGCCACAATTGAGCTTTTCAAGATGAACTTCACCTTTGATGAATACTTTCTGGATGGCAAAACGAATGGCTTTATCGAGGGCATGAAGATAGAGGCCGTCGATCCGCTTAACCTCTCGTCCATTTGTCCCGCCACTGTGATGGCTGTTCTTAAGTTTGGCTATATGATGATACGCATCGATTCATATCAACCGGATGCCTCAGGGTCAGATTGGTGAGCCAGCCCGCGAGTTGAAAGCCAAAACATTAAATAAACCAAAACGATTATCTTTGTAAATCCACAGGTTTTGCTACCATGAGAAGTCGCCCTGCATCTTTCCGGCTGGCTTTTGTGATGCTAATAGCATAACTGTGACGCCGCCGAACGGCTACGATGCACGCACGTTCACCTGGGAGGGCTATTTGCGCGACACAGGCGCCGTTGCGGCTGGTCAGCATCTATTCCATCGTGTTGTGCCCGATCATGGCTTCGAAACCGGCATGAGCCTGGAATGTGCCGATCTCATGGACCCGCGATTGGTATGTGTGGCCACAGTGGCGCGTGTGGTTGGCCGCCTGCTCAAGGTGCATTTCGATGGCTGGACGGACGAGTATGATCAATGGTTGGACTGCGAGTCGGCGGATATATATCCGGTCGGTTGGTGTGTGCTTGTTGGCCACAAACTGGAGGGACCACCGCGCGTTGCCCAACAGCAGCAGCCCAAGCCGGCGCCCAAGGCCAAGGTGCAAAGGAAACGCAAGACTAAAAAGGGAGCCAACGGCGCAACTGGCACTGCCGGCAACAAACAATTGCAACATGACAATAACATGCAGACAGGTGGGTCTTTAAAATATCAAGTAAAACTAGCTTGGCTTATAATGCCACACATATTCAGCAGTTAAACCTCGCACGATAGCCTTAAAGACCACGCCGCACTTGCCCAAGCTGAGCATTAAGCTGGAACTAAAGCCGGAGCATCACAATGCTGCCTTCTATGAGAATAATCAGGTCGAGGAGGATGAGGACGAGGATGGCCTTGCTGAGGATGATGCTGATGGTGATTGCAGCACCAGCCACATGTCCGAACAGTCAACCACAAACTCGGATCAGTTTGCTGGAGCAGCTGGTGTTGCTGCTGCCAGCAGCGCGGTAACGCCAGCAGCAGCAGCCGGCAGCGGCAATGGCAGCAAAACAATGGTAAAGAAATCTTCTACTACTAAATCTCCTGCGCCACCAATTATGGGTCGCAAAGCCACTAGTTACATTGCGGTGAGTACTTGGGGATAATAGTGCGTATAGCTTTTAGAAACAATCAAACGCCCGCCCGCCCGCTAGCCCACCTACAAGCATATATATAAATGTATATATATATATTAATATTCATCAAATAATCAGCAAAATTTGAATGCAATTTGTATATAACTTATGTTTACGCACTGTTATTTTGGTACTTGCATAGCTTCATCAACCATTCAACCAGCTCAAAGCCCAGCCACGCCTCCAAAACTAACTAGCTGAAAATAGTTAAAGTATATGAACTACAATTCTTGTTTTCTTTTACACGCACACAGAACTCTGCGGTGACGAACAGCAAGTACATTCCACGTTTGGCCGATGTCGACTCGAATGAGGCGCATCTGGAGCTGATGCCGGACACCTGGAATGTGTATGATGTCTCCCAGTTTTTACGAGTTAACGACTGCACGGCTCACTGCGACACATTCAGCCGTAATAAGATCGATGGCAAGCGTCTGCTGCAGCTGACCAAGGATGATATAATGCCGTTGCTGGGCATGAAAGTGGGACCTGCGCTCAAAATCTCTGACCTCATTGCGCAACTCAAGTGCAAAATAAATCCCAGCAAGTCCAGATCACACAAGACTAACAAATCACAGTTCTTATAGTGCGGCATCATGAAGGGCATTATTATTTCAATGCCAGAAACTAAACTTAAACATAGTTTAACAAAGCCAAGCGTAGTTGTATTTAATTTTTTGAAACAAATGTTGTCACCGGTGAAGCGCACGCATCTACACGTGCATATTATGATACATATATAGCATCCTATTATAGATATATATATAAAATATATATATATAAATTGAAGTATTTTGTTAGCACTTGAAATCGAAACACATACGTTGCCTATAATGGATTTAAGTATCCATATACAGTTTGTATAACTAACTCAAGTCTCACAGCGCGTTATTTTATATCTACTCTATATATATATACACACACATATATAAACACGTATCGCCGTAGTAGTCTTTAATGTATGCTCATGTTATCAGTCAGAGTTTCTATATTGCAAAGTGAATTGGGGTAATTCATTTTTATCATAACTTCATGCATATTTTTATAATTGTAGCATCAAATCGAAAGCATAAGATACAGCATATAAATACATATGTACATACATACCACCCACACATACACACAAAACCATATATATATATATATATATTTGGGCATATAATCATACTGTACCGGTTAGATTTACTAAGGTGTACATAGGTCTTGTGTTTCGTTCTTTCATTGCAGACCCATGAATCGATAGCAAACAATTGTACACTAGACAGTATCCAGAAAATTAGGCAGCATCTCGCGAGCACATGCATCCAGTTAAGAGCAGAGCTAGTTGCTCCCAGTCCGTAAGCAAACAGTCCCAATACAAATTGCAGCGCTCGTCGTCGTGCTCATTTAATTTTTTTTTGTATGTTGCGGCATCCCAGCATATTGCATGAATTAAGTATGTACCATAAATGAGTACTTCTTAAGAAGGTAAACTTAAATTAGAATACTATGTATCTAGATATGCTTAAGATATCAGCTAATGTCTAAAACACGTAATTAATAAAAACGAATTCAAAATTGCAAATTGTGAACGATTAATTTCAATTCAATTTGTCTGGGATCTCCTTCGCTTTCGAAAAGCGTACACAATACTGAGAATGAACAGATTTTTAGTCAAAGCATGAATATTTGAGATTCGCATAGAGGGGAATTGGTATACAAAAACATGTAAAATGGTTATTACTCGACCTTGCAAAATTAGATAGTTATTGTTATTAGAACAATGCCGAAAATCTGGTTCAAGCACGAAATATATTTTTATGTTTCGGAACAAAAGGAAATGGCAGACCCAACTCCAAAGTATTAATAACTTTGGTCCCAATTATTGCATTTATCCATATTCGGTAGATGCCAATTTTGGGAAGAGGTCAAATCTAGCCCTGATTTTGTATAAGAAAATATATACGGATTTCAATATTTTCAGTACACTGGGCGATTGTAATATAAATTGTTTCATTCGAATTTTGAACATAAGCTAAACTAAGGTTTGAACCAATAGCTTCACCTTCACGAGCTCTAGACAAGAACCTGGTTCGAGCCGTTAACTGAACCCATATTAATTTTTTTTACAATGACTTAGGAATAATATAAGTATTCTGTAAAACACATTGCAACAGCTTTATTAATTATTTTCGAAACAGTTTTCTGTTTGCCAGTTCGACACCAATATAAACCCAATTATCGGATGGATGCCTTTGTAGCTGCTCAACAACTTTTAATAAATTGATTTATTACTTTTTTTGTTTTTGACATTAATACATTATAGATTGGTATATTACAACTAGTGCTTAGTATATCATTTTTTACACATACGTTTGGTGGCTATTATGATTTGTTTGATAATTATGCTAAACTTTTGATTAAACATTCTAACTCGCACTCTACGGCAAGTTAATATATAACTGTGTGTGTGTGTGTGTTTGTATAAGAATGAGTGTGCGTGTGTGTGTGTGAAGTGTAAATGTGAATGCAAATATGTTTATATATAAAGCTGCCATAACCGAAAGTTAGAAATAAGGAAACAGAATATTTAATTATAGGAAATAGAAAAAATTACATATACAAAGATGCCTATATACAGGGTGTTCTTTTGTCCAGATCTTAAATGCTACAAAAAGTTAAATCTACTATTATATACTTTCAAGCTTAGCCTAATTTGAATATTGAAGCAACATGCGCTAACGATATGCAAATTGTTTTGGAATTTGCGTGCATTTCCCTCCAGCTTTCAGTGGATTAACTAAAAGGCCTCAACAACAACTTAACATGATAAAAATACTAACATTTTACACACTCGCATATTGAATAAATATATGTACTAAATTTGCAAAAAATATCAAAGGGGGTTGCGTAGAACCAACTACAAAACTTGGGCTTTCAGAGTTCGAAGAAAACAATAGACAAATCAAAATAGAAAAAAGCCTCAAATACAGTTTGTGTTGAGCTTCTCTAGACATTAAATAGTGTTTAGGCTCTTGAGTCCAAATTCAATTGACTTCCAAGTCGCAATTGAAATAAATAATTAACTTATCTAAACATTTACACAGTTGTTAATGCAGCTGCAGCTGTGGCAGCCACTACGCTGGGCCGCCTCTTCTTAATGGGCGGCGTATCAGATTCAATTTCGGGATTGATGCTTGACGATGGCGCAGGCGACTGTTCTTCGGTGGAAGCTGTACTGCGTCGCTTGTTGCTGGGACTGCTCGCGGCAGAGAGTGCAACTGGTACATCCATGGCGCTGCCATTGGTAATTTCGGTGACAATATGTGCTTCCAAGGCTGGCGGCAGTAGCGGTGACAGGGGCACCGCATTTAAATCGCACGCTTCCTCGTCGCTGGCCACAACGTTGCCAAAGAGATCGCCGTCGCGCACACTTGCGCCATCATCATCATCCTCGTCATCGCTGCAATCGCTATTCCAGAACACCTGAGCGCCTGGAAACACATACGAGCAACCGTTCGGATTGCAGTAGAACGTTCCGGGCTGCAGACGTTCAGCCGTAGTCTGACGCTGCGGCCGCTGCGGCGGCGTAGGCGTCAAGCTGGGTGCGGCTGTCTTTGTTTCCACCACCATATTCGCAGCAATGCTGGGATCCATATTACTGGCATAGCCACGATTGGCTTCGATATTACTGGCATTGGAGAATTCGCATTGCTCAATGCCACTGTCCTTGGAGGAGTCAATGGAGAGATGACGATAACTGGACGTTGAGCTAGTTGCCGCTGGAGTTACAAGCCGATCGCAGCTCAATGCCGTCTCATTCAATTCCACAAGTATGTCGCTCTTGATACGTTCAATGGCGGCGCATTCGGCTGCGTTGCTGTGGTTGTTGATGCTGCTGCTGCTGCAGATTTGTTGTGGTTGCTGCTGCTGCTGTTGCTGGTGGTTGCGTTTGCTGTGCACTGCCGTGAATGTGGAAGACTCGAAACCGCTGTCGGAGCATGTGCCTGCCGAGGAGCCGAGCAAATAATCAGTAGACCCATTAGACTTTAGCGATTGGGTGTCTGTGTCCAGTTGGGATTGTTGCTCACTCTCCGAGCTTCGATGCCGATGATGGTGGCGATGATGATGGTAATAATGATGCTCTGTCGGCGGCAGTAGCTCCTTGGATTCACGCAACACTTGATCGTCACAACATAGCTGCTTCCAGTCATTGTCATCGTAGGTGGAACCGGAGCCCGAAAGACGTTGACAGATTTGGTTGATAATCACATCCGAGTCGCCCAATAGTTCAACATCGAACTTGAGATGATGCAGCTGCTCGCGATTGATCAATATTTGCGGCACCGAGGCGGGTATGCTGCTGGGAATGTGTGCGACGGGTCGTACCTTCAGCGAAGAGCCAATCACAATCAACAAATCGCATTTGTCCTTATCCGTGGCCATAACTGTGTGGTACTCATCCGGCAATCCTGTAAACAAGACAAGTTATATATGAAATATGCCTATGCTATAAATATTCTATGAAGATTTTATAAGACGCCCCTTTGCGCTCATCAGATCATAAAAATGATATTTTTTGTCATAAAATTGAACTTTTGTTGAGTACTAACAACAATGTTGAGTGTTGGAAAACGTCATAGTTTTTTAAAATGTCTCATTTAGAACCATAAGCAGTTGATGGTCGGAATGTGGCGTTGCCAGAATTTATTTTGTACGAAGGTAAGTTGGCAGCATCTCAACATATCCTTCGCCAAATTGGTTTTAATGAGAGACTGAATCTTAATTAATTAATTAAACTTAAATTATTAGCTAAAATTAAAGTGAGTACTCACCTTCACCAAAGAAGACAATATCGGGCTTCATGATGCCATTCTCGACAAGCTGCTTCAGCTGCTCCTCTGTAACAGCGACAGAGGCATCAACACTGTGCTCCACATTCGGCTGGCACTGGGGGCAGACGGGTATGCGCTGGGCAAAGATATCCGCTCGCAGGGCGTCGGCATTGCACTTGTACTTGCACTTGGTGCACGAGGCCGTCGAAAAAGAGCCATGGCATTCAATGACCCGCTGTATGCCTGCGACACGCTCTAATGTATCTATGTTTTGCGTATAGTTGCGCAACAGTTTGCCCTTGGTCTCCAGCATCTTGATGAATCGGTGGCATGGTGAGGGCTTGAATTCGCCTGGATAAATCTCACGAGCAAACTTATAGAAAGGCCGGGGATCGCGCTTGAAGTAGTTAATGTCAAACATGGCCTGTGGATCGGGCAAATCGGGAAAATCATGCGCTAGCCGTGCATAGATGCCGTTTGTGGAACGAAAATCAGGTATGCCGCAAGATACAGACACACCAGCTCCAGTGAGTACAATAATCCTCTCCGACTTGTGCACTAGTTCGATGACATCGTCAAAAGTGTTCACGTTGCTCAGCTTGGTGCGACGCTTTGGCTCGTTGAGCAGGTGTGCCAGATAGTCCCACAGCACCGAGTCGTCTGTGTCCGTGGCCAGCCCAGTGGCAAAGTGCGGCATTATACTGGCAATAACCTGGCGTGGCACGCGACCAGTGTAAAATTCGCGCTGGAGCCAACGCAGCTTCCAGTCGCTGCGACCCACCGACGAGCAATCCGAGCTGGACGAGTCATCGTCATCGTCGTCATCGCTGTTGGCCCAGCTAAAAAAGTTATAAATAATTATTTTTTAAACAAAATATGGTTTTAGGGTCTATTTAGATTTCCAGCTCATATACTGAAAATGTTTGCCAATTGTGTTACAAAAAAAGAAACCAGTAATAAAATAAAATAAATTAATTTTTATTTAACTAAAATTTCCAAATACAGTTCGAACTTCTTTGCTCAAAAAATTATATGTTGTTTTGGCCAGTTACACATTAGTATTAGATGTATGAATAAGTTAAATTTGTTATTTTTTTGGGTTTTTGTGCATGTCACCAATAACTGTAAAATATTTTGCATCAACTCGTTTAACGGTATATACCTTGATTTGTAATCTTCATTTTCATCCTCATCCCCCTCATCGTCATCATCCGCCTCGGAGAAGGACTTGTCCAGACTTTTTCTATGCTGGTCACTTTGCTCCAATTCATTTATTTGATTTTTGTCATTTCGATTGGCGCCAATTTTTTGTTCTCCCATTTGAGGCAATGTTTTTGTTTTGATTTCACTATTTGCTTTTGGTTGCGTTTCGCTTGTTGCTGGCGTCGTCGCTTCTGTTGCTGCTGATGATGTTGTTGCTGTTGCTGCTGCTGCTGGCTTAACGTTTGTTGTCAGAATTTCAGCGCCAAAATCAAAATTCGACTGTGAGCTTTCAAAACTGTTAAGTTCATCGTGTCCGTTTTGTAGTTTGACTTCATGGACAGCCATAAGCTCTTTCGAGTTGATGTGTCCTAGTCGGATATTCATGTCCTCATAGTTTTCCATCATTTTTCCAGGCGCAACACAGTATTCGTCTATTTCGCTTTGTCTGCTTCTTACCACACACTCACGCACACTACCAGCGGGTAGTTACGATTTCTTCTTTTTACTTTCTCGCGTTCCGTTTTCTCCTCTCTTTCGTTGGTACACACACAAAATTTTTACGTCTCTACTTTGCAACCATTTTGCTTGCGTAAAAATTTTGTTTAGCTGATAAAAAATGCACTTTTTTAATTTAAACACTTTTATATCCGATATTTACGTTTAAATTAAAATTTGTGTATTTTTTAAAATAATTTTCAATTAAGTATTTTCGTGAAATTTGTACGTAATTTCTGGAAAATTTTCCGATGATGTGACGTACAGACCGCCCAGTGTGCCCAAAGCAAACGTTGGAACAAATAATTAAATTTCACCACGCCCAGCGTGTTATCTTCAGAGACACGCATTGATGACTCATGTCGGTATTTTGCAAGCAACCAGCATATGGTCACACAACAATAATGTGGTGTTCGACTGCAAAAAAGGGAATAATACCTTATATATAGGGATCATACGTGAAAATATATATGTAGATATGCAATATTAGGTAAACATATTATATTTAAATATAGAATAGTTTGATATTATCGTGATACGGTTTTTTATTTAGGCTGACCCTTGTTCATGCATATATAGCATATTTTTGCGTTTTACAGCACTTATTTTTTGGTTGTCGCCACAGTCACCCCTAACAATGCACTTACTATTTTCTTTTGCATTCTTTGATTTTGAAGTGTTATAGTATTTGGTTACGAAAACAAAATTAAAAATGAATAATTAAGGAATACAATAAAAAATAAGTAGAGTGGCTATATTTTAAGAGTTCGGTAAGCTTTTACTGTGGCCTGCGCAGCTGCTAACACAGCTGTTTTGCATGGGATTATTGGTATAGGGCGAATAGGAAAATAAAAAGAGAACATAAACACATAAGCATCATAGCAATATGAACTAAAAATTATTGTGTCACAATCATAAAATATTCAAAATTCATACAAGTATGTGTGGGCATTTTCGTTTTATTTAGGGTCTACCGCGCAATCGCAATGGAAAACCTAAATTTGTACAAAGTACTTGGCGTGACCAAAGATGCGACCCCGGACGAAATCAAGAAGGTGCGAGGTCTTATTACCCATTTCAATTTTAATACAACGCGCTTAACTTAGAACTATCGCAAATTGGCGAAAGAATTTCATCCGGACAAGAACCCCGACTCGGGCGACAAGTTTAAGGAAATATCGTTTGCATATGAAGTACTCTCCGATCCGGAGAAACGTCGCATCTACGATCGCCATGGAATCAAGGGACTGCAGGAGGGCGCGGAAGGATTCACCGATACCTCGGAATTTTTTGCCCAATGGTTCCCATTTGGCGGCACGTCCAACGAACGTAGCAGACGCGACGGCAGAATAATGATAAGAATGGAGCTGACGCTAGAGGAAATGTACGTGGGTGGCAAACAAAAATCGGTGAGTTACAAGCGGCAGAAGCTATGTGACAAGTGCAATGGTGACGGCGGTCCACCGAATGCGCGCGAACCCTGTGAGGCCTGCGGCGGTGTTGGCCGTGCCGCAGCATTTACATTTATGGGTCTTGGCGCTTTCGATGCGGTAAGAGTAAAACCAGAAATCAGTATTTCTTACCTAATATCCAATGTGTGTCCAGGTTTGCCCCAGCTGCGATGGTCGAGGATTCAACATTAAGGAGACGATGCGCTGCAAGCCGTGCACCGGTACCGGCTTTGTTGAGCAACAAATGAAGCGCACAGTGGATATTGAGCCCGGCATGCCGCACATGCTGAAGATGCCCTTTGCCAATGAGGGCCATCAATTGCGCAGCGGTGAATTTGGAGATCTGTATGTGATCATGGTACAGGCTGAGCACGCGCTCTTTCAGCGTCGTCACTCAAATCTCTACATGCACGATTTAGAGATAAATCTGACAGAGGCCCTGTGTGGCTATTCGCACTGCTTTAAGCATCTGGATGGACGAAACGTTTGCATACGCACGCAGCCGGGCGAGGTGCTGCGACACAACCACATTAAAATGTTGCGCGGATCTGGCATGCCTGTTTTTAACAAGCCAGAAGATCATGGGGATCTTTATTTACAATTTAAGGTCAACTTTCCGGCCAACGATTTCGCCACGCCAGCTCAGCTAGCCACGTTGGAGGGTCTGCTGCCGCCGCGTGAACGCATTGTTGTACCGCCCGAAGCGGAAATCGTACAGATGACCGACTATAAGTCGCAGGGGCGTCGCGCCGACACCGAAGATGATGATGAATTTAATGGCCAATCGCCACACTTCGAAAGCGTCCAATGCCAGACGGCTTAGTTATGGGCATGGGCGTATCCGTGGCTGTTACAGGCTCGTTATCTCGCCATCGACCTTTGGAACCTTCTGTCAACGCTTGGCGTTGACGAGTTGTGCTTCTTAGTGCCGCTAGTCGTATTACTATGCATAGTATTATTTTTCATACAAGAATGTTTGCTGTGATCAGCGCGTGATCAAACTTTTGGCTCATTTTTAGGCTAGTGAATCTCAAATCAAACAGTTAATTTAGCTTAGCTAAATCAAAATATAAATGTCCTTACTGTTATTATTATCATTAAGCCCTCCAAATTCTATGTTTAAATATTAACTTTATCCTAAACTAACATATAAATTAAATACTCGATCAGCAATAATATACTTATTCCGTAATTAATAACCATAACAAACTAATACATATTTTCAACACAATGTTGAATTAATGCCTTAACGCTTTGCTAGTCTTCTACAGATGCTATGCTTAAAATTCCAGTCAAGGAATTCTTTAGATTTTAATGTGTTGAGGCAGCGCCTTATAATACCGTTGCAAAGGGTAGTATTAGGTGATCAACTGATCATGTAAACATTCAAGAATGCATATTATATTCTTTTGTCGTTCATAGCTTTGCCCGTCATGTATGTATATGTATGTCTATGTTTAAACTAGTTTGATGGATCGGATCACTATATTAAATATCTGCATGTTATTTCGGTAAAGAAACTGAGACACTGAAACCCTATTATGTTTTTTTAAGATAAACTTGACTAATTATCAATGTTATTATGTTTTTAAGTTTTCCCCGAGTCGCACTAGCATCTCTAATCGAAACAAATATGCCATGACCAACCTTAATATAAGTGATGTTACAAAACTTTTACAAAATTATATCCACATTGGACAACCATACAAGTTTTATAAATTTAAATAAAAATTTTTTTGTTGTATCCTCATATGTTATCTCTATATGTAAAACTGTTTGTCCTAACTGACTAACTGATTGGTGATCAATTCAAAATTCATGTGAAAAAACATGCATACATGCATACATACATGCATGCATGCACGAATGCATACATACATGCATGCATGCACGCATGCATACATACATGCGTGCATGCGCGCATGCATACATGCGTGCGTACATGCGTGCATGCGCGCATGCATACATGCGTGCGTACATACATACACACATACACACACACACACACACACACACACACACACACACACACACACACACACACACACACACACACACACACACACACACACACACACACACATACATACATACATACATACATACATACATACATACATACATACATAAATACATACATACATACATACATACATACATACATACATACATACATACATACCTACATACCTACATACCTACATACCTACATACCTACATATCTACATACCTACATACCTACATACCTACATACCTACACACCTACATACCTACATACATACCTACGCCTCCTGCTCCGCCCCCTTGGTGCTCCTCCGGCTCCACAGCTTCCAGCGTTGAAGCCACCTGCGCCTAATTCATAAGTGAAGCCCGCTGGCCTTACTTAAAATTTTGAGAATCGAGGAGGAGGGCAGCGTTAATAATTACGTTGTTATTTAAATTTGCAGCGCAACAGAACAAATTGGTCTGCTATTGATATTGAAGACAATTTACATGCATGCATACATATAAACGCACATACATACACACACACACACACGCATACATACACACATACATACACACACACATTCACACATTCACCCATACACATATACATACATACATAATTACATACATTTAAATTCGATCAATTTAGCACCTAAAGCTGGCAACATTTTTATTTTGGAAAAACTAACTTTTATTTCTAGATTATTTTAATTTCAATTTTCAAGTGAAACATTTAACGCAGTTTATTGGAGTATGAAAAAAAAACGATAAATACGTAACTATATAGAGAGAAAATAAAATGTTGTATAAACTAAACCCAGAACAATTCCAATGTCCGTCTGTCGTTAAGAATTTAAAACAATTCCAAGTATTGTAATCCCAAGCAAACCAAGTAGTCTGTTTTTTGGAGCTGCCCAAGATGTGTGGAATAGCAAAAAGTCTCGCTTTAGTTGCGCGTGTCATAGAGCGCGTGATGATAGCGATCCTTTTTGGCAGAGTCCTGTGGGTGCTTGCTGGATTTACTGTATAGCTGTGTCTGGTTTTCATCGTGTTGTTTCTTGCTTTGTTTTTGCTTCGGAAAGCTGCGCTCATTGAGCAGATCGTTCGGTGCCAGAGCTTGCTCCGCGTACGGCTTGCAGGAGACACGCAAATCGAGTGCAGCCAACGATTCTGTGTGCGATTCTAGGCCCAACTGGGCTTCGCTGTGCTCCTCCTCGAACGGTGGCACAGTAAGGAGCTGTTGTTGCTCGGCGCTGCTCGGCTGCATCTCGCCGCAGCGCATGGTCTTGGCATCAGCTGCCTGCTCCGCACTGACCTTCATCAGGGTCAGATATTGATTGTATTTGGCATAATTGCGTCTGCCCGTCTCGTCGTTCATCAGCACCTGGGCCTGGATGTGCGACTTGTCGCGCATGGCCTTTAGTCGAATATGCTTGGTTATGTCCCAGCGCCAGTTGGAGCGATACGAGCAGAGCGAGCACTCAAATGGCTTGCGATTCAGATGGCCAACGATGTGGACATGGAAGCGCGATGCGGTGGCCGCCCAAAATGTGCAGTGTGGACACTTGAAAACCTTCTTCAGTGCATCTGAGTCCTCCGGCTGCAGCTGCTCGGTAACCTGGGGCAGAGTTTAAGTTAAAATCTTTTTGTCCAGCTTGTGTGCGTGTGAGCCTTACCTCGCCATAGCCGGGCGCCGTTTCTATGCCGCAGTAGCTGAGATCGTTGCCAGCGCCGCGATAATCCTCATCCGTAGCCACCTCCATGTCGCAGGCCAGCTGCGTGGTATTGCGCAGCGCCGGCTCGCACTGCTGCAAATGGTTGACCAGCTCCATGGCATTGGGCACTCGTTGCTGGCAATGGGAGCAAATGATGGGCGGCAGCTCCGACAACGGCGAAGTAGAGCCCATTGTCTCCACAGGACTGGAACAGGGCTCGGTGTCTAGAGCTGGTTCCGCTGGCTCCGTAGATTCCTGCGTCCCGCTGTGCTGATGTTCCTGTGTTGCAGAGCGTCTGGTCACATGGTGGTTGAGCTCGTGTATGGTAAGCGATTGCTTGATATTGGTGCTGAAATCACAGACGCCGCATTTGAAATAGCCATTGGCGCCATGGTTCTTGGTGTGCCTGTCCAGATTCCACTTGTAGGGCGAGTGAAAATCACACGAGCCGCACTTGATCAACGGCATGGAATGGTACTTGACATGCTTCTTGAAGCGCGCACGGATCGGTGTGCTGTACGAGCATTTCTGGCACTGGTACTGGGTGACCGAGGAGCCGGCGGAGAGATCGAGTGCTTCGGGAGTGGCACATTCATCCGCCTGCGGCAGCTCCTCCGAATCGGAGCTGCTGTTCTCCGGCTCACGTTCCGGCTCCTCCGGCGGTCGGCTGTTGGCCACATTCATGCCGGTTGTGGGCGGCAGCATGCACATCTGAAACTCGAAGGCCATCGAGAATATGTTGCCGCTGCGCGAGACCATCTGCTGCAGCTGCTGCAGCTGTTGCTGTCGATTGAAGGCCTCCACATTGTTGAGCAGCTGCTGTTCCTGCAGCTGCAGCTCGCTCTTCAGCTGCTTCAGCGAGGGTCCACCTTGCAGCGCCGTTCCACCGATCGCCAAAACACCACCAAAAGGAACACTAGCACCACCAGCAACCCCACTTCCGATAATGGGCGCTTCGATGCTCTCCTCGAGGCGACGTTTGCGCGCCTCCCGATTGCAGTGGCGCCTGCCAGCTATGCCAGTGCTGTCATCATCCGAGCAGCCATGCACCATCTTCATGTGCCGCACCAGCTTCTGGAAGTGCCGCGAGGCATACAGGCACAGCTTGCACTCATTTATCACAATCTTCTCGCCGTGCACATCGCGCAGATGCGACAAATGGCTGCGCGGATTCTGCGTGAAGAAGGCGCAGGCATTGCAGCTGTAGTTGCGCCTAATCTTGCACTGCGGCAGCTCCTCCTCGGCCCTTGGCTCCAGCTGCAGATACGTCGCCGCCGGCTCCTTGCCCTCCTCATCGCCGGGCAGCACAGTCTTGGGAATGGCCAGCGGCAGGATCAGCGGCAGCGGCTGGCTGGCCGTTCGGTTGTTGAGCATCTGAAGCTGTCGCTCGAGCATCTCGGCGCCCACCAGCGGGTGCGCGGCATTCGCACTGACACGCCCAGCAGCTGGCGCGCCGCCGCCTTCTTTGGCCTCCATTGCGGTCTGATAGACCGTGGCACCGCTCACCAGGCTGCGCACCACCAGACGACTACCGGAACGCTCCACCATCGACGGCAATTCCATGTCGGCGAAGTTTTTCACGATTTGCCGATGTCTTGAAGAAATGCGTTTGTTTGTTTTCAAAGTTATCCCGATTTTTCCAGAAGTTTTAATTTTTTTGTTTTAGGCGAGATGTTAACACTACGTTAGCACACGTTGAACTAAACCACTGTCAGACCGTCAAACCGATGGTCGACTTTTTTATTACGCAAAGGCTACTTGGGTCTCGAATTTCAAAGCGGTTCCTCGAGTCCCATGCGTGCTATGGGAAAGTCTGTCAAAATGGTTGATTTAACCACACCAAAAATATATACACATATATATGATAAGCCAGACACGACACTGGAATCAACTGAGTTCTGAAAGTAAAAAAAGGAAAATCAAGTGGAAATCTGTTAAAAGATCGGCGCTGCGATAGAGGTAAGTTAGACGAGAGGGCGAGGGCAGAGAAACTCGGAAAACTGGCCCCAAAATGACAGCAAAAGATAGGCCACAATGCCTATGTACTATATAGACCAAATAACTTATATAAATAGTAATAAAAAAATAAAAAGAAAACCTCAAGCAGTATAGGAAAATCTAACCTAAAGATTATCATTTTCAAGGATGCTAAAACGAGGCAGAAAACGTACTCAACTCACGTTAAGAGTATCTAAAAAAAAGCTCACCACAAAAGCCTTACAATAAGTATAGAAGCGGAAAAGCAAAAACTAACCTCAAGGATTTTTGTTAGTAATACAATGGGGCGGAAGGTGTACTCACCTCACGTTTACTATTTAGGTATAAATAAAGTTATAAATAAAATTAAAAGAAATATACAACCTAAGACATTGATTACAATAGATACAAAAGGAATAGATATAATAAAGGAAAACTAAGGATATTGCTGGAGATTATAGAATGGGACAGAACGTGCACTCAACTCATGTTGAGTATACTAAAGTGTTATACAAAGAAACCCACCACAGAAAGCCTTACAATAAGCACAGAAGGGGCAGAGAAGAAGCGCTGAGCATGAGAAATAAAAGAAAAGCCATTGCTATTGGCAAGAGAATAAGAAACAGTAAAGGAAAAGCTAAACTTAAACTTAAGTTTTATTATCAGGGGCTATAAACTGAGGTGGAAAGTGTACTCACCTCACGTTGGGTATTGAAATTTGTATAACTAGCACAGCCTCTGGCGACTTAACTATTTAAACTTAAAAATCTAGTGTTGCACTTGACTAGCGTGTGAAGTTCTATTGCTGCTCTATGGCTTGCTCCAAGGACTGGTTGAGATGCAGCGGTAATAGATGCATCCACAAGCCCGGCTCAACCTGCAGCTCATGCGCGCTGAAGTTAAACAATGGCGGCAGCCCGACTCCATTGGGCATCGGGGTATTCAGCGCGTCCATGGTGCGCAGCTCATCGTAGCTGGCGTGTGCACAGGCTCTCAGCGGTGAGATGCGTGCCGCGGGATCATACTGCAGGCAGTCATCCAGCAGGGCGGCCAGGTCCTCGGGCACCCAGTTGCCAATTAAGGTTTGCCAACTGGGCCGAGCGCTAACCTCAGCCGCGTCCAGCCCGCTGGCGGCGAGTACCCGTGGCGCTCGCTCCAGGCCCGCGGTGCCCAGCAGGCCAATCACATGCAGCAGCTGGGCCTGGTCGTGTTTGCTGCTCGCAAAGAGCGCGTTGCCCTTCAGCAATTCGGCTAGGACACAGCCGGCGCTCCACAGATCCACACTGGTGCCATATATTTCGCATTTGGCAAACAGCTCGGGCGCACGATAAAAACGCGAGCACACGTATGTGGCGCTGGACTCGTTTGCCTGCAGGAATTTGGCGCTGCCAAAGTCAGACAGTTTGAGATTCATCGTTAACGGATCCAGCAGGGTATTCTCCGGCTTAATGTCTCTGTGGCAAATAAAGTGCGAGTGCAGATAGCCAAGGCCGCGGAACAACTGATAGGAGATAACGCGCACGTAGATCGACTGCAGCGGCCGCTCCCGTTGCTGCAGTATAAACTCGGAGAGCGTCATCGGCATATACTCCATGGCCAGCAGTAAATAGTTTTGCCGTGTATGGCCCAGTTGGGCGTAACAGTACATAATCAAACGAACAATATTGCAGTGCCCCTCAATGTAGTTCATGATCTTCGGCTCGCGCTCCAGAATGTACGGATCGAAGTCGACCTGCTTGAGTGCGACCAGTCGCTCCGATTGATCCAGTTGCGCCTTGTAAACCCGGCCAAAAGTACCCTTGCCAATTAGCTCGTTGATGGTAATCGTGGTGCGCACCGGCTCTCTGCCACATCTCGTATAGGCCATGACCCGAAGTACCGTGCCATTGGGTATTATGGAATTGGATGCCGCAACCAAATTGGATTCCATCTGCTCCGACTCATGCGGAGACTTGGCTGGTAGCTGCTTCTGGGCTACAGGAAATAAACGGGTGATATATTTGGCAAATAAGATATGATAGTGAGTAATTGACTATGATGCACTAATTGCTACATTTATTTATTTTACTCACCCATTTATTCTAATTTCTATTTGCTTTTATTTAAATAGTAAATATTATGCTGGCAGCTAATAAAAAGCCAAGCTGCGCAGGCGTTAACTATTAAATGAACGCCTTCATTATGTTAATGCATAACCTTAAATATGCAAAAATAAATCAAAATTCGAGCGTCAAGACACGCGGCCAGCGTTTATCCTTTTCTTGCTTCAACATGGCCAATGTCTAACGAGTGTTGTCTCTTTCTCTCTTCCTCTCTCTCTCTCTCCTTCCCTGCAGTAGACTTCAGCTGTTTTTCAACCAAATACTGATTTTAATTGTTTGTTTTATATAAAACGTTAATTCTTTTAATGCGATTTGTGGCGACATTTTATTTACTTTTACAAGTCAAGCTATGATCGCTGCGCATGCTTAAGGAACAGAGCTGCCATTTACAGGCAGCGTTGCCACCTGTGCCTGTGCATGTATTTCACCACATCGCCGAGAGGTGAGAAACGTATTCAAATTAAAGCTTCTTGAAATTTAAACAATTTCAGCATGACAAGAGATTAAATGAGTTCAATGAAAGCATAGTGCATTTATTTTAAATTAAAATGAGAGATTTTTTCTTTCAAAATATTCGAGTGGCTTACGTTCAATGTTTTTGGGATGTGCTTGGCAATAACTCCAGCAATAGTTTGGCAGCTTGGGACATTTAGTTTGTATTAAGATTGAGGCTTTAATATGATGAGTCCTTCAATGAATAGCTTGTGTTTGTTTGTATGTGCTACTATTTCCATTTCCGGTCGCCTGCGAAAAACTTTCACCACCAAAGTTTATGGGCCGTACAGCTGGCAGGCAGGCAGGCACAGCTAGAGCGGAAATGTCGCTTGCCATCCTTCTCTGTGGTTCAGAGTTGAAATTCATGTAATTCCATTAACACAGACAACTTCCGTTAGACGAGAAAATGACAGGCTCGTCTAATGGGCGACGCGTGTGCGATGGCATGGATGACGATGTGGATGTGGCTGCGGCTGCGGCTGCGGCTGCGGCTCTGCCTGTGCCTGGGCATTCTGGCATTCTGGCATATATACTGTGCGGTTTACTGCACGGCTTTGCGTCAGTATCTGTGTCCAAATATATCCATGCTACCAGCCGCCTGCCCTTAGCATCCGCAGCCTACTTGGCATTAAAATTAAATTCCCAAAATTCAAATGGCAGCCTTTACGATGATATAAATCGCAGCCGGTGCAACAGGTTACACACACAAAATGGCCAAGAGTTCGACAAGACCCGAGCAAAACGGTCCAACGGAAGTGACTGCCAGAGCAAAGTGGCAACTCGCATAGCTCTGGACAGATATTCAGGATATCCGTATAGACTGAATATATATTTACGACTGCGTTTACTCGATTTACTCTTCCGCTTCTCTTTTTTTGATTTACTTAGAACTTTGTAAACTAACAAAAAACAAGAATTGCATACTTTAATCTTTGCTTTGCTTAAGATATGCATTTTCTGTTGGGTAAATTCCTATTAAATTCGCTTTAATCAAGCAGAAAATTGATTTTATTGAACACGTTTTTTATAATGGGCTGGGCTTGAGGGCGGATTGTTGTTGCTTGGAACAATAAGCTTCACACAAGCAATAATTAAAGCTTATTTTTAACTAAAGCACCAGTTTCAGCATAAATTGGCTTGATTTGAACAGAAAATAGCCTTAAATCAAGCTACTCAATTCAAATTAATTTTCAGCAAAAGCGGGTTGGGCTCATATGCGAAATATATCTGCTTTGGAATCGATTGGCAAATTTAATGAAATCAAGAATACGCAATATTAAATAAAGCTTAAAATGAGCTGGGTTTATGAGAGATTAACTTGTCTTAGGTTCGATTTGGGAATTTAATTAAGTTATGCTTAATTCGAGAAAACTTGAGCTGCATATGAAACGAGATATATTTTATTTTGGATTGCTAGATTGATTTAATTATTCATTAAATATATTAAGATTTTAATTAAAATTATTTCTTATATTCTATTTTTTTTTGAGCTGCATTCTTAATCGCAGCTGAAAATCGTTAACACTTTAAGCTAGAATAATACGTACCTATTTGTATTAATAGTCTAGCATTCTCAACTATTGTGCAATCGCATTCTTAGGCGCTTCAAAGTGGAAATCGTGCCAAGTTCTCGGTGCTAAGCACTTGACGTCTCAAAGTCAATGGCAACGTCGTAATTCGTGGGAAAATCTCTTGATTGCATTCTATTGCAAAATACAAAAAATACAAAAAAAAAAAGCGGTTTGACTTACCCACAGATATATAGTATATATAATTAACTGCCCATGAGTGCAGCTCGCCGCTGACAAACAACTCCCGGCCTCGTCCCTTGGACGGCGCCGCCCGCGCCAAAGATTGAAATATCTTTTAAGACATCGTCACACCTTTGTGATGCTGTTTTGCTGGTGATGCACACTGCGGTTGCGGCTCTGATCTTGACCTTGAACTTGGTATTAGATGTGAGCTCTCTCTCTCTCCCTCAGAAAACCGGTTGGTTACCTGGGCTTTTGTACTGTAAAATTAATGGCCAAGACAAGACAGTGACACGGCACGAGGTGTATCGGCAAAATACCAACTTGCCTGAATTAAGAGCAGCGCACAATAACAATCAGCTGTGCCCTCCCCCCTGGGTGCGCTCTGTCATTTTCACATTTCCATTTCAAATGTACCAAGTGGGTGAATAATTCAAATTAAATCACATTTCTATGCAAGCTTGATGCCGATAATAACAGCGGGAGAAAACCCAAAATATTAACATCAACAGCTACACTTGTTCCATGGCGGAATATTCTAATTGTTTTGGCAGCAAACGTGGCCCATTAAGTACCGGGTAACCCCAGCGGATCCAAACCCTTTTCAGCCCTAGCCGCAGCGCAAATAAAAGCCAACCGACACACAGTCCAACAGAACGACAGAACGACAGCCCGACAGCCCGCCAGCCGGGTAACCAACATGTTGCGCCACAACCGCAGCTAATCCGGCGTCCACTAAGTGTGCTATAAGAGCAAGGGGGACCAGGACCTCTTTTTTTTTATTTTTACTTTAATGGGTGGGTGCTTGTGGGTGGCTACTGACAGGCGGAGGCGGTTCATTTTGAAAAGCTTGGTACAAAATAAAACAAGAAACAACGGCTGCCGGCGCCATGTCGAAGATTGAATACCCTTTTATACAACAAATTTAACCTCCAAGAGATTGTTACTATATGATATAGGGTGAACTTGTTGTTGCTGACATTGAACTAGATATCTTTAGAATTAAATATATATTGCTTATTTTACATTTTGATCCTAACCGATTTTTAGTAAGAGGAGCAAAGTGAAGTTCTTAAGTGCCAAGTTTGATAAAAATATTTCAGGAAATAAAGAAAATATATAGTAAGTAATATGTCTTGATCGTTCTTATTATATATGGTCAAATCCGGTCAGTGATCAATATCATATATAGTTCATAAGCTCGGAGACTTCTTCTTTCATGCATTGCACATTTCCTAACAACATTCTAATATCCTTTATAAGGGTATATTTAAAAACTGACAAACAAACGAGCAACGACCACATTATGCCAGCTGTGCATAGTATGGCATACTAAATTAAGCTTTAAGCTAATTTATTAGCTTAGCGACATTTAGTTGGGGTGTACACGCAATCTAAGCCCCAATTAATGAGTTTATACTTATAAAGTCATCAACAAGCTGCCCTTTGATGGGCAGTTGCTTTAAAATAGTTGCTTATGGATTAGCTACTCGTTTGCTTTGAATAAAATGTTGCCCAATGCTGCCAATTTTGCATAAATGTCCGTAATCAAAAGAGTTTTTCGTACTTTTTATCCGTTAACTATAATCGACTGTATGATGTGGTAGTTCAAGAGAGATGCCTCCCTTTTGCTTATGGAGGCTTTATAATTATAGGTCAGGGTATACAAGTTTATTTGAACGATATTGCCATTCAAATAGATTGAAAGATTGAAGACAGTCAAATCTTGTTTTTCAGACAACTTAAGTTTTATCGATTCTATGGCGCTTGATTATTTCATATAATTTTCGGCATACTTCTCGAAACGAAAAAAAGTGAATTCTCCAGAAAGCGAAACTAGCTCAATCAATGAATTTAATCAAATTCCATATTATACAAAGCCCAGCTAACTTTTTTTGTATATCTAAGTATCCCCATCAGGCACAGTTACATTGACTACTTGTCTTATTTATCTGTGTGTCTGCATCAATGTATGCCACGCCCCCATTGGGTGGTTGGTGGCGAACTCACGTCCAACTAATTTGACCGCCAAAAATGTAACGTGCAAATCGAAGCTGCGGGCGTCTCTTAAGTAAACGACTTCAAATGCCTGCCATAAACAGTGAGAAATAAGTGAGATTTTCAGCAGTCGAGAATGCACGACTAGCTGATGACCTGTAAACGTGCGTAATTATCAGTTAGGTGAAAAGAGTAAAACAAAAGTTATATGAAGATGCTTAAAAAGATCAGCTTGTAGTAACTAGAGGTAAGATATAGTTAAATAATAATAATTATACAGTTTCTAAATTTTTGATTAACCAATTGTTTAAGCTGTTATTGAAAGTATAAAAAAAATATAATGTTAAAAAAAAACCTTTTTAAATAGGAAAATATTGTGAGAGATGGTGATGCGTTCTGTGGTCTGTTGAGTGCTACCGCTTTGGCGCACTTTAACAAGTACAGGGTATCTTGAGCATAATAATAAACTTTCTAAATTCTTGTTTTAGTATTTGTTTAAGCTTGAATATTAAAAAAAACATTTGTACAATATGAAAACATTGTGTCAGATGGCGATGCATCCTGTTGCATGTCGAGTACTACCCTATTGGCGCACTTTAACAAATACAGGGTATCTAAAGCAAACCGGTTAAGTGGTTAACCGAACAGCTGCAAGTTGGCTGCAACAAAACTAGTCGCTGTCTTTGCCAGACTTGGCTGCACCGTGTGATGTGGCATGTGGCGCACAACAACGCCGCTGGGAGTCGCTGCTGGTGTTGTCAGTTTTCAAGAACCAGGTCAAGGCTGCCACAGACGGCCATGCGTAGATCATCAGTGTATTTCAATTTGCAACCGCTCGATTATGTTGCAAGCTAGCTTTGTTGCGAGGTGTTTCCACTGCAAATTTAAACGCTTATCTTTGCCTGATGACGCATGAGTGATATTTAAAGCAGCTCGCAAAGCAATTTAAGTATTTAGAGTCGACATTTTTGTGGATAAAAAAAATACAATTTAAAAGTCAGGCGAGCCCGATTAGTCAGATTTGTGTATATAGTACATAGGTATGACCCGTGCCCCGTAATTAGCCTATCTGTAAATGGCATCGGAATGCTGAAATCTTTTTTATTATATTTTTTATTTTTGGTAATATTCATGCAATGCTCGGCTTTGACACCGCCTCCATGTGCGCTATACGCCTGGCTAAGCAGAGTTGAATAAACGGTCAAGCTAATAACCAGAGGATCTCGGGCATAAAAAATGCTTTAGTCTCAGTTTCAAACAGCTCCACGGAACAGGGGCAGACAGCTCATCATAATGGAAGTAAGTAGCTGTGCACTTCCTGCTTTAATTTAATGACATTTAAACATGCATTTTAAATTAAGTGCGACCGACACTTCGGCTTTAATGTCACAGCCGGGCCGGGCTGGGCTAAGCGCTTGGCTAAGTGCATTTGTCAAGTGATTAATCATACGCAGTGTTGAGCGCAAAAACAGAGCATGGCACTGGCTCTGATAACATTTGAAAAGAATTAAGTGCTTCATTATTTGCTTTGCTCTCTAAGTTAAGTTTTTCACAACGGATTGGTATTTTATTGAATCGCCATATAATTATCCTGCATTGTTAGCATCCACTTTATTTGATTTATTTACCATATTTTGTGTCCGAATAATGTGTTTGCCAGGCACATTGAATATAATTACGCGTATTTCACTTCATTAAGCTGACTACTTTAAGTTCCTTTTTTAATTTGCTTTAAAGTTTATTTGGCCCGCAACAAATACAACACATTTACCAGGACATGGTTTATTTGGTCATGGTATGCCAACTTGTGGGTGTGAGTACAAATGTAGCCCGCAATTTCTATAAGAAAATATTAACGACAAGCAATATTTTCTGTAGAACGGGCAGTTATAAATAAAAAATTATATTTTTGCATTACTATTTAGAAAATATATGACTAATCAAGGATTAAACACAAACCTGTATTGACAGATGGCTTCGAACGGTAGATTAAAACACCGACCATATTTTCGGCGCTTGCAGCACTGGTTTTAATTGAAGTTTATTTCTCCCCGTTGTCTCCATCAGCAGGAATTATACAATTTTTTTAAAATCCGATGCGACCTATAAAATAAAAATGTAAATAAATTAATAAAATGTAAACAAATAATAAGTTTTATTAAAATTATAGTGAACTTTTCAGCACGTTAAGAATGTTCGGATTACCTTTGTACAGTTGATTGTCGTTCGAAAGTTGCCACCTTGTTAATTTTTTAAGAATTTGTAAATTGATGCTGTAAGTAACCAACATATTAAAAGTATACCGCTTAATTGTGCGAACTGTTGTTTCCCTAGAATACGTTCTTCAGGGAAAACCTTTGACTCTGCTGCATGCTTACACCTTATTTGGCTGCGCAGGAATTAACTACAACTTGCACGACAAACAGCATGGAAAGACTCGGAAGAGCTTTGACAGCTTCCAGGAGTCGCATACACACCTTGGGATGGCACTTATAACACCTTGGCCAAGTGCTTGTGGATGCTCAGCTGCCATTTATACAGTCAAGCAATGCCCGCCTTGAAGCGCATTGAACTTTTGCCTAATAAGCGCCATTGACATTTCGAGCAGACAGATTTAGCCAACGAGCAGAGTTGCCAGGCCATCACACATGCCGTCCTGGGTGTGGGTGGGTGCAGCGGGGCGCAACCTACCAAGGGGCTTAGCAGCCATTGTTGCGTGGCCCGGACATGTGACACCCGGGCGACATCATCCCGCCCACTTTGCAAGTATGCATTACATGCATGACGCCCCGGCATAAAGTGAAGCATTAAACTGTCCGAATCAGCCCGAATAAAAATCAATAACTTTAAATTTCTCAAAAGCAGCATTAAAATTCGTCAGATTTGTGCGCAGGCTGGGCCATTAAAATTTCATAAGCTGTTTACGACTGTAAAACTGCTGTAAAGTTTGTTTTATGTGGCCAAGATAAAAGTTAAACACTTGTCGGCAGCCTGCAGAGTGAGGGTGGCATTTTCTACCTTAAATGTTGGGTCATGTCTGGATTGCGTCGAATTGGCCAGGGCGCACACATTGTGCTTACTAATGAGTCCGTAGACATCCTTATCCGTCTCCGGGGCGCCTCTGAAAGTCAGAACGTAACATATGTATCTCCTTTGGTTTTGCAATAGGTTGACGGGAATGTTACCATTGGTGATGTTTACAATGAATATTAGGTGAAAAGGGAAAGTTTAGAGAGTTTATAAAATGGCTTCATTCGTAACTAGCCCTAGTTCAATTTTATTTGTAAACTTTCAAAATTGGCTATTTTTTTTTAATTTAAAGGGAAAATCAAACAGTTTCATTAGTATATAAAATATAATAAATTTGTGATTGGTGTGGCAACGCTGCTCGACTCACCACACTTTGAATTTCACCATAGCGCACAGCCGGAAAAACCATGCAGTTGCCGTTTATGTAATTTAAATAAAATTATATTTATATAAAAACATCTATCTTTTATATATTAAATTTGTTTAATTAGGAATATTTATTTAAACTCTTACTAAATTTGTTATTCCTTTAGACTTTAAAGTTTAGAGTATACCAAGTTTGCTCGGATTTTTATCTGCCTGGCTTTCTTTTACATGCATGTTTTTTTTTTTTTGCTTTGGTTAAATGTTGGGTATATTTCCGCTTTTCTGCACACGTCGGAGTTCACATGTCGTTTTTGTATGTGAAGTTGCCTTTTTATCAATATACAGACATCTGCAACCCCTATTAGCATTAAAATTGTGCGCAATGTTTAAAATGTTACAAAGGTTGTCCTAACTAACAGAAATACGTGTACTGCATTTTTGTAAGAATTGAAAAAAAAATGGTGGGAATCGTATTAAAGGTATGAGAAAAACAAATTTAAAAGGTTTAAAATATTAAAAAAAAAAAAAACATAATACGTATGCATGCATTTTCGGATATGTTATCTATTTCTATATCCTTTAACATAAAGTATTTGATTTCGCTTTATATAACACACAAAATGTTATGTTAGTGACTCAAAATCTTTTCTCTTGTTCCACAAACACATTTCATTGTCTTCATTCGATGTTACAAAACTTTGCAATTAAATGAGTCTTTGGTTGTCAAAGGCAGGCGGCATGTCAAGCGAAATCCATTAAAATCGTCTTAAGGTACACTCAATAAACAGATATATGGCTACAAATGTATTAGTATGTCTGTATGTGTCCCTTGCCGACCATGTCCCAAACATAGTTAAAGATTTCACATTAAGATAATTCCAAGGAAATAACAACAACAACAAAAAAGCTACATTTGGTTGGCCCAAAAGCTGGCGCCGAATACGTCAATTGACAGTTTCGTTTCGTGTTACTCGAAAAAGTTTTAAAAAATAAGAAAAAGAAGGAAAAAAAAAACACGGCAGAATTGGTGAGTAAAACAACGGCAATTTGTTGGGGGTCTTATTTGTGCGTTAGGCCGCATTGAAGGTCTGCAAAATAAATAAAAAAGTAAATTATTTTTTATTTTTTTTTTGGTTGTGGCCAGGTAGAAATTAACGTGGTGACCATTGGCTTGGACCATTCTTCGGAGCACACCCTGGTCAACATATTTTGAAGAAATAATAATAAATAAGGTAAAAAAATGCAAAAACAATTTTTAGGGCTGGGCCAGCGCACGTTCGGGCTGGCCTTATGGGATCGTCTTCAACGTCTGCCAAGTGAAAACGCATCGGCACAGTTTAGGGGCTCATTAACTAAATGCAGCAGCCAAAAATTTGTATGTGATATATGTACACAGCTTATTGCCAATATCGGTCATGAAGATCAGGAAATCATCAAGTGCTAAACGTTTTTGAGGTCGCCAATTGTCGCTTTTGGGTTAATAACTGCGGATGCGTACGCGTCTTTCTTTTAAGGGGTGTGCCGGCTGCTTGATATGTGGCTATATTCCACATGCCTGTCGACAGATTGCTTTACCTTACCGTAAGCCACTTTTACTTTTCGTTGCCGCCGACTTCAGACATTTTTATGGGCCTCGCCACATGTGGAAGCCGATTGCAGCCTGATTGACAGCTGCGACGGCTACTTGAAGCGCACTCCGTAAATCACAACGGGCCAGTTCTCAATCCCCACTTGCCCTGCATATGATCTTTAATGATCCCCGCCTTGGCGTAGCTCATAAATATATATTTTGAGAGCGCGTGCTTGCCCTGCGGCAAATTTTGGCGTCGTTTTCAGGCCATTGCGGCAGAGTATCTAAATTCAGTTCAGATACAATTTACGCAATAATCTGTCTAAATGGAAGAGTCAGATTCATAGAAGATCTTTACTTCTTTTTTTCTGAGATTATTTCGTGTAAGCACAATAATTTAAGATACTTATGTTGCCTGGGTCCCAAATAAATAAAATATATATTATGTATTATTACGCGATATTGACAAGGGTTTGACGACTTTCGTTTATGAATCTTAAATAAAATAAAGAATAATAAAGTAAAATAAAATATACATATAATTTATAGCTTACAACTTACAATTGTTAGAAACCAAACACATAGTCAATATATTATAAAACTGCTGCAGAGTATTTTATATTCGGCAATCCGAAAATATCACTTAATTTCTTATACACACATATACAAATATTTTGAAAGCATATTATCAGCTTGTTTTTGTTTGTTGAAATTCCTTTGGCATTTAAGAGGGTGTCTATCAGTTTGGCAGCTTGCAGCTAACCTGCCGATTTCTGTTGTCTTTAATATTTATGATAAATAATTTAACCAGCAGTTCTTTTGATTTAACTCTGGCTGCCTGCAATATATATTGCAGATATTCATCTTCCAGTGGCCAATTTTTTTTTAAATTTGGAGCTGTTTTTTTTTAAATAATGGAATGAGAAATGTTTAGCGGCAACAGCTTCAACTGGGCAGCAGCAAAAGTGCACAATAAGGAAATAAAAAAAGTTGCATAAATTTATTCAACAAGTATAATTAGGCATTGAAAACCTCTCGAAAACTAGATAGACTGCCCTAATAGATCGCTATCTGAAATATCACGTTTATTCACACAAAATCCGAAAAGAAAGAAGCTGGCTGAGATTATTAAAATGATATTCAGATTAGCTTTCATTCATGCAGTAAATTCCAAATGCAATAACTCTTCAAAGTATCTTCTTCTTTTTTTTGAAAACTACCTCAATGGCAAATCCTGGTCGCTGTCATCTACCTTTCAAATAAGCTTTCAGTCTGTCACGCCATAAATTTTAAAGGGCATCAAGCTTGCCCACATTCACACATTCATTTGAAATCGGATTGTCAACATATCGCGATACAACTGTCCAGATAGTTCAGCCAAAATGTCAACAATGTCGCTCTCAAGCGCCAGGGTTAGTTAGACACGTTTGTTGTAGAAAGATAGAAACTTCCGCCCTCAAAAAAAAAAAACGTTGCCTATATGTTGCTGTTCAACTCAAAAGTTTTGTAGTTACGCAAATTGTTGGAAACTTCAGTTGTTAATAAACAAGGACTTGCACTGGCAATGACACAGAAAACAAGTGGAAAAACTCTAGTGGAATGTGGTCTACTGGGCTGTATATTTTCTGTACTTTAACTTATTTAAGCAAAATGCATGTGGTATATAAATATATTTAAATTATATTTTCATGCTTGCGTGAGTTCTCAATTCGAAGCAAATATTGGTGAAAATTCGCTTTCCGTCAAATTCCCACACTTGCGGGTGGAATTTGCCAAAACCCCGTCTAAGCTTGTACTTTCATATTATAAGGTAAATATTGTTAAAGGTTCAGCCTAAAATTCTTTAGCCTCTTTAGGTTGTGGCTTTTATCAACCATCAGTCAGTCAGTCAGTCAATCCACCAATTTGCTTTAAATATGTACCCGCTCTCGCCTCGAATAGCTAGCTTCTTAATGGGTTCTATATACATTAGGCATTGGGCGCCCCCAAAGCAGAATAAGTACATCAACTGTCATAAAAAATAAACTCTTGTTGCCCACATGCCATGTGTATGTATGGAGCTGGAGCTGGCAATAAACAGCAGACAAATTAACATTTCAGTCACACAATGACCTTCACCTAGAAGCCATCAAAACGAAGTGGTGGCCCAGCCCCAAGCGCGACTCTCTGTATGGGAATCTAAAAAGCGACCAAGCAATACGAGCCACAGCCAAATGTAGATATAGGTAGCCAAATAACCAAACAACAGGCGAGCAGATAGCCAAGCAGAAACCCAAAAAGCCAGCCCAACAGCATTTGCTCAGTCGTTCGCGTAATTTTGCTTCTTTTTTTTTCGAGCTACTTGATTAGCACGCTCTTAGCCATGTTTAAACGTGGGCTGTTTAACCAAACGGCGGGCAATACAAAAACGGCACATCAGCTGCAAAAACAACAACAGCAACAACAACTTCAGCAAACAGCCCAAAAGAACCCAAACCAAACCAAGCTAAAGACACTTTGCCGCAAAAGAAAAAAACAGACTTCTCCAGTTGGTAGTGCGCGACTGGCAGATACCCTTTGCACAGCTCTCATATAACAATCAGTCGAACTTTCTGTGTGCTTTCCTTTTTCTTTTCTAAGGCTCCATGCCATGGAAAGAGGATTTGTAAACAGAGCATTTGATAATTTTGGGGATAAAATATGACAACTAAATATATGGAGGAGCTATCCAAAAGTACGATATATTCTGAATATGCATACGCTTTGGACTAATACTGAGCTTTTTTGTAAGGACACAAATTATGTGCTGGAGGAGGTGTCCAAATAATGATCTATTCTGGATATGAGTATACGATATTAGTATACGAGAATTTACAAATAAAATTGTTTTTTTCAAAAACAACCAATATAATATTCGTTCCTTATTGATCTCCCAGAAACAGGGATTGGTATATGATATTGTAATGGCAAAACCTACGTTTCAAATTTCAAGTCTCTAGCGCTTTAAGTTTCCAATATCACAGATGGATATACATATACAGTGAGGGACGAACGGACGGACGGAAATACTTGGCTAGATTGACAATGCGCGTTCAGATTGTTGAAGCTGATCAAGAATGTATATATATATAGCTTCTGCTCAAAAAAACCTCTTGCTATCCATCAAACATATTTATGAAAAACTAATACACCTTTCTTTCAGCCATTTTCAATGCGTGCAGGGTATATAAACGAGCTTGTACGTGCCACTGATTAGTAAAACAAACAAATTAAATTGGTTATGTTATGAGTAGGGACCAGCGTTGGCATAAGAGTTGACCGTGAGCCCTGCTGCTAAGAGCAGAGTCTGGCTGATATGGAAAATATCAACTAAAAAATATACAGAAATATCTGATTATCTTTGAAAATGCAAAGCTTAATAAATCTAACAACAATTGCATGTTATTACTCGTTCAAATGTTCGAATCGATTCTCAGAATCGATTCTTTCTCTAAACATCTATCATTGGGATACCCTTTTTAAACAAGCTTAGGTCCGAGAGTTGACATACCTAGCTTTGATATCGTTGAAGACAAAATTGTAATCATCTCATCAACCAAATGCACAAATACCCGAGTTCAGTAAGAGAACTAATGAAGGAAATAAAAAATAAACATAACTTGTAAACAGACCTAGCCAGCTGAACCCAGCTGTTGAGGCTGGATAGGAATAAATATGTTTTAGTCATTTCCTTCTGCCTGTGTAATTAATTAATGCTATAGTATATCGTGGTAAATATAGTATATATTAGACGCTGTCTTGGCTCAATCTTTGGCATATTGCATCGCGCCATTGGGAGAACTTGCTGGCCAATCAATATGCAGGCCACAGCACTGGCTGCTTTTTTTTCGAGGCGTCATTATAAGCCAGAGCAGCTTTGGCTTGGGCTATGACTGTGACTGTGTGACGGCGACTTGGGCATCCGATACGGTAACACGGGCTTAGCCCATTACTGGACACCAGTTGGGTAACTGGCTGCTGCTGCTGCTGCTGTTGCATTGTTCTCTGCGTCGTTCTTAACGAGCAGCGCATGCAAAACAAGGCGCAAGACGCCATTTGGCCAACAGAATCGCAGAATCGTTTTATGAACGTTGCGCTTTGTGCATGATAATTGAGCCACGGAGAGTGTGACACCGAGTCCGAGTCCGAGACCGAGACTGGGGCCGAGACTGAAACTTAAACTGGGACTGGCTGGAACTGGCTGACTGTTGACTGATTGTGCGCACGCGCTCATAATCAGAGATTCCTCAGTGGGATTCCGAGACGTGGATTGCCACTTGGTATTGCGTTTGGGGTGAGCTGGCATTTATGATGGATGGCGCATATTGGGTGATTCGCCTTGACGTTGATGCGCCATCAAAGAAAATTATTGCGTGCGCGCAATTAAAACTAAAATAAAGTTGTATGAGTAAAAAAGATTTGAGTCGCATTTGCATATTGTATTGCGCAGACACAAGAAGCTTTAATTTTTACAGATAATTCCTTGACATTTGCCGGGCTTTCAGTTGAATTCGTCACCGCAAATTGTTTTCTTACTTGATGGTAGAAACAAAATAAAATAAAAATGGCAGATGGTACGCAAGAGAGTCAATTGGAAATAAGGATATATAAAGCTGTGCGAATCACATAGCAGCGATATGTAATCTTGGTTTGCGTTTAGTATAAAAGATCACCCATGAATACATATATGCATGCACACATACATACATACAGATGATAAATACATACATTCATATGATATGTACATGCATTATTGCATATGAACAGTAAATACATACAACATATGTATATACATATAACATACATATGTATAACATATTCATACTTACATATGCACAAGCATATATCACACGTAAAAAAAAAGAAAAATTATTTCTAACACAAAAATTCTTATGGTTAATGCATGAAAACTAGTAGGGCTTACTTGAATTTATGAGAATCGCATAGAAAGACACTATTTAAAATGAATGTTTTATTCTAATATGCAGCTAAGTGGGAAGTAAACTTGCTCTGCCTGTATTATAAGAGATAATACAGGACACATGTAAACATACATACACACTTACGTTCATACAAACATAAAAACAAAAACACATACATACATGCAAATAAATGAACGTCATCATATATTTTAATAATATACATAGCTCTATAGGAAGAATTATTCAAAAAATGTTGTATTGAGCAGTTTTTTGTATTTATCAAAATATTTTTAGTTTCCCATGCTTCTATTAGATGGAGCCCGACATTTTATTTATTTCCTTGCATTATACCCAGGATAAGCCCTTAAAGCTCAAAAATCGAAAGTTGCTTGGTCAACGATCTGTCTAACAGTAAAGTTAATTCCTGTAGCAGCCCGCAGCTGAGGGCTAAACAAAGGACACGAAACAGACGACCTGCAAATGGGAGACATACATACTCAGTGCCATGTCGTTTGCCTCCATCCATGAATCCCTGAAACAAGGAGACGAACGCATAAGCATAATGAGCTGCCGGCTGCGCCTCCTGCCTGATGCCTGATGCCTGGTGCCTGGTGCTGTATCTAATGGCTCGCGATGTGGTGGGGCTGCTGTCGATGCAGCAGCAGCAGCAGCAGCTGCCGGCGCAGGTTTTTGCTGATGCGGTACTTTCGAAAGCCATAAAAGGGCATTAGCCTTGTGAGCACATTGCTGCAACTGTGTCGGCAGCGTTTGGAAAATTGAATAACCAGGCGAAGATGCGGCGTTGCGGCGGTGCGGAGCAAAATGAAGCCAACTGAGGGAGCGTGCTCGACGTTGTAGCCAAGTGATTTAGGGGTTGCCCGCTGCCAACAGTGGCTGCGGTTTTAGCACAGTTTAATTTTAATGGCCTGCCAATGAGAGTGGCTTGAAAACAGTGCTGTCATAAAGTATGCGCACCAATGGAAACACATTAACAAAATGGTAGTTGAATAACATTTAAGTCGATTGTTATTTAAATCAACAATTTAAACACGTTTGCAAACACATATAGATATTTTACTTAGTACGCTTACTTTTAGTTCCAGTGTTGCAATAAAAATATTTACTCAAATTAATTGAAAATGTATTAATACATTTAATACTAATAAGTCAAATATAATGTGTATATAAAAGTATTTAATACATAGCATTACTTTTTTATTTCCTCAGTATTCATTTTAGTTGTACATTTGGCACTTGTACACATACTTTTGGCGCCAGTGTTGCAATCAAAGAAGACAACGTGTCGTAGGCGATATGTAAGCTCTGCTAGGCGGCTGAGTCAGCCCTGATTACAATGCCCCATATTATTTAGTAATCCAGCAATTAAAATCGTAATGAAATGTAACCCTAAGATTATTTTTATTGTGGACAGCCGTTAAAACTACCAAATAAAAGTTAAGCTCAGTCTAGGCTTTCCTGCGGTGTCTGGACCATATAAAAAGTGTCAAACATTCTGAGATTGTGGGATTTGTCTCGTTGCAGCGAAAACTGAGACATAGTAGTAACATAGTATGGTCGCCCCTAATGCTACAAGGTGTCCTTAGTCTGTTGACATTAGAAAGCTCAGTTAATTCCACAATAAGCCTGAACTTCTTTGGTATATCCACACTTTTCAAATTCATATTAAACCACTAAAAATTTTATAATGCATTTCTCATACATAGTGTGCATGTACATGTACATAATCTAACGGCAGCTTCTCGTTGAGTTCAGAGTATTTCCCAGTCGGGCACACCTGAGTAAAGCGGCCGTGACACATATTTGTATTTCATATTATCCAATAGGAAATCAAAACTGGATTATGCATATTATTATTTCAATCAAAATATCAATCAAAAATGTATTTGTTTTTCCACTGAGCAGCGAATCGGTATTGCGTCGTATGCTTTATATATAAATTAATTATAGGTTCTTGTTGCTCTGACTTGACACGTAGGCTGAGCTATGTATAAAGCTATGCATTAGATTAGAAATACCCATGGCTTAGAGCTTGATTAGTGTGGATTTAAACTGTCTTAGATGGAAATGCACAGGTCACCGATGAAATCTTAGAAAACGAGAGCTGTTTAGTAGATGAGGGTTGTTTACATTTTGTAATATGGATTTGATGTAAAATTGTACAACAGTTGGTATAAAAGCCTGTGCTACAGTTGGCATTTTACCGTTGCTTGCAATTCTAAGACACGAATGCAATGCCAAAGAAATGCAACTTCTTCCTGTTGCTGATATGTGCAATAATATGCGCTGTGGCTGAAGTGGCGAGCATAAGTAAGTCAGTACATAGACCCCGATTCATCCGAAGTACTACCCACGTTTAAAGGCATCTCGAGCAATAATGGATTGGTTGAAATAACAAGTCTTTTTAGTGAATTATCTAATTGCGGATCAGATACAGTACGCCAAGGATCTAATAGCGGATCAGATACAATATAACACGAATGGGGATACACACATACTTCGTATGTAATTTATCTCTACTCCATTATAAACGAGATGTGAATTAATAAAGTAACCAAATGTCTGTAGCATTTAGAAATTCGTACGATGAATGTTAAGAAGCGGAAATGAATTTCTTTATGTGACGACCTTGTAGCATATATACGTATTTGTGTATGTGTGTGTGTCGGCCGAACTAACATGAGCAATATGTGTAGCCAATATGTTTGTTGGATGGATAAAAACTGGTGATATCAACAAGTCAAAGCAATTAACACGCTACAGAACTTTATTTTGACCATGCTCCGGCGACATAAATCGCATAAATATGCTAATTTATGTTGTTGCCGCCCATGCGATTGGGCGATTGCTTTGCTCAGGTTTCGTTTTGGATATTTTTCTCATTTTATATTTTGTTAATTAGCATAGTTTCCGTGATTGCCAGTTCTATAGTTACGAACGTCTTTTAATATTAGCTGCTTAACGTTTGATTAAAGTGAAAGTCTGATAACGAATATTGGTTGAATCACAATCAAGAGATGTCTGTCACTTGCAGCCTTCCTATTTGAGGAGCTGCAAACAGAATGGGTACGTTTTCTCATAGAAAAAATGACTTGCATTATATAAAGTGTTTGAATTTTGCTTTTGTATAGTATTTATCGATATATTATCGATTTCATGACATTCAAACACACATCCATAATATAAAATACTCTTGTCCAATCAATTTGACAATTAGTTCTATAATCTATTGAAAGTTTCATTTCGGTTTTAATTGTTACGTTTGCTTATCATGTACTTATGTCACGGAAGAGTTATTAATTTATCGATTAGCTATCGATTCTCATCTATACATAAATAAATTCAGCAGACTTAACCACTCTTTGATACTTTTTCCTGATAAAAATACATTTTATTGCAGTCTTCTTTTATTCTCGATATATTATCGATAACAGAGCATTTTCACCATTAAATGCTTGAAAAACTTATTATATTATCTGTTCAGCCGGGTCAAAGGACACGACTGACAATAAAAGTCCAAATAAAAATATTTCCCATTAAAACCAGTTTGTATATTTAATTGTTTAAATTCTGTGACCACGTTTGCCCCCAGCCATTTTTTATTGCAATTAATATAAAACAATTATGGGAGTGGCGCGTTGTGGCGTTGCTCTATTTGCATTTAATACTGCAATCGTTTGTACAAGTATTTAAATATTATTATTTATTTTAATTAACCAATGCAAGCGAAAATCGAAAAATATTTAATTTGCATAATTTTAAGCGTTGCCGTGAAAATATCAAGCAGATTATTTGATAATGCTGAGATGTATTTAACTATGGTGCCAAAGATGAAATATCCATGCAGACATAAAGAGACAGATAATAGAGATTGCCTGAAAAAATATTGCTGGAACCAAATGAATCTTAAAGATAGAAAAAACTCGTTTGGTAAAACTTCTTAATATAGAACATACCCCCATAGGGACAACATTTTTGTTTCGGGGCGATTGCTTTAATTTAGAGCATAATTTCTACACTAAATAGAATCCCAGATGTTTTCCTAAAAAGCCCACAAATTTCGTGCCAAAATTGTGACACCAGCTGTAAAGATGTATGTATGTATGTAAGAGGAATTTACGCTGTCGTACTTATAGTTTCTCTGTACGTATACGCCCCATTGATGCAAAGCAAAACTAAAAGAAAAGAATACTTCGAGACACGCACAAAAGCAGGCCAGTGCGATAAGCAGCGAAATGACAGCTCATAAAAGGGGCGGAATAGACAAAAATATGAACTGAAGCAACAGCCCAGTCCAATAAAAAACGACAAAAAAAGAACAGAAGATAGACAACAGCGAAATCTTGAAGTCGACAAAAAGCAGCACAAGAATCCAAGATAAGTCGGAGGCTGTGCACCAGCCACGGCGGATGGCCGGCAGACAGTAAAACAAAAGCAAATTTAAAGCGAATGTTAAAGCTGTCTTGTCAGAATTAGAAGCGGATTTCACGGCACTTTTCAACTGATTAAATTAATTTATTATCAATCCACCTAATGGGCTGCTCTTGGGCGTGAGCACAAATAGATGCTCTTGCGAGCACTTGGCGCAGATAAGCACTTAGCTTACCTTTACCCACTGCCTCTTGCCCAGTCGCTCAGCCACCACCCATCGATGGTCAGGAAAATGAATTTGATCTGATGCTTATCAGAATTGCCACTCGACAACTCGATGGCCATGCTTGGCATTGTTCGGCTCAAGAGTTTTTTTTACCAGAGTTTCTATTTATTATCAGCTTTAAATACTAGCAAAAATTAAATAATAAAAGAAGTAGAGAGCAGAGGGGAGAGAGAGACAAAGAGAGGAGAGAGTGTTAATTAGAGGAGGGAAATGAGCACGGAGTGTGAAGTCGTTTGGGTCAAACTTGATTTTTGAGAATCACATAGAGCGGAGCTTACCATAAAGATATACTTGATTTCCAAGCAGCGCAGCGGGAAGTAAACTTACTCTACTTATAAGTAAGTTAAGTAACTAAGTAAAATGCATTCATTTTTCATACATACAAGCACAGACATACGTAAATACTGTACAAACGTATATATCCCATACATTAATAGATAATTACATTTGAAAAAGGGACTTAAAATTTCGAAGTTATTGACTTGTTTTACTGGTGCCTTGTGCTTTAGCTGGATTAAAATTAGTCGGCCAATTGCATTTAGCAGAATTCGGTCCCCAATCAATTACCATATTTTGGGTTTCCGAAAGTCGAAGTGTGCGTAATAAGAACAAAGGCTGCATTTACCTGTTTGTCTTCTTTTGCAATACGCTTACCGCTGGCCATTAACAAACGAATGTGCTGAGTATTGTTTGCTGTTAATATTGTTGCTGCGCTGTGTTTAACAAATGCAAAAATAATTATAATTAATGCAGAGTTTCTGGCCTTGAACCTGCATAACCTGCACGCGGCTAAAACAAAACGTAATTGCTCTCATGTTGACGATGATGATGGCGTCGCTCAGTTTTTATTTAATTTTTTTTTTTTTGGTCTGACCAAAAGCCGTCATCATTTCCATTGCGAGGCTGAAGTCCAAAAATTGCACACATTCCATTCGAATTGAATATTCAACAAGGCGGTTAACGTTTATTCATATTGTTTTTAGGCATCGCTGCACAGCACTTTTCATGCAATTGCACAGAAATAAGTTTCAATTGCCATCATCAATAACAATATGGCATTTAAAATCCCACACGCAGCGCGCGAGGGAACAGCTTCAAGTACAGAGGAGATTACTTAGCAAGTTCAAGGTAACCCAAATGTCACCCAGACCGTCAGAATGATATTCTAAGCATATATATTCGACTGACAGACTAATAAGCCTGTCTGATTAGCGAAAAGTTCAAAGCGTAAATGCTTGAAAGCTGATTTTATACTGTTTGTGAAAATCATTTCCACGCGCAAGTGCGGAAAATTGATGAAAACCGATTTACATCTCTTTTAATAAACGATTGACTTTAAATTAAGATCCAAAGATCTTTCTAAATATTAATTTGAGACACTTTTTGCACTAAAGTGAAAATTCACATTTCACAAAAAGTGATTAGATTTGACAAAGAGACAGAATAAATATCCTCACAGCTCAGCTATAGATTTCATTCCATGAATGAAATCGGATTGCATTTTGCCAAAATCCACATCTTTGAATGAAAAGAAATTTGCCGAAAGGAAGCAACTGCTAATTAAATATATATTGTTTTGTCTGATTCTGTTTTGCATTCACGCTCAAAAGATCATTTTGGGAAGGCGTTTCATGTACACGTATGTATTTTATATTGTGAATCACAGCAAACGTGTAGCGCTATATATTTGCCCCATCCACTATATTGACTGAAGTCATATAATTAGCAATTTTGGCCATTCTAATTTATTAGCCACTTCCATTCGCTGCACTCGTGTGATTCACACAATTCCCGTGGGGTTCAAGGCGTGGTCGTTGCCAACAATTTGACAGCTCCTTCTCACGCGCGACTCGCGTCATCGTTGCCATAATCTGATCTCACTTTAATTGCTTCTAATGAATGTCAACGCTAATTGCCACTTGAGAGGCGGCATAATCGTTGGGTAGATGCAAGTCAGCTGTAAAAAAGAGCGACGAAGAAAAACAAAAAAACAGTCAGCAAATAGAAAAGCTGGCACGTAAAGGCCAAGTGCTGTGGAGGCGTTATAATGCTAGCCCTTATAATTGTATTGATCAATGCGAACAGGCGGGTCGATCTAGATGGGTCCTGAGCTCCAATATAAGAGAATGTCCATCCAAGAGCTTTTACTATATAAGCTTAAAAAACTCAATGGACTCAGCCTGATTAAAAGTTATCCTTGGGCTTCTTAAGTTAATAATACCTCTGCAGGCATCTGACAGATATACTCTGATAAAGCTCTTAAGATCCGTATAAATTATATGTTTTCTGGTCCGTACAGGAATTTGGTATATTTCTATTATTTTATATTATAATACCAACTAATTGGTAAGCTTGCAGACTTCATATCTCAATAATTTTTGATTAAGAATTACTTTTCTCATAAGAGCTACATTTTTGAATGGCTTTTCATATGATTAGGTATTCAAATTTGGATGTAGGATGTATACTAGATGTAGCTTAATTTGCTTATATTGGTTTAACCTGAGAGCTAAACTAAGATCGGTGTAGAATTTATATATATCACATCCAATGCAAGGTTATAGCATTATAAAAAACGTATATTTGTTATTAGAAGGTGTTCCAAGTAGCTGTTTACTTAGCCTATCGGCTGATGAAATCAAATCTGTTAACAATTCCTAGAAAGTGCTGTTTGCGATTCCATCTCAATAGATAGTTCGCTTCTTGGCTAAAGTTGCATCAGCTTTGACTTGGTTTGCGATTTGGAGCTGAAATGCTTTGTCATACTACAGTTGGCTGCGATTGCGACAGGTTCGGATCGCAGATCTTTATTTGTGTACCAAGTAATTGTCGTTGAGGTAGAATGATGTCATGTCAAAGCCCCCAGGGTGAGCCTCAGCCTGAGTTGTTCAGTTGTTGCTGTCGTTGATAGATTTGTTCTGTCGCGGATTGTCTTGAATTGAATTGGATGCCTGCTGCTGCGCATTTGACCAATTTTGGCCAAACTCAATTAGTCTTCACCGATGCTTACCAAGCATCTCGATAGCTTCATTCGTTTTTGCAATGAACTCAAAAGGAGCTGTCTTAAGCCTTGCTAATATCATGGGGGTCAAGGTCAGTGTATGCACAAAAACCAAGTTCTGAGCACCCAAATGAGCATCAGTAAAAAATTAATAAAGAACAAAAAAACAGAATTTCGTAAAAGCGCTGCGTAATTCAAAGAAAGCCGTCAATACATTTAAAGGTATGGGCATATACAACCTAAATGATTCGGATTCGGATTTGGATTCACACCCTCTTTGCGCCTCCGTCTCGAACTGTGACTTTAATTAGCACTCGAATTCAACATTTTACCGCCGCTTTGTCATTTGTTTTGACCGTGTTACCTGCGCGACTCCCAAAAAAAAGAACAGTAAAACAGAAAAACAACAAACTCCCGGAGGCAATATCTTTTTTGGATATTTTCTGTATAAGCACTATGTGCATATATATATATATATTCCAGTTTACATATGCGCTGCTGATTAAGCGGCTAATTCTTTTTTAAACAAACTGAAAAAACCGAAAAGACAACAACAACATCATGAAGAAGAAAAAACACTGTGCAACTGAATTCCCCAATGAACATCGCCAGAAATCTTCGTACACATGCTAAAAAAAAGTTCTTGCGCTGGCGACCTTGAAATTAAATTTCAACTTTTGTGTATCTGTGTGTTGGAATGAGTGTGTGTGTGTGTGTGTGTTGAAGTGTGTGTGTGTGTATTGGTGTCTGTTCTCCGGCTTTGTGCGCTGCGTGTTATCGCCTTTGCCGTCCTTCTCACCCAACCACGTTCTGTCTTCGGCTCTTTGGTTTCTTTATTTATTATTTTTTAATGCGATTTCGCGACTCGCCATTTAAATAACATTAAATGCAAACTTCTTAAATGCTTTTTGGCCCGAATTTTCTTTTCTTATGCTGCTTCTTTTAATAAACCAGGCGACATTTATTTCTTTTTAGCTGTTTAGGTTAAAAGCCTTTGCGATTTGTAAATTGGGGGCGCTGGCATTTGCTAAATTCAACTGCAGCTGCAGCTCAGTAACAACAACAATTGCTTTGATTTAGCTGTTGCGCAAACGAGCAGACACACAGATACGCACACACACACTCTCGCACACACACAGACAAACTCGCACACAGCCATAAGCCATTAGCCCCTTTGACTCCTATTCGCTTCGTATTTTGGCGTGGCCTGCATTCAATGCCCGCACCACGTCGGCGATGAACTGCATCTGCAGATCTCATTCGAAATGGAAAACAGAACCAGAACAGAATACATAAAAGAACTAAATGGACAGAGACCGCTTCTCATGGAGAACGCCTCACAATTCACAGAGGCACACATATGTATATTTATGCAGATACGTCAAATAGATAGATAAATACATGTACAAATCAACGCAGACAAACGCATCTAAATTGCAAGAATCCATAACTGACAGACCCGCAGGGGCGTGCGGGTGGCAGGGGAGAGGAGGGCAAGTCAATGGGCAGTGGTCTGCCCCAGTTGCTTCTTGCACCAATTACTTAATTTAGCAAGAAAACTGCAAAGATCAGAAGACCATATGGAGCAGAGGAGGATGAGGAGGAGGAGGAGTAGGAGGAGCAACGCGTGCATCGGGCAGATGCTAAATGGATCCGCAAATGTTGCATAAGAATCTTTGCGTGGCAAATAAAATAGCCGAGCGCAAGAGCTCTGCCTTGATGCCTAAGCAAAAATGTGCACATACAAAATGTGGGTCACTTGCACCAAATCGACTTGGCCTAAAATCCGCACAAGAATTTTTGGATTTTGTTTTCATTGGAATAACTGTGCCAGCGACTATAACTGAAGCTATTTGTTTGATCTTCTCATTATTTGCACACGTGTGAATTCGCTAATTTTGTTCTCAAAGTCTTCAAAACGAGGCTTTATTAACACTAGTCTGCAAAGTTTAAGTTTATGCTCAGCTGAATGTGCATTATATATTTTATTAAGAAAACATGGACAAATCAGTGAACATATTCATAATTATTATTATAAAGAAAAATTTTAAATTTTTTTAAAAAATATCTTAATACCTAATAAATTCTTCAGAGCACTAACTCAGAGTCGAACTTTTAACCAAGCCAGAAAAAGCTAAAAGAAAGCCCGAAATATATTGTAAACGAGCAATTAAGGAAATCTTCGGCACGAAGACTTAACACGCTTGCTGTCCAAAATCTGGGTTAAGGGCGAGGCCAATAAGGCTAGAAAATCTTATAGCCGTAAGCCGAGCCAGCCACACTTAAATTTTGGGCTTGTAGCCCTGATTTCTCTATATTAGATAATATTTTTTTTATATATGCATTTTGTAAGCCAGTGTAATCAGCCAAGTGACGCGAGCTTCAAACGCTCTCTTCGCTCTTTGCGCTCTTTCGCTCAGATCGTGGGCGTTGCAGAGATGTTCTGAGTGCATTTGGTAGCTGAATAATTGTCGGAGTCAAGCCCAAAGAGCATGCGAGGTGACTCTTTGGCGACTTCTCCAAATACTACCAAGTGGCTTTTATTATGATGATGTATTTTGTGGTGGGTTCGTTGTCAAAGGTGAGCGTTTTATGCATGAGTAATAATATACACGAATATGGTTATGAATGCCATTTTTCTCTGTTTCTGTGTAGCTTTTATGCAAATGGTCACCTTGAACTTGGCAAATGAACCTGACGGAAATGAGCAAAGTTCTTTAACAAATAAGTACTATACTGCCCGAAACGTGCAACAAATTGAGCTTAAGTATTGTATGATGCGCATAAGAGCTATACGAGGAATTAGATTTCGATTCAAAAACGAGCTATGGACTTATGAAAATGAGCTGAGAAAAATAAAAATAAATACAAGATAATGTTGTCAGTTATGTAATTGTCGTTCGGTTCAGTTCTATACAGTTCCACGAATTCGCAACATCGAGCACAATTGCGCAAATATTGACAAATCAAGATCTCAAGTAGTCGGAATGGGACGTGCGGACCCTTTCCCTGTACAGCGACTATTCGAGTTACGCAGTGACGCAAACAAAGCTGCGCACAGTGAAAAAAAATGTATATATGAAGAAAAAATGCAATAATTGCATATTGACCCATTTTACACACTCACACACATACAGAATGTGTCGTGGTATGCGGGGGGCGTGCAAGGGGCGAGGCATTGGCGCGATTTCTGCCGATATTTACCGATTGAGTTACGCATGCGTGCGCGTTGCCTTCGCTTAATTAGGCGGCGACACCTGCGCGCAGTCGGCGTCGGCTTCGCAGTCGGAGTCGGAGTCCAAGTTGAAGTTGAGGTCGCCATCAATCAGCGAACGAGTCGTCAAGTGAGGCGTGAAAATGGCGAAGAAAACAAAAAAAAATAAAAAGAAAAAGAAAAACAGAAAGAACTTCTCTCTTGGGCATGCCGCCGATTAAATACCCTTCATAAGGTTTTTTAAAGAATAGTAAAGACCGCGATTGCTGAGTATTATATATTATATATATATCGTATTTTGATTTTGATAAAATGTTGCTAATATATATAGGAAGGATCGTGAGAATAATAAAGGCTCGGCTCAAGATATCTTTAAAAACAATTATGTTTTTCATATAAGACAAAGCAAAGCAAAATACAACATGGCTTTATCAGTTCGCCGGCTATTACTGATCGAGAATATATATATATATATATATATATATATATATATATATATATATATAGTTAAGCTACTTGGTGCTATCTCCTTCAATGCGTTACACATTTCGCGACATGAAGTTACAGCACCCTCTGTAAGGGTATAGAAAAAGATGAAAACGAAACTGCAGGCAAAGATTGCTGCATAAATGAACGAGACGGGCGTAAGCCGTGAAGGAGAGGGGGGGTGGGATGGGGGACGGGGTGAAGTCACTTCATTGAGGCGTGGCACCCTGTTTAAGCTCATTTGACAATGGAGTGCCTCTGATGACGACGCGGCTCTGGGCGCGTTTATTATTTGCCTGGCCCACTTTGCGTACAGCGGCGATAATTGACGCCACGGTGGCTGCAACTGCACCAGCAACAATGCCGATGCCAGCAGCAACAACAACAGCAACAACAACAGCAGCAACAGCAACAACAACGGCCCACAATTTGGGCTGCACTTTATTAAAGTGCCCGGCCGCTGATGTGCCCCAACAACGATGCTGAGTTGGCATCACGACGGCGTCGTGAGTGTTTTTCACTGTCGGGTCCAAAACATTTGGCTAAATTGCATTTCTGTGTGCGGCAGCTAAAACTGTTGAGCAACACAATTTAAGCATATGGCTGCACTTACGCACATTTTGGCCGACAATTGGTTGGGTCAAGAGCCGCTTAAGGATTAAGTCAATACGTATTAAATCAGTTACAACTTGGCTTTGGCGCACATCCGGCGCGAGAGTAGATTTGAATTGATGCTAAAGGAAATATTAGATAGCTGTAGAACGATTTCCAGCTCTGGAAGCCTAATTTGTAAAAATGCATTGTTATACACTATCATAACATATCAAATAGGGTATTCTAGACGTAAACTAATGCATGTAACAGGCATATATTGCAAACTCTTATATATAAATAATTCATGCTTTTCAGCTGTGGAAGCCTGTGCACAAAAAATGTATAAATACTCTAACTGAGCACACTCACAAGGTACTTTAGATGTTAACTATGCTGTGTAACATTACTCTTAGATATAAATACGTATGTTCATTTGCTTAACTATTTGACATCTGTAAACGGAGTATCTCATTGTCGGATACTCTCGAACAATGCATTCTAAATAGTTATGGTTGAATTGTCACTCTGACAATGACTAAATGGGAATTTCCTGGACATTGTTTGAACTGCTGGTCGCACATCAGCTCTCATGGCTTTTTAAAATTTTTAGCTGCAATTAGCCAATACCGCTTACCACAAATCAAAAGGGCATTACCGCTATATTTCTTTTACAGAACCAAAATATAAACATAAATTAAAGTTTTCCAAGAATTTGATTAATTTATTAAGATTATGTTAATCAAATTGAAAATTATGAATAAAAAAATAATAATAAAAAAGACAATACAGGGTATACTAAGAACGGTCAGCATTGATTTCATTTCTATTTATTTTCCCGATTTTCATTGTTCTGTAGTTTATTGTCTTTTTTTGGTTTACCAAACGCTTTCAAATTGCTGAGTAGCTGTGTTCAAAAATGCCTAATAATACAGTGCTGAAAAGTTTCTCAAAACGCTGCTCAGCTGTGTTGGAAACTGAATTAAAGCGTTAGGCAGCTAGACATTCTTTTTCTTAAAGTTAAATAAATATGTATAATTTTTATATGTACATAAGTGTTTTTTATTTATTTATGTATTTATTCCAAGTGTGAGTCATACACGTAGTGTGAATCTAATGTACGAAAAAGAAAGGCACAAGCGTTTAATGTAATTACGTAACAACGACTCATTCAAGACAGAGTCTTTCAAGAATAACAAAATAATCAATAAAAACTGAAATTTGCTTACTTTTGTAACACAAGCTCAAACATTGATATCTTGGCTAATTATATTTTAAGCAAAAAGAGACAACATATAAAAGCCAAACAACTCACGTAGAGAGAGAATTGCATTTCCGCTAGGGGAAACTGCCTGACACGTTCTCTGTCGCAGTCCGTTTAGTCCAAGTTGGTACAAAAGCACATAATATATATGTGTATGTTGGCCAATATCATATATCAGCTGGTTGGATAATCTCTACCGATTTGAGCGGCAGATAAACAACAGTCTGTGAATTCAATTGACGAACAAAAGCCTTTCCGAACGATATCATCGACTTGGGTGGGTTGATGTCTCTTCACGTTCCAAATTGCTGACCAAAATCAATTTGCCACCAATCAATGGATGTGCGGTGGGTGCGGGCCTAGGGGAGACAAATCGAGCAGGACAACTAAATTGGCAAACCCTGCCCACTCACTGACTTCCTGCATGGACAACTCTTGGTGATTACGCTTAAGAGCAGCTCATAAAACGAACATTCTGTGATATAATAAATAAATTTAATCAATTGCCAACGCCTTCGTCTAATGTCTGTCCAAGATCCGCTTCGAATTCCGTCGCGCCAACTGAACCATTGAACCATTCAAATTTGGGTTTTATTTTTTTGAGGGTCTGCTTGCAGCCATCTGCCATGGTTTAGTCTCAGTCTCAGTCTCAGTCTCACCCTCGGACTTATCATGGATTCTTGTGGCACTGCGTTGACTTTAAGATTCTTGTCTACGCATTTTATTAAGCTGCTGATTGTTGCTGCCAGTTGCTGGTTGCCAGTTGCCAGTTCATATTTCGTTGTGCTTAGCGTTTCATTTTATTCCAATTTCGAACCTTTTATGAGCTTTGAGGCTGCTTATCGCGCGGCGAGCTCTGCCTTGCCTTTTGTCTGACATTCAGTGTTTGTCTGTCTGTTGCGGAAGTAGGAGAAAATACTTTAGAAAAGCAAGCCAATCGTAGACACACTTTGAAAGCAATACGCGAGCTGTATTCATGGCAAAATGCGACAGCACATATTTTCAATTATGTACAGATGCCCTGTAGCACATACATCACACATACGCTCTGTTGCCTTTCTACATATCACACATACGCACCGTTGCCTTTATCGGGCCAGCATTTGACAACGTTAATGTTTTCGCATGATTTGCGTTTCTTTGAAATTGTCTCGTGGTGGCAGTTGCTTTATAGCTTTCATTTTGGGCTAATTAAAATTTATGATACGACGTGCATTTAAATGTAATTTAAACTTGTTCCTTTGGCTTCTGTTGCTTGCTATTTTATTTACTTTTTTTTGCGACAGTAATTTTATTCATCATTCCATTGACCCAATTCGTACAAAATGTTGTTCGTCATTTAAGTCTTAATGCCAATAGCTGCAAAATTACTTTTACTTTTGTAGTTCTAGAACGTGTATTATATGTACACACTCACACTCACACACACACCCAACTTATGCTAATTGGGCAAAGCTGAATTTTAAGTTAATGCGACATAAAAATATATATATATACGTATCAAATCAAATGCCTGGCCGCAAAGCGCAAAAACGTCTCTCGTGAGGCAAATTAACATATTTATGCGATTTATGCGAGCGCCTCTTCATTTTAATATCAAATCGGTGAATCCGTTGATGGTTTTCCTGCAATGCAAAGTGCTAATTTCTGCTTCACCTGCCGTTTTTTTTCTTTTTCAAAGTGGCTACCAACTGGCAGACCGGCATGCTCGCTAGTTTCAAGGACTGTTTGTAAATGAAATTTGTAGAATTTGCTTCCGCTTTGGGCATTTATTGTAATTTTATTGCCAACATGTAGCTGTGTGTGAAAACCAGTTATTAACTTGGACAGATATCCATAATTCTTGGTATTTATAAATTACATTTTACATTCCATAACTGGCCGATAATGATGCTGATGATAATGATGATGATAATGCGAATCGTTTTGCTTCTGGGAAAAATTGACGTTTTGCCCACCCCTCGGGTTCTGTTAGCAATTGGTATTATTTTTCATGAAACATTATTTAATTTTCGTACAACGTCATAAAATTTTTAAATTGATTATTTTGAAATCGATCGGACGGTAAGCCAATTTACCACTTACACCAAAAGTGTGAAACACGTCCCAAATGATTTTTCGTGCAGATCTTTAAAAAATGAATTTTAACACGAAACGTCATCCACCCAATTCTTGACCCCTATTTCCATAAAGGAGTAATGCATTCTTAAAAAAGTGTGAAACACCACACCGACTGCTGAAGTTGAAGAGAAGCCTATGTTACTTACTTGAATTCATTAGAATTGACATTCATGATCATACATACACCCATACATACATACATACATACAAACATACATACATACATACATACATACATACATACATACATACACACATACATACACACATAAATACATACGTTCATACATACATACATACATACATACATACATACATACATAAATACATACATACATACATACATACATACATACATACATACATAAATACATACATACATACATACAAACATACATACATACATACATGCATACATACGAACAGCAACAAAACACCAAAAAAAATAACACAAAAAAAAGCACTTCACCACTAGCTAAGCATGAAAAACTGCAGAGCCTACTTGAATTCTTGAGAATCGAGGAGTAGAGACCTTGGTAGACCTTCGTTTTATTTAAATTTGAAGCACAGCGACAAATAAGCTTGGTCTGCGTTTGGTATTAGAAAACAAGCATGCATGCATACATACATGCTTGCATACACTAACATACACACGGCTACACACACACACATACACCCACACACACACAATTGTAATACTTATATGCCTTTGTACAAAATATTTGTAATAAATACATACAGCCATTCATAAATAGAGATATTTATATATACACACACACACACACACATACATACATGCATCAAATTGGCTACATACAGAGTTTTTTTTTTTGTTTTATGCTTAAAATATTAGATATAACTGTTTCATCCTGTTTCTTCCCTTGATAAATTAAAGACCACTATTTTAAACTTCACGTCTTAAGTTTAATTTTACAAGGATATTTGAAAAAAAGATATTTCAGAATCCATCGAGCTAAGAACCAAAATTTTAAATGTTAACTTCCTTGTTATATTTACTATTTAAAAATGAATGAATGATTTACTTAAAAACCAACAAAAATGTTGAACATTTTCTATTAAATTTCCATAGCTGCGTGTAAAATTTCCACGCAAGAACCTTGGACTTTGCTATAAGAGTGAAGCACGAGTCAGATGAATTTTCACATAGATCCTTGAAAACGAGTTTGCGCGACATTTCCTGACTTTTGGGTGGATTTTTAGCTTCAAGCTCCTATGACTTGTTGTTTTTTTTCATTGATTTTTGATTGATTTTATGTATAGATATAAAAAGAAAACCACAAAAAAATCAATTTCCGCGAATGTCCTGTACGCTTTAAGAGTTTAAGCTCTGAGGCAACTGCGAACCCGTTAAGAAATTAACCAGTATATCATGTATGTTAATAATGTCATAATTCATGCTAAAACAGAAAATTGTCTACTGCGTTCATTGAACGTTGTCAATTGTGTGGAAGTGCCTAAAAAAGAAAGAAATAAAAAACAATAAAGACGGCGAAAAAAATTAAAGATAGATATATATCTCAAAGAACAATACGCAAATTAATCACCACCCACACGGACAACAAAAAGCGAAAACGACGAGGCCTCCATTCCGTTTTCTCCACAAAAATGCGACAGTTAAGGCATTTGCATTAAGCATTGCTAGGCACATAAATTTAATTGCGTATACGCAGTGTTGCAGTAGCAGCAGCAGTCAGCAGGCAGTTGGCGGAGGTGTCTGGTCAAAAGCTGCTGCCACTGGCGCACATGATTTTGAATATTTATTTGGCCGGCCCCAATGATGACGTTGTGGCGGCCACTTTGCCTAGTCCACGACAGCTGCCGGGTGTCGCTTTCAGTTTTCATGGTGCTGGCACAATGACAAATTACAAGTTGAAAGTTGAGTGAACTTTGCCGCAATACTGTCCACGTTTTTCCATTTTTTTTTTGTGCTTTTTTTTGGCAATGTTTCCTCCTCCTTCTCCTAGCTGCGCTATCATATCATGCTGCTGATGTCTTCTGTTTGCTGTCACCTCTTGTTTACGATTTGAGCTGCTGACCGAATCTCTCGCTCGCCCTGGCTATGAAATTGATGAGGCTTTTGTTGTTTGGCAAATGAGGCGCAGATAAGCGTCAACTTTGACGCCCTCTTCTTGGTTATATTTGTTTTATTTTCGGAGTATGTTCTTGCTGCTGCTGCTGCTACTTTGCTTATCAACACAAAATTCTGCTGTTGCGCCTTTTTTTTTCTTTGGCAGTAAAGAAACACTTTGGATTTGTTTTCTTTATGGTCGCCGCTTGCCACTTGATGAACCCGGCGAACTTTCTGTGCACTCTTATTTATTTGTGATTTTGTGCGTGACACATTTGTGAGCATTACGGCTCATTCATTTCCTCATCCGATGATTTCGTTTTATAACTTGCTTCATCAAAGTACTATGTTGATGAATGTTGAAGAATTAATCCATATATAGGAACTTTATTATACAAAATAAGTGGCATATATTTGTCTCTTTGGGTGCCAAAAAAGTGAACTTTATCAAAGTCTTTGCTGAGTATATTTAATTGTAATTTTTGCTATAATCTTTAGCATACACACCCATATTCAGGCCGTAGTGCTAGATGTCATGTTAGAAAAGGCACGAATACATTTGGAGCAGAGCTTATATATCCCATAAAAGGTAAGTCTGTTCCATTACTATTCCTCGCCTTCTATTTGAAACGATTTTCATAGGAGATTGCATTTTGGACATTGTTTAATTTGAAACGATTTGTATAATAGAGGACAGCTTGATAATTGTTATACAATTAATTATGTATATTACATTTTCCATCAAAATTGTTTACGCTTTTGAGAATCAATTTTGAAACTCGATTATTAATTGATTTTTTTTGAAAACTGGTATAAGTCGATATCTCAAAGCAGATTTACATGTGCTAAAGTTATTGTTGAAAACCATATACAAAATTACAAGAATTTTGACATGTAAAAGACCCAATTTCCAGTAAATGCCCTTCTTATCATACAATTTACATAAACTTGCCCAACTGAAACAATTCTAAAGATTGATTGAATTTTAATCATGGTTTCACCTTAAGCATTATTCATTCATTCACATTAAAAACTGGTAAATCTTTGATAAGATTTATTTTGATGGTATTTTTCGGAATATTCATGTATTTCCTGCCTGCATAATTCCGGGTATGTTTTTGCCTTTGTGCATAAATTGTTGATATAAATTCTTAAGAAACTTAACGTAGAAACTTCGACTGGAATCTGAATGTATGTTGTTGCAGCTACGACATACATGCACTCATCTTTCTAATGCCACTTTTACTGATTTTACCTCAATCAAAGCAAATCCTCAGTGAGTGGCAGTGGTATTTGCTGCATTTGAATTGCATTTTTGCTTTTCCTCCAGGCTCATTAGACTTGCATATGCTTGGATTTGACTAGGTATGTCTGGGTTACCCTTTGACGGAATACACTGAATCCCCAGAAGCAGCTCGTGCTCCACTTTTGCTGCTTAACTTTCGTTTTCGCCTTGTGTGTGTATGTGTGTGTGTGTGTGCGTGTGTGTGCGTGTGTGGGTGTATGTGAATCCATGTCAGACGTACTCTTGCTCGAAAAGCAGCATTTCCTGTCTGGAAGCTTGACTTTTAGTTGGGTCCGTTTTTTCTAATCTGCAAATTTTCTAGCAAATGCTGTCGTATCATTCATTTAAATCAAATGTGGCAAACAAAATTCTAGTTTCGTTATTTCTAAAAGCTTTGAACGTCGAGGAACGACAACGATTATTGAAATGGCAAAAGGAAGACCTTGATCTTTAGATTATCACATCAATAAATGGTAATTTTTGTTATTGTTGTTGTTGTCATCATCTCTCAGCTCGCATCTTTGTTGTCTTCTATGGGCCTGTTGTTGGTTTTGCGCGATGTTTTTGTCTTTGACGTGAAAGAAACGAAAACGAAATTGAAATTCTAAACTCAACAAATACGAAAAAAGCACCAGCAGCAGCAGCTACATCAACAACGACGCACAGAAACTGGTGGAACCAGTCAAACAGCCATCAGCAGGTCGTACCAAAAGAACTTCTTGAACTAATTAAGAGTTGCCTTGCGCAAATAAAAGATATTTCCATGTTTATACTCAATAGCTGCGACTTGCCTTTGGATTGCAACTCCATAAGCCATAAAAAAGCACGAAAACCAAAATAATTTCCCCGTCGCTGGCAAAAAACATTGATGGAAATTGCCGTCTGTATTACTAGTACGAGTGTTATACAAATGCCGCTTACGTGATTACATAAAAAACCATAAAAAGCGATTTGAACTTGAAATTGCTAAAAGCGTCATGCAATTGAAACAAAGCAGAAAACAACAGCAAGAACAACAACATTAGCCAGCACGGACAGCAAAATTACTGAGCTTTTAATACCCTGCATACTTCGAATAGTTACGTGCAGATCTCTGTTAAAGTCAGCCAGGGTGTATTGTGCTGGTCGTATACGTACTTATACATTTTTTGATCCGTAGCAGCAGTAGCATATAATATTCAGCAAAATATTATAAAATTATGTGCCTGCCAATTTAAGATTTCGGTGACATATGAAGTGAAAAAATTTGAAAATATTATCGTTACTTCTATAAATGTTAAGAAATCAATGGAATATAAATTGCAAACATATTTTAATTTTTTTTTAAGCTAACAAAAATTGAAATAAATTATAGGCTTACTTAGAAAATAATAAACAAAGTATGTGCGTGTTGGACGGCTTAAAACTGCTTGCCAGGGTATTGTCTAGTCGATTACATTGGTCTAAAGCGCGGATACTGGTTAAAAAGTAAATCGTTTGAAATAAAACGTACTAACCATAAAATTGTTACAATGGCGAGTCAGGCGCATTAGCGGCAACAACAACGCCAACAAAATGAAACAAACAGATCAAATTGAATGGCAACAGGCCGATGCGAAGAGCAGCAACAACAACAATAATAACAGCAACAACAACAACAACAATAACATATATAATCGGAGTCTAAAACGTTGTTGCATTGACTTGTGGTTAAATATTGTACTTAACATTTACATATAGAAGAGCGTTAAATATAAAAAATAAAAATAAGCTAAGTCTTGCAAATTTAAACCATTTTCAGATATTTCTAAGGTTTTCACAGGATTGCATTATTTTGATGCTTAAATCGGATAGCATTAAGAAAAGAGTTTCCACGAGGAAAAAGAAGTCCGAAGCATAGTGTAATTAAAAAGAGATATAGGAAATTGTATCCATGAGAGATTGTTTAAGATATTTTAAATTTTTGGTGTTTTAAATTTTAAGGATTATTGCTATGGCAATTACATGATAAGGTTGCCTGATTGAGCATACTGATGCTCGGAATATGTGAGTTTAGGATCAAGTATCTATTGGCACACAATTTTTGAACAAGAACTCACTTATCTATGACAGCTATATGATATAAGGCTGCGAATCTGCCAAATTAGACGATGTCAATATATAGGTTACAGGCTATATCTGGTCACGCCTGGTCGTCAAGAATATATATACCAGGGAGTGTTATTAATTATTATCTTCAGTCCCCCGTACATGATAGAAAAATTCTGAGTAGCATACGCTGATTAAGTGCTGCTTAAAAAATGATTAAATTATCAATTGTCTTAAGTACCTTCATTTATTTGCTAAGGCTTAAAAAGTTATCTTAAATTGCACAGCACCTCAGGTCAACTTATTTGATGCTCACAGCTTGCATGACATTTGGCCACAATTGAAAGCAAATTGCTTTAGAAGTACAGCTAATAATATTGTTGGCTGGCAGCAAAATTGTCCGCTCAGAATCCGCTTGACAATGACAATTATTGCAGGACCCGTCCGACTGTTATCCCTTCGAGTGCAGACACGCCCACTCAATGAGGGATAATTGTGCGTTACGCATACGCCTGCGTGAGTTTGATTTTATTGCCGGGCCCTGAGGCTAAAGCCAATTTGTGCGGCCAAGCAATTTGGGCTAAGGAAGCCAAACAAACACCCACAAAAAATAAACCAAAAAAAAAAACTAACTAAAGATAATTTTGGGCTCATGGAAAGTTTTCGGGAGGTTGCAAACATATATATGTATATATATATATATGTATATAAATTGAGTGGAGGCTCGTGGGCGTGAGGCGCATGGTGGAGGCCATGGCATCATTCATTAATGCGCCCTTGTCATGGCCATGGAGGCTGTCGGCCCAGTATCCTGGCCACCATATGTGCTCGAAGCACATGAAATCATCGTGAACACATTATTGGCCGATACGGTCGAGGCGTAATTGATTTCGGTGGTCAACAATGCTAATTAAGTTGGGGCCCTGCCATTATACGATTTCCTCATTTTAATCAGTGATTCAGTGATTCGATAACATTTGTAGATCACAAATTATGTTACAATAATTGAAGATTTATGCAATTAACTTTTACGCTGTCGGCTTCATCCCAATACGCCAGGCTGATTAAAGGGCGCTTGATAATTTATCGGTCGCATTTGTGTCTCGAATTTCAGCTCATATAATTCAAAGCAGAATGCTTCAGTTTTTAGCCAATCCAATGCAAAAACGGGAAAGTTAACACTTTTCAAAAATGTTAGCGCTTCATATATGATTTCAGGCATTGGGGTGCGCGTGCGGGTTAGCAGCCGAAGAGTCACTAGGAATGAGATTTCATTAGATTGCAAATTTGTTGAATGTGCCATTGGTCTAATACTAATAATAATTAATTATTATCCTTTTTATCTTTGTCTTGATTATTAATATATTATCATTATTGTTGGTATTATTCTCATCGTTATTCTTGTATTATTTTTTCAATTTTGTTATTATTATTGTTGTTATTGTTTTTGGCTTTTTTTATAACACTACTACTAATAATAATAATTATTATCAAAAGTATTGTGATTATCATTAGTAATATTAACATCTATATTATTATTATTATTATTATTATTATTATTATTATTATTATTATTATTATTATTATTATTATTATTATTATTATTATTATTATTACTATAATTATTATTATAATTATTATTATTATTATTATCAATATTATTATAATTATTATTATTCTTTTCACTCACTTTGAAACCTTCGCACTCTTGCAGTAAATGCACACCGATATGTAATTGTCAATCCGTGATAGTTGGCATAAAGTATGCTGGTATTAAAGAAGTCTGTGCCGACAGTGGTCATTAGCTGATGACAGATATCAAAAACTCAGTGTAATCGCATATACTCACTGCTGCCCTTGACATTGTGGGAGATGCATCGTCGCTGATATTTTTCAAAGGGCAGCGGTGTCGTTGCATAGGCGAACCAGAAGCCCAACAGCTATGGAACATATAATTATGGCAAATGTGTCTCTTGAATTGCAAATAAACAAACCTTATCCTTTGAAACATTCTGCATTATAGGCATTGGGGGGCAAACCATCACAACAAGTGGATTTCTCCTTATCGGAATTTGAAATTTTTCTCTAATTTGCGCAACAGCCATCACCAGGAGCAGTGCGAGTAAAAATCTGATAGAAAATGCATTTAAAGATCTTCTAGCTATATATTTAACTTAAGTTCAGACATACGCTCTTAAGCGACACATCTTAGCTGGGTGGCTTTTCTGCAATACTGAACTGCGCGCCGTTGAAGTTCATAAATGAAAACAGTTGTGGCCAAATTGAAGTAATTCATTTGGGGGTTTTAAATAAATTGGTTTCTGGTTTGAAGTATTGTGTGCATATATATGAAAAACGATTAGGCCAAATGTTAAAAACAACTGAATTTGTTTTTATTATAGGTTAAAACTAATGTCAAAACAAAACTAAATAATATGCGCTTGTGTGATTGATCAAAATGAAAATGAATAATTTATTCCTTAACTGTAGAAAACTTAACTAATTAGTTTAGAATATTTTTTGATGTACTTTTTCTTTTTCTTTTGTCATGTTTTTATTGTCGCTTTTTTAGGCAATTTCGCGCAACAATTATGCACATAACCTTTCTAGATGCGGCACCGCCCCGCCCCACTTTTGCAAATCGCAGCCGGTCGGCGTTTGATGATTTATTCAATTTGTGCTATGAAGCGTAAACTTTTTGTTTGCTTGTTGGCAACACGGGCTGCCATTTGTCGTTGTTGTTGATGCTGTTGCTGCTGCTGTTGCCGCTGTTCTATGGCAGCGGAAGTGTGTTGTGTGAACCTATCGCAACGAGTCGTGGCACTCGTTGCCCTCTGGCCCTGTCCTTTTCAGCTTAAATGATTTAGTGCCCCATGCCGCTGACGTTGACAGTTCTGGTGCATATCTTTGTGCGTGCCACCAAGTGTATATTTGAAATTTTGGTCTTCGTTTTTCTCTCTTTTGATTCTACTAGATTATCTATAGGCTTTTCAGTGCGCAGCATTGGCTGTGTGCTAAGTCTGAGGGGGCTTCTGATAACCAGACTTTGGTAAGTCCAGATCAAAAGTTATTTTTATACTGATAAATTTGGTCATCGGGGTAATCGGTTGCTCTAAATTTTACAGATTATTTTAAGATTGATTTTAATGATCAAAGGCAATTTAATTGCCAATTGATATATACATTAATATTGCCATGTTAATGTTTTAATCATTGGACTGCAAATAGCAAATTAGCAAATATAGGGGCTGTATCAGATCATTATCATTATCCTTAATTATTTCTTGTATTTAATCCATAACCATATAAGAACTCAAAGCTATAAGCCTAATGATCATCAGTCTAATAGCATGCCCTTTTAACATTTACTTTTCTTACTTCAACGAAATTTCAATTGCAAAGTTCTGCGGCAAGTTGCGCTCTCTGCTGCATATTTTGACAGTTAAGTAATTAAGTATTTTTGTTATTGCGAACAAATTATAATTACTGTTGTTGATTTTGCTTGTTGATGCTGCTTGCTAACTTTTCTAGATAAAAAGACCAAAAATTATTGCACTTTTCAGCTTCATTTGCTTGAGACGTTTTTTCACAGCACTTTTACGACTGTTTTGCGAAAGTTTCTCAACGATATTATGAGCTAATTGCCGTTTTTTTCTTTGCATCTTAAGACAAGAGAAGCTCTTAAGTACGTAAACTTATCTTTTATATGTCAAAGGAGGACCCAAATCAAGTAGACGTAGACGTAGTGCATCAAAGGTAAAAGTATGCATATATGTTTGATAATATCCTGTTAATAGGAAAGAAAACGTATACGTTTGTTTTAAATTGGAATTAGGAAATAATAATATAATTATGTTATGGTATAGAATAGGATTGGATGGAATATTATTGTATATTCTTTGGTAAAGGGCAGCTTGAAGTCTAGCTTTCTTTTCTTCTTCATGTTATTATGTCGTACTTGCCACGTCTCTGCTGAAGGCAAAACGTGCCGAAAAGGGCATAGAAAATAAAAGCAACCATATTTTATATTTACGGAAAATATATATAAAAAGATGCAAAAGAAAGCTGAGCTATCAGACACAGACATATCAGTTTCTCCAATACTTTTTGAATTTCTGCATAGTACGGGGTTCAATTATAATTGAGTTTTATTGCCAAAATGTTTACCTAAATTAATAAATAAGGGGCCATTTACGATCTAATAGGAGATACATTTTAATGTCAATTTACATTCTCGACTAATACATTTGTCCATATAATATTTCAGCTGCTATGTTTTGACTAAGGTATGATAGACTAGTTAAGGGAAAGTCAGCGATCCAAGATAAAAGTGCAGTTTGCTTATACTCTATTGTCGTCAGGCCTGTCAGCTACTTTGGCCACTTGGCGCTGCAGCACGAGCAATTTAGAAGAATTTAACGGGCAGCGCAACTGTGCAACATTTGGACAAATTGCAACGACAAAGTACGAGGCAATGTGTTGTTGGCCATATAAATTTCATTTACGCCAGTTAAATTAATTACTGTCAACACATGCGAGGCGGCAGTAACAATATAACAACAACAACAGCAACAACTGTCCGGCCACAAAAACTAAAGCAGGCCAAACTAAAGTCCAACCAAGAAGAAGACATCGCATAGGCGTGGCACGGCCTGGCGTGGCGTGACGCGCCGTGGGGTGAAGGCTGCGGAGTAGACAGCGTCGGGGCGTCGAGCGTGTAGCGAGCATAAACACAAAGTCATAAAGTTTTTATATAAAAGCATTTAATTTTATTGCATTTTTGGGCAGCAGCCAGTGGCGCAGGTCGTCCGCCAGCCAGTCGACTACGACGACGACGACGACGGCCACGGCACGGCACGGATCTGGGGCTGGGCTATTGGGCATGGTCTACTGCCCGGATGGGGGCCAACTTAATTTGGTGCAAATCAAGCAAAACTGCAACAGCAGCCGGCAAGTTCGCAACTAGCTCGTTGCAGTCCAGCACAAAGAAACTTTTGATAAAGCAGACGCACAGACTCACCAACTCTCTGGCTGACTGACTGACTGACTGACGGACTGGCGTTTCCACATAGCTCATGTGCGCCTCACTGACGTCAGCATCTGAACAAAAACATAAAGTCTCGACATGCATCCTAGCCAAAGCAGAAATCTCTTCAGCATTTTGTTTAGACATCTTTTGAAATACGTATACTTGAAATGGGAACCCGGCGAGTGAAAAATGTGCCGCGCAAAGTTGGTTTTTATTTCTCATTTTTTTTTTCTGGATTTTTCTCTTTTTTTTCTGTAGCATTTTGGCCGCCGCTGCCTGCAGCATGTATGTAAATTCGAATTATGTGCAATACAAAAATTTCATTGCGTATACGTAATGTGCATTCACATCAACAAGTGAAACAGTTTGCTACACAAAGCGGAAAACATTTTTGGCCAAATAAATTATGTTTAATGCATCTACAAAATGCCAGAGGAACGCTTATAATTGCTGTTGCCTGTAAAAGTGGTGCAGCGATATTATTTGACTGCAAATTCCGTAGTCAGTGTTGAAAAGTTGACCAATTTACCAACAGTACTCGACAGTATTAAAAATAGTACATAAGCTGGTCACTCTTATAATTGTTGGGATTTAAAATGTACTCATTGAAGAGGAAAAAATATTTATATAAATAAAACTTGAAATCCTATTGTATGGAAAACTATTTCAATATACAAATTGTTTTAAAATATGGTCATGGAAGCCGACGCTAATGAAAAAGCTTTTATAAAATTTAAATTTCTTCAAAATTTTCATTTATATTTGTTTTATGCAGTTAAATAAGCTCTTATAAAAGTCGGAAATTATCCGAATGCGCTGCACAGGATGTGATATTTTAAGCTTGATTTATCTCAATCTGCAGACTAGATAATATTAATATAAGAAAAAACATTTATTTATTATTGCATTACAGACATATTTATGTAAGCTTTAGAGTATTGTGACTGTATATTGATTGCAAAAGAAATCGTTTATATGAAAACCAATTTTTTCGAATTTGTATCTGCTTAAATTGAAACTTCCTTCGCTTTTTGTTCATGTATATATGTATGCATAAATGCGTACATGTCTAAATGTTTGTTCTGGTGCCTTCGCAACGCAAGGGGTAAAATCAACAAAAGCTGACCATCTGTCGCATCCTAAAAATCGCGTTCTTATGGTTAGTTCCACGCATGGAATCCAGCAATAAAAACACTTTCGTATGGCAAAAGCAACTGTTGGGGCCAGCAGACACTAGCATATGCTGTGGGTCGCCACAGCCGCAAGCACCCCAACCTCGCCAAGAAAGTACTCTTGCTGCTTTTTTCAAGAATATACCAATTTGACTTCAGTCGGAAGATCTTCGCGACGATAGAGGACAGACGGCAAACGAGGGGCGTGGGATTCGAAGGCGGAGGTGGATTATGTAGGTAGGACATGGCCCATGGCATATGTCTGGCATGCTCATTAGGGGACACAGCGTGGCGTGGCTAATGTGGCAACAAGCGGCAAGACCGTGCAGGAGTGGGGGCAAGCAGCAGAAGCAGCTGGATGAAGCTGCCCTCTGGGCCTGATGATTTTCATTCGACTTTGCAGGCGCTTTTTCTTTACCGGCCTTGTCAACATATTTGTTTCAGGGGCACACTTTCAACTTTTCTTCTAGTTTTTTTTCTTCCTTTTGTGATAGCTTTTATTGTTTTGTTTTCACTGCGGTAGTCGTCACCATTGTTGTTGATGTTGTTGTTGTTATTGTTGTTATCGCTGGTCTAGCTTTGGGTAATTCAATTTTCTGTCACAATTTTCATTTGTGCAAATTTCAAATGACGGAAATATATTTTACATATCCCCAAATTTGAGGCTGCAATGGATGCCTGACCCAAAGTCCTGGGCATCATTTCATGCACAATTTGTTTGGCTTTTATTTTTATTTTGGCGCATTGTTAAATTTTCCTTGGCATTGGCCACGTTTTTACTACCAAAAAAGGCCAACGAACATTTAATGTAACTGCCAGATGAGTCAATTTGCCGCCCTTAGTGTAACGCCCATGGGGTAGCTTAGGGTTGTGCGTGCGAATAACACAGCATTTGTAAATTGTAAAAGAACTGCTTAGTTTGTTGCTAGCTCAGCTTAGCCGAAATGTTTACAGAGTCTGAGTGCTTGTTAAGAGAGCGGAAGTTAACAGCAGCCGCCATGGCTCTCTTTGCCTGCTATGCTCTTCGATTGGCTTAAGCGCAGACTGCTCTGCTCATGCAATACTGTTAACATTAACAGCTGTTATGCCCATGTAGACTTAACATGGCTGGACCTTTTAAGCTCGGATATTGCCAGGCCGATTAGCGCCCCGCGCGCCAACCAAATTGCGTAGAAAATTTTAATTTTCCCCAGAGTAACATTTGCTGCAATGGGGCTGTCGTCGTACTTTTTTCGGACGTGAAAATTGCGTGTAAATTGCCCTTGCAACTGGACACCCATTACTAGCCAACCAATAACAATTGCAGGTTTGGGACTCACCTGCGTTGAAAGGCTGGCCGTAAACGACATTGTCGCATCAATCATTTAAATTATGGCTGCTATAAATTGGATGAGTTGTTGACAGATCGGAATGACCATGTTATTGGCCATGAAGCCGTCCGGGCGACAGCTGCCCTATTTTCAAGACTTGTGCTCAGTTTATTAATTTGGAAATCCAAATCAGTGCTTAATGGTGATTGTTAAGACTTGGAGACAGCGCTGAGAATCGCAGCGACATGGATTTTGTTGGACTTTTACGAAACTATAACAAATGATTTGCAGCTTGCATTTTGTCTGCCACATGCCGAGCTCTTTTGTTCTTTTGATTGTAACATTCATTTATTTTACTCGCAATTTTGTTGTACCCTGCAAACAAGGTCAAACTGTGGCCGAGTGTTTCCGACGAGCTCCATAAAACACATCATGAAAGGATTCTTTCGAAGGTTAATAGCAACAGGAAAGAATGAGAGTAATTCAGGTTTTAAAACTTAATTTGAAGTAGAGCCCAAATGTAGTCTATGTTTGAGGGACATTTTTGTCGTTTTAGAAGAAATTTTTTAACATTGTTTCATATAAATTATGCTTGATTCTTATTGGAGTTTAATGGAACAAAATATAGACACGAATGCTTCCATTAAATAAGATATATTTACTTCAAGCATTTACAATCTTATATGAGTGTGAAATGCTTTTACCTAGTTAATACAGTTAATACTCTATATTTGGCCAGCTGCTTTTAAAGGGCTTTGTCAAGGCAAGGCAAACATTTTCCATCCAATCGCAATGTGTTAAAAAACAAAAGAAAGTATCACAAAACATTTTCCCAATTTTTCCTCGCAACTCGAGTTCCTCAAAGTTCTGTTAATGCAACAGTTACTTCAGTTGAAAACTGTTACTCCTTTTGTTCTTACCAGGGTATTTTCTGGCCCTGCCTATTTCTTTTCTATGTAGAAATGTACTTGATATGCACACACTTCTGTGCAGACATATGTCTTTCGAATTTTCGCCCCAGCCATTGCAAGCCCCTCTCATGTCTGGCTATGTAAACAAATGTTCAATGCATATTCTTCTGTTTTTTTTTTTTGTTGCCTTTTTTCTTTTTTTGGCAACGATTCAAAATGTACACTGCTAAATGGCAAACAATTATTTGATATTTGATGTCGGTCCGACTGTTCCAGCTGTGCAATCTGCAATACGCTGCGTATACGTTACGAATGTGCCAAAGGCGGCAATGCAACAACAACAAGAATGGAAAAATGAACAAAATGTAGTTCAATGCATGCTTTAAAAAATAAATGGCTTACATATTTCCTATTTCTATCACTGTATGGTTGCCAATTTTTACCCTTGTGATGTATCACACAATTGTATTCTTTTTTTTCTGGTGCTCCTGTTGTTTTTCTTTTACCTGCTTGTTTGACCATCATCCAAAAGTGATTTAGTATTTTTGTGTGGTTGGACAAAGCAGTTGAATTTTTGATTTATTGTAGTCAGCTTGTGCAATTGAGAATTTGTCGATAAAAAAGAACAATCAATGAATATAAAAAGGAGGGAACAGCAAGCAAAAAATCTGCGAACAGGGTGATTTTATACCTCTCCAAATTTAAGCACATTTTGGGTAGGGCTTGAATAAACAAATAAGCTTGAAGGAGGTACAGATTTCTTGTATATATTGCAGTTTCTCCTGCATTATTATGCCCACAAAAACAGTATATTAAATTTCGCCTTTCTTTGCGATTCTCATGCTCTTAAGGCCACAGCACCACTCAGCCTGGGATCAGAAATAACTCTTTTCATGTGCTGCAAACACTTTCAAATAGTTTAAGTATTATATGTGAGGGCTGTATTCAACAGCAAAAGAAAAAAGTATTAAAAGTTCATTTGGCGGGCATTAAAGGCGCCATTGCTTGGTGAGGTGAATGCCTGTGAGTACGTGTGTGTGTGTGTATTTGAGTGTGTGATTGTGTTAATGACAAGTGTTTTCGTGCTCTTTTCGTATGTGCCGCGTAATGACAAGGATGTCGATGAGTATAATGACAACATCAATGCTGCTGTTGATGATGGCTGACTGTTGGGTTGAGGATGAGCACAAGCGAGGGCTGGTCCCAAGAAGGACGCAGGACAGGGCCTGTCGTGCTGGCTGCATGAATGAAGCACTTGGAATAGCTTGTGACGGGCGCCAGCTTAAAGTGCTTGTTAGGCGCTTTTCTTGTTGCTGCTGCCACTTTCTATGTGCCAGCCCTTCGCCTTTCTGGCCACACATTCGTTTGCACCATTGAAGATGCTGTCAATGCGAAATTGAGCTTCCAGCATAAACACGTTGTCAAATGACACGCGTGAGTGCTCACGCACGAACGCACGCTCCTTCGACTCATACCACCTGAACAAGGTGCAGGTTAGGTATTAATATTGGCAATACCCAACTATTGTTGCTGTTCAGACTGATGATGACATATATGAAGCTGGTTTTGTTGTTTATCACTGATTTATTGGACAGCACTTGTAATATTTATTACAGCGACTGACTGGATACCCTGCCTAAGAGGGCAGTATAATTTTGGCACGAAATGTGTTACGTCTTTCTAAGAAGTTTACGGCTCCATAGATGCAGTCATATGAAGTTATCGTGTAAAGAGATCTCATAGAATAGAATAGAAGAACGTAGAACGGCGATAGACACAGTCTATTTTGAAAAGGAATTCATTTTAAGCAAAAAAACTGCAAAAGAATAAGCCTGGCTACAGGGTACCTTGCAGTTGGATAAGTTCACGAAGAGCATTCTATTTTTTTCTATTTTTGTTTTTTGGGAGGCGCCAACTTTGCCAATATTTTGCTGTTGGCATCTCCTCCTTGGGACTAGGCAATGCCCCCAAACGCCATTTATTCTGTTCTCACGCACATCACGTTACAAAGCTAAGACGTCTTGAGCCCCTTAGGTGATTTTCAAGATTTTTTCCTGACGCAACGACTGTTGGGACCTAAACTAATTTGATGAAAAAGAGTGCGCAAAATTGTATGAAATATATGTATGCATGTATATATACATATTTGCGGTTTGGTTGAAATTTAAGAAGTTTTGATTTCTGTCTTTTTTTCTTACTTTAAACATTGTTTTGAAAAGTGAATTGTTGTTGAAGAAGGCGTTTCTTGCAGGAATTTGGTGTTGTTTTTTGCTTGGGATTGGATTTTTGTTAAACGAATGGGAAAGCAGCTTTCCTGGAAAACTCGTAGCGCAGCATTGCTTACAATAAGAGAATGTTAACAAGCTTTAAATTTGATTTTTAATTTAAAATCAATTTGTAAATATAATTTCTATTATTATTATTTTATTTTAAATGATGAAACAAATAATCTAAAATATATTTGCTTAAAAAAGTTTACATAAAGAATTTGTGTTTAAATTTTGTTTTTATTATTTAAGCCCAAGTAAAGGATATAAATCGCCTTGAACTAATTGCTGGACAAACGAATGAACCATTTGAAAAGTGATTTTTCATATTTAGTAGACTGGATGATTCTCAAGCCAAAATGTTAATGGGAAGCACTTAGGCAACGCACAAGTGAAGCTCAAGTAGCGACAAATTCATTTGAAATGCAAATGAGAAAATTTCCTAATTGAAAACTTTTGGGCCAGGATCTGCCATAGCCGCTAACTGGCAACTGCTTGGTCGCTGTCGCTGCTGGAGCTTAAAGTGTTAAAACACACAGACAGGCTGGCCAATAGAGAGCCAAGAGCCACGAATACGAATACAATACTTGACGAGAGATGCGCTTTTAATTAGCAGCTCAACTGGCGGGCAGCGAGAACGAAGGCGGGCAACAAATGAAAGTTAAATCCGCAATGACAAAACACTAAATAGGCGAACGTGCGGAAACGCTAATTGAAATCTGTCTGCGACTTGAGATAGTTGCCACTGGGCGACGGTTCACAAGTCAAGGCGTCTTAAACTGGAGGTTAGAAGTCGGCCATCGGGCTGTGCACCACGAAAGCCAAGTTAAGTCAGCGCCATTCAGTGGCTGTTAGAACCGGGTCAAGGCTGGCGGCGTCATCATCGACAACGTCGACATCGTCACCAAATCTGATTGCCGCCTTGCCGCAAATGTTGCGCAACGGGTTTGGTTTTGTAAGTTATTTTCATTGGGCAATTAAATTGTTGTCTATATAGTTTAGAAAAATTAAATCTATCAATTAGTTAAATATTTACTTTTTCTAGAAAAAGAAGTGGTCAAAATTTAAACATATTCGAAGGCGTCTTTATGATTATGACAATGATTTTAAGTAAATGAAGTAAACATTTAGTTTTTGTGTAAAAAGAATGACTCAACATAAGGAACATTGAAGGAGACTATGATTATGACAATGATTTTAAGTAAATAAAATAAACGTTTACTAAAAACATATTCGAGGCAGACTCGGGCGCGAAGCCTTGGGTTGTATCTAAACATTATTTAATAGATGCTGATTTTGAGTGATATATGAGCCGTACTCAAAAGAAAGGTATATAATTGATTAAATATTTGAAAGTATAAGCCGAAACCTAGGCTAATGAATGCATAAATCCGAATACACAAGCCGAACCCAAGGGCGGGTAGTTTATATGAACTGCGAACCGAATCTGTTCTGCCTATAACTGAAGGATAAAACTTATGTTGATTAGTTTTATGAGTAAGTTTTGGTTAATGGCAGCGCAGTTAAATTGCCGGGTGGCAATTGTTAACAGTCAGACTGCATCGTTCCGTTTTGTTTCCATGGTGAACTGGAAATCGGGCGCTGCTTTTAGCAGTGCAACTTTGTTTCTTAATGAATCTTTAGTTGGCAGCATCAAGTGAAACTGCATTTTCTGGCAATGTCGCAGTGCACATTAGTTTTTCTCAATCTGACGTAAGGCCAACCACCAGCAACAGCAGCAACGCGTCGACGTTGCGTATGAGTAACGTAATTGATGCTGGTAATTAGCAGCAGGCAACGTTGTCGATGTTAACGTCTCGGCTATCGTACAAATCTTGAAGGCGGCAGCAACAGCAACAGCAGCACTTTGAGGTGTTGACAGGCTGAAGTTCAAGTTTTGCCTTCCATAAATTAAAAGGCCTTATTGCTTGCGAATCCAAAAAAAAAAAGACTGTAATAATATAAATTTGATTTTTTTTAATCAACATTCTCTTGTCCGCGTCTGGAGTTGTTTATTGTTGGTTTTTCGCATTTGCTTGTCGCGGATTAATCTCTTAATTTTGTGGCCCGTGTTGTTGCACTTGTTTTTAGTAAGTACTCGTGCCGCACTGTGTTGGGTTCAAAGGTTTAACAGCAGGTCTGTCTCAGACTTGAGGGCCCTGAGTCCTGAGCCCTGAGAGCTGTTCTCTGCTTTGGCTGCAGCACTTTCAAAATTGTTTTTTTTATCTTTTATGGGGGATTTACATTGACCTTAACGCTTTCAACGCTCGCAGCTGGCTAGCGGGCTTAAAGACTTATTGCCAAAGCAGTTAATACCTTAATGAGTGCACATACTGATTATCGTTAAGTCTCTGCTCCGCGAGAATTGTTCAGAAATCTATTTGTTTAATTTGCTTTATCAGATGATAACTCTGCCTTTTAAACGATTATATCATTTGTACAGTTTGGCCGCATTGCTATGTTATATAGTTCTCGTTTAAATTATTTTACGAATTGAATTTATTTCTTTTTTGTTTGAAGTATCGTTTGGACAAATTGTCTTATCGCTGTACAATACGCTTACATTGATTACATTGAAATTGACATTTAATATTGAACTTTGTACATAAATCTGATTAAGATCGTTGGGAAAATGTTAATGTTTCGTGGCGCGAAAGTTGATAATTTTTCTGCCTTTAAGAATCTATTATCTATGTGAAAGATCCACAACAAATTGTTTATATTTTTCTCTAACTAAACTATTGACTCTCTTACATTTCTATAGATTTTATTTATTGTAGCATTTGCCTAATCACGCTTATTTAATCTCTGTCTGTTTTTTACAGATTTTCAATTGAGCTTTTGCTACACCCAAAAAAACACTAATTTTACATTTAATATTTGAGAACGGACAAATAACTTATTAGTTTGTATACTCATCTAGTGCTGACAATCATTATCATTAGCAACATCTGTGCATTGGCTGTAAACTGACAACAGCAGCAGAAAAAAAAATTAAAAATAATAAAAAAAGGGGTAGAAAAAAAAAAACGCGCTCAACATTCGAGCAGTCGCTTTATTCGTGCGGTTGTCGTCGACTTTGACCTTGTCGTGCAGTGATTTTTTTATATTTTGTGTATTTTTTTTTCTATGCCCGCTACAGATTCACGATGACATTGATGAAAAAACCACAAAATGCTGGTTGTGGCGCTTCCTGCAGTTGGTAGTGCCCAGAAAATATCTAATGGCCACTCGACATGCACACGAAAATGGGAATAGATGCACGATGCGTATGATTAACTTATCATACGCACCGTGGTACCGCGGCGCTTATAATTTATTGGGTCACATGGAATTGCATTTCCTTATGGGCGACTTACAAAGCGCGCGCTGAGTGCGCGCTATTTCCACTAATCTCGTTGCCGGAGCAACAGAAACAACAACAACAACTATAAAAAAAAACAACAACTGTATAAAAAATAAAAACAAGAACATCAACTAAGCAGCGCATGGCGCAAAAACAATTTCAAGGCCATTGACACAGTTCAAGCGAGAAGAGGCGAGCTGCGGCGGGTTAGGAGACGGGCATGAAGGGCATTCGAGTGCATATTGGAGGAGCTTGGCTGCTGCGATAAACCATGCAGCTGCCAGCCGCTGCCGGTCCTCTCTCCGCCCCCTCCCTCCGTCCGTCAGCCACTCTAGCCCCGCTTGCTGCCAGCCTTGTTCATGCTTAGTTTCTAACAAGTAGACGAAGTGCAAATGTTTAGGTTTTCTATAGCTACAGTCAATATACAAATGCATAAACACACACTCTCACACATACATACATATAGACGCTATGTAAAGACACACATATGTACATATGCATCGCAATTTGAGCAGACGCATTCGCAAGTCTTCGCACTTCAGCTACATTAGTGTATATATATATTTTATATTATTATTTAAATTATCCTTTAATTAATTAACATATTACGTTTTTTAAGCCATAATTCTTGTTTAAGGCAAACCTTTCCATAAATTTCGATTTATTGTTTTTGTCTTTCGCATACTTTGACAAGCGAATACACAGAAAGTTTTCAATAAATAATTTATAAATTAATCAATTGTGGTTGCTTTTGGCGTCGCTGCAAAGTTGATTGAACTTGTAAAACACGAAGCTCATTTAAAAAAACGTACATACACAGCAGCAGCAGCAGCAGCAGCAGAAACCAGACCAGATCGTACCACAGAATTGTGTATAAGCCAACGACATATAAACAATTTATCAGAAATAAATTGGTTAACAGGTAAAATAAACAAATTAAGCGCAGAGTTCGATAAATGCTTAATACACACGCACAATACACAATATGAGGGCTTTTTTTTGTTTTGCCAATATTGTTGGCGTCGTAAGAGGCACGATTAAAGAGGCTGGCAGAGGTGACTAAGCTAATAATGCATAAACAAATTATAAATGTAAATTACAAAGCAAATTATATTGCAAATGTTCAGCTTACTTAATTGGAATGCGAGTAGGTTTGGCTAATGCACTCCATAATTAATCACAATATATCGCTTTTATTAGTAATCCATCAATAATCCTACGTTTATTATCATTAAAAAGAAATTGTAATTTCTCAACCCGATGAAGCAACATTTATTAAAAAAAAGCGCGCAACAGTCGGGAGTGCCCGACTGGAGATACCCTGAATCTTCTTCTACCAACATGGGACGAGAGCAGCGATATCTATAAAATACAAAATTTGATCTATATAGACTATTATTGAAGTTACATGTCGAATTTGGTGATTTTAGCCATGAGAACCTGAGAAATACTCTCGAAAAACAGGACATCGATATTTATCGATATTATTTTAGGTTCTGAGATAGACGCGTTCATTTGGACGGATGAGCGGAAAAGGACAGATTGACGGAAATTAATGCTGATCAAGAAAATGTATATACGTATATAGTTCTGAGGTCGGAGATCGTTCGGAATAATTGTATTTAAATATATTATCTTCGATCAATAGAATAAATATAGAATTCAAAACATTCATGCCAGTTTCTTGAGAACTATTTTCTAATGCAGCATTTTGACAAATCAACAAAAACATTAACTTTTACTCGTTTAGGCAAATAATATAAAATTGCATTTTTAATGCTTTTTTTTATATTTTTATATACAGACCGAATCGTCGAGGAGGGGAATTTATTATACCAGTTGTTCTTCTTTTGTGCTGCTGTCTTAATATTGTTGTTTTTTAATTTTATCAAAGCCATTCTTTAAATTTTCGACAATCTTTATTAACACGCCAAAAATTCGCTTGAAAATCGTGGAGCTCAAATTGAGCAGCTCGCTGCCCAGCTTCAGATACAGATTCAGTTTCGGCTTCAGATACAGATACAGATGCAGAGAACTTCAGCTTCAGTTACAGGTAAGTCGCTGACTTTGGCATCATTTGCGTCATGCAGTTGCTGGCTGGCATACCCTTCAGCCCCTCCTCAGGTCCCCCATTTAGGTCCCCCCTGCAGGCCCCTTCAGCCTGGCCAGCCAGCCACCATTTCATTTGCAATTTATTGAAACGAAGTTGACCTTGAATTTGGCTAAAGTCTTTTAACTTTTATTCGCTTTCGGCTCTTGCGATTGCGGGCTGTTTTTTTTTCTTCTCTTCTGTATACCCTGTATGCAGTGGAATTGGGCATACTGCAAAAGTCTGTGAGAGGATGCGGTGGGCTTTTCCGACTTCATGAGTCGCATATAGTTCTTTTTTGTTGTCATCTGTATACCCTGTATGCAATGAAAACGGGCATACTGTTTCTACTGTGAGTGACAGAGGATTGCTTTTTCGACTTCGTAAGGGGTATATAGTTTTTTCACTTTGCATTAACTGCCGAATATTTCTAACATGTCCATATGTCTGCCTGTTTGACCTAGTAAATCTCGGGCTCTATCAGAACCAATTTGTCAAATAGACTTTCGCATAGTATAAGATTATGGATAAGATTTTACTTTTACATGCCCTGCTTTAATTTAAGCACATATGTTATAGGGTATCAGCTAGTTGATCACTTTCGACTCGTGTTTTTTTGTTCCGTCTGCTAAGGATTCTCGTACTGTTGACTACCTCAATTTAGGCACATATATGGTTGCTTACAGGGTAGCAGCTAGTTGAGCACAACGTCCACTCACTGATTTTTTCGCGCCGCCGACGTCTGCTGATGATTCTTGCTCTTACTGTTGATTACTTTAACGATGATGTCCATAAAATGTATTTCAAGCTCGCAACTTTTTCGGCAAACTCGTGGGCAGCAGGTTTCTCAAATTGAAGATACAAAACCAGAAACCCAGCGAGACAAATTCATTTGTACGCTAGTGCAACAAGTGGCCACCTTTTTATGATTTTTATATATATATATATATATATATATGTGTTTTTGTTTTGCTTAACTGCAGCACATATCAGAAATCTATTTGATTTGCGCTCTCACTCGCAGTCAGTCAATCACGAGCTGTTGCTGTGCCGCTTGCACTCGTGTCAAACTTTAATTAATCAGCTGCTGCCCCCACAAAAAACGATGACGTTTTCAAATTGTTTATGTGTTTGCTTTTTTTTAAATATTATTATTATTATGTTTTTGTTTTCTCTTCTGCTTTTCTATTCTCTACGCTACGTTTTCGCTTGTTTTTGTTATTTCCGTGCAGTGAACTTGCTTCTATTTGATTATCATATGTATACATGTATATATGTATCAGTATATATATATATCATTATATATTATGCATATAGCTGCACATATATATTATTTAAACACTCGTATTTATATCAGTAAAAGTAGTTCTATATAGGTTTTTGTCTATTTGTGCGGTTTGCTCAAAATGTTTGCTCATTTATTTATCTGTTTGGGAGGTCATTGTCATGGAATCTGTTTATTTTCGTTCCACTCGCTCGTTCCTCTACTTTTTTCGGCTGCTTAGAACACTTTTCGGAATACAAACATATATATATGTATGTACACATATACATAAATTTCGATATTTTGTAGGCTGGTCAAAAAATGTGTGTCACAGTTCTGTTTTGTTCATATTTAATATGCCTATCTAGAACCTGCGTGTTCTTTCTACACGGAAGTTGCCTCAGTTATATGTGAACTTTGACTGGAATGTTGTGTTCTTCAAGATGTTGCTGGCTCCTACAGCTGTATTAATAACTAATTCGTCTGATTATTTTAGTCGATGCTTAAATAGCTACTAAATCTTATCAGTCAACTTTCATAGTGAAGCAGGCTTCTTTAAACGTAAGTTTTTAGACTCAAGGAAACATTTATGACATAGATTCTTGATCAGAACAAAGCGCAGAGGCGACACAGGTTTTATTGAAACCCCAATGGGCGTGTCCAAATGAATTTACACTGGAACCAACTCGAAGTATGCAACTAAATACAAATCTTAAGGCCCTGACAGACGTGCCATCCTTGTGTGATTTTATATATTATGTTAAATAACTTGTATTAAGTTATGTATTAAATTAATATTTATAAGTATTTATAATTCACATTAAGTAATGTTCTATATGAACAATTCCTTATGCAACTCTGTATACAATATGTAGAAAAAACGAACGGTTAACTTAAGAGTCCACCCACATTTAGTAAAGGTCCCAAGCCATTTAGTCACGTAAGATTAGTCAATTAAGAACGTTAAGGATAACGAAGAACAAGGAAGAAATTTTCTTTGTCTTATCAAAAAAACCTCAAAACTAGAGACCCTAGTCTTAATGTCTTATTCTATGCGGTTCAAATTTCACGACAAAGGCCACTTTAATCTCAGCTGAATCTCTTAAGCAAACGCAGTGGGAATGTAAAAGCCACAGGTTGATATACATGTTAGTAGTTTATTCTGTTCTTGTTTGTTTGTTCTGCTATGAAAATTGCCTTTTTCTTTTTTGCACCTTTTTTTTCACCTCTTAGGTTCACTCAACCTATGCAGTCTGTCACAAAGAAACAGATACGGAAATCAAATAAACGCGACAGAAAAAAAAAACATGCGTTAAAGAGGAAAATATATTTTCTAAGTGACAAAAGGAGAAATTGCGAAACGTGACAAGGCATGTGAACTGCACTTTCCATCAATGTCACACTCTGAACGGATTTCAAAGGTGACAATTTGCTGGGTGCTTTTCTTTTTACATTTTCCGCTCTTGTACACGCCTTTATATAGAGAGCATTATCATTATTGGCAATAATTTCTGTGCTCACTGATATATCAAGCATATATTGCGTCAGTTAATAAACAATATGCACAAGTATCTCTGATATGTATATGGGCTATATATAAGCATTATTTTGTCCCTTGTCATTGTCAGCCGCGTCCTCATCAAGCGCATCAAGAACATCAGAACGTTAAGTCGCCAATGATTAATTTTCGCATTGTTCTGTGAAAGTCGCATCTGTTGCGCCAATGACCGCCCAGACGGTCAGAACAGGCGGTTTGCCATCTGGAGAACTGACCAAGCAACCAACCACCCACCCAGCCAGTCAGCCAAAATAATGCAATAAGCCTCAATTAAATGAAAATTTATTGTAGGCTATGCCGCCAACTGTCGCCCCAGCCCATATATACCCATATACAATTTATCTGTTTATATATAATTATAGCTGCATGCACTGCAAAAGCGTATATTACGAGCTGCATGTCCAAGACTGCAGACTGAGCTGCTTATTTGTGTGTTCTTGTAAACTATACAAGTTATAAAATCTATGGAAAATTCAGTTTTTAATTTAATTCTTACATTATTTGTGGTCCGATTTCAAATAGTATAAAATAAATACATAAACTTTAATCTTTGCTATATAAAACCTTCTTCTCTAACACTCCGTCAGTCTTTTAAAGTTCTCACTCTCTCTTTTGCATTTTTTTTTTAGAAAAATAAGATCTATTGAGACATTTAAGTATCAATGCATTTAGAAATATATTCATCTACATTTTAGAAAATTGCCACGAGCTTATAATTTTGCTCACAATTTTCTAGTTGTTTTTTTTTTAAAGAATCTTTATTAAATATATATATTAAAAATTCTAAAACTTTATAATTTTTAAATGTGCATGTTTTTTAGATCATAATAAAAACCAGAATCTTGGATTCATCATGAACCATTATTATGCTTCAACTTTTATGTTGAAAGGGCAATGATAGATCCAACTGTTTGTTTTTTCTTCGCCCACTGCAAAGCCTTTTTTTATGGGTTGCGCCCGAGACGAAGAGGGTTAAGACACAATTTGTGACATGCCAACCGTTTCCAGCACTTGACTTCGGTTATCATCTTCAGAAGCCGCAGCAGGAGCAGCAGCCACAACCACATCGGATGAAGTCAAGTTCATCCAGTCGTATTTGTGTGCCCTTTGGCAGGGTTTGTTATTGCAGGCGACCCACATCGATTTACATATGTATTTGTCTACACACACACACACATATATATAGACAGGCTGGGTATAGGGCTCACGTTAGGAAAACGTCAACAAAAGCAGCTTCTGGGCAAACTGTTTGCTTTTGGCTAAACGCACATAACCAGCAAATATTTGGGCTATGACTCAGCAGAAGTTGGAGAAGCGACACTAGTTTAGGCCAGAGACCATAAAAGTATCTTTAAAATTCAATTTTGATGGGTTGTGTGTAAAGAGAGAGAGATAGAGGAAGAGAGAGAGGGAGCGTGTGGGAAGTGTAGCTGAGTGTGCACTAACTAGACGCTGCTCGCATTGCATTTAGCCCAGTGCCTTGCCCTGGTCCAAAGACGGCCAAACCGGTTCCCAGCCGATATATATCTATATGCAATCGCGTCTAATATCAAGTTCAAGGTCGCTGTAAACGTGTGTAGCTGGCAACGTTTGTTAACTTATTCAAAAAAAAAAAATTAAATAAATTCAAAAGACCGCGCGAATTGTCTCCCCCCCTCGCGACCACGGCCAATCGCTCGCTCGGTGCGCTGTAATTATTGCTTTTTAAAATGTATCTGCGAGTCGCGCTTGATGAGCTGGCCCCAGAGCTAACCATTAGGTTCTCACGAACACACCTACACACACACTTCGATGCTGGGACTGTTGTTACGTTGTGTATACGCCCTGTCTTGGCAGGAACTGCTGAAAAGCTGTAAATAGGTGACTAATGCTGCAAATCGTTAGTTGGTAATTGGAAGCTGCATATTCTATGTCAGTTTCGGTGCCAGGCCGTTCCAAATGACTCAGTTGCAGTTCCAGCGAAGTCGAGAGTCAAAGCGAAAATGGCAAAAGAAATGAACACGTTGCTTTGGTTCTCGAATTACTCATACGCAGCGTATGGCCCAAGTTGGTGTTCTACGAAACATATACTATATATAATAGCTATTACAGTAACTGCATCAAATACACACACAAGGGCTTATACGCAATTCAATTTGCAGCAACGGCAACCGTCAAAAGGTTTTGTGGTTGAGCCAAGCATGCAAAAATAATATAGATATATGTATATGTATATTTAACAAATGCACATATGTGTAAAACAAATTGCATTAAATACATTTTTCAACAGCAGCAGCTAGCAAACATTCATTTGGCTTTCATCTACATTGTACTACAACCAAGTGGCAACAATTTGGCAGTCGGCAGCAGCTATATACACATACAGATATTTGCACAGCAGCTCCGCTTTTGTAACTTGAACTTGAACCGTATCCTCAGATCTCGACCGATATCTGTTGGCAAATGTCGGGCATAGCTTTTAGCTATTGTTGTACTTCATTTCAACCTAATTTGTATGCACTGCACACAAAAATGCACACAGCTGAGAATGTTGCAAGCATTCAAGGTAAATAATTATTTTGTCTATTTAAATGTTGTCAATAAATGTAATTTCAAGCTAAGTCACTTGCATGCAAATTGCTGCTGCCACAGACAGCTGCATTGGGCTTAATTACGTCCCTTTGATTATACGCCAGGAGATTTTCATACACACATGCAAAGCAAAATTTAAAGCAATACTCACCAACAATTTCGTAAATTGCACTACATCACATTTATTTATAAAGGCATAAAGAATAAAGAGCTGGAAGGGATATTTGGAGGAATAGTGCTCTAATAAGAGCTAGAGTCACCAAACTTGACATATGGCTTCTAAAATAGAATATACATATGCATTTGATGTTGGAAGAGGGTTCAGGGTATCCCCTAGTCGGGAGCTCCCGACTAGAATCTCTTACTTGTTTATTATGCAGTTAATATAATATATTTTAAGATCATATTTTGTAAAATACTTTCCTATTTATAAAAGTTATTCTAACTATACATTTTTAAGATATTTAAATATCAATTTTAATTTTGTTTAATGCTTTATATTTTCGACTATAACTTTTCGGTAAGACAATAAATTGCTGGACTTAAAACTTCTTGCTATTAAATATCAAATTAAATATCTGCATATAACTGCCGAACCTTATGCTTTCGCCGTTGGCTTTTATTTCTGGGGAAAACGACAACAGAAACTGAAAATGTTGCAATGAAAGTTGCGCTGAAATGCAACAAAAAGTTTCAGTTAATGCAGCATACAAAGAACAAATATGCACAGACACACACACACACACACACATGCACAATTGCCTCGCTCGACAAGCGAGGAAAATGTGGAAAAACCACAAACGAACGCTGACTAAAAGCCAATTGTATTTATGCAGCGCGCATATTTCCCTTTGTGTGCATGTGTATGTTTGCCTGTGTGTGTGTGCTTTTTGTGGGCATTAAAATGCCCTTAGTTAAACTTTGTACGTAAACATTACCAAAAACCAAACTTTTCAGTTCACAGGGGTTGAACATGAGATGCTCTTTGTGCTGTCAACCCAATATTAATTATTATAAATTCTATACTTATTTGTTTTGTTAGGTTCGATATTCAAATTTCAAATTAGACAACGGGTTGTTCAAAGAGCTGGCAACCCAGTCACTTTTGGGTGAGAGGTCATATGTAGCCCCCAATTTCTCTATGAAAATATGTACAAATATTAAAAATATATGACAAATCAAAATTTAAACCAAAAGCTGGGTTCCTGATTAGGTGTAAGAGTTTCATGAGCCGTACTTTAAAATAGGAAGTTGGATTGAACCGCCAACCAAACCAGCTATTCTTCCTTGCATACTGCCTTAAAATAGATCCAGGGCTGCAGAAGCCGAACTTTCAGGCAGGGTTCGCTGCCTGAACTCCGAACTGTACCAGCGACCTTTTTTGCTCCTTCATTCTGGCATTAGGTGTTTAAATGTTTTATACAAATTTTCAAAACATATGATAAATCTAAATTTAAACTTAAACAGGGTTCCTAGATGTGTAAGAGCAGCTTCACAAATCGAACTTTTCGACAGGGAGTTGTTTTTTTGTACCTCTAACCCTTATTCCTAAAATAAGAATTTTGTACTTTGCGTAAGAAATTGTGACTTTTCGCCAATCAAACGAATTTTCTGATTTTTTCCTCTAACTAAGTTGAATGTAGCTAGCGAAATAGCCCGATTTGAAGTGGAACCCTTTTCAGATCGTTCGGAAACGCCTTTTGACTGCTGCAATGTAAAAGTTGTTGTTGGAATGTTTGTTTGCTTTTGGCTTGGTTGCTGTTTTCAGTTCGCTTACAATGCGAATATTTTCACCAAACACACACACTGGCATACACCGAGAGCTGTTTGCCTGTATGGGTGACCATGAAATATTCACACAACGAACGCTTCCACTCAGCCAATTCCGGTCTCTTTGTGGACCTGGCTGCGACGCAGATTGACGCTTCATTACAAGCAGCGTTATGCAATCCGGGCCCAGAGCAGAGCACAAAGGCTGTAATGGTTTCTGTGCGAGTGTGTGTTCGTGTGTGTGTGTGCTCGAGAGAGAGAGATAATTTGACGATGAGGCGTGCTAACATGTGCCCGCGGCCTGGCTTAGTGTCCGACTCTGTGCACAGCCACTGATGGCTGCTTTTCATCATGCAGCGAGTGCATGTGAGATCATCGGGCGGCAAACAAAATTCTACGTTCTGTATTCGCCCCATGGAACGGCCGACAATTGTGTTGGTTGTTTTTGTTACTGCTGCTGCTGCTGCTGCTGCGCTGCCCGTTGGCTGCGAAGCGTAAATTGCAATTATTTCACATGACATGACTTTGGCAGCAGCGCGACAGCGATGCCGTCAGGTGCTGAAGTTTCTAGACGTCCTCCCAAAAGCCCTCCCGACCATTCAACAGCCAGCACAAATGTGCAAAAAAGTTGGACCTTGAGGTTAGCGCGACTAATGCGCGACAATTGTTAAAGCTGTTGCCAGCAACAACTGCACAGAAACCAAACCAAACCAAGCCAAACCAAATCAAATCAAATCAAATCAAATCAAATCACACAGACACACAAAAGCCAGAAACTCTTTGCCACAGACTTCAGATCTTGGCGCGAGCATAAAAATTTGCATAAGAAAATATATATTTTAAGAGCCGTAGTCTTTTGCACTTGTTCGCTAAACGAAACGGAGGTTCATAAAAACAGGAAAGAGCGGCTATTAAGAGGCACGCCGAAGATTAAATACACTTGCGGCATTACAAGTGATTTTCTAAAAAAGCTCTACTTTTCAACGATTGCTCCTATAGTTGGCACATAGGAAGAAAGTAATATCAAGAAACATAAAAAAAGTTCTACTTACCAAAACTCAATCTTTGACCGCTACTTCCTATAGATCTATATGATATATTATTCCGTTGTGTATAAGTTGTAAAGCCAAGTTTGCTCAGTATATTGTGACTCGACAGCTGATCAGATATATATATACTTTGTGATTTCGGATATGTCTCCTGTGCGTTATACATTTCGTGACTTAGTTAGCATACCCGCTACAAGGGCATAACAACCGCTTGCGTGGTGCTATAAAATGTTTTCCAGCTTCTCGCACAACCGGGCAAGCAAGATCCAAACCAAAATCGCCAAAGAATCCACAACGAGTGACGACAACGCTGGCGATTGGGCCATGGTTACCCTTGATCTCGTGTTTATTTCGGCAGTCGAACGATCCAAAATACATAAATAAATAAAACATAGCGAAAACCAGCAAAAGAATTTCTTGTATTTTTTCTTTGAGGCTTTTGGCATTGTGTGTTCCGTAAATGGGCGACCGGACAGCGCAGTCACATGCCATGGCAGGTTATGGAGTGAAGCGTGGTGCGATCGATTCATGTCCAAGTCTGAAAGATTGAGTAATTGAGAGTCCAACATGAAAACGTGCGGAAAACTTCCAGATTTACTCGGCAATATATGTTTAAAAATATAAAAAAATGTATAAAAATATAATAAATATTTAAAAAATGAAAAGCTACTGTTGATGACTGAAGGTCTCCGTAGCAAGTGCTATATTTATACTTAGGTGGGTAACACATGTAACTAAAAATAATTGCTGAATTTTTATTTACATTTTTCCGAGTGATTTTTGTGTAGCGAGACGAGTCGGACAATAAACACAGAAATAGTTATGAACAATTAAATTAAAAGGTTCTTATATTTGTTAAAGTTTCTTTAATTGAAGTCTTTAAAAAATATTTACTTTTCATAAGGGAAACATCAACTTTATAAAAGTATTTATTTGGAGAGGGTAGGAAGTACATATGTCAGGCAGTACATATGTCAGAACCGGTTGGATCGGACGACTATATGATATATGTATATGCAACATCTTATGAACTTCGAACGACTGTATCATATAGCTGCCATTGGGAATATCGGTCGAAAAGTAGGTTCTGATATGAAAACCTCTTTTTATATAAAAATAACTTGACCAAACTCGGCCTATTGATATCTCGATCTATATTTTCTCGCTTTTGATTAATTCTTGATTATGTTGCATTGGGGCTTACTTCACTAAAATTTCGATTCCACTCGCTATAACAACAAAATTGTTATTTCTATAATCGAAATGCAAACAACTATTAAATCTTTTTATACTTAAATAGAAGGTAGAGTTAAATAAGTTATTTCTGTTTAGCTATAGGGTTAGCTAACCCTCTGCTATCCATATCCTTAACTTCGGCATTATCTTATATCATATCATAATGTTACCGTTAAATATCGTATTATGAATATCAATTGGGTATATTCCTTAAAAGGCACACTGCTTTCTCCCCGTGCCTTTGCTTATCTGCCTTAATATCTTATGTTAAGTAATTCTCAACATTATGTCTTTGTCAACTCAATTTCGTCAATATACTTGGATTCAAACAGATTCCTACGCACAGCTGCTTGTGGTACTTGGCTAACCGATTAATTCATTTGTACGCTTTTATTTATTGCATTTAATTTAATATAACCAAAATCCAATTTTATGGCTACATATTTTAACATTTTACGGCTCCAGCGGCAAAAGAAGCGAACAAAATACAAAAAAATAAATAAAAATAAAAGAAGCTGAAAAAAAATTGGTTTCATTTTCATTTCATTTTGCCAGTTGGTTGACAGCTGGCCAGGCTGTTAAGTTCTCGTGTTTATCGAGTAGTGCTATATGTAGTATATATATATGTATGTATGTTGATATGTGTGCGTGTATATCGCATTTCGTTTACCAGTTTTGGGTTTTTCAAGTACAAACCACAAGACGAATTTGGTCATTTAAAATTGCGGCGTTGTCTTCGGTCTGCCCCGCTGATGGATGGATGGATGGATGGCTGAATGGACGGACGGGTACTTGGACGCTGCTGGCTTGGATGGTTTGTTGGATAGATCTTTGGTCTGCCTGCATGCCTGCCTGCCTGCTGTTTACAATTGTTGTCATTGTCAACGTGTTTTGCTTCTCTTGACGGGGCGTTACCAGCAGCAGCAGCAGCCGCAGCAAAGGCAGCAACAACAATAAGAAAAACAACGACAACCACAGCTTTGTCTTCGACAGCCGCTGCAAATGACCCATTTAACGGGCCAGTGCACAAGAAGCCGCCTTGGCTCTTGGGCTAGCTATTTAGCTACTGGCAGTTGGCTTAGAGCGATTGGGAACGTGGGAGAGATTTGTTTGGCTCAAGTACACACGCTTGGTCTTGAAATGCAGCTCTCGATTGATTAGAACTTGGTTAAATCTGTTGGCCTGTTAATTACCTGTATCTGTGCCAGCCACATTTAAATGCAAATTGCAAATGAAGTGTTAACTGCATTTGTGTATGCCATACATGCTTACATGCATGCAGGTATATCTATCTTCTAGTTTTGTATTTGTCTGCGTATTTATCTATGGCAATTAAGCACGTTTCAAGTGCGCCGACAAAAGCTCAATTACAATTAACAAACGGTCAGTGGCTAAGGAAATTTGCACCGGCTTCTCCTACCTTTTGGGCCAAAGTTGACGAGATCTTAGCTCTCAGCTCTCAGCTCTCTGGCGCTGGCAATTTTCTAGTTGGCTGACTGTGAACTTATCCACTGCAATGATTTAATGTTGGCTTGTTACACATTTTATGCCAAATTGCTTGCAAGTACATGCCAAATGATCAATTTGCATTTGTTGTTCTTGCGGCGGTCGAGCACTTCGTATAATTTATGTCAATCATTTGTAGCTGCTGCTTTTCGGATTTAGTCATTTGTATATAAAACGACCATTTGTTTAGCTTGTTTGAATTCTCTGAGAGGCTCTTTTTCTCTCCTCTCCTGCTCGCCCTGCCTTAATCTCTAGGGGTTGGTTGTGTCCCTAACATATTTTTTGCCAACTCTGTTGGTCAACCAGAAGATGTCTTGAAATAAATGGATTTATATTCATATGCATAAATATGTCGTCTATCTTTGGAATCTTGTACCAGTTATTAACTTCTTATATGATTTTCTCAAAAATAGAAGAGGAGTTTATGGCTTGCCGGCAATTTCCGTATTTCTCTTATTATGTCAGTTTCCAATCTTAAGATTTATTGTGATTTATTCACGTTATCCCTTAAATTGGACAAAAATCAATTAAGCAACTTAATTAATAATTAATAAACGAAAATATATATTAAATATTTATATAAAATAATTTTACGAGATGAAAGGCGCGGCAATGGTTCAAGCCGGAAGCATAGCCATTGTCAATTTGACTTGTCATGATTTTAACACAAAATTATCACCATGTTTGACAGTCGAATATATGTAAAGGTGTAGACCAGAACTACGCCTGTTTTAATGGATTGCAGAGTATTATATCTTTCGGTTAACTTTACATAACACAGCGAACTTAGCTACTCTTTTAGGCACTTGTCGACACAGAATAGGGTTAAAAATGTTTGTGAAAATACATTTACCAAAATAAAAAAGTATTTAATATATTTATATATAAATAACCTTTACTATAACTTTTGCGGCCATAAACTTTTAGCTTTATATTTGTAAACTAGAATAAATTCAAGCTGCAAATAACTGCCAACAAGATTCTTGCCATAAAAATAAAATAATACTGAATCAGAGAACGCGATTTTTGTTTCAAGCTCAAGAACTACGCTTTTGTGCAAGGTAAACTCTATTGTGCGGATTAGGAGCTACTCTTGAGTTGTCAATGCCCACAATTCTAGCAGCTCGTAAATCAAGTGGTTAACATAAAGACCAAAGCATATGTCGCAACCCAGAAAACTGACGCAACCAATGGACCACGCTCTCAAGTATCATTAGCAACCAAAATGATCAACATGAACGTTAACATCAGCATCAGCATCCACATCAGCATCCACATCAGCATCAACATCAGCCATCAATTATGCAAACGGCGAAGTGTGAAAATGTGTTCAAGCTCTCGGCACATCACGGTTAAACACTTTGTATGTTATATCTGTATCTGTATCTATTAACTGCTAAACTGACTGACTGACTGACTGATATCTTTTAGTATTTATAGCAGCTGTCTAAAGCAAATAAAATTTGCACGATTTTTTTGTAATTTAAGCGCGCGCACGGGCTGCCATCCATCTAGTTGTTGCTGTATGCAAGAGTATTTGTATTTGTATTCGTATTTGTATTTGTATTTGTATTTGTATTTGTATTTGTATTTGTATTTGTATTTGTACTTGTATATGTATATGTATTTGTATCTGTATCTGTATCTGTATCTGTATCTGTATCTGTATCTGTATCTGTATCTGTATCTGTATCTGTATCTGTATCTGTATCTGTATCTGTATCTGTATCTGTATCTGTATCTGTATCTGTATCTGTATCTGTATCTGTATCTGTATCTGTATCTGTATCTGTATCTGTATCTGTATCTGTATCTGTATCTGTATCTGTATCTGTATCTGTATCTGTATCTGTATCTGTATCTGTATCTGTATCTGTATCTGTATCTGTATCTGTATCTGTATCTGTATCTGTATCTGTATCTGTATCTGTATCTGTATCTGTATCTGTATCTGTATCTGTATCTGTATCTGTATCTGTATCTGTATCTGTATCTGTATCTGTATCTGTATCTGTATCTGTATCTGTATCTGTATCTGTATCTGTATCTGTATCTGTATCTGTATCTGTATCTGTATCTGTTCTGTATCTGTATCTGTATCTGTATCTGTATCTGTATCTGTATCTGTATCTGTATCTGTATCTGTATCTGTATCTGTATCTGTATCTGTATCTGTATCTGTATCTGTATCTGTATCTGTATCTGTATCTGTATCTGTATCTGTATCTGTATCTGTATCTGTATCTGTATCTGTATCTGTATCTGTATCTGTATCTGTATCTGTATCTGTATCTGTATCTGTATCTGTATCTGTATCTGTATCTGTATCTGTATCTGTATCTGTATTTGTATCTGTATCTGTATCTGTATCTGTATTTGCATTCGTATGTGTATATGCATATGTATATGTATCAGTATCAGTATCTGTATCCGCTGGCATTGAATATGTGGCAGGCGATGTCATGAAGCGCTGGTGACTCAATATGTGCCTACTATTTGTGCTTTGTATATGTTGTATTTGCATTGGTAATTTGAGTATGCACTTGAAATCCAACTTGGACTGCAATTACTCGCATTGCAGCGCAGTGTTGTCGATGGCTCACAGATGAAAATGCCAACAAATGGCAACAGATTTAGCTAATGCTGAACTTGAAATGCCAGTCGCACAGCAGTTAGGACTACAAAACAGCAAAAAAGAAAAAAAAAACACACACACAACTAAAAAAAATCAAAGCTTCAACCTGCTAATTTGTATGTCAACTGTGCGTTTGACGCGCCCACAAGCCACCAGCCAGCCGCCCCGTCGTGTAACTGAAAGTTTGGTTTTTGAATTTTTCGCGTGCAAACAAAAAAGGTGACATGCAATTGCCAGCAACTGTCATGCGGTTGCCAATTGAAGCCCCAACCTTGTAATAATCGTAGTTGTTGCTGCTGCTCTTTAAACACCAAATGAATTTCCCATGCGCCAGTTTCAAATTTCAAACAAATATTGCGCATACGCCGCATCGTCCGTTGATAATGTGTATATATTAGAAATGTTTGCATAGCTTTTCAGCCTGTTGCAACAACGCTTTTGATCCAGAGCATAAATTCAAAGTCTTATTGCCTTAAGACTCCGTTGAATGGCTGTGAAACGAAAGGCAAGCTGAAAAGCTGACCAAACCGCAACGACTGTTTCTGTTTCCTGGTTGACCTTGTGCGGTTATTAAAATTTCCATCCGAAGATTGTTGCAAGGGGCATGCAGTTGCGTCCAGCTTGAAGCCAATTCCTTGGCACTTGTTGACCTTCGACGGCCGCTTCTTAATCATGCATATGAACCGAAAGACAGACAGACATTGAGAAGCAGGCGGCATAAAATTAAACACTTGAATCATGGCAACCAGCCATGGCGACAATAATGAACAATGATGAACTCGATTAAAGAAGAAGCCGGGACCTATGCCAAACCAGTTGACGCCAAGGCTCTGTCCAAACCAGAGCAATTCAGATACATTATGTGGATGTTACCTTTGCTGCCCCTGTGAATGTGGACGTGCTACAAGATTGTGTTGCCAAAAGTCGCTCAACTTCTTTGCAGCTACCGCTGCTGATGCCGCTGCTGCAACATTGGCCGGCGACATTCTCGTTTTGCCACTTTGGGATTAAGCTTGAAATATGTATTCATAATAAAGAAAGTTGTTTTTGCAACAACGCAGTTTGCATACACTTGCAGCTGCATTTAAGCAAGCCAAACGCTTTTCATTAAAGTTCTAAGTTTTTAAATAAAAGAAAAAATAATTATACAAATAATAAAAAGGAGAATAATTATAATCATAATGCTAATAATAATAAAAATAACAAAAGTAATGAAAACAGTAGTAATCATTATAAGATTAATTAAACAAGCCTATGTAAATTTGGGATTAATAAAAATACGTGTATTTGTATATCCTCTTAAAAACCCCACACTAAGCACATCATTTCCCGCTGGCCAAGTTGAGAATACTCTTTGTGAGAGTATTATAATTAACCAAGGCTTCACCGGATTTTGTCAACTAGCTGCATATTCTGCTTTCAGCATAAACAGCTTGACCAAGGTCAAGATTCCCGGCCCGGCCCGGCCGGGCCAGGCCTGCAGCCAGTTCACACTCTGACCAACTGATGGCATTATATTTCATTGACTTCCGTCGATTGCCGTTCGTGTCGTTCAGACAATAACTTTCCTTCGATGCCAGATGACACAAATGTCCACTGAGGGCTTATCTTCTTTATCTTTAGCTTAATAATAATTGAAAAAAACTGAGATTCATATTTGTTTTGTTGCTAATGCCAGCTCCTGGTATTACATATTTCATTTATTAACATATTTTAGCGTTCGCTTCTTCCTGCTAGTTAACAACATGGTAACTGCTGCGACTTCTCCCATCAGCATCTAGATTTTCCAATAAGAGCCTTTGCATTATGTGACCATTCAGCTGTAAGACCAAAGCTGTCTTTTGTTTCCCCAGGACATTTTCCAGCTTAAGCTGACGTAGAATGAGCTCATAAGCTAACGAAATTTGTGCAATCATTTGGTAATTATTAGAAAGCTGGTAAGGAACTCAATTGATTGGATGAGTTTAATGAAATAAAGCATATTACAGAGACTAATAACTGAATGTGTTTTATGATAGGTTAGTTTTCTTGGTGGCAACTGAACTTAGAGGATGCTGGTTTATAAGCAGCCAGTGTTAGATTTAAAATAATAATAAGAATATATATAAAAAAAATATAGGACGAGATACGATACTAATATTACGTAAAATTATAAACATATTTGATATATATAAAATAACATTAATAATAATAACAAATGTTGCAATATGATAAGAGATTTCAGACTTGCTATCGCTCAATGAATCTGAACAAGGTAGAGTTTTCTCTGGAAAGTCACGTAGAATCGATCTGTTTTATGAAAATATTTAAATTATTTATTTTTCGATCCAGCTAAGAAATTTTTCTCTAGAAACTTTGAAAGTTCTAAGCGATTTTTAATATAAAGATCTCAAGATCTCATTGGACTGAGTTTTTAGTTTTCAACTTTGAGTAAATATAATTCACCCATCTTCTCTTAATATACGTATATAAAAAGACACATGTCGTAGTGCAGCAACAGGTAAAAAAGTGCAAAATCTCATAAAAGCATTTACTCGTATATTTCGCTTCACTTACGCTTAGGTAAGCCCCCACGCAAATCTCCCGTCTAATTGTAATTTTAGCTTAAACAATGGCTACAAAATTCGCCCGCTCTCCATGATTGGGCGAAAACAATTTTTAGAACTGCGACTCAAGCGAACAGCATCAACGAAATGCATTGTTGGCACCGATATTTGCTAAACAACCGAATTTCGCATAACTCAAAACTGAAATCCACTTAGAAGGGGCGAGAGAAAAAAAAAACCTGAGGCTTAGCAGCGTTCGCAGCAATGGAGTATGGCTCAGGGGCGGGGTGTGAGTTGCGAGTACGGCTTGGCGGAGAGACCACTAAAAAAGTCACATGATTTAGCTGCGGTCAAATGGGCAAAAGTGCGACAACGGGGGCAGCAAAAGTTTCCGCACAGCAAGAACAAAGGCAACAACAGCAAAAACAACAGTCAATGGCAATAGCAACAAAAAGTTATTGCAAAACAGAAACGAAACAGAAACTGAAATAAATGCTCGTACATTAGAAGCTGTTGTACATTAATAGACGACGAGCGGGCGACTATGGAAAATAAATCTTAACTGCGCCATAAGACGACGACGGTGACGACGACGACGACGACGGCGCGACAGAGACGCGTCGCTGTAATGGAGAAGCAACCGTCGTCGCTGCCCGTCGTCGTCGCAGACGCAGCGTTAGCCTCGGCTTATCTGAGCGCCTTTGCACTGCTCTCTCCCTCTCTCTGTCCCTCTTTTTGGCTCTGTATTGCCATGTGTGTGTGTGTGTGTGTGTACTTCTAATGAAGATGATGATAATGAAATGTGCGCTTGTTGCTGGTGGTTGCTGCTGCCCCTGCGCCAAGTCCAGCAACAAAAACACGAGCTGCCCACGAACAGTGTCGGCCAGCCACACGCCGCAATTCCACTGCTCCACTGTTCCCCAGTTCTCAGTCCGCGTTGCCCGCGACCCTCTCACTTTGCCAATTGCTTAGCTGCACTTGCAGAGCATCTTGTCGGCCATCGCCGTTACTTCAGATACCCTAGTTATCTCGGTCACGCCTTACCTCTTAATTCGCAATTAATATAAGCATCAGAAAATGCATTTACAAAATTACTTAGGGAAGTCATGACAGTTGTAATTGATATTGCATTGATAATTGCGTGAAAATAATTTGTTTGTGATCTAATTTAATTATAATCCAGTGAAATAATAGTGGGGGAAATTGAATTTAAAATGACTCGCAATAAAAATGGTTTCAGCGGGTTTTTAGGGTATGTGATGCTTTGGAGCCTTGAAGACATACTTATGCACATATGTGTGTATGTGTGTGCTTATATAATGTTTTTTTTTGGTGCTGTTCGCCGCTTACACTAAAATAGTGGCAATATTTGTTGTTTAATTCTTTATTTTTAACAAATTGATCTTGTTTGTGCTGTTGTTGTTGTTGTTGTTGCTATAATTATTGTTGTTAGACGAGCGCTCATCGCTGTCGTTTTTATTTTCGTTTTGCCCGTTTCGTTTCCAAGTTTGCGTGTTGTTGTTCCAGGGTGATTTTGCATTCGCTGTTCTCGTTGCTGTTGTTGTTGTTGTTGTTACTGTTTTTGTTGTTTTTCCAACCCAGCAGCATTTCAAGGTCTTTGTATTATTTGCTTTTGCCAAGTTTTGCACTCGCCAATGTGCAAGCAGCAACTGTTGCTGTTGCTGTAGCTGTTGTTGTACTCGTTCGTTTTCTGCATCATCTCTCACAGCAATGAGAAGTTTTTGCGAAAATTTCTTCGCCCATCGCCAGTTGTTGCTGCAGTTTTTGCTCTTTTTCCACTTGACTGACAATTTGATTGGCAGTTTGCATTTGTTGCTTTTGCTATTGCTATTGCTATTCCTATTGCTGCTGCTGCTGTTGCTGCTGCTTTTACAGCCCCGCAATTATATTTAATTTTATTATTGAAGATTGCAGCGAGATTTTCGCCTCAAGGTCAGGCGTGTAAATCTTTACCAGACAGCACTGAGAATAGTCTGGGCCTCGATCACGTAAGCAAAACTTTTTTCATGCTCGTCGCCATTGTTGCTGCTGCTGCTGCTGTTGTTGTTGTTGTTGTTGTTTTTGTTATTTCCAGCTAGCAGTTTCTCAGTGAAAATTGTCGGCGATCATTTGCCATCGGCGACGCTGTCGCTGCCGCCGTCGCCGTCGACGTTGCCGTCGGCAACGTTCTCGATGTTTTCGATGCTTCATTGCTGAGGCTTTTAATGGGCCTAACAGTTGTTGTTGTCAAAATTGTTGTGGCATTATTGTTATTGTTGTTGTTGTTGCTGCTGCTATTGTTGCTACTGCTGGCAGTTGAAACAATTTCAAGTGCATTTTGTAAATTTTGCTGCTATTGGCATTTGGTTGTTGCAGCTGCGCTAAAATTTTTATAGCATTTCCTATTTCGAGTGTTTTGTCATTAAGTTGTTGTTGTTGTTGTCGTGATTGTTTAAATTGCCATGGCAAAGGACATAAATATGTATGTACTTGCCAACCGGAAAAACGGGCGCACATGAAAGTTGCCCCATCTCCAGGGTATTGCATTGTGTCTGCGTAATTGCACAAATGCAATAAATACGCATACGCAATGTTGTTTTTCGATTGGCTTTTGTCAACTGAAGAGTAGCTTTTTACACCAGTTCGTTTTACTATGAATATTACGTATACGTATTACGTATACGTATACATTGTAAGCGAGCAATTCCAGTAACATGCAACGTGCTCAGTGTTTATTTAGTATATCAGATTAACATATTTTTAGATTTGTTCCATATATATTCTGATTGGTAGCTATGCATATACATATATAAGGTACACACATGTCAGTATCTTCAGAGCAAAAATACCAATCCAGATTAAATGCATTTATATTTTTACAATTCGACAAAATATAAAAAATGTAGAACAAGTTTTGAATTTTTTTAAATTTTCATTTCAAAGAACATTTTTACACGGACCTTTGTGTTTAAAGCAAATCAAATATTAGATCGACATTCTTATGGGCATTTATTTGTATATATCGTATTTGTACGGGCATTATTAAGTTATACGGTTTTTTCCTAGTTACTATGAATATTTATTAGTAATAGACAATAAAAATTCTTCTTCTTTTGCCAAGCTTATGCAATATGCCTGTGCCCTTGCCACTGTCAAACAACTTAACGTACACTATAGAAAAGTACTGATTACAATGCTGCCGCCAATCTTTAGAGTCGGCCAGAGAACACGCTATACTCTTAACTATCCGTAATTGTTATATTTTTCGAGCAAATTACGCTGAGATGCGTGTCGCGTCGGGCCTGTTGTGGGTTACAGCACTCTGCACTATTGCTCTCCAGCTAGCTGGCAATATATCACAAGCACAAACACAAACACACGGACACACAGGCATATAAGTGTGTACATCTGTCAAGGTTACGCATACGCCACGTATGCAATGCGAGCGCAATGTCTAAACAAATACTAGACGAGGCGCAAGGCAACGCAATGCAAACAGAGACGGACATGGACACTTGTGCTATGGCCCCTCAGCTAGATGCAGTACATATATATATATATATATATATATTTGAACGTATGGCATGGCATACAAATTGAGAGTTAGACAGAGAGCGGAAGCAGCTGCGTTTAAGCAAGTGTCAAAAGTCTAATAAGCCCTGGCTATATTCATGATCGACAGCTCGTATATTAAATTGTCACTCTGCGCGCGCTCTCTCCCTCTCTCTCTCTCTCTCTCTCTCTCTCTTTCTTTCTCTCTCTCTCCCTCTCTCTCTGGTCTCTATGTGTCGCACTAATTGGCACACTCAAGCGCAAAAAATTTTTCACAAGAACTAATAAATGCAACAGAGTGGGCCAAGATTGGTTAGAGCTTGCCCCTTCTTACGCCCCTTCCAGACACCGATATCGCGTCGCGTTGTCGGCGTTTTTGTTTACTTCGTCGATGGCCACAAGGGCTACCATAAAGACCATCATAACTTTGTCTGGCTGATTATAGGGTGTTTGGGTGTGTGGGAACTATGCTACTCTGCTTCAGCTACTTTTATAACATAATCATATTCTATATACAAATATAAATTTATTAAAATTATAATGTGAAGTGATTTGATTTTGTAATAATAAGTTTAAATGAAAAATCAAAAGAAGAATCTATAATATATAATAAATAAGTATGTCCGAACAGCACCAAAAATGAAAGTGTTAAGTGTTAGCTTAAGATTGATTCATTTTTTTATATGTATAAATATATACTATGCTTTTTAAATATTTTATTAGCTGGCTCGAGCTTAATTTATGAAAAACAAAAAATTAAACAAAAATTATTGCAGACTTAATGTACAAGGATCTCAAAGTATTGCATACTTTATTTTTGGTAACTAAAATAAGAGTTTTTCATTTTAACAGAGCATTCTGTAGGGACTTTTAAATACAAAGAAAACTCAAAGAAATGTTATAAAACAGGCGCATCCGTGGTAAAATAATGGTTATTATAATGAATAAATATAACTTTTCTGGGGGTTTTACAATAAATGAATAATCATAAGAGTCTATAAATTTTCCCCGAGAATAAATTGAAAAAAGTCTAACCACTTGACTTTCTAGTATAGGTATAATGCACATTTAGTATGCAAAGTGATTTAGTTTTAAATAAAAAGCTTTAAGTTCGTTTTTAACTTTATATAAATAAATAAATAATAAATAATAAAGAAGTCGAATCGCATAGTTATCGTTGACATTTGCAATGCAAATAAGTCAATAATATTTTTTTTGAGAATATTTTTTTAATAAAAGCTGCCTTTTTTACAACTGTGAAGCCGCGTCTATAGTTAACAATATATGTAAACACATATTTTTTTGAAATGTCATTTCTTGTATGGAAAAAACAGAACTTTAAAATTTAAAGCTCTGTCTGTTTTGAGAGAAAGCAATATAAAGAAATATACATATACAGTATACATATATACTGTGCAATGCCATCAAATTTTTTATGTAGAGTATTTCCGGTTTGACTTCGTGTGGCTAATTTTTCATTTTGCCACTTTGAAAACTTTGTGGCCAAGTTGGCGCTATTTGATGATCTGTGGGGGTTGCACAGTTTTTTACGGCTTGTCTGCTTGGTTGGAGCTTGAGGCATGGCTTGTGCTGCCGCAAAAAGTGTGCAACCTACTTGCAAAATATATTAAAAACTTATGGCCGACACCAGATGGAGTGGAGCACAGTAGCAGCTGCTTTTTGTCTAGCCAGATTCTCTGAAGAAGGCTATAAATTCCAATAATCCTTTGGCTGAATTTAATTGCACTTCTGTTGTTTTTGCCACGACAAACTTGAATTTTAATTAACCCGCTGACCAAAAGCGACAGAATTTGTTAACAATCAAAGTGCAGCGCGTGTGTGCAATCAATCAGTGAGAGAAAGAGAGAGAGAGAGGGGTGGGAGAGGGAGGGAGGGGGGCAACAAGGTGGTCAGCTAATGGTGGACACATTCTCCAACGAGCAGCTGGCAATTGGCAAAGTCCCAGTCCCAGTCGCAGTCGCAGTCGCAGTTGGTTCGTTACAGCACAAGAATTTTAAATTGTAATGCAAATTTCACCTGCGTCGTTGAAGCGTCTGCGTCTGCACCTGCCCCTGCCCCAAGCCAAGCAGCGTGTCGCCTGTTGCCCGAGCGGTTGTGACAGAAAGGGGACGGGTGAGGAGGCGACAAGCCAATCAGTCGGCTGCACACGTTGGCGAGAACAAAAGCGCCAGCAAACGCCATAATTCAAGTGGCCGCTGCGATTTCATGCTTGATTTCAATTATCAATACGCGCCATCGACATTGGATGCAAAGAGTTGTCCACAGCCAATCGAACAATGGGCACAAATCATTTCATATGCCGAGCGTGTGGTCTCTGATCGAACCCAACCCGCCTCTCCACCACTCCAAGCTTTCCATCTTCCATCTGCCTCTGACTGATTGGTTTGTGGCCGGCAGCTGAATACCTGCCGAAAGCTGAATTTTTGGCTTTAACATTTCTGAAATGCAATATTTTATTTTGGAGCAGACTTCGTCAGCTTTTTTGGCGGCGTTCTTATTGATTTTTGTTGTTGTTGCTGCTGCTGCCTGCAATCCGTTTGTTTTGTCAACTGTCAGCGCTGATGAATTTAATAATTTAAGGCACCAAAAAGCACAAAACAGTCCAGACAACCAAACATCATTATCAGCAGCAGCAGCAATCAACATCATCATGACCATCATCATCGCCATCAGCTATCGATGTTCGAACATGACACAAAAGCTGCAGTTTGCCGATGGGCTTTGAATAAAAAATGCGAGTACTTATATAACGCAAACGATTTGCAAACGATTTGATTGATCCGAAAGGGGCGGTGGTGTAGGGGCATTAGGGCGTGGCACTGTAAATGCACTGAATTTTAAGCGTTTTAAAACGATTTCAATCAAATGGTCTGTCAAATTTGCTGCGGCACAGCTACAACAAATTTGACAAGCGACAATTGTTTTCGATATGTCAGCTATATATATTTATTAACTTTTATATATATATAGCCCAATATTGTGAATGAGTTATAAATGATAGCCGTATCAATCATCCATTGAAGAGGAGCTTCTTTATTCGCTATCTCTTGAGTAGATTAATTGATTTTGATTTGTGCTTTCAATTTTATGGTTATGGAAATTTCAAGAGCTAATAACTAAGTTTCATAATTGGCACATTTAATACATTTATACATATCAAGTCATTTCAATGTAAAGCTATTGCCACCAAGAAGGTTCAGGGTATTCCCTTGTCTGGAGAGCACCTTTTACATGTTTTTCAAAGATTTTACTTTAAAGAATTTAAATTAAAATCAATTTAATTTAGTTATTTTAGTTCTAATTTTATTAGACATAGATTTTGGTCCTTGAAGCAGGACCCTATATAATGTCTGTGGTTCGTGATGTTGATTTTTCACATTCAAGCTTTTGTCGGAATCAAAAGTATTTTTGTCGCGTTTCAATTTGTGTGCTTTTTATATAGTTGTTTCGATTAAAAGTTTAGCTTGAGCTGTAAAATAAAAATAAGTTGGAACTCGATACAAAACTTATTCGCAGTCTTAAATGTAATTAAACGAAATTTGTACTACGTTAACACTTCCTTATGTAAATCAATTAAAACAAATGCAAATAAAGTTGTCTAATTCTGTTTTGTTGTCAAATTTGTTCAACTGTCTTTTGTTAATACAATATAAAACGCATGATTCACCAATATTCACATCTGTAATACCCTGGCGACAACAAGAAGAACAGAAGTAACTTCTATTTAAATGTATATGTGTAGAAAATTAAAAATTCTTGACGATTGAGAAGCGATTAGTAACCCATTTAGTACCCTCATGCGGCTAGTAGAGAGTCGGATACAGAAAAAACCCGAAAACAATAATAAGTAATGCCAGACACATAGCCGGGAACTACACACATTCGATTTCATTGCCGCTTCCCAGAATTGGCTACCACCATCGCCGGCGGCGAGTCGTCACCGGGCTCTTGGTCACCTAAGCCATCACAAGAAACGTTTCTTAGAACTAGAAACTACGCCAAAAGCCAGCACACTGGAACCTGCCATAAATAAATAAACAACAGCAAAAAGAGCCGAACGCAAAAGCAAGAACTTGCTGGACAGAGGCAAACAGGAAGGGCCGGTAGATTTTTGAGTGAGGGGGGGAGGCAGCCAATAAATTTTATGTAAATTATTGAACGTATTAATTCAAAGTTCAAGTCACACGTTTTATGTGTGAAACAGGCGAACGTAAACAACGCATAGAATACGCAACAACAACGGTTACAACAACAACAAAAAACAACAACAACAACAACAACAATGTAAACAAATTGTCAAAAACGCCGAGGGGAGAAACCGGAGAACGAAACGTCAACTTTTGATTTCATTTCAGCGACAGCGAAACTGATTTTGAATTCGAGCATGAAAAAAACAAACGAAAAAAAAACCACGAGTATTTGAGACGGCAGTGTATGACTGGCAGATACCCTGTAGCCATTCTTTGATACACATTAACAAACATAAACTTTTTCTTCAGCTGCTGCTACTTTCAGTACTCGCCATACTATGGAAATTGCTGCCTAAAGTAACTTCGGATCTTATAGTCCGATCTTTATGAAATTTTTGACGCTTAAATATAGCATCCAAGTACATGCTCAAAACCGCATGGAATAGAAGAGCTTACGTGCCGTAATATTGGATCGAAGCAGCCGGCTTCTTTCATTTGAACAAAACCATAAGACCCCACTTCACCTGTTTACAATGAGTACAGGGTATTCGCATTAAAAAACATTCACTTTCTATGCGAGACTATGATAGACCTTTGCTACGCTTGCGGCCGCCTGCGAGCCGACAATTGTTGCTATTTTTATAGCCTCTGGGCACTGCTAATTGCGTAGGCGCTGCCCGGAATGACCAAGTAAACAGCGGCAGAGAGCATACCCAGTATTCCTCACCCCCTGCGGGCCTGGGGGCCGGCCAGATCTGGTCGGTTGTAGGTGAAGGTCGCGGCAATGTTTTTGTTCTGTTTGCTTTTGAAATGATATTTCAGCTTTGGCTCTCCAACAGAATTTTAAGACAGCCAAAGTTGGAGAAACAACAAAATAATTAGAGAATTTGCTTCCGGAAAAACTAGAAATGGTTTCGATTGTATGTGAAATTGGTGAACAACTTTAAAAGAAAATATATTAGATTCTAAACCAAGTATTATGCAGAAATTAGAAAAAGAATTGCATTTAAAATCAAAATATTCTTTACTTATTTTTATGGCAAGATAACATTTAATTGATATAAAGTCGGTGCTGATATGAAAATCTTTTTTTTTTTATATTCGTATAGCTCGTCCAAACTCGGGATTTATTAGTTTATGATCCTCACATAACAGCTATAGGAAATATCGGTTGAACAGTAGGATGTTATATAGCAAAATATTCTGCTTTAAAGATATGCTTACATTCACGTTTTTGTTGGTTTTAATATAAAGATCTTTTCAAAATAGTTACTTTCTCGAAAGTCTACAAAATTAGCTATGTTTCTGTGCATTTTAAAAGCTTCCATTGCACATTTAAATAAATATTCAAAAAGTGTTGGAAATAAAATAAATATAATTTATAATTTTGTTATTATTAACTTCATGTGTGAAATCGTTTAATATTTGAAACATGTACCAAACCTCTCCAAACTTAAGAGTTTATTTTAAAAGTTTAGGTTTTTGAAAACTTTTGAATATATAGTAAGAAAAAGGCTTATATAAATAATTGAAAATTAATTCTTGTATATACAATTTATAAGTTTTTGAAGCAGTTACAAATGTAAGAACTATTCGCTTTTAAGAGTCAACCTGCAGCCAAGGTCTTCTTATTTGTCAGACAAATATAGGCTATTAGACACAGGCACATGCCCATCAATTGTGGTGCGTGCCTTTTGTCATGAAGATTCAGCAGCTAAATCAGCGGCTAGCTCAGAAGAAAAAATACACAGCCAAAAGAAAACGCAAACTGCAAATTGTATAGTATTAAAACGTTGTTGCCATACCTAAGTGCTTTTAATGTTTATTAATTATGCAATTAAATGTTGCTGGCCATTTAATTGTTTAATATACAAAAAGCTTTGAGCTGCTGCCGCATTTTGTTGCTGCCTCTGCTGTGTTATTGTTGGTCTGTTGGCGGCTGCTCTGTCTTTCAAATGACGCTCTAATGCGCATTTAATTTGACACTTTTGGCCTGACTTTTGACTCTGTAGGGTCTGAAGAGTGACTCGTGTCTAATGGTCGAGCAGGGTTCCAAGTCGATTGCCGCTCTTAGCCAGCAAATTATGTCAGCTAATTATTTAGTTAACATCATCAACGACCACAAAACGACAAATACCAAACAATATAAAAAAGAGCGCCAAACAATTGTGCGCAATTTTTCTATTCATTGAGTGGAAATTGTTTTTGTTGAACGCTTTTTCAGCTGTCTGTCTGTCCCTCTGTGTGTGTGTGTGTGAGAGAGTTTTATTTTATATATTTTTTTTCTCTAGGTGCTAGCCACATATATAATTTTCAAGACCCTGAGGCGTGCGCGGTACCAAGGTCAAAGTATTTAGCATTAGTTAGATGGCTCTCCGGCTGCTCTGTGTGCATTTGAAAAGCACGAAGCGGCACGGAAGACGTCACCAGCAATAGAAACAGTAACAGCAGCAACAGAAGCAGCGGCAGCAGCGGCAGAAACGGCACAAAGAAGTTCAGGTTCTGGCTTTGTATCTGTATCTTTTTGTGTGCGGTCTGTTCTGGTTCTGAAGCTCGCTTGGTTTCGTTTCTTCTGCGTTCTTTTTGGGCTCAGCCCAGGCAAAACGAATGCTGAAGTTGCTGCTAAGCTGTCGCACCCCAAGGCCATATAAATTATGATAATCATAAGAATTACTTGCCGCTGTCGCATACAATTTTGTGTCGTACCCAACAATACCCCAACAGCCACCCGCCGCAGCAGCAGCAGAAGCACCACCAACTGGTGTCCACCCCCGCACACACACATACACACACACACGCACACATACCGACAGCGGCAAGCACACTTTGTTACACAACAAATATGTTAAAGGCAATAAGCTTAATAATATAGTATGTGAGAATTTTCAATAAAACACAATACCATCGTCTGGTCATGAGCTTCAAATATTTTACGTTGCCTTTACGTGCCCCCCACTTGAAATTCATGTTGTTACGTCTGCCAGCGATTTAATTTCGCCTTCGATACTGTGTGTTATTTATGCCACAGACGGGGCTTTCTTTCATTGGCTTTAAAATTGATGAATGTGCTTTGTTTAGGGGCTGGAGTTGGGAACTTGGGGATGTTGGCACCCATGAAATATATGTTTGGCAAATATTTTTCCACTGCCAGCCAACAAAATGCATTTTAAAGAGCATTAAGCTTTCAAATCGCACTTACGATAAGCTCCTGTTACAACAACCCAATATTTATGGACTGTAAAGAATGGCAGTCACAATATAGGATTCAACTACGTATTGCAGCTGTTATAGATTTGAAAAAAAAAATGTAATAGTATTTTTTATATTTTTTTACTTAACGTTGCATGCTATAACTAGAAACTATATACAAACATATTTACGTGCACACATATATGCCAGCATTAGCTTCTCTTCCTACTGCTCCACTGCCCCATTGAACCCAGCTCCTTAATACAACGCCGACTCCCTTCTTGAAGCCTATGAGCCTTGCTTAATTTATTGAGAATCGCGTAGTAAGGCAATTTTTAAGAAGAAGAAGATAAGATATCCTGCATTGTTCAGGTCGGCAAGTCTTACTTATTATTATGAGAATCTAGTAGTATGGCAGCTCTGAAGCTTTTTGGATGCCAATTTTTAATACAACCTTGACAAAGTAACCAAGCTTTTTATATTAGTGTGTAAAATAAATTATATAGATTATTTGGTGAAACATAAATCTCCGAAATCTTTATCAAATTTGTCTAATTATTGAAATTGTTATTCTCGTCTAATTGTAAGCTCAGACAAGGTCTGAAAACCATTTTTCCTATAAGTATATCAAATCGTTGTTATGCAAAATTAATGCATTGTGATTCATAGAAGCTTAAGCTGATTTGTAGCTCTGTACATTTTACACATTAGAACTCATGTTTGGACTATGAAGTACCTCTTATCGTGTACATAACCAAACGCCCACGCGGAAAAAGCTTGTCCAGGCGCAGTCACGAGCATAGACTTCGATAAACATAAATCACTTCCCGTTGCATACTACTGTAAATGAGTTTTTTCACACATTCACATGCCACACACACACACGTACATGCTCTTCAATTTCACATTGCTATCTAAATGTTTTATTTATATTTTTATTTATTCACTAGCAGCGAAATTCTTTGTTTTCTATAAAAAGCCTTGTTCGTTAAATGTAGCATTATTTTCTGCTGCATGCATTATGTATGCGCTTTTTAATACACACACACACACGCACGCACACACAGATACAGCCATGCACATACACACATGTACTGTTGTCTTCTTCATTAACAATGTTCTTGGCGCAGTCTGGTCTGTGGCTTTGTTTGCACATTGACACAGGTGAAACTAATTAGGCCACAAAACCCAGCTCATTTCTGTTTTATTTGTTAACCAACAAAGCAAAAAACAACAGTAGCAGAAAAGCAACAGCAACAATAACAACAACAACAATGTATAACAATTAAAAGAAACACAGGCTGGTGAACTCATTTTTGCAAACAAGCTGAGGTCTAGGCGCAACAAAATAAAAGCTTGCCAAAAGCGGCTAAAAATTTAACAATTGAGAATCAGCTTGCGCTTCTTTTTATTTAAGCAATATTTTTTTCCATTTTGCAACAATAATTTTCATATGCTTAAGCCGTTGAACTTTCCATATATGTGCACATAATAGTATATGGTAAACTCTACCGAAAAAAGGGGATAGATATCAACCATAAAACGGCTATCGAATACCCTTATGTGCCCTTTATATGCATTGAAAATGGTTTTTATAGAAAACTTGTTTAAACGGGCTTTATGTTAGGAGCAAGGAGCCTATCACAGCTCGTCTTTGCTGAGTTTGGTATAGAACTTTTGGGTACCGGAAAAGTTTTTAATATATAAAACTCATTTTCCAACCGTTTTTTTTATAGACCCATATTATATAGTCCGTTCCGATGTTGCTAAGATTATGTATATATGTAAATGTCAAAAACCCACTCACCTGTGAAAAGTTTGGCGCAGAAAAAATAATCTTTTTCATAGAAGACTTTGATTTTGGTATGATCATTCCTATATGATATAGTGAACCAGTGTTGATAACATTTTCCTTCGCATAGATTTCGAGCATGTTTAAGATAAGTATCTGGAAAAACAAAAAATGGTTATTCATACAAGAGCTTAACTTTCAACCGATCATATCTACAATAAATATATGACATTATATATATGGTATATATGATATATATGATAAGTTTGATATGTATGCTATGTATAATATATATGATAATATGATATCATATATATAATATATGATATGCTTCTTAAGCTAAGAGCCCAGTTAGCACAGCAACAGGCAGGTGGACGGACGATGTTGGCTATATTAAACTGAAGAATAGATTGAATATTCCACGTGTGTCACATTTGGTGACAAAATGATAATACCCTGCAACAAGAGAATAAGAGCTGCATGAATTGACCCAAATTTTGTAGGGCGGGCTAACTGAGCGTATGCGTAATAACATTTTAGTTTCGCTAGTTTTCGCTTTCAAGTACAGGCACAACAACAACAACAACGACAACAACAACAACAACAAGCAGCAATTGAGAGTCCGTGAATCAACTGAACGACGTCGGAAAAACGTGCCTATGCAAAATGAGTTTCATTTGCGAAAGGCGCGCGTGAAAAATTCATTAAAAAGCCGCCGTTCAGCAACTGGCCCCTCTTTTAATTTAATTTCATCTTTTTTAGTGAGCGAAAAAAGGGAAATAAAAAAACCGCATCATTGCAGGCGGTTTTTCACTTTGTTTCTTGTGTGTGAAAGAAAAGCCCGAATGTTGCATATTAAAATTGAGCGAAATTTAATAAGCGTCGTTTTATGCACACAAACGGCGGGTTTTCCTCTCACTTGTTTTTCTGTTTCGCTCAGTGTATTTGCGGCTACTTGGCCATTTTAAGTTTTAGCCACAAAATGGCCGAGACTTTTGTTGCGAATTATGAAACTCAAATGGGGTCTTATACAAGAGCCGCTGCCGCGTCTCACGCCGCCCGCTCTGCAGATGAGGCAAAAAAATGCAGCAAAAGTCACGTTTTAAGTTGCAGCAGCGCGTCGCTTGCCACATGTGTGTGCGTGGGCATGTGTGTGTGTGTGTGTGTGTGTAGCCAAATGTTGGCTATAAAGATGTGTATATTCCGCTAAAATGCCATTTGTAAATATGAAAACATTTTTTTATATTTTTTTGCCATGCAGCCCACAAAATGGCACATTTAAGAGCATAATTAAGTGTAGATTAGCTAAGATAATGGGCAGCTGTATTAGTAAGGCGTTGGCTAGATGAAATACGTGAAATACAAGCTCATAGGCGGCTTAGTCGGTGTGGTGTATTACCTAGACAAATGGCATTGTTAGCGCTTACCTGTTTATAAAACTAACTTATATGTTTATAAAACTAAAATAGGGAATTAGTTTTTATTGATACTAGACTTTAAATGAAATCAAAATAGATTATTGGTCGCGCAGATGTAATACCAATAAAATAAAATCGTTAATAAATAACTTTAATCAAATTAATTTAATTTTATTAACTGATGTATTAGCTTTTTACACACTATTAGATCATATAGATGCCATAAGCATAATCGGACGAAGACCGGAATAACTAGAAGGAACGAATTCTTGCAGCTGTATTTCTTATTGAACAATAATTCAATCTTCAGATATCTAAGCTAATCAAAAAATATCATTTGGTTTTTATCAAAATTGAATATATAATTCAATTAAATAGAGAATAAATAAACAATTAAATAAAGATATATTAACCAAATTCAAGAATTTTTGCTTTTAATATAAGTAAAATCTTTTCGGTTGCAAAACTTTGGGTAAAGGTTCAAAGTTAAAAGTTCAATTAAAACATATTTGTCAACTATTACGTTTGTTTTTAAATATTTTGATTCATATATATTTAGATTGATATAAATATATATATTCATATAGAAGACGGAACATATATCTTAGGCATACATGTATTCCTGCCTTAAGTTTAGCAACTTCAGCAGGCCCAGCATAAATATTCCCTCTGGTTTTCTCTGCATTTATTTTGACAGCCACAAATGGTTAAATATTAATTTCAAGCTACACCACCTTTTGTCTATATAAACCGTAACAAAATTTACATTTCAATTATGCTTGCCAAAATATATACAATTTAGAGCTAAAAGACAAACACACGCTTATGCCTGCACTGAAAAGGAGTCAGTGTGTGTATGTGTGTGTGTGTTTGGTCTCATATATATGTGTGTGTAGTTGTGTGTGGGGGTGTGTGTGTAGCAGGGGATGCAGTCGGCCTGCTGGAGGCTGACAGGAAGTTGGCAGCAGCGTCTAGTCTAAGCAGCTCGGGAGCCAGCTGAGCCCGAGCTTGGCGTGGGCTGAAATTTGTGGGTCCTGGCCCAAAGCAGCAAAAGATACAGATACAAATACAAATACAGACTAGAGTCTGGCTGGTTTTTAGCATTTTCATAACCTTGTCAGCTTGATATGCGCATAAATTTAAAGCAGTGCACATTGTTTATTTAAATGCCACCCGCTGCCAAAAAACTGAGTCTCAGCTGTCCTCGTGCCATAGTTCTTCCGCTCGTCTTTGCCGCCAGCCTCCCCTTGCCCTGCGCTCCACACGAAACGTACTGAGTTGTGCTCTGTTTATAGCCTTGAAGGAGTACATATAGTCGTACATTTATCATGAAGTTGGCAATAAATTCATGTAGGCATGAATACTTCTATGAGTGCAAATACTTTTAATCCGGAAGACAAAATCCCAACCATGGCTGCACTTACGACCTCAAGCTAGTTACTTAGTCCGGCTTGGTGCATAAATTTCTTTGGCAAATAAATATTTTAAAGTCCATGCGGGGAAATGATCTGAATACAAGTGCTTGAGACTTGAAAGGTAGTCTAAGGATATGAAGGATAATTATTAAGCTGTTTGGATGGGTCTTTAATTATTTTAGATAGCATTTCTGCTAATTGAAAAAAGATAAATTTCCCACCCCCATAACTTAATCAAATGCCAACCGATTTTCAAAAGGTTTGGCTGCTTGTTCAATCCTGCATCCAAATCTGGCAACATTATTTTTGGTCAAAATTCATGTCAAAATGGTACCCTCAAATATTCTATATAGACATAGGTCAATATTTCCCACCCCCATAACTCGGTCAAAACTCAACCGATTTTCATAAGGTTTGGCCTTTTGCTCATGGTTTGGCCTCTGGATCAATTCTGCATCCAAATCTGGCAACATTATTTTTTGTCCAATTTCATGTCAAAATGATACCCTCAAATATCCTATATAGACATAGGTCAATATTTCCCACCTCCATAATTTATTTGAGGGTACAAAGGGGTAAAAATTCATGTCAAAATGATACCCTCAAATATCCTATATAGACATAGGTCAAAATTTCTTACCCCCATAACTCGGTCAAAATTCAACCGATTTTCATAAGGTTTGGCCTTTTGCTCAAGGTTTCGCCTCTAGATCAATTCTGCATCCAAATCTGGCAACATTATTTTTGGTCAAAATTCATGTCAAAATGGTACCCTCAAATATCCTATATAGACGTAGGTTAATATTTCCCACCCCCATAACTCGGTCAAAACTCAACCGATTTTCATAAGGTTTGGCTTTTTGTTCATGGTTTGGCCTTTAGATCAATTCTGCATCCAAATCTGGCAACATTATTTTTGGTCGAAATTCATGTCAAAATGTTATCCTCAAATATCCCATATAGACATAGGTCAATATTTCCCACCCCCATAACTCGGCCAAAACTCAACCGATTTTCATAAGGTTTGGCTTTTTGTTCATGGTTTGGCCTCTAGATCAATTCTGCATCCAAATCTGGCAACATTATTTTTGGTCGAAATTCATGTCAAAATGTTATCCTCAAATATCCCATATAGACATAGGTCAATATTTCCCACCCCCATAACTCGGCCAAAACTCAACCGATTTTCATAAGGTTTGGCTTTTTGTTCATGGTTTGGCCTCTAGATCAATTCTGCATCCAAATCTGGCAACATTATTTTTGGTCCAATTTTATGTCAAAATGATACCCTCAAATATCCTATATAGACATAGGTCAAAATTTCCTACCCCCATAACTCGGTCAAAACTCAACCGATTTTCATAAGGTTTGGCTTTTTGTTCATGGTTTGGCCTCTAGATCAATTCTGCATCCAAATCTGGCAACATTATTTTTGGTCCAATTTCATGTCAAAATGATACCCTCAAATATCCTATATAGACATAGGTCAAAATTTCCTACCCCCATAACTCGGTCAAAACACAACCGATTTTCATAAGGTTTGGCTTTTTGTTCATGTTTTGGCCTCTAGATCAATTCTGCATCCAAATCTGGCAACATTATTTTTGGTCGAAATTCATGTCAAAATGTTATCCTCAAATATCCCATATAGACGTAGGTCAATATTTCCCACCCCCATAACTCGGCCAAAACTCAACCGATTTTCATAAGGTTTGGCTTTTTGTTCATGGTTTGGCCTCTAGATCAATTCTGCATCCAAATCTGGCAACATTATTTTTGGTCGAAATTCATGTCAAAATGTTATCCTCAAATATCCCATATAGACATAGGTCAATATTTCCCACCCCCATAACTCGGCCAAAACTCAACCGATTTTCATAAGGTTTGGCTTTTTGTTCATGGTTTGGCCTCTAGATCAATTCTGCATCCAAATCTGGCAACATTATTTTTGGTCGAAATTCATGTCAAAATGTTATCCTCAAAAATCCCATATAGACATAGGTCAATATTTCCCACCCCCATAACTCGGCCAAAACTCAACCGATTTTCATAAGGTTTGGCTTTTTGTTCATGGTTTGGCCTCTAGATCAATTCTGCATCCAAATCTGGCAACATTATTTTTGGTCCAATTTTATGTCAAAATGATACCCTCAAATATCCTATATAGACATAGGTCAAAATTTCCTACCCCTATAACTTGGTCACCGATTTTCATTAGGTTTGGCCTTATGTTCATGTTTTGGCCTCTAGATCAATTCTGCATCCAAATCTGGCAACATTATTTTTGGTCCAATTTTATGTCCAAATGATACCCTCAAATATCCTATATAGACATAGGTCAATATTTCCCACCCCCATAACTCGGTCAAAACTCAACCGATTTTCATAAGGTTTGGCTTTTTGTTCATGGTTTGGCCTCTAGATCAATTCTGCATCCAAATCTGGCAACATTATTTTTGGTCCAATTTCATGTCAAAATGATACCCTCAAATATCCTATATAGACATAGGTCAAAATTTCCTACCCCCATAACTCGGTCAAAACTCAACCGATTTTCATAAGGCTTGGCTTTTTGTTCATGGTTTGGCCTCTAGATCAATTCTGCATCCAAATCTGGCAACATTATTTTTGGTCAAAATTCATGTCAAAATGGTACCCTCAAATATCCTATATAGACATAGGTCAAAATTTCCCACCCCTATAACTTGGTCAAATGCTAACCGATTTTCATTAGGTTTGGCCTTATGTTCATGTTTTGGCCTCTAGATCAATTCTGCATCCAAATCTGGCAACATTATTTTTGGTCCAATTTTATGTCAAAATGATACCCTCAAATATCCTATATAGACATAGGTCAATATTTCCCACCCCCATAACTCGGTCAAAACTCAACCGATTTTCATAAGGTTTGGCTTTTTGTTCATGGTTTGGCCTCTAGATCAATTCTGCATCCAAATCTGGCAACATTATTTGTGGTCCAATTTCATGTCAAAATTATACCCTCAAAGATCCTATATAGACATAGGTCAATATTTCCCACCCCTATAACTCGGTCAAAACTCAACCGATTTTCATAAGGTTTGGCTTTTTGTTCATGGTTTCGCCTCTAGATCAATTCTGCATAAAAATCTGGCAACATTATTTTTGGTCAAAATTCATGTCAAAATGGTACCCTCAAATATTCTATATAGACATAGGTCAAAATTTCTTACCCCCATAACTCGGTCAAAACTCAACCGATTTTCATAAGGTTTGGCCTTTTGCTCATGGTTTGGCCTCTAGATCAATTCTGCATTAAAATCTGGCAACAATATTTTTGGTCAAAATGCATGTCAAAATGATACCCTCAAATATCCTATATAGACATAGGTCAAAATTTCCTACCCCCATAACTCGGTCAAAACTCAACCGATTTTCACAAGGTTTGGCCTTTTGCTCATGGTTTGGCCTCTAGATCAATTCTGCATCCAAATCTGGCAACATTATTTTTGGTCGAAATTCATGTCAAAATGTTATCCTCAAATATCCTATATAGACATAGGTCAATATTTCCCACCCCCATAACTCGGCCAAAACTCAACCGATTTTCATAAGGTTTGGCTTTTTGTTCATGGTTTGGCCTCTAGATCAATTCTGCATCCAAATCTGGCAACATTATTTTTGGTCAAAATTCATGTCAAAATCATACCCTCAAATATCCTATATAGACGTAGGTCAATATATTCCACCCCCATAACTCGGTCAAAACTCAAACGATTTTCATAAGGTTTGGCCTTTTGCTCATGGTTTGGCTTCTAGATCAATTCTGCATCCAAATCTGGCAACATTATTTTTGGTCCAATTTTATGTCAAAATGATACCCTCAAATATCCTATATAGACATAGGTCAATATTTCCCACCCCCATAACTCGGTCAAAACTCAACCGATTTTCATAAGGTTTGGCTTTTTGTTCATGGTTTGGCCTCTAGATCAATTCTGCATCCAAATCTGGCAACATTATTTTTGGTCCAATTTTATGTCAAAATGATACCCTCAAATATCCTATATAGACATAGGTCAATATTTCCCACCCCCATAACTCGGTCAAAACTCAACCGATTTTCATAAGGTTTGGCTTTTTGTTCATGGTTTCGCCTCTAGATCAATTCTGCATCCAAATCTGGCAACATTATTTTTGGTCAAAATTCATGTCAAAATGGTACCCTCAAATATCCTATATAGACATAGGTCAAAATTTCCCACCCCCGTAACTTGGTCAAATGCCAACCGATTTTCATAAGGTTTGGCCTTTTGCTCATGGCTTGGCCTCTAGATCAATTCTGCATCCAAATCTGGCAACATTATTTTTGGTCAAAATTCATGTCAAAATGATACCCTCAAATATCCTATATAGACGTAGGTCAATATATTCCACCCCCATAACTCGGTCAAAACTCAACCGATTTTCATAAGGTTTGGCCTTTTGCTCATGGTTTGGCTTCCAGATCAATTCTGCATCCAAATCTGGCAACATTATTTTTGGTCAAAATTCATGTCAAAATGGTACCCTCAAATATCCTATATAGACATAGGTCAAAATTTCATGTCAAAATGGTACCCTCAAAGATCCTATATAGACACAGGTCAAAATTTCATGTCAAAATGGTACCCTCAAATATCCTATATAGACATAGGTCAAAATTTCCCACCCCCGTAACTTGGTCAAATGCCAACCGATTTTCATTAGGTTTGGCCTTATGTTCATGTTTTGGCCTCTAGATCAATTCTGCATCCAAATCTGGCAACAATATTTTTGGTCAAAATTCATGTCAAAATGATACCCTCAAATATCCTATATAGACATAGGTCAAAATTTCCTACCCCCATAACTCGGTCAAAACTCAACCGATTTTCATAAGGTTTGGCCTTTTGCTCATGGTTTGGCCTCTAGATCAATTCTGCATCCAAATCTGGCAACATTATTTTTGGTCAAAATTCATGTCAAAATGATACCCTCAAATATCCTATATAAACGTAGGTCAATATTTCCCACCCCCATAACTCGGTCAAAACTCAACCGATTTTCATAAGGTTTGGCCTTTTGCTCATGGTTTGGCCTCTAGATCAATTCTGCATCCAAATCTGGCAACATTATTTTTGGTCAAAATTCATGTCAAAATGATACCCTCAAATATCCTATATAGACGTAGGTCAATATATTCCACCCCCATAACTCGGTCAAAACTCAACCGATTTTCATAAGGTTTGGCCTTTTGCTCATGGTTTGGCTTCCAGATCAATTCTGCATCCAAATCTGGCAACATTATTTTTGGTCCAATTTTATGTCAAAATGATACCCTCAAATATCCTATATAGACATAGGTAAATATTTCCCACCCCCATAACTCGGTCAAAACTCAACCGATTTTCATAAGGTTTGGCTTTTTATTCATGGTTTCGCCTCTAGATCAATTCTGCATCCAAATCTGGCAACATTATTTTTGGTCAAAATTCATGTCAAAATGGTACCCTCAAATATTCTATATAGACATAGGTCAAAATTTCTTACCCCCATAACTCGGTCAAAACTCAACCGATTTTCATTAGGTTTGGCCTTTTGCTCATGGTTTGGCCTCTAGATCAATTCTGCATTAAAATCTGGCAACAATATTTTTGGTCAAAATTCATGTCAAAATGATACCCTCAAATATCCTATATAGACATAGGTCAAAATTTCCTACCCCCATAACTCGGTCAAAACTCAACCGATTTTCACAAGGTTTGGCCTTTTGCTCATGGTTTGGCCTCTAGATCAATTCTGCATCCAAATCTGGCAACATTATTTTTGGTCGAAATTCATGTCAAAATGTTATCCTCAAATATCCTATATAGACATAGGTCAATATTTCCCACCCCCATAACTCGGCCAAAACTCAACCGATTTTCATAAGGTTTGGCTTTTTGTTCATGGTTTGGCCTCTAGATCAATTCTGCATCCAAATCTGGCAACATTATTTTTGGTCAAAATTCATGTCAAAATCATACCCTCAAATATCCTATATAGACGTAGGTCAATATATTCCACCCCCATAACTCGGTCAAAACTCAAACGATTTTCATAAGGTTTGGCCTTTTGCTCATGGTTTGGCTTCTAGATCAATTCTGCATCCAAATCTGGCAACATTATTTTTGGTCCAATTTTATGTCAAAATGATACCCTCAAATATCCTATATAGACATAGGTCAATATTTCCCACCCCCATAACTCGGTCAAAACTCAACCGATTTTCATAAGGTTTGGCTTTTTGTTCATGGTTTGGCCTCTAGATCAATTCTGCATCCAAATCTGGCAACATTATTTTTGGTCCAATTTTATGTCAAAATGATACCCTCAAATATCCTATATAGACATAGGTCAATATTTCCCACCCCCATAACTCGGTCAAAACTCAACCGATTTTCATAAGGTTTGGCTTTTTGTTCATGGTTTCGCCTCTAGATCAATTCTGCATCCAAATCTGGCAACATTATTTTTGGTCAAAATTCATGTCAAAATGGTACCCTCAAATATCCTATATAGACATAGGTCAAAATTTCCCACCCCCGTAACTTGGTCAAATGCCAACCGATTTTCATTAGGTTTGGCCTTATGTTCATGTTTTGGCCTCTAGATCAATTCTGCATCCAAATCTGGCAACAATATTTTTGGTCAAAATTCATGTCAAAATGATACCCTCAAATATCCTATATAGACATAGGTCAAAATTTCCTACCCCCATAACTCGGTCAAAACTCAACCGATTTTCATAAGGTTTGGCCTTTTGCTCATGGTTTGGCCTCTAGATCAATTCTGCATCCAAATCTGGCAACATTATTTTTGGTCAAAATTCATGTCAAAATGATACCCTCAAATATCCTATATAAACGTAGGTCAATATTTCCCACCCCCATAACTCGGTCAAAACTCAACCGATTTTCATAAGGTTTGGCCTTTTGCTCATGGCTTGGCCTCTAGATCAATTCTGCATCCAAATCTGGCAACATTATTTTTGGTCCAATTTCATGTCAAAATGATACCCTCAAATATCCTATATAGACATAGGTCAATATTTCCCACCCCCATAACTCGGTCAAAACTCTACCGATGTTCATAAGGTTTGAACTTTTGCTCATGGTTTGGCCTCTAGATCAATTCTGCATCCAAATCTGGCAACATTATTTTTGGTCAAAATTCATGTCAAAATGGTACCCTGAAATATCCTATATGGACATAGGTCAAAATTTCCCACCCCCATAACTTGGTCAAATGCCAACCGATTTTCATTAGGTTTGGCCTTATGTTCATGTTTTGGCCTCTAGATCAATTCTGCATCCAAATCTGGCAACAATATTTTTGGTCAAAATTCATGTCAAAATGATACCCTCAAATATCCTATATAGACATAGGTCAAAATTTCCTACCCCCATAACTCGGTCAAAACTCAACCGATTTTCATAAGGTTTGGCCTTTTGCTCATGGTTTGGCCTCTAGATCAATTCTGCATCCAAATCTGGCAACATTATTTTTGGTCAAAATTCATGTCAAAATGATACCCTCAAATATCCTATATAAACGTAGGTCAATATTTCCCACCCCCATAACTCGGTCAAAACTCAACCGATTTTCATAAGGTTTGGCCTTTTGCTCATGGCTTGGGCTCTAGATCAATTCTGCATCCAAATCTGGCAACATTATTTTTGGTCAAAATTCATGTCAAAATGATACCCTCAAATATCCTATATAGACGTAGGTCAATATATTCCACCCCCATAACTCGGTCAAAACTCAACCGATTTTCATAAGGTTTGGCCTTTTGCTCATGGTTTGGCTTCCAGATCAATTCTGCATCCAAATCTGGCAACATTATTTTTGGTCAAAATTCATGTCAAAATGGTACCCTCAAATATCCTATATAGACATAGGTCAAAATTTCATGTCAAAATGGTACCCTCAAAGATCCTATATAGCCACAGGTCAAAATTTCATGTCAAAATGGTACCCTCAAATATCCTATATAGACATAGGTCAAAATTTCCCACCCCCGTAACTTGGTCAAATGCCAACCGATTTTCATTAGGTTTGGCCTTATGTTCATGTTTTGGCCTCTAGATCAATTCTGCATCCAAATCTGGCAACAATATTTTTGGTCAAAATTCATGTCAAAATGATACCCTCAAATATCCTATATAGACATAGGTCAAAATTTCCTACCCCCATAACTCGGTCAAAACTCAACCGATTTTCATAAGGTTTGGCCTTTTGCTCATGGTTTGGCCTCTAGATCAATTCTGCATCCAAATCTGGCAACATTATTTTTGGTCAAAATTCATGTCAAAATGATACCCTCAAATATCCTATATAAACGTAGGTCAATATTTCCCACCCCCATAACTCGGTCAAAACTCAACCGATTTTCATAAGGTTTGGCCTTTTGCTCATGGTTTGGCCTCTAGATCAATTCTGCATCCAAATCTGGCAACATTATTTTTGGTCAAAATTCATGTCAAAATGATACCCTCAAATATCCTATATAGACGTAGGTCAATATATTCCACCCCCATAACTCGGTCAAAACTCAACCGATTTTCATAAGGTTTGGCCTTTTGCTCATGGTTTGGCTTCCAGATCAATTCTGCATCCAAATCTGGCAACATTATTTTTGGTCCAATTTTATGTCAAAATGATACCCTCAAATATCCTATATAGACATAGGTAAATATTTCCCACCCCCATAACTCGGTCAAAACTCAACCGATTTTCATAAGGTTTGGCTTTTTATTCATGGTTTCGCCTCTAGATCAATTCTGCATCCAAATCTGGCAACATTATTTTTGGTCAAAATTCATGTCAAAATGGTACCCTCAAATATCCTTTATAGACATAGGTCAAAATTTCCCACCCCCATAACTTGGTCAAATGCCAACCGATTTTCATTAGGTTTGGCCTTATGTTCATGTTTTGGCCTCTAGATCAATTCTGCATCCAAATCTGGCAACAATATTTTTGGTCAAAATTCATGTCAAAATGATACCCTCAAATATCCTATATAGACATAGGTCAAAATTTCCTACCCCCATAACTCGGTCAAAACTCAACCGATTTTCATAAGGTTTGGCCTTTTGCTCATGGTTTGGCCTCTAGATCAATTCTGCATCCAAATCTGGCAACATTATTTTTGGTCAAAATTCATGTCAAAATGATACCCTCAAATATCCTATATAGACATAGGTCAATATTTCCCACCCCCATAACTCGGTCAAAACTCTACCGATTTTCATAAGGTTTGAACTTTTGCTCATGGTTTGGCCTCTAGATCAATTCTGCATCCAAATCTGGCAACATTATTTTTGGTCAAAATTCATGTCAAAATGGTACCCTGAAATATCCTATATAGACATAGGTCAAAATTTCCCACCCCCATAACTTGGTCAAATGCCAACCGATTTTCATTAGGTTTGGCCTTATGTTCATGTTTTGGCCTCTAGATCAATTCTGCATCCAAATCTGGCAACAATATTTTTGGTCAAAATTCATGTCAAAATGATACCCTCAAATATCCTATATAGACATAGGTCAATATTTCCCACCCCCATAACTCGGTCAAAACTCAACCGATTTTCATAAGGTTTGGCTTTTTGTTCATGGTTTCGCCTCTAGATCAATTCTGCATCCAAATCTGGCAACATTATTTTTGGTCGAAATTCATGTCAAAATGTTATCCTCAAATATCCTATATAGACATAGGTCAATATTTCCCACCCCCATAAGTCGGCCAAAACTCAACCGATTTTCATAAGGTTTGGCTTTTTGTTCATGGTTTGGCCTCTAGAACAATTCTGCATACAAATCTGGCAACATTATTTTTGGTCAAAATTCATGTCAAAATGATACCCTCAAATATCTATCCTATATAGACATAGGTCAAAATTTCCCACGCACATAACTTGGTCAAATGCCAACCGATTTTCATAAGGTTTGGCTTTTTGTTCATGGTTTGGCCTCTAGATCAATTCTGCATCCAAATCTGGCAACATTATTTTTGGTCAAAATTCATGTCAAAATGGTACCCTCAAATATCCTATATAGACATAGGTCAAAATTTCATGTCAAAATGGTACCCTCAAAGATCCTATATAGACATAGGTCAAAATTTCATGTCAAAATGGTACCTCAAAGATCCTATATAGACATAGGTCAAAATTTCCCACCCCCATAACTTGGTCAAAACTCAACCGATTTTCATAAGGTTTGGCCTTTTGCTCATGGTTTCGCATCTAGATCAATTCTGCATCCAAATCTGGCAACATTATTTTTGGTCAAAATTCATGTCAAAATGGTACCCTCAAATATCCTATATAGACATATGTCAAAATTTCCCACCCCCATAACTTGGTCAAAACTCAACCGATTTTCATAAGGTTTGGCTTTTTGTTCATGGTTTCGCCTCTAGATCAATTCTGCATCCAAATCTGGCAACATTATTTTTGGTCAAAATTCATGTCAAAATGGTACCCTCGAATATCCTATTTAGACATAGGTCAAAATTCATGTCAAAATGGTACCCTCAAATATCCTATATAGACATATGTCAAAATTTCCCACGCACATAACTTGGTCAAATGCCAACCGATTTTCATAAGGTTTGGCTTTTTGTTCATGGTTTGGCCTCTAGATCAATTCTGCATCCAAATCTGGCAACATTATTTTTGGTCAAAATTCATGTCAAAATGGTACCCTCAAATATCCTATATAGACATAGGTCAAAATTTCATGTCAAAATGGTACCCTCAAAGATCCTATATAGACATAGGTCAAAATTTCATGTCAAAATGGTACCCTCAAAGATCCTATATAGACATAGGTCAAAATTTCATGTCAAAATGGTACCCTCAAAGATCCTATATAGACATAGGTCAAAATTTCCCACCCCCATAACTTGGTCAAAACTCAACCGATTTTCATAAGGTTTGGCCTTTTGCTCATGGTTTCGCATCTAGATCAATTCTGCATCCAAATCTGGCAACATTATTTTTGGTCAAAATTCATGTCAAAATGGTACCCTCAAATATCCTATATAGACATATGTCAAAATTTCCCACCCCCATAACTTGGTCAAAACTCAACCGATTTTCATAAGGTTTGGCTTTTTGTTCATGGTTTCGCCTCTAGATCAATTCTGCATCCAAATCTGGCAACATTATTTTTGGTCAAAATTCATGTCAAAATGGTACCCTCGAATATCCTATTTAGACATAGGTCAAAATTCATGTCAAAATGGTACCCTCAAATATCCTATATAGACATATGTCAAAATTTCCCACCCCCATAACTTGGTCAAAACTCAACCGATTTTCATAAAGTTTAGCTTTATGTTCATGGTTTGGCCTTTATATATTTCTATATTTAGCTAATGCGTTTTTCTGAGTTTCAAACGGACGGAAAGACATTTAAAAAAATATGTGTACAAGTTATTCACTGTATGCCAAAATTCACCCCTCTTGGTGGAAATATGTGTGGAATGTGGCATGGGCAATAAATTTTGCATTCATTTTTAAACTAATTCCGGGTTTTTCATAACAGGCAATCTTTATAAAAATATGTATATTTTTTTTTTAAATTTAAAATTTTAAATGAAAATTTATATGCCTAAATGAATTGTTTTTTATTTTCTTGTTTTTAGAGTTCATTGTTATTATGTATTCACATAATGTACGAATAAAATGAATTAAGTTAGCTTTAATGACGTGGATTTTCCGCATTAGCTAAATATTTGCTCTAGTTCTTGTTTGTCAAGTATGCGACTTGCGGCTGCTCTTTAGCTCTGAAAAAAAAAGCAGTCTCAATTATTTTCAGCTGCAAGTTTGCCTAGTTTAGCATTCTTTGCCTTAGTGTTCTGGTTGAGTTTTGACCTCAGGAGAGCTGGCAGCATAAATTACAAAGAACTGAAAGTGAATGCCATCTACGAACAACAGCGACAGCAGCAACGGCTCTAAATTTATGCTAAGCAAATGCAAGCGGCCCAGAAGTTGCCGCCAAGGCGTCGCAAACGGCAATAGATACACGCGCGCACACATTTTCCAAGAACTCGCCGGGGCGACACACACCGAAGATAAAAGAAACAACAACAACAGCAGCAGCAGAAACAACAACTAAGACTACGACTTGGAGATACCTTGTACTTTCTTTGAACTTCCGCACATATGAACACACACTCAGACGGAAGCAAGCAGCTTCTTCTTCTCTCACTCTAACTTCTTCCACTCCCTCACACCACACACTGCGCCCAATTCCTCACTCTTGAATAACCTCGGTGCCTATAGTCTGATCGTTTTGTAAAATTCGTCATCATTCAAAGAAAATATTTTATTTTATTTTTGCTTTTGGACAAATCGAAAAATTTGTTGTAGATTGCACGCATAACGTTAGAAATTCTAGGACTTAGGCTTATTGAGGATTAAGCAAGTGCATCTTGCATTTGTTTTGGATTTTCTTAGGAGGGCCGAAGCATGCTTAGAAAATATGAAATTTAACATCGATTATTATCGATTTTGTGCAACGAGATGAGGTGTCGAAGAATTTTACCGTTCACCAGGAGGACTATGTATTGGATATTAAATCTAACCTTAGCTTTAGATCTTGTGATCTGTGGACAGGCGGAGAGATAGACAGATGTACGGACAGAGGGACGGAGCGACAGACAGATAGATGGACGGACGGACGGATAGACAGACAGGCAGACGAATCCTCTCGCCTATTGATACTGATCAAGCATATATGCTTGTAGGGCTCGAAGCTGCCTGCTATTGTCAGTTACAAACAGTAACAAACACCAATATACCCTATTCTTACCCACTTTCAATGAGTGCAGGGTATGAAAAGAAAATAAAAATGAAATTGAAAGCAAAAGCAAAGGCACAAGCAAAAGTCAAAAGTTTAAAGGCATGCCTTAACTTAGCTTCCCCGTAAGAGTTTTGGCTACGTGCCTCTGGGTATCTCACAGATACAAGTATGTTTTTTTTTTATTATTATTTTAGCCAGATCTGTCTGGGCCGCACGCGCCCAATGATTTTATCAATGTCAACTGCAATGCAACAGCAGCAGCGGCGGCAGCAGCAGCAGTCGTCATCGCCTTGGTCCATAAGATACGCGCAAATTAAGAGCTGCGACTGGGCGTTAACAGCACGTATGTAAATCCAATGCGAAGGCGCATTCAATAGACACACAGATACAAAGTGTACTTGCGATTTCACTCAGAGCTGTGCTCAAAAACGTACGCAGGATGTGCGTCTGACAATGATAATGACTGATAATAAAAAAAGCCAATGATGACAATGATGGGGATGATGCGGCTGATGGCAATGATGATGATGGGCCTGATGGTGGGCCTGATGATGTAAAGAAGCGTGACACTTGAGCAAATATTTAAGTGTATCTCGAGTTTGGGCGACTCTCGCAACGTTGCGCCGCAATCCGCAATCCGCAGTCGGTTATGTCGCAGGGCCAAAGAATTTGCGCAACTTTCTACAGACGAGGGCCACGCGATTTTCACTTTTCATTTATGAGTTATTGTTGTGTGCGAGTATGTGTGTGTGTGTGCGTGTGACATCATCATTGCGCCTGCCCATGGGGTCCGGTAGCTGACTTCTGGACTCTGCGGCGGCCAAGTCAAGTGTCAGAAAAGTGAAAACTGCGTGTTTATTGTAGCTGCTGGCTGTCGCCTCGGCTCGCCGCGTCGTCGTCTCTGTTGCTGGTTTTGTTTATTTTTCTTTTTTGGCGATCCAATTTCAAGTGGCCTGGCTCTGTTTATTTATTATTGTGGCCCGCCGCTGCAACTGCAGCTGTTGGCATAACAAAAACCCCAACCAATTGTTAACAACTGGGCGCGTCTCCAGCCGAAACATCAACATCAACAGTAGGAGCCGCAGCAACAGCAACTGCCGCAGCAACAGAAAGTTAGTCAAGTAGCTGCAGATGGTCTAAAAGAAATGAAGTCATTTTGTGCGACTTTCAATTGGCTGCCACAAATCCGCAGCAAGAACATCAAAGCACACAAAAATGTTTGCCCAGGCCTCAGGCTTGCAATAAATATTTAACTATCATAATTAAATAGTTACAAAACAAAATAAAGTACAGATTTTATATCTCTGTGACAATGCAATTACATCGAAAATGCATTGGTCAATCATGATGTAACACGTTTCTAATTAGATTATAAATCTTCTTTGCAGCCAAGAGTAAATATTATCCACATTTCATTTGTATCTTTAAGTTTGATATACTTGAAAATGTATTGAAACAGTTAAATGCAGCTGTTTCACTGATTGACTGATTGACATACTGACTGACTGATTGATTGCTTATTAGGTTCGAGTAGGTTATATGAAAAATTGACCTAACGAACTAGGAATTGGATTAAAACAGATATTTGTGTGGACTGATTGACTAGGAGTCTGAACTATTTTAACCTTGAATATGTAAAAAGTTAAATATTTTTGTTTGTCATAACAATATCTCTAAAATTATATATGATTTTATAAGTTATTAATGATACAAACTTGTTTCATCGAGTCTTGGGAGTTTCACTTCTACAATCGGAAAATAAGTGAAAAACCTGAAATATCATTAATGTTGTTTATTTAAATTTTCAAAAGTTTTTCAGAGAGTTTATTTGAAATGTTGTCGATAATCAACTGATAGCTGAAAAGGTCAGATGCATTATGTTCTTTTTGGTATTCAACTCAAAAACATAAATATCAAACAGAACTACACATAGGATAGCTTTTAATATCCCCAATTACAATCTAAAGTTGTCACATAAGTCCAGAATACACGTTTACGTGCTCAGCTTTATTTTTCAGGAAACTTATGGCCGATTGGTTTTCCGCAGTCTACGAAGAGGTCTGTTGGTCAACATAATTTACTTAAAGGAAAACACATATAAACAAATAAAAAACCACAAAACGCACATGAAGAAATTAAAATGAAAAGCCTTACGCTGGGTCTTGGATTCGAGAAAAAAGCGAAGCCGTCTCGCATTCCTTTTCAGAAAATGTCTCAATTTTGCGCTTGGTAAAGCACCGAAGCCAGCGTCAAATAATAAACACATAAAAGTAAATAAAAATACTAATAAAAAAATAAATCAGAAAAAAAAAGGCGAATACACCCCAAAAAATTGGCAATAGCAAATAAAAAAGAAGAATTTTTGTATTCTGCCAAAACAGCAATAAAGTCGAAAAGCAGTTTATCAAATTTCCACGCACATAAGATGCCGGCCAGAAGGGGGGCCAAAACCCCCCTCGAAACCCACAAAACAACAACAACAACAAGACGAAGAAGCATGAGCGAAAGATTTGTTGGGACGTGTGTCGCCAGCGAGTGGACAAATAAAGCGGCACTTGGGTCCATGCGGGAACACACTTTGGCCCAAACCGTGACTTTGCCACAGTTTTTCCAGTGAGTGAAAGAGAGTGAGAGAAGGAAAAGGGAGGGGGAGGGGGGGGGGGGGGTGCAGTAAGGGGCAGCATTGACAATAGCGTAATGAAAAAAGCGTTAAGTGTCTTAATTTTTCTTGTGGCCCGAGGCGAGCTTCTGCTGCTGTTGTTGCTGTTGTTGGTCGTCTTTTTGTACTTAGTGAAAATAAAACGCATGACAGGCAATTTTCACAAAGTTTTCTTTTAAGAACTGTTAACGAGTGGGGCGCTCCGTTGGCCAGGGCGGGTTAGGTTGCGGCCAGGCCAGTCAGGGCCAATAAAGCCAAGTCCAATGAGCCGCACAAATGAACAAAGTGGGCAACTGAGTCAACGCTTTGTGGTCGTCTGTTGAATGGCTGACCAATCCGCTTCGGTCCACTGATGTTGACATTTGTGTCAGCCCAAAAAGTTATTTGGCCCTCGAATTTCTGTGGCGGCGGCAACCATTTGTGTGGTGACTGCCAATATGTATATATATATATAGTATATGTTTGACACATGTGTGTTATCTGTATTACATTCCGTTGGTGGAGTTTATGCAATTCGAAGTGACAACACTCAGAGGTGAAGGCAGGCAGCACTAAGCCGTTAATAGTTCCAGGAATAATGGTTAAGGTGCCATTTTATAGTAGCTTAAATTTATGTAGGTCTTGACTTGACAATTTAAAATCATTTTAAACACACTTATTAATATTTATTAGGAACTGGTATTATCTCAATTTTATATTACTTAAAATTCTTACACACATTTTCACTTGTATTTCACGTTCGAGGTGAAATAAAAATAAAAAATAAAATAAATGTTGTATGCAACTCTTTAAAATTAAACCTAAACCAATCAGTTACTCAATTAGTCAGTCAGTCAGTCATTCAATGAGTAAATCAGGATAACAAGTTCTATATAACGACATGTTAAGTGAGTTTTGTAGGAAATTATAAATTCACAGGCTTCCACAGGAAAATCATTTGACAAGAAACATTCTTTCCAAAAACGGACGCAATATGGGTGTCATTTAGAGCTTGTTCTGCCAATGTTTATGTGTGTGTGTGTCTGAATACTTATATACCATTGATTCGGATACGTCTCCGAGCACATTTCGTGGTTCTTAGTGCGGTCTACACACATCTCTGGAGCGAGATTTGCCTAACTGTATGCCAAAATGTGTTCTCAAAGAACTACTAGAAAAGCAATGAAATGTTGAAATTAACGCATTTCATATGGAAAATGGAAAATGGTTCATAAACAAGTTTATCCGCACACGCACTCGAAATTACATAACAGAAGTTGGTGCTGCAGCTGCATCTGCTGCTGCTGCATCTTCTGCTGTTGCTGCTGGTGGCTGCATCTAATTATGCGAATTCATTTAAGCGCTCAGTTTTTTGCACACAAATTAGGTCAGATTTAACATATTCATTAGAAGTCTACGCCGGCGGGGGCAGTGTGCAGGGATTGGGTCAGGGAGGGAGGCAAGCGTACGGGCCGTGAATATGGTGCCAAGGGGCAGCAGCATTTTTGCAGTGCAACTCAAAGGAAGCTGCAACAGCAGCTGAACTCTGAAGCGCTTTTAATGGTGATTACAAGTGCCGCACACACACACATACGCGAACACACGCAGGCACACACACATATACAATGGCAAAAAATTATTAGAAAATTGCATTCGACGACGGCGACGACGACCTCGTTTTGGCTGCTTCGCAGTTGCCCTCGCCACGATAAGCACTGAACAAAATATATATACATTCATGTATGTGTGTATATATATAGCTTGTATATAGTCGAGGCAAGGCAGTGGATGGCTCGAGCAATGTGGTGCCAGGGCAGTGGCAATCGCTGGGCAGACAGCAAAGCGCAGCAGGCGAAGCAATTTGAAAGAATTTCAGAATTCTGATAACAGCAAACGAAGGCGTCAAATGTCTCAATAGACAAACTGACACTCGAGCACGCAAGCGACGACTACTATGTATGTACAGATGTATGTATGTATGTATGTACGTACAGATACATATGTATGCTTAGTACTTATGTAGTACATTCAATGAAGCATGGAACGAGCAAACCATCAAGTTTTTGCTGCTGCTGCTGTTGTTGCTGCTGCTGCTGCTGCTGCTGCTGCTCTTCTATGATGAGCACTTCAATTACACAAGCACGCAAGCGGCGGCGCTGCCATCGTTTAATGGAATTAGTACAATGACAATTGGCCAAAGCTCGAAGACGGGCGGCGACAACGAAGACAACGTCCAGGCAATAGAAATAAATTGAATAAACGCGCTGCACAGCAGCAACAGCCACAGCAGCAGCAACATCTACAGCAGCAGCAGCAGCAGAAAAGATGAATACGCAGAAGAAGCTGGGAAAAACGAGGTCGACGCAGCTGATAATTTTGGGCAGATAGCATGAAACACGCAGCTGAGACAGTGATCCACAACTGGAGATCATCAGCAGCCATCAGCGGCAGGAACAGTAGCAGCAGAAGCAGCAGCAGCAGCAGCAGTCGAGCCCAGTCCCAGTCACAGTCGCAGTCACAATTCACCGGGCCATGCCCATATTCCAGTTAATAGAAACAACAAAGGCCCGTGTCGATGACAATTAGCGATTGGGCAACGCCGCTTTTTGACCCAACGGTTCGACTTTGGGGCGGCCGCACCTTCAACTATTGACGACTGTTTGGTAGAGCAGGCAAAAATATGTAGAGCATGCAGCGTTGCCATAAATTAAATTTAACACCAGATCGGCTGGCAACGATAGCAGCCGCCGCAGCCGCAGCAGCAGAAGCAGCGCTTCCTCGCCATGGCGACACATTTCTAATGGCAAGTGAAGCTCACCGAAACACAAAACAACAATCAACAATGCGAAACTAAACGCTTCACTGCATCTATCTGTTCATACTGTACACCTATCCAGCAGGCAATCAGCCAGCCAGCCAGCCAGCCAGCCAGTCAGCCAACCCATCTATCTACCTATGTATGTATCTATCTATCTATCTAGCTCGCTGCTTACATACCCAATACCCAATCCCAAAAACATATAATCCAAAGCTGGCAGCTTTAATTAAATGTTCGTCTCGGCTCTAGAGATGAGAACATTAAAAGCTTATTTCGCAATCAGTGCGACAGACAATGATTCATTTGTTCATTTCGCCAGGTGAAACAATGCAAAAATGCAACCGTAAAAATAGAGAGCACAAAAAGTGTCTGTATGTAATGTAGGAATGTTTATCTAAAATTAGAAATACATCAATATGTATATGCATAAGCATATAGTTGATACCCTGTTTTAAATAGTCTCAGTGTATCACATTCCACCCATTTCCGTGAATAGCAATATAGATTAATAGCAAATGCTTGATATATAGCTAATACGCAGTGTTAAACATTCTGAGATTTTGGCATTCCACTCTTCACCTATTTTTCACCCATTCCAGTTATATTTGCAAAATTGCTAAAACATTAACTTATTTATTTGAAACCTAATAAAAAATATTAGGTTAACACCCAGTTTTAACTACTCGGAGTGTTTTGTTTTTTACTTTCCACTCATTTTTCACCCAATATTTTAAAACTAACAGAAAATGCTAAGTATATAGTTAATAACCAGTGTTGAGCAGTGTGAGAGAATTACCACTTATATTGCATACTTAGGATATGCTTTTGATAGATTTCCAATTCCAATAACTTTCTCAAAACTGAACCGACTTTTTAGGTAATATTAGGTATAATTTGTTAACCTTTTTGTCGAGTATTCAAGTATTTTATAGTTTTCGAACAATTTAAAATCATGCCTTTAATTCAGCAATTTGTTTCAATATCAGTAGGTAAGCTTAATATTGTTGAAATACTTCTGATTTTAATTGTTCATAAAATGTAAATAAATAATATATATATATTTATTTATAGTGGATAACCTTGTACAATATCTATTACTGAGGCTCTTGAAAGACAGTAGCCAGTCGGGGAAGTAGTTAGTCTTTCTGTCACTCAGTCATTCTGTCAGGCAATCATTCAGTCAGCCAGCCACCGAGTGGCGTTGTTTTGCGTCCAAGGAAAGTCCATCAAAAGTGCCCCCCAATCGACGTATCGTTTTGCGCTAAACGCGTGAAAAATAACAAATAAATAAATGAACAGAAACAACAAAGAGCGAAACCCAAATGCACTTACGAAGCTTTAAATAAAAGATAAGTAGTTTGAGTTTTAAAGAACATTTTAGGTAACTTGGGATTTTGATAAAATCTACCAATAAAAACATTTATTTATCTAAGGAATTGCCAAAGGTCCAGTTAATGCCAAATATTTTAAGCCTGAATTGAATTATAGCACCAAAGCTTGAACTATGCCACACATTCGCAGATAGTAATAAATAACTCTGGCGCCATCATAGAGTATTTCACTGTTTACCTAGATATATACATACATATATATATATATGTATATATGTATTTGTAAAATCCCTGCCTCTGACTCCGTCATAGATAGCATCGTAATGTATCGCTTTGCGCTTTGAATGACGCGTATCATTGGCAATTAAATTAAACATATACACAGTCATAAATACAAACAACAAACACACACGCACACACACACAGTCACACATACACAGTCACACATCGAGATACATTTTACAATGTCAAGCGCTGCGCACTACATAAGTATCTACAACTGCTGTGCGTATCTATAAGTGTGCGCTCGCCTCTGTGTATCTGTATCTGCAGCTGTGTGTATGCATGCATGTATGTATGTATCTATGTGTGGAAGTCGCCGAGTGATTTTTCGCCAGTGACATTTTAATTGCTGTTATGTTTTATTGATATTCAAAAACTACAATTGCTAATTGTTTTATTGTTAATTTTTTATAAATGCTATTTACTTGCCTTCTGAGTGGCAGCTTAATAGCCAATTTTAAATACCATCTCACACAATTAGCTCGATTATGGCCACTTCATTAGTGGCCAGTTGTAAATGTTATTTAATAATATTATTTAATATGCATCTAAAATAGCAGCAATTGCAAACAACTCACAACAAAATTGTTTATAACACAATATAGTTGCAAAAAGAAAAACAAAACATTTTATTGCAATCATAAATAACTATTTGGTTTATAAACTTTAAAAGGATGGGGCATCCTCTTGTTATTTATTTGCCTTGCTGTCATTTCTGGCATTTCAGCTAATTTTACTATTGAGTAAAAATATGAGTGGAGATTCTCTAAACGGAAAAGGTAATACAGGTAAGATTTTTAATGACGTCGAAGCTCGCTTTGCGGTTTTCTGTGTTGAACAAATACTTTAAAATCGGATAATCATTTTAATCGATATACTAAAATTAACCAACATAATTTAATATATACGAGCTATCATACCATATCATATCTTAAAAAAAAACAGGCTTGTCTAAGATTAAATACCAGACTCTTAAAATTCAATTTTCGATCTATTCTTCTCATTGTGGCTGATATGATTAATTAGTGTGATGCTAATGATATTTTGTTCATATTTTAGGGAAAGCCGAAAAAGTAGGATATCTTTTAAAACTGAGAGACAATTTCGCAGAGAAACAGACAGACAATCTAGAGTATATATACTTCATGGGATCGGAGATATCTGCTTTTATGCGTTTTACATTTCATGACTCTGCAAGAGTATTATATATACAACTCCTATATATATAACTCTGATCTAACCGACTATAAGTTGTTGTTTGGCCACGTTCAATTCTGATAGTTCTTTTTTGCCAAGCAACCTTAGTTAATTATCTAAACGTATGTTCATGGTTCATGGACTGCATATTCTGATCATTTCTTTGAATAAAGCATTGCCAAGTGCACTTGTTAAATAAGTCCCGGGGCGGCGGTCATTGTTTTATTCTTCATACCAATGTAATTGACACGGCTCTCGTTTACGAGCTAGTCAAACATTTTAAATAACAAAAATCTCAATTACATAGTTTATCATTGAATTTAAATTGACTCGCAGCTGCTGCTGGTAAACACTTGAACTGTCAACGCCAACTAACAGCTGGTGGACGGAACAGAAGGAGGGGCAGAGGAACGCCCATCAGCTGAGACTATTTTTTCTTCGGGCGCTCCACTTTGGACAGTTGCCGCCGTTGTTTGTCGCTGACGGAACGTGCACAACAACTAAAAAAATGGACGTCATCAGCTCAATGGTTATGGCATTTCCGCACCTGACGTCCCCAATGGCCGACAACACCACCGCAAAGAGCAGCAGCAGCAACAGCAGCAGCAGCGACAGCGGCAGCAACAAAATGGTCTGTCCATCTGTCTATCAGTCGGTGCGACTCTTCTTCGTCTGAAGTGCGTGCTTGAGTTTGGTTTTTTGCCTTTGCTTTGCCATACTCATACTTCTGCTGCTGCTTCTTTGCCTTGCCTTCGCCATCTGCTTTGGCTTCTTTTGCTTTGGTCTCTTGCATTTTGCGTTACGTTCTTTCATTTGTGCTTGTGCAATACACTCATACACACACATACATACACATATATATATACGCACACACACGCATACATATAGAACGTAATACGTAATTTCTATGACACTTGTCCGTGCTGCCACTTGTCTTCCACTTTATGCGGTCGACGCCACAGCCGCTGCCGCTGCCACGCCGCTGGCGCCGCCCTCATTGACTGGTAACTAACCAAACACCTCAGCCACCGTTTGCGTTACGCCCCTACGTCCCCTTACCGCACGAACACGCCGAAAAAAAAAGACAAACAGCTTGTAGAGCTTTTTATCAGCTTAACGAAACTTCTACTCCCTTGCGATATATAGCGCAATAGATCAAATAAAAATGTTAGCTGTTTACACTTGCATAAACACTTTTGCGCAAATTGTTGTCTTTTTATGAATTTTAAAAATACTGTGTTAAGCTTTAGTGTAAAAAGAAGCCGGATAATACCTGATAGTATTCCCATGAGTTAATGCCCGCTTCGAAATGGATAACTTTTTGTGACGCCTTTCCAAACTTAAAGTGTATTCAATATAGAGAGACAGACACTTCAATTGATTATTGTCCGCAGTTTGTTGTTGTTGTTGCTGTTGCTGCTACTTTTGTGCAAATGATTTACATTTTGTGCTTCACATAGTTGTTCTTGTTATTCCGCTCCTTGTCTTCTGCTTACTCTTCTTCTTGTACTTCTTGTTCTGCCTCTTTAGCTGGCTTTGGTTCTCGCCAAACCTGAGCTCGCCGCTTGGCTTTTGTTGTCATTTGCACTTTTGATTTCATTTGAAGTTTTTCGTTTTCGCTTTTGCTTTGTTGTTGCTGTTGTTGTTGTTGGTTTCGCTGCGGCACATTTGTTGTTTTCTTCACTTTTGTTTGACTTGTCGCTGCTGCTGTGCATTCTGCGAGTTACTCATTTGGTTCTGTCCAAAAAAGTAAAGAATACATAAGAGAAGGTAGCATCAGTTATTGCTAATCATCTGTGTGTGGGTTAGGGGCAGAGCGGCCCGCGTGCTTGGCCTTTTGTGTCGGGGGCACACACAATTCGCAGCCCACACAAAGACGTTGCTGCTGCTGCAAATGATGATGAAGATAATGATGATGATGATCATCCAGCCATAATTGTTGGCGGTTCTCTATCTGTCGCGTTAGCTTTTTCTCTCTCTCTCTCTCTGTCTCTCTCTTTCTGGTTCTAAGACTATTCAGAGGCACGTCAAAACCGCACACTCAGATTAATTACGGCAACTGCTTTGGGTCGGACTTGGATCTGCCGGGAAGGTCGTCATCCAAGTCGCCATGAAGTGCATTTCATTTATTTTATAAATTATCGCCACGAATTGTTCATGTGAAACGGCAGCAAGTTTGCGAGCTTTTCCAGCGGCAGCCCAGGGGCCGGCGGCAGATCGGACAATAACAACTGTATGAGACAATATTGTAGCTCTGCGCAGCGCAACAGCGCCACCCCCCGCCCCCCTCAGTCCACCTTCCACCGCAACGGCTAGTCAACACCAAGCCGCCCACATTTAAGTCCGCCATCTTTTTGCTTCCGCCGTTTGCCTCGTGCATCTTAATTACTTTTGTTTTTTCCCTACGCCTCTCTCACTTCTTCTCTCTCTTCTGCTCTCACTCACGCTGTCCGTGTGTGCGAGTGCTGAAAATTTCCAGAGCCCAACGAAATTCAATGAAAAATACTTATTCAAATAGCAGCAACTACTGAGGCAGCAAAGAAGGCTGTAAACGAGCTAACACAAGCAGCAGATACAACAACAACAACATCAATCTCACAGATAGATACATTTGTGTTGGTTTTTGTCGAACGCTTCGCTGGCTGCTTTGCACTTGAGATTCTTATCGCTGGCTGGCCCAAGTTGATTTTGATCTTTACAATGCATTATGCAAACAGAGAGTGCGATAGACGAAACAGAAGAATAAGAGAGACAGACAGAGAGCGCGCTCACATTCTTCGTCTCCCTCTCTCTTTCTCACTCTCTTACGAATATGCATAGTTTCGATAGCATTTAACTTTCATAGTCTGGCAATTTGTTGTGTTCGCCGTTTGATTATTGTTTCTCAAGAACAGTTCTATTTGAGTTTTGCCCGCTGGGGGAAAAGCCAAAGCCGCAACAGCATTGAGATTTGGCCACATAAATCGTTCGCTGGAAGAAGTCCAACTTGGGAGTCTGAAGTGCACAGTGCTTAAGTCTCCTTAGAGATACTTTAGTGTCAAGTCTGTTCGACTCCAGAGTCCGAGTACGAGTACGAGTGCGAGTGCGAAAGCGAGTCGGAATGGTGGCCTGACCTCGCTTTGACTTGGGTTTTATAAAAGACGCAGATTAGTAATGCCCTCAAGAGTCCACATCTAAATGTGTATCTGTGTGTGCACGTGTGTATCCGTGTGTGTGTGCGCTGTAATGTGTGTGTAAGTAGCAGCACAAAAGTGTCAGCTTTGAGATTTAAGAAAGCAGCTCAGCGCAAAGAGGCGCAAGAAAAAGCCAGCGTTAAATTAGTGGCAATTGTGCGCGACGTGAAGTAGCCCAGCAGCCACAGTGTGGAGAGTGCCACACACACTCTCTCTCACACACACACACACCACACACACTGGCACACACTCATTACTATTTATTTAGTTGGCTACGAATACATGTGTATCTGCAGCTGTAAGTGCGAGTAAGCGAGCAGGAATTGTGTAACTGTAACATCAAGTGGCCGCCATTGTAAATGGCCAGCGATTTGTGTGGCCAAAAGGAAGTTGCACCATTCAGTGGCACAGTTGTAACATACATGTGGCAGACATTTGTGCTGGGCCGGGCGTCTCAAAAGCACTCAAGCGACATTTGGCAACCCACTAACTAGCTGGAACAGCCCGCATATGTGGATCAATAGCGATAAAAGACATTTCGTACAAGTCATAGTTGACAATTTATATCCATGAAGAGCGCAGTTCACTCACCGAATGTTTAACGCATTAGAAGACCCATTTCCGAATCCAAAATCCACATTAATAATCCATAATCGCATAAACAGCCAAGACGGTACAGTGTATTAGTCTGGGCAAACTATATATCCTGATACAGTCTTGTGTATATCCATATTTTATATCATGTGGTCGGGTAAGATATCTATTATAAATAAAATTAAAATATATATTTATTAAAAAAAAATAAAGATATATTTCATTATAATATTTAAGCAAACTATCCTTTTTAGGCAATCTTTTTACAAATATATTTATTTGGTAAAGCTTCATAGAAAAAACAAAAACAATAAACAATCGGAAATCTTCTTCGTCAGCCAAAAAATTAAAGATATTTTATCTGTATAAACTATTCAAGGAGCTATTTGTCAAGCTATTTGGTGGCTCTAGCTATTAAAACCTACGATAGATGCTCAAGAACAGTGTTTCGATATTGAGTTGTATCGATTTATCTTGTCGTGCGTGCCGAAACTTCTTAGAAAATGAAACTTAATTGACCTATATACGATTCTAGAAGGTAAATGAAAAATTAGGTGAGAGGATTTCTATTATCGATTAAGGGAGCTCGTACAGCGCGGGTACTTCTGACGGGCAGGCAGACATGGCTAGATCGCCGCGACTATTGATGCTGACCAAGAATATGTATACTTAATGGGGTCAAAGGTGCTTCCTTTTGCCTGCAACATTAATTTGCACAAAACCATCATACCCTTTTTACCCCTTCTCAATGGATTCTTGATATTCAAATCCGACGAGCTATTCAAAAAGCAATATAGTGTTGCCAATATTTCATTCATACTCCCTTGTCTACTTAATCTAGCCACATATGAGAGAATATCGCTTTACATCTAAGCTTAGCCATAAATGCAGCTACTTCGAGTAGTATCTGCTGAAGAGATGCTGCCCCTGCCGCAGGCCGGGAGTTTTGGGGGGTTCTGTGTTCTTGTTGTTATCTTCACACCAGGTGCTCGTGATAGACAAGGTTCGGCTGTGTGGACCACAGACAAAACTCGTGTACAAATAAATTTATGGGTAATAGCAGACAGCCCTTTTCTTATGGACCTAAAGTCCGTGCAAGAGTGCCAAATGGCTGATATCTACATACCTTTTTCTGTGTACCCTGCATCCATTGAAAATGTGTAAAGGGGGTATAATGTTTTCTTGCCAACGTATGTAACAGGCAGAAGAAGGCAACTCCAACAACATAAAAACTCGATCAGGATAACTGAGTCGATCCAGATGAGTGTGAACGTGCATATAACTCGGGAGATATATACACTAGCGATAGATACACCAAATTTCGTATTACAGTTGTCGTGTATAAACCAAAACATTTCCCTGTACGATCTTTCGTTTTCACAAAAATTTTGATAAAATAGGTTGTTTTAAGGGGTAGATTTCCGTGCATTGGTACATGCACATGTTTCTCTGTTATATTAAAACCCTAAAAGTGTCAGCAGATCGGACTGTAAGCACCGAAGTTATTCAAGAATGCATTTCTGATAGGTTTAACCAAATGGAAGAAGAAGTAGCTTGTGACTGTGTGCGTGTGTGTTTTTTTTTGTATATATACAAAAACAAACTTTGAATGTGCTAAACGGCAGCTCAGCATTGAGTTTAGGGTATCTCGCATTCGGGCACGCCCAACTGGATCCAGTTTTACTTGTTTTATTTTTTGGGCTTTGGTGGTTTAGTGGCTTGATAAGCCGTTGGTCTGTTCCCGTTTCGTTTGCTTGGCGTGTAGTCAGTCTTATCGCAGAGCAGCCTCACAGATACACAATGCAAATATTGGTATCAAATTGTAGCGCCTTGGCTAAGACAGAAACAGTTTGCAGAGCTAATAGACGTCGGTCGCGCCGTTTATGAGTCTGCCTGAAAAAAAGTGTGCTGAGTATATGTAGGGTGTGTTTCTGCGTGTGTGCGCGCTGAAGAATGCCTTTTTGCATGCCCCTCGCCATTTGCTGGCTCTCGTCTGCTGACCCAAAAAAAAAAAAAACCAAAAAGCAGACAAATTAAACAAACGTTGGACCGACATGAAACGAGTCAGCAAGTCAGCCAGCGCCTTGAAGTGCCTACAATGCCTGCCCCGCCCTGGCCCCTCACCCCACAGCAACTTCTATTTCTGTGGCCAGCCACTGGCGTCATCATCGTCATCATCATCAACGTTGGCGTCGGCGTCGGCGTCGGCATCTTCGTTCTTCTGCATGAATTTGTGTAAATCTTGAGCAGCAGCCAGTTGCCACAGTTGCGTCTGATTGCTGATTGTTGGGCTGCCCGCCCGCCTGTTGACTATTGCACGTAATTCGTGCCACAGCCGCCACTCGCCGTGGCAGCCTTTTTGTGGACAGAAAGCAGGCCAACTAATAAAGTTGATGCACTCTCATAATGAATACACAATTGAATGTGGTTTGGCGACCTGACGAGAACTGAGCATCACATGATACATCTGACAGTGCTAAACATTTATATATATGCATATAAATATATCTATATCTTATGAAAATAAGAATGTGTTCGACAAGTAAAGATCTTATTGGTTGATTTTTTAGCATATGCACTTTCCAGAGATATACCAAATTATAATCAGAAGCTGTCAAACAAAATCTGTCTAAGGAAATTGTCCGGAAAAAAGTTGTGCATAAGGCAGCGAAAGTGTTTTGAAGCGAAACAAGTCTAACGATTCGAATGATCTAGTCACCATGAATCGAACCAGCCACTTTACTTTTCTTGGTTTGCAGCCAAATCGGAAAGTGGCTTTGATCTAACTATGAATTGAACCAGCAACTGACTTTTGTTGGTTTGCAGCACCATAAATCGAACCATAAGTTGAACCAGCAACTTTTTTTCTTGGTGAACAGTCGCGTGGGAAATTAAATTGGATATATTTTTATTGGTTTCCAGATTTGTATTAAAAGGTTAACCTTTTAAATTTGAACTCTTTTTTTTTTAATGGTGCCTTTTAATAAAAAATAAGTCCGAGTGCATGCTAAACGAGTTCATTAAATTACTTTAAACGCAGCACGGAGAATCCACAAGGTGAAGTGCTTTTGCCTTTCACAGGCTTGCTTAAGCGCAGGACAGTTCGCATTGAAGGACTCGTTTGTTTCCCAGCCGCGCAGCTGCTCACTTGGAAATTCCTTTGAGTCCGCGACGACTTCCTGGCTGGCTTTTTTGCACAACAAAATCCTTGATACGGAGCATTTTCACAAAAACAAAAATGTATATTTAAGAACTTTAAATCGGTAAAGAAAAACTTTAATTAAATAAAATCCTTCTTTTTTTTGTACAAAAAACGCGACCAAAGCTGCAAGCCCAGCACGACAACATGTTGCACGGGGCAACAGCGTTAACCACGTCGTCACTTTCAGGCCTGCCACCCGCAAATAAAAGCATTAAATGCTTTGTTAGTGGCTTCATGCCACACACACCTCGCCATGTTGAACGCCCGACAGCCAGCCTGCCTGCCACGGCAACGTGCAACGTGCTGGCCATTCATTCATTCACTCATTAAGCGGCTGCCATCGCAGCTGACGCCGCATGAGGTCCGCATTGTGCGGGGCGGAGTGGGTGGCAGAGGGTGACGGCTCACAATGAAGTGGCAGCTGTCTGGACATTTTGTGGCAGCAACATAATTTTTATTACATTGGTTTTGGTTTTTATGATTTTTGGGCTAGTAGCCAAAAAATTAATTTCATATTTATGCTACAAACGCGTGCAAATGCAATTAAAATGAAGCTCCAACATTTTTGTTTTATATTCTAGCTGAAACTGTGGATGTTGTGGTGCGGGAGGGGGGGGGGGGGGGGCTTGGGCTGAGTTAACATTCAGCGCTGTGCACTTCACCTTGTGACTCGCATAGCTCGAAGTATATAGCACAGATGAATCATTAATGTTGCGGAACAAATGAACTTTGCAGCGCATAAAAATCGACAGTCTTTCCGCCCAGGTGACCCCCCCCCTCCACACACACATATACACACACATCGCCCCTGGGCCTGGCCATCGAAAACCTTGAGCAAGTTGGCACTTCTTCAAAGCGTCAAAGCGTCTGTCAAATTAACCTTGAAATGCGAATAACATTTTATCGAAGACTCGCGACGCATTTTAATTGAATTTAATTAACTTTTTACTACGCCCGATACTTTGAATATGGGAAAGCGGCGACGACGACGACGACGCCGACGACGACGACGACGACGACGACGCCGACGACGACGACGCTGAAGTTGACAATGAAGCCAGCGACGCATGCGCGCAGACTAATTGCTGGACGACAACTAGCAGGGGAGGGTAAGGTAGGGGGTAGCGACAGCGACAAATCTCACAATGGGAAACTGGCCCCAAGGGTTGGAGCCGCAAGTGGTGGGCAGTGCTAGACAGTTACTAAGTACTAATTGCCGGACTTGAGACTTGGAACAATGGATTTGCGGCAAAATCGTGTCCAATTATATAAGTACTTTGATGGCCACAAGCGGAGAGAATTAAGGAACATTAAAATGCCAGAAGATTATTGCTAACCACTTCAACAATTGGCAAAAGCTGCATTGAAAAACGACCAAAGACAAACGAAGAATAATTTATATTTTCAATTTCAATTCAACTTCCAAACCTTACGACTGGCAAATACCCTGTAGGCAGCCATTCTTCAAGCACATACAAAAGCACGCATGTGCTGTGCTGCTTCTTGCCTCGGCGCATTCTTTAATAACTTCCGTGTTTATTGTGTGATCATCATAAAATGTTCACATCAAAGAGAAGGCATTCAAATATATGCTAATATCACAAATCGGGCTACACCACCTTACATTTGAGAGTAGAGGAATAATAGGTAGAGAGTGAGAGAGACATGTAGAGAAAGAGAGTAAATAAGACTAAGAGTATAAGCTTCGAAAAAGTTTATAAGATTGGCAATACAACTTGATAACAGAGCACTGTGGATCTTAGTTGAATGCTTGAGAATCACATAGAAGGGCATGCATACATACAAGCACACACATGCATATATGCATAGAAACACACATTATTGCAAAAGTATTACAAACTTTAGAACAATTTATAAATTTTGTTCTGTCATCCATAAACATTTCAAATGAATTGTATTTTAAACGAGTCTTCAAATTATCTACAGTAGATACTTTTGACAGATGCCAAACATCAGCAGCTGGCCGCACTTTGGCATTTCGTGTTGTCTTTTAATTGAGAACAATTCGCTTAAGAACTTCCTGAATCGCTTTATAATCCTTAGCTTAGCAAACGGACAATTAGCCTAATACTGTTATCAATAACTCAAGTCCAGACGGCGACCCCTTCCGCAATGCCCGCTCGATTATTCGGGCTGACAATCAGTGTGATTTATGGTTCAACCCAAAAACTGCACCCGAGTCAATATTTTAGTCCAATGCAGTCTGCTTATTCAATTTCAATGTGCTTGGAGAGCAGCCAGCGATGATACCTCGCACTATCAGACACAGGGGGCGAATGCGAGAGGGGAGCACAAACAAAGTTGACCTTTGTGGCCGCTGCAAACAGCTCGAACCCGAGATAGTGGGGCGACGAACGGGCAGCCATATGAAAGACAAACCAAATCCAAATGAATTAAGTTATGGTTATTGACATTTAATGCATACACATTGGCTCGAGCTTAGAAACACATTTGGAATCCGAATCCCAATCGGAATCCGAATCGCCATCGGCATCGGAATCGAAGTGAAGCGCCTGCCCCTGACAGATGAGAGCTGGCAGTGAGACGTTGTCCAAGCTCAGTGCAAGGTGGCAAGGGGGCAAGGGGGTTGCATGAAGGGTCTGCAGCAGCATTTAATATGAGACAGAAACGACACCTTGCAATCTATATATGTGTGTGTTGGTGTGTGTATTTCTGTCTGTAGGTAATTGTATTCGTTTACGTATTTGTATATCACCCGCAGTACCCCGTTTCCCCTTCCTGTATGCCAGACAGCTGCTACTGAAATCCAATTCTGTGACAGCATATTTCATGCATTTCAGACCATGTCCATGTGTATGCATGTGTATGTGTTTGTATCTGCAGCTCGACTGACACAAGAGAACCTAAGCACGAGGCTTTGTTTTATAGTTGACCAAACAAATGCATGGTTTACCCTTAAGAAAAGTTGGTTTAGGTATTCAATTGGGGCGGCCAGAAACTATGATAATTTTGCAATATAGCATCGAAAAATATTTTAGAATTATATTTAAGTAATCTAGAACTTGGTTTTAAACGTGACTGCAAGCCGAACTGGCTTAAGTAGGGTATTCCAATCATTTCTTATTTTTTTCCTTAAACCCAACTAAGCAAGCTTAAGCACAAAGATTTAGTTAATACTTATATATTATATAGTTAATATTATTCGAAATAATATTTTGATTAGAATAAGAATACATTATAATATATGAAAAGGGAACTCAACTCAACTTTGAAACATTCCAAACATTTTAAACATTTTCTTTATATATATATAAAATAATATAAAGTATAAACAATAAAATAATTCCTTTTAAACAAAAATTTCTCATATGTTCAATAAATATATTTGTCTAGAAAATCGCCAAGTATATTTTTAAATACAAAAAAAATAGTTTGCGCTTTATAAGAAAAAATTGCATACAATATTAACAATATTTCAAATAAAAATATCTGAATAGTCTATTTAAGTTATGAATTGAATACACAAAGTATTTAAATATTAAATGCACTACGTTATGAAGCTTTTCAATTTACAAGCCACAAGCTGAGCCCCAACCGCAGCCCCCCCATGAAAATTCCCAAATGGCACGCAGGAAGCTTGGATAAATGTGCCCCACATGCCTGCAGATAGAAGCTGTTGCATGCAACGGCAACTAACGGTAGCGTGTAATGCTTTAAGGGGCGCCAATCCTTGGGGGAGCCTGCAGCTCAAGTTCAAAACTATGCAACGTATCGAATGGGCAAAATCGAGGCCAAAGGGGCCGCAGAGACGTAGCTAAGCAATAAGAACGAGACCATTACCGAAAATGAAATACCGCAGGTGACTGACGCATGCCACACACACACACACACACACACACACACAGAGACACGCACACACGCATAGTTTTTTTTGCAGCCATAATTTACATATTTTTTGCCCAGCGACCTGAAAAGTAGCCCGAAAAAAATGTGAAAGATAAAAATGAACAACAAAAAGCAAACAGAACTTTTTGCGTTTTTTTTACTTTTGTTTTGGGATGCACCTTTTTTTCGAGCAGGAGGTTTGTTGAAATTGAAAACGGCGTTGATTATAATGTCAATACTCATAAAAAAAAACGCGCGACACACACACACACACATACACACGGGCAGCCAAATATGTGCCTTATAGAGCTGGGTCTCTCTGCTCTTGGGTGCGGTCAAAATTGGGCTCTTTTTTTTTGCTGGCATTTGGTTTTTTGTCTGCGTTTTTTTTCTTTTGGGGGTTCTCTTGTTGAGATACAGATACAAATGCAAAGCAAATGTATGTTTCATGTTATTCATTGGCACTTTCATGGACATTACTAATGTTTTTTTTATTTAGCTGCTTTGTTTGTTGCTGTTGTTGTTGTTGTTGTGCTGTGCCCTAACAAAGGGTATTATGATTTAAGGAACGTTCACAAAGCAACTGCATATATGTATATTTAGGGTATGAGATCTGTGCCGCACAACACAACTGACAATACAAATAGTTGTATATTTAAAATATTTTGTCGTTCTCAATATTTGATTAAAATCAAGGGATTATCCAAAGCATATAATATTAAAGGCCGGGGTTTTTGCCGCAATTCGGGCTCGAATACTAATTACCGATTACTGGGAACAGAAGATTTTGGGAAAAGTCGCATTAGCTTGAAGTACTTTGATTAAATATAAAAACATATATATTTTATATAATTTATGACCTACATACGGTTTTTTAAGTACATATGTATATACAGAATGTACATAGAAATTAGTCTCTTAATATGACAGTCTGTTAACTGGCATATATATTTATGGTAGTGAAACATTTTAAGATGTGGTCACTCTATTTATATATGTCATTTGATATATTATAGATAATACCAATATCCTGTTTCAATTAATTTACCAAAAGCTCTGTTTATAATTCATACTTTTCGAAAAGAAGCTTGAACGTTTTTCTCTTTCGCAAAACTAATTTCTAAATATAAAAAGTACAATATATAAAAAAAAACTAAAATAAATAATGCTGATATAAGAGATACAACATTATTATCCGAAAATATCGAAATGAGAAATAAAGCTGCAATTAAACAATTTCAAAATAAGCATTCTTTGAGTATATGTAGGATAAATATGCATTGAAAGGATATTCAGTACTTTTAATGCATTTTTATTTATTTCTTGCAACTTTTAAATTTGCCTTAAAAAAGGCGCTTAATAAAAATGTGAAAGTCTATGCACACAAAACTTTAAATATGTCAAAGGATATTATATTCAAGCAGCATATTTTTAAATATTTAAAAACATCTAAAACAAAATATAAAATTTGAATAAATGCGGCTCATTCAAAAAAAGGTAACCTGCTTAAAAAAGTGTTTGTTCTTCACTTGTTCAACCTTTAGCAAGAGTATAAAATGTTCGTCACTTTCAAAAGACGCTATAGACTAGTACCTGTTGACATTGTTGTTGCTGTTGTTGTTGTTGTCGTTGTTGTTGTCGTTGTTGCTGTTGTTGCTGTTGTCGTTGTCCTGCGGTCATGTCCGTCCGCCTGTTTGTCTGTCTGTCTTTCTGTTTACCTGCTCTGGCAAGAACCAAAGTCAAAAACTTAATGCGCTTTGGCATGCTTTTAGGCAATAATTCATGGATTAACGCCATTTGGCTTAAGCTGATTTCTTGGCCGCTTTTAGCGCATTTGATTTTGAAGGAACCTCACCTTTTGGGGTGCCAAGCATCTTTTTTTTTTGCATTCCTTGGACGTGACTAATCAACTTAGTCGCCGTCTTTTTGGGCAGCACTCAGCGAACTCTGCATCGGTCTCTCTCTCTCTCTCTCTCTCTCTCTCTCTCTCTCTCTCTCTGGCTGTCTCTCTCTCTTTCTCTAATGATCTCTCGGCCGCGATTTGTATGGCGATTTGTTGGCCACAACAAATTGCATTCTGAGGCGCCCATAAATAACTTTTGTAGCCGGTTTGCAGGCGTCTTGTGTTGTCCTTGTACCTGCGGCAGGCAGCACGTGCTAAGTGCCAAGCTATGTGCAGTCGCTCCGGGCACATTAATCAATATGGCAGGCGACACGGTGTGACAGAGACAACAAGTGGCCGAAAGAGATGCGGCATTAGGACATTTGATTTACGCATTCGAACATCATTTTACAATTTACAACTTTGAGCCGAAATATTTGTGTAGTGCTTTATCCGCCCCAATTGCGCTTCAACAATTCATAACTTTTTGGGGAAAACTTACAGCCGGCTTGCTGTGGAAACCCAATCAGCACAGCCTAAGCCGGCGATCCACAGCAAGCCAAGCCAACCCAGGACGAACCCCACCTACCCACTCCACTGACCCTGCCCCAATAGTGAAACATTATACGCTCCCTTTGTTTTGGCCGCGCCATGCAAATTCCTGCGAGGGGTCGGGGACAAGGGCCGGCAGCTGCTTTTTGTGGGTGACTGACGGCTCCCAAGTGGCATTGGCTTCCGCTGGGCAAATTTCCGGCCATTGTTTCTCGATGCTGCCTACGCTGGCGTCCTTACAGTCGCCATTTTCTATTTGGCTAAAAGTTTTATTCGCATTCAGCGCATTTAATAAGCGCTTACTGTACTTAAGTTTGCATTGTTGCCTGTCACTGGCTTCTGCCTCGGCTTTGGCTGCTGCTGCTGCTCCGACTGCGCTGCTGCTGCTGCTGCTGCTGCAGTTGCTGTTGTTGTGCGCAATGTGGCGACTTTAATGAGCAGCTTCGCTTGCAGCCATTTTGTTAGCCTGATTCACGTCAAAGTTTGTGATAAAGCTGTCAGAAAGTGCAACTAATTAGAGCTGCCAGGCTATTAGCAATGACAATTTCAGCTAATTAAATGAGACATTAAAATCGATGTAGCTAATCAAATGCATCGGAGCATGGGATGGATGGTCACCATATGGCTAAATATGATTACAGCATCACAACAGAGCTGTTAACAGCTCTCCGTCTAACAGACGACCGCAACGGACAGCCAAATAGCAGCGTAGTATATATGGGTACTTGGTTGCTTGGCGGCTTAGCTGCTGCCTCAGCCCCTACCTCTGCCGACGACCCGTTTGGCTCGTGCGCTCCGCACTGTTAGCTGCTTAGTTAGTCACTGCTTAAGTAATCATGGCGCTCTTCGCCCGCGCACGAAGCTGTCTCGACGCCACTCACGAATCGTATTACATGTCGTTTGACTTCGGCTTCGGCTGCTGTTGCTGTTGCTGTTGCTGCTGCTGCTGCTGCTGCTGGTTCGGCTGGTTCAGCTGTTTCGGCTGGCCAGTGCTTCAGTTCTTCAGTAGCCAACAGCGCAGCACGCGGATGCTACGCTTCGTTTTTTTCTTGTGGCCTGCGTTTACAAAAGCACAAGCAGTGCGCTCTCTTGCTTTGACTCTTTAACTTTGAATTACACTCTCTGGCGCTCTCGACACAGCAACGACTGCTGCTGGTGCTGTTGCTGCCGCCGCTGCTGCTGCTGCTGTTGTATGTTCTTGAGTTGGCGCTGTCGTTGGCTGCTGTTTTTGTTGTTGTTATTGTTGTTGTGTGGTGGTCTCGGTCTCGGTCTCTGTTTCGGTTTCGGTTTCGTTTGTCTGCCTGCTGCTGCTGCTGGTTTGATTTTTGTGCGCTCCGCAGCGTCGTCGTCGTCGTCGTCACCGCCGTCGCCGTCATTGTTGCTCTGCAGCTGCGTTCGTGCGCTTTTTGAAAATAGTTACAAGATGTTCATCGAAGTGAGTAGAACGCCGGCGCGGTGAATTGGACAAACACAAAAGTCAGCCGCCGTTCAAGATATCGCATGTGGTTGAACTGTAACTGAAAACTGAAATTCAATTTCAGACTGCAACAAGAAGCAAATGTGTGAACGCTGATAAAAAAAAAAATAAAAAATAAAATAAATAACAAAAAGAACTCCAAAGCACATGCTAAATTGGAGAACCAAGCACAAGTTCCAAAATAATACGATACAATTTTTGTAGTGCGAGTTTTTTCAAGAATCCAAGAATTATCAACAACAACATCAGCAAACAGCATCAGCTTTAAAGTCCATGTCCAAGTAAAGTGCAATCCATGCGGAGCTGCTGTTGTTATTTTTAAAACGCTGACCGCAGAAAATTTAACGCTATAAATAAAACAGACCAAAAAACAAAAACAAGAAGAAAAGCAAACAAAATACAACAAAATAGAAATAATATCGTAACGCGTCGAGTTTTTCCTTTTCGGCGCTTTATAAAAATACCCGCAAATGCAAAGGGTAACAACTCGAAAGTGACAAACACCAACAACTGCAACAACTGCAACAACAACAACAAATCGGGAAAATAAGAAGAAAAGTGCGTGCAGCGGCATTTTCCACATGTGAGTGAAAATTTTAGTTTCATTGCCCGACGCTAAAAATAACACAGCAAACATTTTTGCTACAATTTCTCTAAAAGACTGTCACACAAATCAAATAAAAATAATAATTTACAGCAAAAACAAAAAACAAAAAAAATGAAATGAAAATAAACAACAAGAAATGTTTGAATGTGTCAAAGTGAAGTGCGAAATGCAAATTCCCAAAATGAAAATATATAACCAAAAATCAAGTATTCAAATCAAAAAGTCCAAATTTTCAAAACACACACACGCACACACTAACACAGTTAAATACTAAATGCAAAACATAAACAAATCAATTGGAATTGAAATTTGCGCCACATTTGAATTGAAAATTTGAATTGAAAATTTCTGCTGCAGATAAACATTATTTTTGTCACCTTTTGTGAACTGTTTTTTTTTTTTATATACTTTCGTGAGTTGAGTTTTTCGCGCAACATTCGAAGGCAGCTCTTGGATACACACAAGCACTCACACACACACACACACAGATATATATAGTTATATATATTTATCCAATAGCTGAGAGTTTTCTGCATTAGTTTCACATTAAACTACATCGAGACCCACTTCTTGGAATTCTTTTCACAGACAAAATTGTTTTCATGTGCTTCGATTTTTATGTGGAATATTTCTTGGATACATTTTGCCGTAGCCGAAGCAGGGCTTAAAAACCTTTTGCTTAAACTTCGAAGAAGGTTCGTAATTTGCCAACTTGAGTGCTGTGCATATATACACATTTTAATTTTCAGTCATTTTCACTCTTAAGTGCCTGCTGCCCAAGTTTTGCAAGGCGAAAAATATTGTCAAATTACGTATACGTCATAACGCATACGCAGCATTGGCCAATTTGCAAAGAGTTTATTATTGTATCTGATTTCGTTGCTTATCATCGAAAATTGCTTATTTAAAATGAGCTATTTCCTTAAATTCAATTCACAATATTTGGTCATTTTTATTTTGCTTGAAAAACATTTTTTGCACTTAAAATATTTTTCATAATCAAAATCAAAATTGTGTTTTTGATAGAATTTTTTTTAAGTTTAGAAAAGAACAGAAATAAAGCAGGAAAGGAATTTTGTAATTATTATTGTTATTTATATTAAATAATAATATTTATCAATCAGATATATTATTATTATTATTAATATTAAATATTAATATTTATTAATCAGACATATTCCTTTATATGTTGTGAAAGTATTATTATTAACAAAGTATATTTATCTGCCAAGAGGGCGGGGCTTATTAGAAACAAAAATGAAACACAATTTTTTTCTTAAAACTCAAAAAAAAATGTAAAGTTTGCCAAAACAATAATTATTATAAACTTAATAGCATAATCTCCAAATCAAGAGCTAGGTTATTGCACAAAATTTTCGAGTTTTAAAAAAAAATTTTGGAAAGTTAATCAATCATTTTTGCTAAATTGTATTTAAATTAATGCGTCAAGCTTTGTTTTGTAAAACAATACGCATACGCCACGTTGTGCACAATACAGTTGATATACATTTGTATAATTCGCTTCAATTTGTGTCTCATTTTAATTAAATTTGTGTAGATCCCTTTAATATGTTTAAGCCGCACTAAAGTAGTATTAGGAATTTGTATATAATACACACACACACACACACACACACACACAAGAACGTTAGTTAGAAATTGCCTTTCCAGCGAAAGAACTATAACAATAAGAGCTCATTGAGAGGCGTGAGCGGTGTGAGAGGCGTGAGAGGCGTGAGGGGCGCACACCTGTGCCTGCAACAAAGAAAGCAGTCAGTTGCACGAATATATATATATATATATATATATATAGTTATATGTGCTGCTTAGCAAAGTGCTTTGGCATATCTTATTACCAGCCCAAGGATCATTGTAATCATCATCTCAAGACTTTTGTGTTGCTTCAAGAACAAAGAAAACAGCAGTGCAGCGAGAGGAAAAAATAGTATGGAAATAAATAAAACATAATAAGAAACGAGAAGAAATATATGAAAAGAACTTTTTCTCATTATCAAGCGGCAAGTGTTTTAAACTTTGTTGCCTTGAGGACGAGCGTCTCGGCTGTCAGCTGGGCGCAGTCAGTCAGGGCCATGGATATGGCCAGCTGGTCAGTCAACGCTGAAATCTCGTTCTTCAGACTTCAGTCAAGCGTCAAGAGACGTGGGCCATAAAAAGCGCTGACAATTTTTACATCTGTCATAAATTTGCGACACTCGTAAATCTATTTTCTGCATTTTATTTGTTTATTTCAAATTCTTGAGCGCAAAAATTTCAAGACAACAACAACACAATGCCAGCGGCAAGTGGGCGCCTGATTGATGTGACAATTCCTTAATTAATTTCGGAAGCGAATATGCGCTCGGTACGCATTTAATTAGCAGCTCAGCAGCCCGGCAGCTCGGCAGCTGCAGCCAGCTCTTAAGGGTAATACATCAAAGTAAATTATGGAAAGTGCCGAAATGCCGCAGTTTATTCACATTCGACTCTTTGCCGAACTCTGGTGCAGGCGTCTTAACATTAGGGGCATTCCACCTGCCAAATGCAACGCGGATTTACAAAATTGCTAGCTATTTTCCCACGCCTGACTGGGACACTCGTTACGTTATCAAAGCAGCTAAATACTATTTTTTTTTTTGGCAATTATCAGTAAAATTCACAAATCTGCTGATAAGCATGTAAACAATACACGTGCAGTCTGTGTGTGTGTGTGCAGTATCTGTGTGTTTGTTGAGAGTTCACTGACTTGGGCTTTATCATTGCGCTCTACCGAATGCCGAAACATTTGGCTCAACATTCTTCTGCGCTGAGCTACTGCTGCTGCTGATAAGAATAAGACAAAATAAAATCGGTCTTAAAAATAACTTCTTTTTTTGCTGTCCTGCTGTAAAGAAGCTTGCAATGTTTATGCGTGCAGTTGGTTTAAGAGCAAGAAAGCTTCTCTGTTTGCGCTCCCCTCTGCTTTTGTCTGTCCCAAGCGGGTTAAACAAATATGATTATCAGGCGTTAAAACAAACATTATTAAAATATAGCCGCAATCAGAATCACCTGTAAGCTTACATTTTGAACGGTTAGCCCACATTTCTACTTAACTTTAAAGCAAGGCAGCGACAAAATATAAGATTTTGCTATCTCATTTTTCCTATCCTAAAATAAACTTGAATGCTTTCCCAACAAACAATCTACGCAAAAGACTCGACAAAGCTGGCATGTATATCGATACTTATCGATGTAAGGCAGGTTGAATAAACTAGCCGGAAATTTACCTATATTGATAATGATAAATCGTGTTCAAAATAAAGGCTCCAAGAAATAATTAATATATATATTAAATAATTAATAAAAAATTGTCGATATAAGACTCCGAAGTTTGTGCTTGCAAAACGATATTTATCGATTTTAAGAATATGACTGAAGCTATTAGTAATTGTATTTCATATGCTTGCACTGCGTTTGTAACTGGATTAATGTTTAAAAAAAATGTATCGAAAATATGCTCAAATAATTTTGTTGGAAATCGATATTTAACGATTTCAAGGAAACACCCAAAGTTATCTTTAATTCCAAGTTTTCCTGCTCTACCCTTTGCTAACAATATCATTTATATCAAAATTAACAGCCTTATTTTCGGAACTCCTTTGTAAAAAGGCTGGATTCAAAATCGATATTTATCGATAATCTGAAACTAACGTGAACTGCGCAAAATTTGGAGTGCACTAAACTTAAGCTTATTAAATTAATTATATTATAATATAATATTATGCAAAATTATAATGATTACATTCTATATAAATAAAGCACAGAGCTCACATATGTTCAATAACATATAGATATTTTAGCCCTTTATTAGCCGCAAATACCAGCCCTTCGATCGTGCAGAGACAGAGAGATAGAGAGAAAAAATATTTTTATCTTAAATATGCAGAAAATATTGCATCTTTTGGCTGCTGCTGCGGCTGCTGCGGCGGCTGCTGCTGCTGCTGCCGCCCACCCAATTAGCTTTTGGCTGCTCGTTTTTGTGGACTGCAGTAAATAAGCAAACAGAAATTGTGCGCCATATTTTGCAGCCAACGCACATAAATAAGCTTTAGTCCAAAGCCAACTTGGCCGAGGTTGAGTAGATGGATACAACGTGATGTTGTTATTCTTGCTCTTCTGCTGCCCCTTGCTGCCCCTTGCTGCTGCTGCTCTGTGTGTTGGGTGGCAGCCACCAAAAAGTAGCTGGCAAATGGCCAAAAAGGCATGGCCAAATGTGCCGCCTGTTGTTGCGGCTGCCGCTGCTGCTGCCGCTGCTTGTGCTGTTGCCATCTTTGAATTTGTTTTCATTCTTGGCTAGTGTTGAGGCCAATTTTGATGCAGCGCTGTACTTGAAGATGGCATCCTCGAGCAGCAGCAGCAGCAGCAGCCGCAGCGGCGCACTAATAAATAATTTTAATTGTACACATTTGTTGTTGTTGTTGTTGTTGTTGCTGCTGCTGCTGCTGCGGCTGCTGCCTGTGCTCCACTTTATTGCACAAAAAGCGGTCAAGAATATGCCAAAGATACTGCCGCAACAACAACTTACAAATTCTCATTGTTTTAACCTGCACACACACACATTTTTGCTGAAAATTGAAAAACGTGTTCAACGACCAAATTGCCAGCCATTCCTCGACTTTGGGCCCGAACGATGTGTGTGTGTGTGCGCCCTGGCTTATCGGTCTCTGACGTGGCTCAAGCCCTCGAGTTGCCAATTGCCAATTGCCAGTTTCAGTTTCAGTTTCAGTTTGAGTTCCAATTTCAGTTTCTCTTGGGTTTTCAGTTATGGTCATGTTTACAGTGCCACGGCTTGGGCAAACTTTGCCGCTGATAAGCTGCAAATGACTCCACAAGCCTCAGTCTCAGTCGCTGTCGCAGTCGCAGTCTCAGTCTTTGTCTGCCAGGTTTGAGTCATCGAACACGTCTTCAATTTAACCAACTGACCACCTGTCAAACGGCCTGCCCTACCCCCACCACTCCTCTTTATGCTGTCATAGATAATGCGAACGTTGTTGCTGAGCAATTGCAAGCATATTGCGCATACAACCCGTTAAACGTCGTCGTCACTTCTGCTTTCTGCTGTCTTGGTCACGTCTTTAGCATGCACTTTGTGCCTGCATTTGCCCCATTTGGTGCTGCACTCAACCGACAGCTGACGACGACGCCGACGCCGACTGCGACTGCGATGACGGCAACGGCAACGCACACTGCATTGGGACGTGCAAATCGGGAACAAAAGCGAAACTATTTGTTTAGCAGGGCTCGTCGAGCTCTCTGATTCCAAATGTGCTGTTAGCAATACAAATTTTTCTGCACCGTGAAATATATTTCTTATATATATACACACACTCTACTCATACTCTTCTTACTCAAGAAATTCTATATGAGCGGATATTTGAGTCCAAAGTAAACAATTTAAAGCTAAACATTTTTTGACTACTCAATTTTTGCAAAGAATCTATGTAATATTTATATTATTTATGCTTAAGGCAATATGCGTATGCCAGTTGAATTATACAACTATATAAAAAGAAACATAAATGTTTAAGGAATACTTAAGCCAGTCGCAATAGTTCGATTGTGCTTAACTTCAATATAAAATGTTTTAAAAAAGTATATTAAAAAAAATAAATGTAAATGTAAAGAAAAAATTATTTTTTCTTGGACCAGTTATAATTTTAAAGCACTTCGGTTAAATTATATATTAAATTTAATTGTAATAGTATTGAAAAAATATACAAGTTTTTTTGTTAAGCTTCCACTTTTCATACGACTCAAGGGCAACTATTTGAATATCTCTGGTCAAATATTTAAGGGTTTTTATCAGCATTTAATTGTTTATAATATTGCTGCAAAAAAGCGTACAACAACAAAATTGATGGCAAATGCATTTTGTACCAGAGTTCGATGTAGGCACTTGAATATCTAAGGCGCTTTTCTCTTGCCCTTGCAACGAGCGCCCCCTCTCGGACGGGGGCTGCGACGACAGTAGCGACGCCGACGCCGACGTCGACGTCGTCATTTATTGTTGCTTGTTATTGCTGCTCTCGTTGTTGTTCTTGTTGTTGTTGTAGTGAGCTCAATGCGCTCGATATCTGCTGCCAATACATACGCACACACACTCAGATGGACACACCCACGCACACACACACATACACACACAGACAATATAGGTGCGTTGTATTTATGCGCCTCAATTCTGGGCCAAGGTAGTTTTTATCTTTCTACTCTTTTCGCTGTTGTTGTTGTTGTTGTCGTTGTCTGGCAGCTTTTGCTGGCTTGTTTGCTTGCATGTTGTTGTAATTGCAATCCTTGAAATTTTGTTTTCACACACACACATACGCACGCACGCAATTACAAACACAAATATGGCAAACGGAACATTTTTGACCGCTATTTATGCTGTCACGTCTTCATCCGCCTGTAGCACAGCACAAGCACTCCCCTCCCACCCCCTCACCTCTTTCTGCATTTACCCCGCTGCCCAGCACAGTTGCTCTCACAGCTTGTTGTTGTTGTTTTTTTGCTCACATTTATTTATTTAATTTTCGTTTTCGTTTTTATTTGTTATTGTGTTGCTTTTATCTGCACGTTTCTTCTCTATTAGTCACATTTTTTTCGGCGCTTTCTGTTTACACAAACACACACACACGCGCAAACGCATGCACACCGACAAAAGCAAACGGGATGTGTATACAAATTGTATATATAGTATAAGTAAAGTGCACACACACACACACACACACATATATATGAGTATAGTCTTTGTGCGGCCGCAATAATACCTACTTGTAGGCTGCGTACTTAACAGAAATTATGATATCATACGGAATTCTTTGCCCATAGTTTGCGACTGTTACATGAGCTGTACACGTACATACAGACATATATATCTCTATATACATATATATAAATCTATAACAGGGTATTCTTGGAGCTATACCAACTAGTTAAAGTAATTAACAAATACTTGCAAATATTACTATAGTTCATTTAGTTAATTACTGTCTGTAGACTTCTTGAAAAGTTCTAATAGTTCTAATACACAAATTTAGTGTTATTGTTTATTATATATTCTATTTATTTATACTTGGATTCTGAATTAATGAGCTTATCGAATCATTTTATTTTTAAAGCCAGGAATAAAATAAAATAAAATCCCAATTCTAATAAAACTTTTCAATCATATTATTAACTTATGATGATACCAAGATTGAAATGAGTTATTTTTATTGTAACTTACATTTTAAATTAAATTAAATAGGCCTATTTCCTGGACTACTCGTAAAATGTATATTAAGAAACTAGAAACTTTTATGCATCGAATGGCTGCAACTAAATTGATAGACTCATTAACTACAAAAAAATAGGAAATCATTAACTAAAAAAATTCTAGTTAGGCTTTGATCTAAACACAATCCATGAATAAATGCTCTAAAGCTCTTATCCAATCGTTAACTAACCAATAAATATGGCATAATATTTATAGATGTTCATGCCAGACAGTTAGCTGTCTTTGAAGATAGATATCCATTTGAAATATTTACATTCGGAATTCGAAACTAACAGCATTCAACATTTGCAATTGGAATTTGCCCATTTAAATTTTGATGGTGCTGCGCTCTGGTTTTATTTGAAGATGCCTGCTGCGAATTTTCCATTACAACAATTGCCACTTGCAACAATTGGTTGCCAAGTCAAATGAATACAATTGCCATGCCCAGCCAACGCCCCCGCTCCCCCAGCCCAGCTAAAATACAGCCCCTGCAGCGCTCGCGCAGCTTTTTGCCATTTGTTCTGGCCTGCCCCATCGCCCTTTCCTTCTTTCACAGTGCCAGCCGACTGTCAATGCCATTGATTTGAGTGTGCGACTTATGTTTGCCAGCTGAACGCCTTTCGGTTCAGTGCCACCCAACCCCCTGCGTCCGCCACCCCTTCGCCAGCCACCATTGCCTATCTCCGCTGTGCCTTATTTTGTTGCTTTTGTTGCACATGCTAGTCCTCTCAGTCCTTTGGGTCTGCTTCTTCCATTTTGGCCTGTGAAATCAATGGCTTTGCCCTGCCTGTCTTTGCGTTCTCTGCTGCCACTGCCACAGCGTTGCCTTTGTCTCTGCCACCAGTTCCATGCCACAGACGTCAGTCACACACGTACACACACACACTCACAAAAAGCGAGACTTTCTGCCTGCATCCAAACTAAAAGTGCAAAGTAGCGCAAGAAAAATGCTGCGCAAACTTTGTTGCCAGTTTGTTTTACTTAAATTTGTATTTGCCACATACGTGTTGCAGGCAACACACCCCTCCAGCTAAACCCTCTACGATTTTATAAGCCCAACTCACTTATCCAGCGCCTGTTAAAATTCTAGTTATTTCTGAGTTTCATTTTGTTGGCCTTCTTATTTTTTTGGCCTTAACAAGTTGCTGAAAGTTTTTCAAGAGCTATTTTTCCACTCTTTCTTCCATATTTCTTCCGTATGCCTTTTGTATTCGTCGGGCATCCAAAGCTGGCTCCAATGCGAATGAAAATAAATCTTGATGCCCATGCATATACGCATAATCTCTAGGCATATCTGTTTCTTATTCCCTCTCTTTCTCTCTCTCTCTCTCTCTCTCTCTCTATCTCTCTCTGTCTCTTTCTCTATCTCCATCTCTCTTCATATACCTGGGTGTTGTTTTGCAGTCTGCTTGCATAGATCTGCCTGGTTCCCTTGGGGCCTTGTTTAGATTTATTGCTTTTCCGTTCTATTCTCGGGGCTCTTTTCACTTGATAATTGATGAATGTTCTGAGTGCTGCATGCGCAGGCACACTCACTTACACACATACACATTCAAATATAGGACTAAACATGGCTGTGTACAAGTTTTGCTTTGGGCATGTTGTTTATTTGCATGACAAATGCTCAGAGATCAGCCAAAAATAAACAATGACATGTCAATCACTGATTCAATTAAGTCAAGTGCAGCTCACATACACACACCCACAAGCGCACCCACACACGCATCCCCTCAAAAACGCCTGCCTCAGTTTCAATTGCGCCCAATCTTAAATCTATCATCAAGTATACGCAATGTCACAAGGAATCGCGGACTGCAGCTGCCTTTTAAAGTCTGGCCGAAATACTTGGCAAAATATCAGCTAAGTAGGCAACAGAAAATGACAACTGAATTGCGAAAAATAAAATATTTTCACTCGACCAAAAAGTAACTTTATGATGTGCAAATAAGGAAATTTATCAAAGTTTTAAGTAAATTTTACTATGTGTGTGAGCTGAGATGTGCTTAAAAATTCGATTTTCATTGTTAAAAAAGAAAATATACAAAGCCAGAAGAATATGTAAAATCTTAAATGCAAAAAACTGCCAGAGAAATGTAGCTTTGTCTTAGAAATAGTTAAATAGTTATTTAAAATTTAAAATATTACTTACCTGTCGAAGAGTTTGTATGCAATTAATAACTTCTTCCACCTTTATTTCACGCATTAAAGCGTATTTATTCCATTATTATTCCACATTAATCCCATTTATTCAAGATGTGAGTTTCAGTTTGTTGCATTTGCTAAAATGGATAAAATAAAATTACAATCAATATGCAAAAGTAGAAAAATAGGAATAGAAAAGCTGAAACTAGTAAAGAAATGTGGTCCTAGCCCATATACCCCAATGAACTGCTGCGCAAAGGGTATGCGAGTGCTATACTTTAATAATAATAATAAATAATAAAGGCGGCGAAACAAAAATCCCAAGAGGCGGCTACCAAACGCTGCTCGAAGTCGCAGACAGCTGTTTATTGTTTATGCGTGTGTGCGTGAGTGTGTGTGTGTGTGTGTGTAAGTGGGTGTGTGTGTGTTGCGTGAACAATTGCCAGCGCCTGCTGATGACAAGTGTTGCGTGCTTTGAATATAGGACTATGTACTTGTGCCTACTTACACACTTACACACACTCATATAGTCAGACAAGGCTTGTGTGTGAAGCACGCCCTTCTAATGACAAGCCATGTGAACTTCTCAACTTGTGGCTTGATTATAATGTGATATAATGTCATACTTTGCTGGTTATTTGTCACGGCTAGAGTCACTTCACAGCGTGGCACTCGACGGAGCAACAGCCAAAAAAGAAAAAAAAAGCAAATCAAATCTAGAGAATTCGCAGCAACAATTTGTTGCGTTTACTTGAAACTTTTACTTAAATTTAAGAGCACTTTTGAGTGCAACATTAGTAACTAGAGTTGGGAAATTGCATTTTCTTGGCAGCTATTTTAATTGCACTAAAACTTTGCCGTGAGCTCGACTTAGTTTTCATGCTCAAAACAGTTTTCGTTTTCAGAGGAAAGCATTTATTAATATTCTATCAAATTGTTCTCAATTTCAAAAGATGCCCCTTAAATGTTTTTCGACTCATTTGTTGCACATCCAAATTGGAGAACAGCTTTATCAGCTTTCTCTTAGGCGTTGCCATCAATCATCTGACAAACTGGCGTGCACGCAACACCCAACCCTACCGCGTACTACCAGCAAGCCCCAATCAAAGCAGGAAATGTGTCGTACAACAAATATGCAAAAAGGCAGCCCAATCTAAGGTTATGGACGGCATATGCTCACCGTACGCCTAAAAGGCTGCAGCAATTTCGTTGATTAGTCCGGTGTCTGCGGGAATTTCCTTTCGGTTCGTCTTTCACATCGCCCATTTTGTTTCTCTTCCTCTATCTCTCTGCTGGCTATGGCCAAACATAAAAACTAAACGCCGAACATACTACCTTACACACACATGCACACACACACACACACACATACCTCAATAACAGCGAACGGCGTTTACGAAGATTTTCTCGCTTCTCAAATACACTGAGAAAATGTGTCTTTTAATGCTTATAACTATGCTGTTCGTTTGCTTTGTTAAGATTAAATGATTATAATATTACTATATCTATCAAGACTAATTAATTTAAAAACTGCAGCCTCAAATCAAACAACCTTTGGCTCAGTTTTCGACAAACAGAATGATTTAACAAGTTGCATAGAGATGCCTTTTACTGTCAGAATGTGTAAAGAATACACGATTGTTGATTCTTTCTGGCCAAAAGCCTTAAATGCATCTTCACGCTTGTGCTTTGCGAAAACGTTGGGTTAACACACATTAAATATATTTAATATGCACATATTACTATAATTAGTATGTATTATAATATAATTCTATTTATAGATTTTGTATTTTGTTGCAGTCCTCATAAAGTGAAGGCGAATTCATGTTTCATGAATACATTTCGAGCTGTTATTTTTCTTTGTGTGGCTCCTGGTTTTTATTATAGCTAAAACAGGATTTAAGGCACACACACACACACACATGAGGCATATCCTTGCTGGCAGCAGCAGCCCAGCACCTTTTTGGCACAGGTGCACGCTGATATATGTTGTTCGGGGGCAAAGTCGTTTCAGGCTTGGGTCTTCTGATATATGTGGCCACGTGGCATTGGCGACCAAATGCCAGCTCGTGCTGGCATGTTTTAGCCAAGATAGCATCAGGGCTCTGCCCGCCTGACACCATATTGCATACATATACATATATATATATATATATTTTGGCAGGCGCGCATTTCAGTTTCTAATCAAGGTTATTTTATGCCTGCCAAGCGCGCTCTTAATGCCCAAATTACATATTTAGTTATCGTTGTTGGCTGTCGTCGTTGTAACTGTGCTTGTTGTTGCTGTTGCTGCTGCTGCTGCTGGTTGTTGTGGGCGTGTTTTGTGGCAGCCATTTGGCTGGCTGATTCTTGTTGGCAATCTAAGCGGCATTTTGGCAACGCGTCGTATGCGTGATAAATTCAAGCCGAGTTCTACAGACGCAAACGCTAACGCTTTAGCCCTAATGCGGCATCTTTATGCGATTTTGGTTTTTCTTTTTTCTGCTTTAAAGGGACAACCTCCAGCTAATTAGACCGCACAGCACGGTGGGAGTTGTGCTGCAGCCTGCTGTGCCAGGACAAAATACAAAGGCAAACAACAACAATGGCAATTGTTTGCCAAGACAGAACCATTATCGTTAGCCATGGCTTGGGGCAGGGGGCAGGCGGCCCAGACGGGCCACATTTGTTGCCTTCACTTGTTAGTACATACGGCTCCAGACGAATTCCCTGCTAGTCAGCTCTTGTTGTTGCTGCTGCGGCTGGGGCATGCTGCATGCTGCATGCTGATGGCTGTTTATGGTCTCTGGCCAAAAATCATCATCAACATTATTGTTATGCCAGTTATTGTTGTTGTTGTTAAGTTAGTTGACTTTTTGCAGCTTATTGTTGTGTCTCATGCAAAGTGCCTGGCCTGGGCAATTAGTTTTCGCAGCCACTGTAGCTTTAATTTAAATGCAGAGTATCTGCCGCAAAAAGGACAAAGCACATGTGTCTGTCGCTCTTAGCACGTGTGTGTGATTTACATGCATTTTAGCCTCTGTTTAATGGACTCAACTCAATGTTGCTATTCATTCATCAATCAATACAACGATTGCGCTGCTCGATTCGGGTCAAAAGAGTTTGTCACCCGAGAGAGACTGCAAATAGCCTGCCAAAGCCTGCCGTCTGTTATGGTAACTGTCTGTGTGTGTTTGTGTGTGTGTGTGTGTGTGTGTGTGTGTGTATGTCGCTCATAGAGCACTTAATGCGGCAATAAGCGAGGATACGAACACATGACAGCAAGCATATCTGGGCCATTGGCATTAAGTGCTTGTCAATTTGCATTGATTTGACACACAGCTTTTTGATTATTCAAAAGATGCATATGCGCAAATGAATATGTTAAAGAATTCGATTTTATCAACTTTCCAGCTGTTTAACCCTGCTGAGTGCACAGCAAGACGCGCTGTAGGACAGGTCGCCAAAAGGGCTCGTGTATATTAAGTATTCGACTATTTGGTTGCACAATTATAAAAATACTAACAAATATATAATAAAATACAAAATATGGACTTTAAGTTCTTGTTTAATAACAAAATACTCGATGCATAGTAAATTATTTAAAGTAGGAAGCATTGCAACTATTTACGAATAATAAATTAATGCTTTAAATAATTTCGTTATATTTATTTTTATTTTTTTTTTATTTTATATTTACTTGTTTTTAAATAATAGTAAATATTTATGTATTATTATTATTAATTTTCAAAAAATTAGTAATAAATAATATTTTTATTTAAAAACTAAACAAAAATATACTTTCCATATTTTATGCTCACGTTTTTTTCTTCTGCTTACTATCGTTGCAGCTGACATGTTCAAGGCCAGCGAACGCGCCACTTTATGTTCGGGTAAGTTTAGCATGATAAATATGCAAAATAACTAAACAGAAACTCATTAAAAGTGAATGTGACCCGACAATTTAAACTTTGCGGCAGCCAAAAGGCTCATAAATGCTTTGGCTGTGCCGCACAGAAGGCAGTTACCAAACTCTTAAATAGCTAATCAAAAAAACATACATACACACACAGGACTTACACACAAACACACACACATGCTCGCACAAGATAACCAAGCGAGGGAAATGAAGAGAAGTTATGTGTACATATGTATTTAAAAGCTCAAAGATGTTGTGATGTCAAAGCAAATACAATTTGGGCAACGCTTTTGCGAGTGTGCGTGTGTGTGTGTGTGTGTGCGTGTATGTGTGTGTGCATGTATTAATTTGATAAAGTTAACTAGACACGGAAACCGAGCGGGGCAAAGCTTAAATTAATCATACGCCATGTCATGCGAAATATAAATTTACTTTCAGTCCAAATGGAAATTTCATTAAATTTCAAGCCTTTTCAAGGGCTTTAAGTGTTGGTTGTTGTTGTTGCTGCTGTTGATCTTGTTAAGAGCACACACACATACACGCACGCACACACGCAAGCCTAAAATGTCATTAGTTGAAATCACATGTCATTGACAGCGCAAATTGACCCCAAACTCAAACATGGACTCACAGATGTATAGGTATGTGCACTACATAGGTAAAGGAATGCATATGAGAGTCAAAGGTACATACACTAAGCGAAAAAAGAAACAAGAATATTTTACTGGGATCAAAAAATAAACGTTGCTAAGAGTCAGTCAAGTTTGAAATTGAACTCAGAGCAAATCTCATTTAAGACATATTGTGCTCATTTCAAGTCTGCAAATACTTGCTGAAAGTATTGCTTAACTTTTTTCTAGAAGAAAAGAGTTCCAAAAACGAAATTTAGAAGTTCACAATTTAACTCAGAGCAAAGTTCTTTTAACAAGCAGTTATTATTGACTTATATCGAAATTTCTAAGATTTCTAAAGCGCATTTCAAGTATGCAAATACTTGCTAAAAGTATTTATTAACTTTTTCCCATCATGTTGCAAACTTTATTGAAAGGAATTCAAAAACGAAGAGGAAGAGTTCAAAATAAAACTCAGAAGAAAGTTCAAGTTACAGTAAGTTGTTTTTTCTTTGAACATTTCTAAAGAACAGACTTAAATATAGTTTTTTATTTAACATATTTTGCTTATTTCAAGTCTACAAATACTTTTTTCCAGTATTCAAGTCTACAAAATGTAGACTGTAGCAACTATGTTGCTTACTTAATTGAAAAGAAATCATAAACAAAATCTAAATGAAATTTGAGGCACAAAAAGTGGCATGAATTCCATGCTGAATGCACACAATTTTAGAACACCTTTTTTCTTTCAGTGTATGTGGGTCGCCATAAATGTCTATATACATATGTATGTCAAGCGCTTTGTTCCAAGTGTGAACTATTGTTGTTGTCGTTTGTTTGTTTGTTTGTTTGCTGGGCGCTTAAATGTTTGCCTACGTGTCAGCCTGCTGTCAGAGGCAGTCGCCTCTTGTCAACACGCATCCCCCAACCCCTACCCGCCTCTTCTGGTATCCACGCCCATTCAACTCCCTGCGCTCATCTGGGCGCATATGCCGGCGCCTGTTTTATGACAGTTCATTGATATTCATTTCGCTGTGTGTGTGTGTGTGTAGCATGAGTGTGTGTGTGTGTGTGTGGGTGTGTGTGTTGAACCCTTTTGTGCTTCACTTGACTGCCGCTTAAATTGCCTTCAATGCGGTTGCTAGACAACAAAAGTGAGCCGCCCAGGAAATTCAATTAAAAACGCAAATGACGCTGTGTGTCTACGTTTGTGTGTGTGTGTGTGTGTCCACAAATCGGCTTACGTACTCCGTCCAGAAATTGTTCGCAAATATCCTCAAGTGCCAGCAGCAGCTGGCAAAGTCAATCCAAAGTTTGATTTCCTGTGCCGTGCGCGCACTTTTGCATTTTTTATTGCATACTTTGCTGCGCTTTGCAACGTTTCCTCCGCCACACAATCAATATGGCCACCAGATTCGTTATAGATTCATGTCCGGCATACATATTTCTTTCCCCTTTTTTGTGTGTGTCTGTTTTCTACTTTGGTTTTTGCATGCTGCATATGAATATGGGCGTCTATATCCAGTGCACTTCTTGTGGCACTTTTTATGGGCTCTGCTGCTCGACTGCAAGCTTTTCTTCTGTGCCAGCTCGCTTGCATTTCATACCCTTCCCAGCGGGTTTTATAGTATAGCATATACCTTTGAAGTTCAAATAGATCAAAAAGCAGTTCACTTTTTAAACTTTCTCATAGGATATGCAAGTTTTCTTCCCACATATCTGCAAAGCTTTAGCAAATACCATGCTATATAGTCAGAGTCGGTCGAAAAGTAAGCCAAGGATATTTATTCTTCGGCTTTCCAAGTGTCATTTTTCATGCTTTTTTATGCCAGTTAAACAGAAAAAACTCTTGCCCGATGCTGTTGAATCCACGGAAATAATGTTTTATATCCGTCTTGTGGCCCTTTGGTCCTTGGCTGGCGTCTGCTGTGCCTCTTAACTCGTTTGGTTGCCATTCGGCTTTAAAGTTCAAGTATCTGGCAAAGTTCTATAAAACCAAAGCGCACAAAATCTCATCAATTTTTCAATGCACACCTGAGAGCGCTATAGTCAAACAACAAGCAGCAACAAAATTAGCCAAGTTTTCTGGCCAAGTTCCAAGCGAAGCGTAAATTTCATCCAGCCTCCAAATACATTGATATACATCTCTATCTCTTCTCTCTCTCTCTCTCTCTCTCTCTCTCTCTCTCTCTCTCTCTCTCTCTCTCTCTCTCTCTCTGTCTCTCTCTCTTTCTCTTCAAACTGACAGCAAGACACTTAATCCGCACGTTTACACCTCAACGCACACACACAAAATAGACAAACGGGGCGGCATTGGTTGGGGGCGTGCCTGCGGCTGAAGTCGCAATAAATTCGTGTATCCACTTAATAATTAACTGGCAAAAGTTTTTGGCACCACAACAAAAGAGCCCACAGGCAGCCACACAGCAATATGATTCCAGACAAAAGCCAAAGGCAGCAAAAGGCAGTGGCAGGGTTGTATTTATATATAAAAGGGGGCTTAGCCCGAGATAGACATATATAAATTAATTCATTTTCGAAGCTCACTTTTATTCGCAAACCAAATCCATATTCAATTCGAAACAAAATGGCAGAGTTGTATGCATGCGATAAAGATACTTTTGTTAATCGACAGCAGCCAAGTTATCGATAACAAGGTAGACTTAAATAAAAATCGTTTGAGCTTCAATTCTAATCAAGCCTGAAAATCTATTCATGATGGAATGTTTTAACTGTGAGCATATATGCAATTTTGTAATCGATAATTATAGATAACTATTAAAAAAGTTGGTTGAGTTAAGGTTATTGTTGCCTAATTAGATTTATCGATTACCTAGCAAGATACTTAATACTTCTCATAAATTAATAATCGATAAAATCGATAACTATTAATAAATTTAGCGTGCAGGCCTGTTTAAAGCTGTTTTATGGGAATCTTAACAAGTGTTACGCAGCCGAAAGCAACATTCTCTCTCTTGTTTGATGTATCCACGATGTAAGACTATTTGTTATCAAGCCGGGCGCATTGTTATCAGAATATTTACTCAAATACCATAAATTGCCAAGTTATTCAATACAATGGCCCACATACCGTTTGCGCCTCGAATGTGTTGGCATTTAACAGAGAGACTTTGTGCCCTGGTCTTCAAGGCCCTGATGACACTTGCAAAAGTCTTTTTATATAGATGATTGTGGCTAGGTACGAGTCGTCTATGAGGCGAATGTGGCAAATAGTGCGACGATTACAAGCAAAAATGCGACGTTGCCTTTAATTGCACTTGAACTTGCCTCGAGTTGGACACCCGCGTGAACCCTTGTCGACCCCTGGAAGATCAGGTTAATTTGCTTGGCGCTGCGGCTTCCACTTGCTCATTAATTACAGCTAAGTCGTTGGGCCCTAATGATTTACCTGGATATGTTGTTGTTCTTGTTGTTGCCAGCTTTTTTTTGTCCTCTTGTTGTTGTGTTGGTGTTGCAAGTTTTGCGTTTTATTATTTCTTGATTTCATTGCTTTCAGTGGCGCGTGCGGCTTCCTTTGGCCTTTGCCGGCTTGTTATCCTTGCCGGATCAGGTATCCTCTGCTTATAAATGCTTTGTAATCAAATACGCGCAGCAACTTTTGCCCACTCGCTGCTTTTCTTTTCTTTTCCTTTATTTTAATTTTTTTTTTTGGTTCTTCTTGTTTTTCGCTTGATTATTTTAAGCGCACGCTATTTGACCGTTGTATTTAGTTTTTTTTTTATTATTTTGACTGCCTGCCACGCCCACGTATTGCGCATTTAATTAAGCAAATAGCAGCAGCAGCAGCTGAGCTAGGCATTTTCTGCTTTTCCTGTTCATATATTTTTTTTTTTTTGGCATTTTTATGCTTTCTTTGATGCTTGCTCCTTGGGGTTTCGCACTTGTTGCCCCATTTTGTGGCATATTTTTGTGGTGATGTTTTGTTGCCTGTTTCGGGCATTTAATTCTGGCAAGAGCCTAGCTTTACTTTAAGCCTTGTCTGCTGATTATTAAATAAAATAGTTTACCACCTATTTTCCACTCTTTTGCGTGGATTTTGCCGCAGTGAGCCAATTCTTATAAGAAAGAGAGAGAGAGAGGATACGGCTGTAACCACACATTTAACCTCTTTTACCAGCGCAGCACAATAATATATATATAAATCTTATAGCTTGTTCAGATATTAGATATTCCTTAGACTTTAAGCTTTTGTAATCAATATGCTTTGCAAGTTTAGTTTTGCTTTCACATCTTTAGTCAGCTTGACCCAAGGGAGTTTTCGTTTTGATTGCTTGCAAATTTTCCATGTGTTTTCCACTGAAGCAGCACTCAAAACAGTCGACAGCCTTGTACTTAGCTCAGCCGTCTTCGAGAGACAATCTGCCCCACAGCTGCTGGCAGTTGCGGCAACTCTATGCACATTCGCTGTTGCACATTGATTTCTTTTGCTTGGCGCTACCTTCGGCAACTTGTCGCCTGTCGCTTTCCACAACACTCACTGCCAATTTGCAACTAAATTGCAAAGCTGTCATTCGTGCAACCAGCAGCAACAACAACAACAACAACAACAACAACAAGTGCAGCAAATAAACTGACTCACGTTGCCAGCAACAATTTAATACGAAATATGCTACGGTGAAACGTGACAACTGGGAATTGAGAACTGGAGAATTGGAGAATTGGCGAGCTAAGAGCTAAAGAGGATTCAGGCAAACAGTTTTCCACGTACAGGCATTTCAACTGAAGCAAATGCCACGCCCGAATGCAACGGCAGCCAAGCGTAAGCTGCTCCTTTGCCCCCAAGTGGAAGGCAGGGGGGCAGGGGCACAGTTGAAACCTTTTGGCGTCAGCAGCCGCAGAGTAATTGAATTTTAATAAAATTTTAAACCAATTAACTTGCGAGCGGCGCTTGTCTTGTCTCTGCTCGAGTAGAGTTTGCATTAATTTGCAATAATTAATAATGCATTAAGGCGTAAAGAGAGACACCAAAAGAGAGGGAGAAAGAGAGAGAGAGTGAGAAGGACATGAGCCAAAATGTCAAGATTGCAACTGCAGCAGCTAAAGCAAACGAGACGGCAACAAGGTCGCCAGCGCACGGCCAAAGACAACTTAATTAACCTCGACCTTCGCCAGGCGGCCAATGTGAGCTGACGTCAGCCCCAGTCGCAGTCGCTGACGCTGACGCTGACGCTGTCGCTGTTGCCGTCGGCGTCGGCCAGACCCCAGACCCCCGTTTTGCCAAACAAGCCACGTTCAATGCCGGCCCGTGGACAGCTGTGCGTCTCTCCAGGCCTGGTCAACTGGATGACCATCGCCGCTGCCACATTAAGACATCAATAATAAAATAAAAATTAAAACAACAACAACAAAACAAAAAATAGTTAATAACGCGTGTGCGTGCAATGTAAATATGAGCATAAAAAATGACGACGCGTCGCTGCGTTGCTTCGCTGCGCTAATTGCCAATTCACTAAAGCGACCAATTCCAATTGGCGCTGCAAGTGCAAGCGGGATGGCAATATGCGAGCATATAAAACGTCCGCGCATTGTAAATTTTGCGCATGCGCAGCGCCGACGTTGACGTTGACGCCGCGCTTCGATCTGCCGCTCTCCCGCTTGGCCACTCTCTTTTCCAGTATGTGCGATGCCGGCAGCTCAGGCAAATGCCTAAACCCGTTTGCCAGCCTCTCTCTCTCTCTTAATGTTGCACAAGTGACGGCTGCGGCTACGGCTGCGGCTGCTGTTGCCATTGCAGTTTCAAGAACCGGGTCAAGGTTGCTGCTGCTGCAGCGACGTCGTCAGCGATCACAGAGTCAGCGGCGACACCGATGCCAACGTCGACGTCAGCGTCGCTTTCGCCTTGTTCGCTTAACATTGAAAGTCAAGTTCGTGCACATGTTTGATTGGCATTGGACATGATGCAGATTGAGGCTTTCGATCTGGACGCCGGACAGCCGGTGCTTAGGCATCGAACATGTTTGATATGCTTGCAATAGGCGTGCAACATGTTTGCACATTATAATTAGGCTTTTAACACTTGGATAATTAAACAAGAAGTTGAGCTTAAAATAAGACTGGGCTTAAAGTTGTATGCAGTTTATTAGATCTTAACTTTAAATCAAAGCTTGTACCTTGTGAATCCTTGCACTTTCCTTTTTATACAATTTTTCCTCATTAACAATGTGGTCCTTGCCAACTTATTTTTAAATTCTTGATACATTTTTTTACCCGGACTTTAAAGCGGCTTTCGCTTATTTGCTCTTCACTTTCCACTGCAAATTAATTTAGTGGTTTTATGCTTAGACCCTTGCTATGCTGCATTTTAATTAAAAACTTTACAAAATCTACAGTAATTCAGGTTTTTTAACACTTCGACAAAGTCCTTGAGCAACAGCAGCTGCCGTTGCCCTCAAATTTATATGGATTCAACCCCTTAAGGGCCCACCACTTAACAACACCATAAACTTTGCTTAATACACCCTGCTACCCTGCCCCTTGACGGAGACTATTGTCAGCTGAAGTAGTATTTGCTCCTACTATTAATATGCATTATTTTGTATACATACAGAAAAAAATATATAGATGTGATATAGTGCGCTGCTTTTATATAACCACCTTTATATACAGGAGAATCTGCAGTATACGCCCATCAATTTCCATTTACTTATGAAAATTAATAGCGTTTCCGTGAAAGTATCTGGCAAAGTGTATATAGCGAAAGGCAGATAGAAGAGTTGGCTGGAGTTCTTAGCTATTAATCAAATGTGCTACATGGCCATAAAATGAAATTAAAAGTTCAACTTGACTGCAACTGATGGCCGACAGGCTGTGGCGCCACTTTATGCACTTGACTTCACGGCATCATTATAAATAAATAATGCTATTTATTTATATATATATTATTATCGTATGCCATTAATTTGCATGTGCAGCAGCACAAAAAGCGCTGAGAATTGTTGCACAGCATAAAAAAAATAATTCTCATGTAATTGGATTTTCTTTTTTTTTTTTTTAGACTGCAGTAAATGGCAGGAAAAAATTTAAAAATCACATTTTATAGTCGAGCAGCGGCGTGTTCGTGAAATGTACAAAATTAGTTTTATTTTTTCAAGCGTAAGACTGTCAAATTATGTCAAAAAAAAAAAAAAAAAAGAGTGGCACAAATTTAAAACGGAAAATAACGTCAAAGAAAAGTTAAAAAGTAATAAAGAGTTTTCAAACAAAAATAAATATGCAATTTAAAAAGTGTTCAACTAAATCGGCTTTACAGATTTTTAGGCAGTTTTTTGTTTAAGATTTTGTCAAATAAATTACGTTCAAATTATTCATGAAATAGAAAAACTTATTCCACTTGTTATTTGACTTATTATTTAGTTCACTCTAAGTAACTTCTAGTTTATTTTTGGTTTTTATTTATTTTTTAATTTTCTTCATTTATATTTATTTTTATATTTTGCCAATATTTGCTTGCCCCATAGTTTTTTGTGTAGATTTAGATCTGTGCTTAAGTGCATTTAGCTTTAGGCAGTTAGAAAATTAATATTCAAAAAGCCAACCGTAACGTTTATCAACAGAAAAACAAAGCGGCTGTCACTCAAAGCGTTTTTCAAAGTCAGCAGAACACCCCATTTGGCCATGTGGACAGCATACTCTATACGCTATACTCTATACGCACAACAGTATCATCAGTTCATAGTATATAATGTACGTATACGAATCGCACATGTGTTTGTTTAGATGCACTAACTGAGATTTGTGGCTGCGATGACCCTGAAAATGCAATGCACGAAAGAGCTAGATATAGGGGTAGAGTAAATGACTGCAAGAGAGAAAAAGAGAGGGAGAGAGAGAGAGAGAGACAGCATTGAGCTGCAACAACTTGACAGCCTCGATGCACACTCATCGACAACTGTTGTTGTCTTCTACGGGCTCTGGTTCTGATATTGCTGATGCTGTTGCTGTTGCTGATGCTGATGCAGTGTGTCTCGCACATTAACAGCCAAGTGCAACCACATTTCCAAAACAATGCCAAGCAGCAACTCAAATGACTCAAATGCGGGACAGCAGCAGCAGCAGCAGCCGAGTACAAATCGTAGCAGCCTGCTCTGATAAGGCAAGAATATTTTTTACAAGAATAAATTATGACTAAGTTGAATCGCAATCTAACCACAAACTGACTTCTAAGTAGTTTACGCTCTCTGAGCAGCTAAAATCAATTGTCACAAGGTTGCCAATGGACAATCGGACGCACAGTCGAGCGTGGCAGAGCACGCAAAACACAACAACAACAACAACAACAACAACGACAACGAGACCAAAACCCGAAGCATTGCGCAGCTGATCTTGAACCAATTGCAATTTGTTAAATGTTGCCCAGGGTCAAAGCAGCAGCCGTTTGTGGCAAAGATACACGGGCGTTAATCTAAATATATATAGATTCAGATTTAGATTTGTATATAGTATAGTATAGTTAGCTTTTCGAGCCATGCCATGACATTGACTGGCAGCCAGCGATTGCCCTCAATAAATGCGAAATGCGTGTGCGCAATGCACTTGAACTTGCAGTTCATAGTTGACAACAGTTGCTGCAGTTGCACTTGCTGCTGCTGTTAACGCTGCGTATGCGCAATATTGCGCGCAAGCACTTTGCCTTATTTGCACATCACGCATACGCAACGTTGTGCCTGACCTTACAGCCGGTGCGCCTAATTGGCGACAACGCCTGGCCAGCGAGACCGTCAAGTACAGTCGGCTCCTCGGTTTACTGTTTGATTATCAATTAGCTAACTGCCCCGCGGTCAGTTGGCAAAACGTTGCGAATGATGCGCGTTCTCAGCACGCCCCCCTGTTCCCGCAATTCCCTCTGCCATACTATTGCGACAAATCAAGCCAATGTCAAACAAACACTAGCACACACACACACACACACACACACACACACACATTGCTTGATGTCATGCGACATTCGTGACTTTTGCATCTGTTGAGCAACGAGCAAAACAAATTCTCGTTCTCTTTAGCTCTCCGTGTGCATTTTATCGCTTTGAAGCGCCAAGTTGCGTGTCGAGCGATCACACACATATATATACTATACTACACATATATATACCATATAGTAGTTGCTACATTTACTCTATATATAGCTGCTTTATGGGCAGCGCTTACTCATCTAACTATTGTATATATATATTATTTATATAGTTCTGCACAGCAGCCGCTTTTTGCATAAAATAAAATTTAGTTATTATCTCAGTTAATTAGTTGTTCTACTTAAAAAGTTTTTGGCGCAAGCAAATGAATTTGTATTTTTATTTTAATTGCTCTTTTTATGGTCCTGCAGAAGATATTAAATTAGTTCAAAAGTTTGTTATGCAGAGCAGTGTACACTGTCAAAGCCATTGAGTATATACATATATTCTTGCTAAAATCAATCTCACATACATATTTAGCTCGACCAGCCTTTAGAAAAAAATTGTATTTTTGTATGTAAAACTATCTGCTTTCAAAAGATATCCTCAGAAAAATCAAACTATAGAACTAGCATATACAACAATTTAAAAATTGAATGAAAATTGAATATAAATCTTCTTAAAGAAAATGTTTGAAAAGGTATAAACAAATTTGTTTATCTCTTAAAATATATGAACACGGCTTAAAACAATTAAAAGCTTTCGTATGTGACCAATATATATACATATATATATACAAAAGGAGACAGTCCTAATCCAAGCAAGCTTCACAAGCTCACCAGCAGATTTTGCTTCCTAATCTATTCAGGGTTAGAGGGTATGGCTTAAGCTATATCTGATTCATAAGATTGAAAAGATTGAAATACATTATCTTCTGCTTTGACTCCTGTTCTTTATTATCATTATCATTTTTGCTAACTCACATTCTAGCCTACAATTCGAACCAAGTTCCTTCAGCTCATCTTCACGTCTTGCCCTAAATTAAATTTAACATATTGCTTCCCGATGAAATACTTCACACATTGCAGTTCTCTGTTTGCAATTGCTTGCCAGTCTGGCTGCATTATTCAGAGTCAACCATAAATTCAGAGTCTGGCCAAAGGCGCTGGCTTATTGCGTAGCCAAAATAATTGCAATTTACGACTACGCTGAAGTTGCCAGCAATCGACGCGTGGCATCGGCACTCGTAAATAACAATAACAGCCAGCGCCAACAAAAACAACAACAACAACAACACTTGACTGCTGGAATATTTAATAAACAAAACTTGCGCTAATCATTAAATTATGATTAATGTGCCGACAATTTTGGCAGCCAGCACCAAAAAACCAGCGAACGTGCCCCGACAAACGTCGCCGGCGAGTTGTCGTCGCAGACACCAGCCGCAGCAGCAGCAGCAGCCGCAGCAGCAGGGAGAGGGGATGGTTAGGGGGCGTGGACTATTATGGTGAGCAGTCCTTGAAACATATTCACATCATTTAGAGGGAATTTTGTGAATGCGCTCGAACAAAACGAACGATGAATCTAGCAAATGTAGTTGGAAATGAATTGGAAAAAGCTTCTTTTGCAGCATTGAGAAAAATGAGAAAATGTTCAAATTATGGTAAATGAAATATATCGACGTTCAATAACATTAGCGACAATAAATATGGCGTATTTGCCCGAGTTATATAAATTGTTAAATTATTTGGCATTTTTCCATGTTCCCACACACACATTTTTTACACTCTGCGAGCCACAGATCACAGGAGATCCAAGGAGCATCATTTCACAATATTAAAGTAAAGGTCAGACTTTCAAAGAATCCCAAAGTCACGGTTTTAAGGAAATGCGTAGTTTGAAAGAGAGCTCAATTTTAAAGACACGACCTTCAAGTCACAGTTTTACAATCAAATCACCTTTTCTCTCATCTATTTTGATCTGCACAGTCGGCAGATTCCCAGTATAGAGTGTTTTATTAATTCGACTGTTGAAGTATATAATTCACATTCATAAATAATATTTCAACTGCAGCAGAAGTCGACAGAGAGATACAAGTTGAATATCGCAGCTGCTAGTCAAAGTCAGCTTATTAAATATTAAAGCAGCATATATGACTGGGAACCGTTAAATCCTATGGCTGTCAAGGCACGCAGCAAACTCAATTCAAGAGCCTGTCGCACATCCTGTCAGCTCAGCTATACCGCGACGACCCATACTCAAGGTGCCGATGCGGCCGCTGCGGCTGCCTCTGCTTCTGGCTCTGCTGTTGCCACCTGCAGCTGAATTCAATTTCTGTGCCGCTTGCTCCTGTCGTCCTTTGCTACGCTTTATTCCATTTGCGGCATGCACAAAGCCAAAGCAAAGTTAGTAAGTAAGTTGCAGGCAGCGGCAAAGCAAGAGAGAGAAAATCAGAGAGAGAGAGAGAGAGATAGAAAGTAAGCTGAGCAAATCAACTAGCAAAGGTATTGTTGTTGTTGCTTGCACCTGCAGGTGGGGTTTACTTTACTTTGTCACGGATATGTTTTCTTTAGACTTTCCATGTCAGCAGCCGTACATGACATGGGGCTTCTAAGTGTGTGAGTGTGAACTCAAGTGTGCGTGTGTGTCAGTGTGTGTGTGTATGTGTGAAACATGCCGGAAGTTAAATAGGAAATTTTATATGCTTTTATAACTGTGAACGTGTTTACAAGGCCGTTGCCTCCGCCCGCCTGCAAACTTCGAGGCAGCCTGTGGCTGTGCTTGTTCTTGAGTGTGAGTGTGTGTGTGTGTGTGTGTGTGTGTGTGAGTATGTGAGTGTGTGTGTTGAGGTTACCTAGCAGCAACTTGTTCATACATTTTGCTTGATGAAGTGTCGTTCATGGCGGCTTTGCGGCTTTGGCTGCGATTTTGAAGTTCGTTGATTACCTGCTGCAAGAGGAGCCTGCAAATTAATCAAATTTATCTTGACAAGGATGAGGCCTCGCTTGCAGCTTAATCAAAAGGCGAGCATATTAATGGAGCATAGTAAATTACATATTTGAAAAACTGCATGCATTTTAGCCTCTGCATGGTCTATGCTTGTTTGAATAAGCCAAATGAGAAACTTAATAAAAATCAGATCGAGGTACAACGCCATAGTTAACAATATTTTTCTGCTGCTTTTTCGAAATTATTGAGACATGTATTTATTTAATTTTATTTTTGTTCCCATTACTGCGGATGGAACTACCCAAAAGCCCGTCCTAGCGTTCAGTCGATCAGTCAGTAAGTCAATCAGTCAGTCAGGTAGTCAATCAGTGAGTAAGTCAATCATCCAGTTAATAAGTTATCAAGTCAATCAGGGAGTCAGTCTGTCAATCAGTGTGTCAGCCAGTCAATCATTCAGTCATTTAGTCAACTAGTTAATCAATAATTCAATCAACCTGTCAGTCAGACATTTGTCAATTACTATCAATCAGTGAGAAACTCAGTCAGTCAATCACTCAGTTAGTCAATCATCATTCAGTCAGTCACTCAAGAAAATTAGTTTTAAATGTATAATATACTCGTATACTCACATCTACAATCGAGCTTGCTTTCAATATCTTATTAATTGTCTAACTTACTAATTATCTGATTCCCCACACACACACACACACTCACAAACACGCAAATTTACACGAACAATTGAGCATTGGGCACATTTCCCAATTATCTAATAGGTATTTAAATGCATTCCCTGCTGTGAAAATAATAACCAGTACAGGTGAAACAATTTTAGTGTGAATTTGTGCAGCTTCATTACGTTGCAATCATTTACATGCCCCGGCTAACGACACTTCCTGCACACACACATACACCCACACAACCACCCAGACAGCCCCTACTGTTGCTAGAGAATTGCCCCAGCTCAATGTATGTGCATGCCTCAAATGTTGCACTCGAGCAACTTTACTGTGGCAACTTTACAAATCGAGCGGCTTCATTTACCAAGGCAAGGTTTGTTGGCGGCGGGCGGAGGCCGGGCTGGGCGGTGCGGTTACTGCAGCAGTTGCCCAAACGAAGCAACAAGCAAACAAACAAGTTGAGCTTTGGCAGTAGTTGGACATGCACAGCACACCAACACACACACACACACACACACACACACACACACCAACACACACGCACACACTCTCACACAAACAGACAGCACTTGAGTATAGCATAGTTTTCAGCGCCGTCAACTGGGCAAGTGTTTGATTAGAAAAGTTTCGGCCCCGGTTACACCAAAAGTAACAACAAAGATTTGGCTAAGAACTTGGCTTGTTTTTATGGGTCAATATTTGTACGAGCTACGTGTCCAGCCGACACTCACGTGTGTCCTTACTAATTGCTATTGAAACCCGACTTAGACAATCGGATATATTTTGCACACTTTCACAAGCAATTCAATTGTCTGCATTTGGTTACGGGTTGATTTTTGATTTTTATTTATTTGCTAGGCAAGTAAATACATCATATAGTCAAGCACACACACACACTCACACACTTAGGTATCAACTTTCAGCCCTGCTGTGTGACACTTTTTGAAAATTCTTCTTTTGATAGTCGAAGCATGTCAAGCGTTTCAATGGGGCTATTTTTGTGCTTGTGTGTCAGCCACTCGCTGTGCGTCGCCTGTTTCCTGGGCCATGTCCCTGGTTCACGTCCGGGTTCTAGTCCACGGCCTGGTCCTGGTCCATTTTGTCCTGTTGTCCTTGCCCGCACGCTTAGCCCTGGTCGCAGACAAAAACGTATAAAAATGCATGACCGCAACACATTTTTCAGGCGGCCATTCAGCAAACCCTTCTATAAGCCCCTGCCCCCAATACACACACTCACACATGCACATGCTTATTTCACGGCTTCGCTTCTAAAGTGTTAAAATGTTGATTGTCCTTTTGCCTCTGTATGTTCGTGTGTGTGTGTGTGTGTGTGTGTGTGTGTGTGTGTGTGTGTGAGTGTGTGTGTGTGTGTGTGAGGGCTGGCTAAGTGTTTGTGCTTTGCAACGCCTCAGTCTCGGATATGCGGGTATCTCTAACGCTCCGACAACCTCTTTGACACCCCATACCTACTCTATGGGTTCGTCTCGTGCGTGTCGCAAATAAATTTTTAAGTAGCATTTGTGTTGATTGCGTTGAAAGAGGACACGAATTCAACTTTATGCCCGTTTGCTTGCCACACTTGGAAGCCCTACGACATTGCGGTTTATTTTTTATTTTTTGGCTCTCCTTAAGGGTTCTTGAATTTAACATTTATCAAGTGGATTTCTTTTTGCTGCTTGGTTAACAAATTAAGTACGGTAAACGACTATGGTATTCGAAAAAATAAAATGAATCTGAGGCGAGCGGAATCACTTGGGTAAAGAATTATTGATAATAAATAAAAGTTGGGCAAAAACAATTTACGTTAAAGCGCAATATAAAGAATTTATATTAACTGATATGTAAGCTATATAGCTTATTGAACAGGCCAACAAAAAAATGTTTTATAAATTATATAATAGGCTCCCAAATGTATGCAATATTTCTTGAATTTCTTTGAATGCCTCTCTGTAAACTAGCTTGCATTGAATGACTAACACCTAATATTAATATGTTAATTTTCGAAATATATATCACCCAAATATTTAATAATTTATAAATAATTAAACATCAGATTTTATGCGAAATATAATAATTCAGCTCTTAGAGCTACTTCATGCATCAAATGTCAGCCAACAGTGCTAGTTAACAGAATCAGCAACAGAAGCTGTTGCATGAACTTAACAGCGCTGGTCACTCTCTTAAGAGAGCCTGCAGTGTTAACATAACAGGCGACATCTGCAATTTAACAACAGCAGCAGCTGCTGCTGCTGCTGCCAAAGAGGTCCAACTAACAGCAACGGTAAACAAGCAGCAGCATCACCAAGGCGGCCACTTCTTTTGGGCTGCGGCGCTCAGTTGTTGTTGGACCGCAGGAGCGTTTCGTTGTGTGACGGCAGAAAGCATTCGGCAAAGCCAACAGAGACAACCGAAAACATAAATAGAACGGAAAGAGAAAGAGAGTGCGCGTACAAGTGACAGAAAGAGAGAACGCTGTACAGTGTACAGTTTAACAGCAGCTAGAACAGGCAAGCGTTCGCATTACATTATTATTTTTTTTTGCCTGCTTTAAACAAAGCAAACCTCGTGGCTGTTAAAACCGGCGACAGTCAGCACGAGCGCGCCCGTCTGTGTGCGAGTGTGTTGCGTGTGTGAGTGAACTGCCGTAGGCTTTGTTAACTGCCATATGCACTTTATGTTTGCGTGTGCATGTGTGTGTATGTGTGTACGAACGCAGACAATGCGAGAGCGCGGTGCATCAGTAGCTCTGCCCATGGGCGGCCTGTTAATTTGCATGCGGGCGCAGAACTCTGTCTTTGTTGTTGTTGGCTGCATCTTGTGGCCGCCAGCAACAACAATTGCTGCTGCTGCCGCCGGACATGTGCAGCCATTGTTGTTGTGCGCTGCTGTTGGCGGTTGCTTATTGGTTTTCTTGTTTCTTTTTTTTTTTTATTATCATTTAACCGTTAGCCAAAACGTTTTTTAACAGCTTTTAGACTGTCCAACTGGCCAGACAACCTGCAGCGTATGCTGACGAGTTCTCTTTGTGTGTGTGTGTGGTAATTAAGTGTGCATGTGTGTGTATGTTGCCTCGCATTTTTTTAGCTGCTCGCTGCCAACATGGCGTATGAGTAATGGCCACGACGACATGTACACACATATTCAAGAGCGGGAACAACTGCGAAGCCGTGGCAGGATGTAGGGCGTGAATTGTTATTCATGGACATCACAGCAGGTGGATGATGCTGTGATGCCAGCTCCTGGCCAAACATATGCCAACATATGTTAATGCTGACAGCGCCCAGCGGGTGCAGGACAAAAGGGAGCCCGAAACCCGTGTAGTGGAGATTTTGCAACTGTATTTTCTAATTGCACTCTGTGGCAAGGATCAAAAAAAAAAAAGAATAATAAAAATAAAAGTTGCCATTGCTTTGGCCAGTTCGTCATTAAAGTTTAATAGAAAAACGGAAGTTGCGCGCACAACTTCCGGCAAACTTTTAAGACCTTGCTGAGCTGACAAATCGACAACAACAACAACAACAACAAAAGCTCTTTAGCAGAAACGTGATGCGGCTGACTTAAGCAAATGCCAAAATGTGTTTCAGCCCAGCGCAAGAATTTCAATTTCTAGCCATGTAAATCAAGCAAATGGGGCAGCTGGCAGCATATGCAAAAAAAAAAAAAAAGAGCGACCCCAAAATCAGAGCAGGCCAAAAGCATTCAAGACATTGTACAATATAAAACTGCTGTCTATGCTAAGAAAGGGAAACACAGTTTTCTTTAAGCTACAAAATAAAAAATAAAATAAAATAAAATATAACAGAAGCACTTTAGTTTTACGGTTGTGTCTGAGCTGTTCGAGGACTACGTGACAAATCTTTATTTAATTTCAAATATGCGAAATAAACTTTGACATTTGTTGCGATTTATGTGAGGGCAATAGCTGGTGCGCGCTTCCGCCGCCCCCGCAACGCCCACATAATTTTATAAACTCTGCAAAAGCTAAAGTTTTGCAAGTGTCGAAAGTTGTAAAAGTTAAAAAAGGGCAGCTCAAATTTAACGAAATTGTATTGTTTTACGACTACACTATACAGCTGGCAAAGTTTTGACTAACAGACGATTTAGTTTTGTAAATCTTTGACTAATTTATGCCGCATTATGAGCATAAAATTGCCTTACTAAAGAGCTACATATTAAATGAAAAGGCGTTTTCAGCAAAGAGACATATTGAGCTGTGACAGAACTTAATAAGTTATTACTTATGCAGAAGTGAAGGGCATTCAAGGGATGTTCAACTAACTAGAGTATATCTATTTATCCGTTTCATAGTTCTGTGTGCAAACTAGTTCCTGAACTTCCTGACACTGATACATTATTTTGGTGGATTGTCACACAATAACATATAGCATGTGCATTGAGTTCTTATATGAAAATCATCTTATTTTCCTTAAGAACTCGTCTCCCAATCTATTCAACTACGAGTTTTATTATGTTCCTAACATTTCAGTTTAAACTTATTGATATCTTATATGGAAAACCTTTTAAATTCCTAAAGAACTCGAGTCCCCTTTATTCAACTACGAGTCGTATTAAGCTCTTTCAGACAAGACTTATACATATCGAACTAAGAGTCAGCAGCGAGCTAACCAAGCTGCTTATGTACAAAAGCCTTTAACAAACCTACTTAAAATAACTCAAATAATATAAAATCAATATAGTACACAATCTTAAGGAAATCAAAGGAAAGGACGCACAAAAAGTGCAATGCACATTGCTGCTCGCAGTTTTCAATTAACAAATCTTGCTGACCAACTTGCGAAAAAAAAAAGTTTGTGCCTTAGCACAAAAGGAACAAACCAAATTGATGATGAAAGAAAAAAACATTTCTGCGCCCCGCAAATCAAGGCGGGAACATTTCGCCAGGGGTCGGCAACTGAATGGGAAAAAGTTCTCGCATTTACTTGCGTATTTATTTTTCTTTTCCGTTACAATTGCAGCTGCCATTGCAGTTAATTTGTAGCGAACACATTTTTAATTTGGGCAGCCACCGGGCCGGATGCGCCACACCAGAAATTGGCCAGCGACCAAGTGAGCAACAAGAGGCAACCCTTTTGGCAGCACAACAGGCCAGGCCACGCCCCAATCCGGAAATGGCACAGGATGCGTAGCCGCAGTTTGTCCGTGTGCAGTCCTGGTTTTGTGCCCGGTAATTTGGCTTAAAAACTTTCGCTTATTTAGCGCCAAAATGCGTTTTCCGTTTTTATTTGAACACATTTAATTGTGAACATAAATTAGCATAAATTTTATATTTATATCTTTAGCACTTGGACGCGGCAAATGCAACATTTTTTTTTTTTGGCCGTTGCGGGCGCGATTTGAAAAGAAATTGAATTTTAATTAAATGCAAAAGTCAGAAGGAAAAAGCCAGTTACGCCCATCAATCAAAAAGGCGTTCCGTGCTCAAGGCCCGGACCGTTTTCTCACTCATTAAAAGCCAGCAGGCAACAGTCAACACAGAAGAAAAGGATAAGCGGAATACAAAAAAAAAGAAGAAGAAAAGAAGAAGAAAATGTAGCAGCAACACGAAACGGAACAGGACACCCAGGACGACGTGCTAAGCCCACGGCAAGATTAATTAAGTCCGCGCAGGCAAAAACAGGTTCAGCAGCAGCAGCAACAAACACGTTGAATTTCTCAAGTAGATAGTGAACGACGGGCAGATACCCTGTTAGCATGCGTACCAACTGTGCTGCTTCTCTCAAAGTTTTGTGCAACAAAGAAGTTTTACTGCGAAAATTGATCTGTTTATTCTGCGATTTTTATAAAAATTCGAGAGATTTATAGAGATGGATATAGAGACACAAAGCGTCAAGACTTTACCTCAATATACGCTTATTAAATTTTCATTTTCAGATCCGTTCAAAGGTTATCATGAGATTTACAGCTTGATCTGAGCTTAGATTATGGGAAACTAGCTTATAAAATTGTCTTGCTGCAGCTCTTAAAAACTAAAAAAGATATTCTAAAAAGGGGGCATGTAAATCGATAAATAGCGAGCTATTAAAAATATTAACTAAAGTGCGCGCTGAACAGGCTATAGCAAAAATAAATATGTGATATAACGATTTCTAAAATATTCTCCGATTGCAAAAAACAAATAAATGGTTTGCTAAGCTTAGTTCGCATACGCTCCTTACTCGCATATATATACCCGCTTTATGCAATTCTAATAAGTAGTGGGTATAACAAGCAAGCAAACAAACAAACAAAGGCAACTCGAGTCACTGCGGCAGCGGATGTTGCGAGGCGTCGTGACGTCGCCTTGCCAAGTGCGTGTCAATGTTTCGTTCGCACTCTTTTCGTTGCCTACTTTCGGGCGCCGCGTGAAAAATTAAAATTTCAAAACGCCGCAACTGCTGCGGCGACTGCAGCGCGTACGCGTGTGCGTCTGTGTGTGCGTGTGTTTGTTTTGTATTTGCTCTGGCGCGAAATACAAAAGCAACAACAAACAAGCATAAACAAAGGCAAATAAGCAGGAAGCCTCGACGTTTCCCACTCGTAATAAGCATATTTTAAGTGAGCCTAACGCGCGGCATCAACAATGCTAAAGGATGTGACCCCACCCGCGCCCACACACACACGCACACATACACCTAGCCACCCTCTGACAGCCTGCTTACAGCTTCTCATAAACATAAACCGTAAAATTTCTGAACAGTGACTGTGATCACGACTTACGTGGGCTTTAGTTTATATTCTAAAAAAAAAAAATATTTTTAGTTTCCTATAAAGAAGTATAAAAAGTGTCAGCTGCATTTTTACGCCTACCAGGGAGTGAATTTTATTGAAAGTTTTATTTCACTTTACGCTTATTATAGCATGTTTTTTTATTATTATTTGTTTTATTTGTAATGTGAATTTTTTACTAAGCCAAACAAGCTTTTATACTATTCAAAATAAATTCAAATTCCTATTGCACAAACCAAGTAGTTTATTCCAGAGTTATGCATTTGATTTTCTTTAATTTTCTTTACTTTTGGTTATAAGGAATACTTTTCGAGTTATATTTTTGGCATCCCTGGCGTAAACACTTGCCCAGCCCTGCTTCTGCTAATGAGCTTCCAATCTTAAGCATAATAGAGGCGAGCAGAAGTAATTGAGCGCTTGAGACTGCGCTAAGAGCACACATTAGTTGTACAATTGATAGAATTTGTGCTCAATGAAAACCACTTAAGTGACAAAATTATAGCAATTGATAAAAATAAATAAATAAAATCGCTGCTGAAAGGATAATGCGCACTTGACATGCGAGTGGCTTGGCTTGGCTTGGCTTGGCTTGGCTTGGCTACCCAGTTGATTGTCAGCACATTTTTCCCAGTTGTGCGTTCATGCAAAATGCCCCGGCGCTGAACTTCAGCATAAACTCTTGAGCCGTGACCCCAGCTTGCCCTTATCCTGTTTTTCATCGGCGTGCGTGTGTGTGTGTGTGTCTATAGACATCGGCATTTCCGGCTGGCAGCCTAGCGGCTCCAATTAGCCCTTAAATGGATTTGTGTAACACATTTGGGACAGCCACAAATACGTTCGCCCCGGAGATTTGTGGCTGTTACGCCCCGCCCCGCCCCGCCCCGCTCGACAAACTCTCAAAATTTACATTGCTTGCAGAATTTATTGTGGCAACATTCCATTTCGAGTCTAGATACAGTTTCCAGCCTCGTTTTTGGCCCATTGTCGCGCTGTCGCTGGCCTCGGACAGCGACATTAAAAACGACACATACATTTCATTTTAATATCCCTTTTCGGTCAGAACGAATGCGACACAATACACACTCCCAATGCTGCGTCTCAGAGGGAGAGGGAGAAAGAGTGGTGGAGGGGGGTGATGATCATTCGGACGGTTCGCTGTTTCTTGTGGCGTCTGTTATTCCGATGTGCCAGAACATTAAGCGTTGAAATATTTATGAGCTGTGCACGCACACACGAGTGTAAGGCAAATGTGTGTGCGTGTCCTTAATGAGTGTTTGCATTGTGCCAAAAATCTGCATTTAAGGCGGCTTTAAGTCTTAATGGGACATGTGCAATGCTCTCGCAGACAGGCTTTCGTCAGAGAAAAAATCGTCAACATTTTTGTAGCATACTTTTTTTTCACTTGAAATTGAATTCCATAAGGCTCTGATCCAACATAAATTGTTTTTACACTGAGAAAAAAGCGGCGGGCGAAAAACAAGCATTTCCTTTTGCGTTCCCAAGGCTGGCAAGTTAAAATTGCCTGAGTTAGGCATAAATCGCACTAAATTTCAGAACATTTCTCAAAGGCCTTATTATAAATATATGCACTAATATGAGTTACTTATTTAGCTCTCACTTTCTTCTCTTTGCAGTTAAGCAATAGCTAATTGACCAGGACAAGAAACCAACCCCAAACACACACGCATACACAACCGCACGCACACACACACACACACACACATATAGGGAGCAGCAGCATGGATCTGCCCTCGATGGTGCAGCGCTCCGGCGATACGCTCATCGTACGCAGCGTGGTGAGCGGCAATCAGCTTTACATGGAGCAGGGCCACAAAGGTGGCATCAGTAACGCATCCCCACCGCTGGACACGCAGACATTAGCATCGCCGCCGGTGGCAAGTGCGCTGGAGCAGCAGCTGGAAAGATATCAGCTGCAGCAGCTGTTGCAGCAACAGCAGCATCAGCAGCAACAGCAGCAACAACAGGCGGCAGTTGCAGCAGCTGCCGTTGTCAACAGCGTGCAGCAACAGCAACAGCAGCAACAGCAACAACAGCAGCAACAGCACGTGGTGCTCTCGCTGGATGCCAAGGAGGAGGGCCTGCCGCAGTGCAAGATCAAGAGGAACTACAGCTGCAACCATTGCGCGTACTTTACGCAGAATCCGCGCTACCATTTGACGCATCTGCGAGACGTGCACGGCGAGAAGATTGTGATAAACAAGTGCAAGTTGTGCCTGTATGCCTCCCGCCACTTCCAGAAGCTGGTGCGCCACATGAAGATGGTGCATGGCTGCACCGATGGCATACCCAGCGGACATGGCCAGGCGCGCGGCAAGCGCGGCATGAGCCGTGAGGCGCGCAAGCGACGGCTGGAGGAGAGCGTCGGCGTTATGGGCGGCCAGTCGATGACCATGTCTGTGCCGGACATGCCTACGCTGGAGCAGGTGGCGCGCGAGCTGCAGCTGCAGAAGCAGAAGCTGCATCGCGACATCGAGGCCTACGAACAGCGACAGCGCGAGGAGCTGCAGCAGCGCGAACAGCAAATGGAGCTGGTGTCCAGCTATGGCCGCCAGCTGCAGGCGAGCCTGCGTGATCTGGACATGCAAGAGGTGTACGAGCGTCAGTCGTCGCCAGCGGAACCACCGACGCCCTCGCCGAGCGGCTCGGCAACGCCGCCGCCGGCACTGTCCTCGGGCGGCGAGGAGCCACAGAATCGTCTGCTCAAGTGCAGCGCCTGCGAGTACACCACACTCTATCGCACCCAGTTGCGCGCACATGAACTGGCCGAGCATGGCAAGACCAAGTTCTTCCGCTGCGACAAGTGCAGCTATGTGACGCACATCAAGGCGCGCTTCAGCAAGCACGTCAAATACCATTCAATGCCAATGATCAAGTGCGTCACTTGCGATTTTCGCACACCCTACAAATGGAATCTGGACAGGCACATGAAGAACCATGGAGGCTCTGGCGCCTTCAAGTGCGCCGCCTGCGACTTTACGGCCGACATCAAACAGTCGCTGACCGTCCACGAAATGAATCACCATGTGCCGCCCGTCGGCAATGCCGGCTCCATTTGGCCGCGTCGCCAGAACAAGGTCGGTGCCAGCGAAATGTGCGATGATTTCCTTAGCGATTCCGCTGAGTTGGAGGATCAATATAATAACAATAACTTGGATGATGATCTGGAGGATGGCGACGGTGGTGCCTTGAGCGGCGAGGAGCACTATGGCAAGCGCAGCAAGTACGAGGATGATGAGGAGCCCACGGATCTATCGCAGAAGGGTGGCTGCTCCTCGGACACGTCTAGCGTTGGCACAGCCACACCGCGTGCCCTGCGACCGGTGCCCAATCTGATACCCATCGCAAAGAGTTCCAAGGAGTAAGTAGAAACTGAAAATAATAGCCGTAATGGGGGTAACCATATGCTATGGGGCAACCATAACTTTCGGGTTCAAGACTAAGGGAAGCTTTCATGAAAAGTCCACTTAGGAATTTAGATAGAAATAAATTTGTTGTGGTTTTTCTAACTGCATTCTAGCAATCTATGTGGAAATTATTTAAGAGAAATTTAGCGGGTTTTTAAAAAATCGACTCTATTGGGTGAAAAATGGGTGAAATAGCATAATAGAAAATTAAGGATAATTTCACATAGGTAAAATGATGTTGAAAATGATCAAAGCATTTTTTGAGTGGAATTACAATAATCCACATGGTGCGGAAAATGGGTGAATTATCGTTAAAACGATATTTAACTTCTCTATCGATTGTGAAAAAGTCATCGAAAGTCTTTTGGACATTCTAAGCCCCTTTCTAATGGAATTTCCCCCTTGCAACTATTTAAATTTGTAGCGCGCTTAACCTATCCAAGGATACGAACGCCTCACGAAGTGTCCTCACAGGGATCGCCTCGATGTTCTTTAACGATAAGCAAATCTCCGAGATGCTGGACAAGTCGGATGTGCCACAGCTGTCACCGGCAACGACCATTGCCTCGATGACCTCCTCGCGCAGTCTGTTGGCCAAGAAGGGCGGCTCCTTCTTCGACAAGCTGAAGACGGGCGCCCAGCATGATAATCTGATCTGTCAGTGCGGTCATGTGGCCAAATGTCTATCCGAATCGATAATACATGGCAAGAGCTGTCAGTCCTCGGCTGTTGTCGTGGACGAAGACGATGTGGCGCTGCATGAAGATGATGCCGACGACCGGCTGGAGATTGACGAAGACGACGAAGATCGTCAGTCGCACTCGGCGCTTAATTTGAGCGTATCCGGCTCTACACGCTGCCAGCACTGTCGCCATCGCTGCAAATCCTCTACCGATCTGCTGCATCATTTGACTCAGTGCGCCGAGGCCATACGCTGTGCGAACGAGATGTACGATTCGAATTCCGGGGAGAGCGGCGATCGTCGCAGCGATGCGCATTCGCTGCAGCAGCAGGCGGCTGTGCAGCAGCAACGGGTTTGCATTTGGAACAAGGCGGCCAAGGAGAGGACCGCTGCCGTAGTGCAGCAGGATAAGGTGAGCCTTCTGACCAAATCGCCAGGCAGCCAGGCGGCGAGCAACGAAGAGAACAGCTACTATGGAGTGGAAACAGCGCCCGGTTACGGTGAGGTAAGTGCGCCAGATCCAAATCACAGCAACAACAAATCCGATGCACACACATCCCACACACACACACACAACCACGACACACACACGTACACACAATGCAACCCACGCACGACAAATGCGTCAAAATGAAATTTGACTCTCTCATGCACTGCAGGTAACCAAAAAGATGACGCCCGAGGAGGAGGCCGCCAACTCGTCCCTGAAAAAGGTCTACAAGTGTCCGCATTGCAGCTTCTGGGCATCGACAGCATCGCGTTTCCATGTCCACATTGTTGGTCACCTCAATAAGAAGCCGTTCGAGTGCTCGCTCTGCTCATATCGCTCCAACTGGCGCTGGGATATCACGAAGCATATTCGCCTGAAGACAATACGTGATCCCTCGCACAAGACCGCCAAGGTGCTGATGAACGATGAGACCGGCCGGCGCAACTATACCAAGTATAACAAGTACATAACCCTGATGAAGGTCACCGAGGAGGATGGCGATCCCAAGCTAATGAAATCCGGCGAGATGACGCCCAATCAGGTGGCCTCGTTGGCCTTTCTGAAGGACTACCAGAAGGTGGGTGTGGGCGTTGGCACTGGCCATGACATTACCCTCGAGCCGGTGTCGCCAAACAAATCCAATGCCTTGGACGATGCACAGCTGGCGGACAATCTCATACGCTTGCCGCTGCTGGCGACCATGATGAACGCGGCTATGGCCACTCAGCAGCATCACCAGCATCAGCAACTGGAACAGCAGCAGCAACAGGAGCAGCAGCAACAGCAGCAGCATCACTCGGCCATGATAACACCCTCGGTGACCATATCGCCAGTGAAGCGCACACATCAAACGCCGCCCGGCAAGCCCACCGACGATCTCATCACTGAGGTGCATCAGGAGGGCAGCGAAAAGAAGACCTTCTACAGATGTCGCAAGTGTAACTTTAGGTGAGTCCGATAGCCACAGATTGCTCGGATATATTTCCTTCAATGATGAACTTTCTCTGTCCGCTCAGGCATCACAATCGGGATGCCGTGCTGGCCCATGTCAAGATCCACTATCAGGAGTCCAGTTTTCCCAAGTCCAGCTCTTCGGTAAGCAGCACCTCGCCGCTGCAGGTATCCGTTAGCTCCAATCCACAGCTCTATATGAACAAAGTATTCGCCGCGATGTGCCTGTCGCAACCCTCGCCCACAGCGGGCAGCACCTCAACAGCTGGCGGCCAGCAGCAGCAGCAGCAACATTCCATCATCTCGGCGGGCCTGCTGCAGCGTGCCATACAAGAGGCACAGCATTCGCCGACGCCCAATGCCAGTGCACTGAGCGGCTTGGCCCTGGCGCTAGCCACCGGCAAGTGTCCACCGGGCACGACAACGACCAACAGTTTGCCCAAAGCCAATGCCGCCTCCATTTTAGAGCACGGTGAGCAGAAAGCGAGTCAAAACGAGGCAAGTGCCGACAGTCTGACGTCGCCCACGATCACCAGCACAGCCAGATCGCTACAAGATCTGCTAACATCACCACGAACCAGACACGGTCTACACTATGGTGCGGGTGCTTCGTCATCAACAACAACATCAACAACAGCGACAGCTGGCGCTGGCCTTGTGGCCACTAATCCTAATGCTAACAGTAACTCAATTGTGGTTATGGGTACCGGCAACAACACCGGATATAGGCTGGAGACGGCTGGCCACAAGAAATCATCGAGCTCCGCCGCCGCCGACTACGTCGCATCATCCAATACACCCACCACCACCAACACATCGCCTATGCCAGTAACTACCACTCCTACTCCTATTTCTACTACTACTACTTTTCCAACTGGTGCTAAGTCCTCTTTGGTTCATACACTGGGTACTGGTAATAATAACAACAACAACAACAACAACCACAACAACAGCACATCCCACAATCTCACCGACACTCATGCCCATAACCAACTCATCGCTGGTGATGGTTACTATACAATGGCATCGGGTTTAAACCATGCCATAACTGCTACTAATCTAAAATCCACGCCAGCCTCGTCCATGTCGTCGTCGTCTTCGTCGTCGCTGCTATTATCGGCATCGGCATCGGCATCGTCCTCATCAGCATCGCCGGCGTCTGTTGCGTCATCGCCGCACTCGTCGCCGCCATCCTCAACGTCGTATATGCCACAGAGCATGCCCGGCCAGGCGACACGTTTCCATAGCCATAGTCCAGGTAGTCCCAATCTGTTAACGATGAACGATGCCGATCGGCGAGATCCGTCGCCATATCGTTGTGGCCACTGCCATCAGGTGTCGAATTGGAAGCATGTGATCCAGGTATTTGTTTAAATGCATTTTACAGTTTGTGTTTTGTCCCATTCAAAACGAAACGAGTCCCAAAAAAAAAAAAAAACCCAAAATAAATACCGCTATTCGCAAACAACCCAACCAGAGATCCGTCCGTAATGTGTTTCACGCTTGCCAACACTGACAAAAATATGAGTATATTTTTTTAAAAATCTCAATAATGAATAAGCAGCACTGGCGAGTCCAAGTGCATATTTTTATTGTATTGTATTATGCTGATCTTTAAAGAGATTTGAAGAATCGTATGAATGAGAAATTAAGCGTTCGAGCTTAGGTTAGACCTGGTTTAATTGCCTTAATTCTTAATAGAGTTTGTGAGTGTCTTGCAAATCCTGTCCGTTACTCAAGAAGGAGTTTTCAAACGTCTTCAAAGCTTCAACTAGTGACATCAGCACATATGCCCCGCCCCCTGCTCAGCAAATCATCTCTGTTTGTAGTCCCTAAGTAACGCTGGTAAATATGCAACAAACAAAATTTATTGTAATTATTTTCTTTTATACCAATCCCTAATGTTAAATGTTAAATGTGTGGTGTCTGGGTCTTGCTTAATTTCTTCTTTTTTTTTAATTTTGTATGTCTTTATACGTTTACGTTTATTTATAAGAAATCATTGGTGATAGTTTTTTTTGCTTGCTCTCTCGAAACTAATGTAATGCATTTTTATCGATTCAATTCCAAACATTTTCCTAAAAAAAAATCATGCAACAAACTAAAAACCCCCACCCCCCAAAATGCAGGGGGCTATTTAAGATCATAACGGTGCGCGTGTTTCGTTTGGGTTTCCCCATCCCATACACATACACATTTTAAACAAATAAATACATATATACAGAGGGTATTTTCCAGTTAAAGCAACGGTAAACATTTGGTTGGGAATTTTACAAGAACCAAAATTACCCCAGTATTTTTTGTAAATTGCCCAAAAACTAAGTGGCGAATATACAACACTGGCAGCTAAAGTTACAGCTGCCAGAGTTGCCACATCTGTTGCCTTAGCTGCCAAATGTCCTCATACACATATCCACACACACACACACAGACACACACACGCAGCAAAAATGATAGATAAACAAAGAGACTGCATGCTAATTTTGGCACTTTTTTCGCTCTGCTTCTTCTCATCCACAGCGGCACTGTCGCTTAAAGCATTCCGGGGATATTCGGATCGAGACCCTTGAGCGCAGCAACAGCAGCAGCTCTGGCCCTAATGCGGCGCCCATTTATCGTCCCCAGGGCGCCGGCGCCAGCAACGAGTCCCAGGCCCACATCAGCAGCAACAACAACAACAACAACCTTAGCAACTACAACAACAACAAGACCGGCCAGAACAACAATAACAACAACAACAGCCTGAGCAACGCCTTGCTCAGCAGCAAACAGCTGGAGCAACTGCTGCATTCACCGCTCTCCGCCAGCGCTGCGGCCGTGGTGAATTCGGCCAATACGCAGCAGGATCTGCAAGTGGCGGCCGCCTATTGGGCCGCTGCCTGCAAAGTGGTCAGCGCCGCTGCCAGCGGCAGTGCCGAGGAGCTGCTCCAGCTGCAGCAAAACGATCAAATCGAGATCACGCGCCTGCCCTCGGCTGCCGCCGCCGCTGCCAGCAGCAGCTTGCAGGAGCTGCCCAACAGCAACAACAACAACAACAACAACACGAAGAGCAAACAGCAAAAGTGCCCCGTCTGCCCGTACATCTCGGAGAGCAAATCCCAAATGAACTATCACGTCTCGCTGCACAAGCCCACGCAATACGAGTGCCGCCTGTGCACCTTTGTGTGCGCCAAGAAACAGCATCTGAGCAGCCACATGCGCAGCGTGCATCAGCAGCAGCTGGGCGCAGCAGCGGCAGCCGCCGGCGCTGGCCTGGACTTTAGCGTAGCACTGCAATTGGCTGCGGCCAAGCAGGTGCAGCAGCTGCCCACGGCTGCCACAACGCCGCTGGCTATCGACCTAAGCCAGCTGCAGCTGGAGGAGAGCAGCAATGTCGAGCTGCCGGTGCAGCAGCAGCTGCCGCCGGAATACCAATATAAGCTGATTAGCTACTGCCCGCGCTGTCCGGCCCGTTTCGCCCAGAAGCACAACGATGAGCGCAACGCCAAGCTGGAGCTGGAGCAGCATTTGGCCGCCCACGCGCCCAGCGAGCTGGAGTCGGAAGAGGTGCATGTGTGCGCCTACTGTGAGTATCGTGCCGGTGCCGAGACGCTGCTGCAGCTGCATCGTGCCGTGCACATGTCGCACTACCAGGAGAAGTGCCAGCAGCTGTATAGAAATTGCAAAGAGGATGTTGCATATCCGGCGCCCAAGCTGTTGCAAATAACTGGACCCGAAACCATTTGGGTTGTGGACAATGAGCTGGGCGCACAGCTGCTGCGCCAGAACGCAATCAGTTCCTCCAGCAACAGCTACGATGGTCAGAACTCGCTCTTGAAGAAGCAGCTGGAGTCGGGCGGCGTTGGTGCTTTGATTCGCGAACAGACGCCACCCAAGGCCAAGGAGGCCGAGGAGGATGACGAGCGTCACAGCAGCTCAACACCCTCGACCAGCGCCTCGGTGGCCACCAGCGATTTGGCAGCAGATGCCAGCAGCGATGCGGGATCGCTGGACATGCCGCAGTCGGCGCCAACGCCACAGCGCTGCCAGCACTGTCCGTACGAGACGCTGCAGCACGAGCAGCTGGCGGAGCATCTGCAGAAACATGCCTGTATCAATCAGCCCAGCCCGGAGGCGCAGCAGTGTGCCCATTGCGACTACAATGCCGTCGAGGAGGCCGAACTGGAGGAGCACACCGCTGTGCACTTCAATGCCAGCGAGAAGCTTAAGTCTGTGGACTTTTACACTTGCTACGACAAATTAGAGATAAGTGTGGAACAGGAACCGGAGTCCTTCGAGCAGGACGACAAGGAGCAGACGGAGCACAACAATAACCAGGACAATGTCGTCAATGCCAATGTGCAGCAGCAGGACGATGCCGAAACGGAGCAGCTACACCAGGAGCCGGTCAAGAAGCCCAGCACCAAGCTCATACTCTACAAGAACGATGGCGCACTCAGCGTTAAGCCCTCCATGGAGGAGGACACGGCCACGTCAACGACGACAACGCAGCGCGCTGAGAATATCAGCGATCGCTTGAGGCGTCGCAGCTTGCGTGGCGGCGCCTCCGCTGCCACCACGTCTACCACAGCAACACCAACAACAACAACAACATCAGCTGCAGCTGCTACAGCACCGGGCATCATGGAGGCAACTGATAAAATGATACTGGTCAATGCCAAGACGGGCAAAGTCATTTTCCGAAAGTAGGCGTGGCCCAAGTCACAGCTGCACCGCAAACCTTTCTTTCACTATTGTATTTTACATAGGAGCATATAATTAACTTTATTATTATTATTATCATTATTATTATTATTATTATTATTATTATTTTTGGGGTTGTTAATGTTTTGTTGTTTTCAATTGGGTATCTAGTTAGTCGAGTTTTGTTTTAAGCACCAATTATTATTTAATTGTTACTAACAAAAAAACACACACACACACACACACAGTTGACACCGTTGGAACATGTTCCTGCACCTTGAATCATATTTATAAGTTGTTTATTAACAAAATTTATTTGCTTATATAAAAAAAAAGCATATTACCAATGCTTAAATATGTCAGCTATTATATTTTGTTATGTCTAAAGCCTTAGCGCGGTGCAAAATATAAATATAACTAGAAAACGAATCAAAACTTAAATATTTAAATCGTACGATCAAAAGCATAAACAAAAGTGTTTCAAAGAAATCAAAACTTGTGCATGACAAAATCAAAAAACAACAAAAACAAACAAATTCAAAATTAATCTTGCTGCAAACAATTTGTTTTTGAATGGGAACTGTGATTATTGAATATTGTAAATTAAAAACAAAAAAACAAAAAAATCTCTAAATTTAATTTAAAAACAAAAATTAACAAATAAACGCGTATATCATTCAATGAATATGGTACTTTATACATAGTATATACATATTTACATCAGCTGCTATGAAACACACAAAATTTCTAAATGAGAAATCAAATATGAGAATCTATGAAAATACTGTGTAATAATTTGCAATATTTGCAATATGATTTTGTACAACTGCAGCACAGCATTAAATAAGTACTATATAAGTAATTAATTTCTATTTAATGTTTAAAGTTTAAAATGGTTTTGTTTAACTATACATCATTATTGTTTATTGTAGCACAGTGTATATTGTGCAAACACTATATAAACAAAAGGAAACAAAAACAAAAAAACAAAAAAGTCGAAAAAACGTTATCATAAAGTCTAAGGAAACGAAATGAACACATGTGGAATAGCGGGGCCATATTTAAATAGTTTAAAGCAAACATTTAAACAAACAAAAAAACAAAAACAAAAAACAAAAACAGTAACAGAAGAGTATACAGAAACTTACTTGAATATAAACGCAACCGCCTTTGATATACATATACATAAATGTATCTATATCTATATATTTAAATAGTATTTAATTATAAAATACGTCTAATTAGTCTAGTGTAAATAACTTAGTTTTGTTTACTATGCACATACATATACATATAAAGCCACACACATACACAGCCAACACAAATACACACATTTACGGCATAAATTTAAACAAAGAAAATGTACAAAAGAATTGTTAATAAAAAAAAAATCAAAAATAATAAAAATACACAAGTTGCATTTACAAATTTTACAGCTTATCCCTTGACTTATTTCAAAACTGCAAAAGTTTCCAACAAATTGTTCAAAAAGTAGCCCAAATTGCATTTGACGAAATAAATAAATATATATATATACATATAATGAAACCTTTAAAGATTAGACTAGACACGAAATGGGTGGGTCTTTTTATTTTGTTTTCAATAAGAACTACTGTAATAAAATGTGATCAAAATGGTCAAAACTTTTGCCTAGAAACCGCTGGCGTAATATTAGTAACTAATTTTAAATGATTTCACGCATTAGAGCTTAGCACATTTTTACTTAAATAGCATTATTAAATGATTGCAAATAATTCAATAATAGCGTATTTCTTTTGTACTGGTCGAATGATAATTAATTGCATTTATGTGCATTCTTTTTGAATATGTTGGCAAATTTCCAACACTAGAAATTCAGTTGGTACTTTTGTAATAATACAGGGAATTTCTGTAAATCCCTGGAAAAGAAATGGGCAGCACTGGCTGCTTGGCATTAACTGTTTTGAAGGTAAAGGGTATATTGGATATACAGCAGGCCTTCAGATAATCTCGGTTGGCCATGCAACGAGATCTAAAATTTCTATCACACCTTGAATCCACAACTAAGTTAAATATTCATTCCGTTTTTGTTCTTCGTAGTGTGCACAACATCAAACTTTGCTGCCAAAATTCGTAATCTTTTTTGGATGTCGTTCAATTCTAGTTTTAAATATCAAGTAAAGCGAATATCAGGTATCAACAAAATGAAAGTGTAATAATCAATTTCTTTCGAATAGAACTAGTTTAGACACGAGTCTGGCGCAAGTGCAGCACTCGGGGTACAAAGTCGGAAACAGATTTAACATTCTCGAAATCTATTTCTGTGGCCAACCCTCGCCTCTTTCCGTAAGCGCCCAACATGTGCTGGCATCCAGGTGGCTGTTGCGGCATACCCGCAGGTATCCAGTGCACAAACTTTTGTTTCAACTACTGGACAGGCTGCGCAACCACTCCCTGCTGCCGGATCAGCTGCTCGCCTTGCTGCCCGCCGTATCGCGGCTGCTGTGGCGGTCCACGCTGCGGGTCATGCTAGGCTAGCAACTAGCTTAGAAGGAAATGAGGCTGACGCGTCACGGGATAACACCAACAGTCCAAATTCTCCCCATTTGTATGTAATTAATAGAGTCGAATAAAAGCTGCAAGTTTATGTTTATAAAAAATGGTGGTTTCTTTAAAAATGGGATTCAATAAACACAGAACAAATTGAAATGAATCTTAGTGAAGCCAGTATAAAAATACGCCAGATAACGATAGGGCGCCCAAACTGGCACATTAAAAACCTCATCGATCTTCCGAGTTCGTAAATGGGCTTTGTTTGTCGATGGGGCCGAAAAAGACTGGGATACAATTAATGGGCGTTGCTGATAAGAAACCCAAGGTGCACTTGTATATCACACAATTCCAAACAGAATTTGTTTTTTCATAGCATGATCATTCATAGAAAATCATTTGCCGTTATATTCTCCAGATATATTTATTCTGTACAAATTAAAATTCGTCTTGGCCGTTATTTCTTTTTCGGACTACCTTAATATAACAACGCATACAAGTAGGCGGTAAATTTAGGTTTAAATCCATTTTCTGCACTGCATAAATGTATATCGACTGTTTTTAAAATAACTTCCAAATAATTTTTAGGAACAGGTTGGCAGCGCCATCTGTTTTCTAATAGAATTAATCGATATGTTTATCGGAATGGCAATGCCAGATTTGCTCCTCAACTGATTTGTTTGCAGTAAAAATTTGTTAGGACGCGTTACACCTGCCGCACATGGATACGAAGTCCAATGATGACTCTGGTGGCAGCGACTCTCTGGACAAATCAATGCAGAGGAAGTGTGTAATGGTTGAGACAACCGGCGCAACGTCGGAGCCCGCCGCGGAGACGGATGACTGCAGCAGGGAATCCGCTGCACTGCGAGAGTCGCCACCAGGTGAACCAAAGACTGATGCGTCCGGCGCTGGGTCAAGCATTGGTGAAAGTTCAACGGCGCATAAAGGCATTAACACAACAGCAGCAAGTGCTGCGTTCGAGTCGAAAGTTAAACTCATTTCCCAAAACCTCAAAGAGACAACGCTCGCTGAGACGGAAACGGAGGCGTCAACGTCAAACTCATCGACCGACATCGCTGACGGTGTGGCAGATGATGTTGTCGAAACGTTGCAGCAACATAGAACAGATAGCTGCGACCATCGTGTGAAAAAGGTACGATTCCATCCAGACGTCAAAGAAAATGATGGCGGCAATCGTGTGAAAAAGAAAAGGCGCTCAGCGCGAACGAATACCGCCAATAAGATAAATATGAGCTGTGATGGCATGGATATGGACGATGAGGATGAATGCGACGATGAGGACGCTGAGCCAGAGGAGGAGGAGGAGGAGGAATTCAATTTGGCGAAGACCATTGCCGAAGCGGAGGACTACTTAAAGCAGCATCCGCTGACATTTGTAAGGCGTGTCGAACAAAATGGCGAGCGGTTACGTGATGGCCTGCTAAACATCGAGGATATGCCGCAGCTGGTGGAACGCGAGGTGAAAGCAGAGAAGAACAACGAAGACGATTTCTATAAAAAATGTAAGCCAGAGAACGGCATAGAGCGGGTATTGGGCAAGGAGACAAAGGCGGGCAAGGCAAGTATATCCATTCATTTAAGGACATCTGCATTTGCTAACTAACTCAAATCATTTATAGGTGGAATTTCTGTTACGATACGAGAACCAAGGCGGCCTCTTTTGGGAGTCGGAGGACTACATCAGACGCATGTGTCCAACGCTCTTGAAAGCTTATGAGAAGAATCGCGAACGGAGGCAGCAACGTCTAGTGAGTAGTTGGGCTTTGTTTTTGTCGAATTGGTAAACTAAATTAGTATCACATTTTAGATGCATCACGTTGCCAAACGCCAGAGCCTGCGCCAGCGATACACGGATTTCTAGTAACATAAATATATATAGCTATTAGGATTTTAATTAGGTTCCGCAAGTAATTGTAACATTTTTGTAATATGGAGTAAATGATTTTCTTTTGTTGAACGAAACTGCCAAGTATCTCGCCATCGTGAATATGGATATATCGATATCGAAGATGCGCAAGCTATCGATTTAATTTGTAGCCAATTTCATGGAAGCTCATTATTTTGGTAGATAAATCGAATAACAAATTTGCTGTTTATTTTCTGGTTTTGTGTTATTGATTTGTGTGGAAATTAGCCCACTGCTCGGACGTTTGCCATTCAGCTGTTTACGTATACGTCTATTCTTATCGATAGTTGCTGTCGCTCATCGATATATCTATCTGTCGATATAACATCAACAATCCTAGTTCTAGTTTGACGGACGCAGTGTCTAAAAATTAAAAGTAGAATTAAAAAAGCTGTGCAAACGTGTGCAAAATCTCGGCACACGCGCATCTTATAACGTGATTGTGATTGTGAGCCATAAATAGTTGAAATTCTGTAGAAACCTGTAAATATTGGCTTTGCGAGGCCACATAGGTGTTCTGCCAGAACAAAAGAGAAATTTTTGTGCGTGTCACCGTCCGTCATCCTCCACCCTCCTAAACGCCTGCGTTGCGATCAGCAACGACACAAAACGGTAAACGTTGCTAGAGGCCCAACGAAATGCAATAGACTTTGCCCGCATTTCACAATTTTCATGAATTTCTCATTGTGACGGCAGGTGAAAGTGCCATTTCAGGTAAGCATAAAGTTATTGGGCATTTTCAATCTATTCCGTGTGCATTTATGTATATCTGTTTTTGTAGTGCGAGCTAGTCAGAAAATGCGCAGATAACATTTACTTTGAAAAACATGGCCCCAGAATCGAAAACAAACAATATAGACCAAATATTTAGGGTGCTCCTAGGATATACGTGTATTTATCGATAAGTGTTAAAGATTTCTTGGAAAACCAACAACAGCTTATGAGTCAACCGCTGTTTGATTTTTTTTAAGAAGCACCTCTTTGTTTACGTTCTTAATTATAGCTATTTTATTTAGATTTCAAGCGATTCAAGAACCGTATGTTAGGTTATGGTATAAAGGCCGATTACCTTATATTTTTTTCGAATTTATCCCCGTAACAACACATACGAGACAATGCTAACTATATGAATATGATCAGCTTTCATGCTGTCATGCAGTCATTTAAAATTTGCGTAAATTATATTTTCGCCATGTCATTTTGTCAACAGAAAGCCCTTGTCAGAAATGCTCAGCTGCTCGGCATAAATAAAGATATAATTGCGCAACCTGCTCGGGGTCCGTCTAACCAACCTTAATTTTGGGTTATAATAGGATAATCAAAAAAAAAAAAAAAACATGTTTAATTTGTGCATCGATGTGTTATCGATATACACGTTGTCTCTTGTTTTGATATCGTTTACTGCAGTCCACCTGCAGTTGTTCACCCCGCGTTTGCTCGTTGACAATCAGATAACGTCTGCTTTGCGCTGGGGCTCTAAAAATAGTAGCTGGTCGTTCTGTATAGTTGTGTTCGTTTCGGCTTTTGTCATAGGTCAGAAATGGACTAGTGCGTAGTTGATCTTAAGATCACAAAGAACAAATTAGCTGGCAGGTTCCGTCTGCAATTGGATGCTGCGCAGCCAACGAATCATTGTCTTCTCGTGAACTTGACGTTGACCGCTGGACTTTTGTTTATTTGTTAAATGCGCGTGGCAATTCAGTCAGTCGCCAGTCACTCTCTCAATTGCTGTTCGTACGCTCTCTCGATCTGACTCGCTGTCTCTCTCGTTTCATTGTTTGGTTCGTTAACCCGTGGAGCAGAAGAACTACGCATCAAGCAAACATACGGGAACTGCTAGAGTATTAACCCAACTGCTCAAGTCAATAAGCGATATGCCGGAAGAGGAGCCAACACAAAAGCCCATGGACGAGCACCAAGAGCAGCCACAGGCCGAACAGATGCCCAGAGAAAGCGATGCTAATGCCGAGGAACAGCTGCCGCCGCTGCAGCTGCCGCCACATACCCCGTCTACAGACTTTGTTGTAACGGAGCTTTCCGCTGAAGAGGCAAGCATCTTTGATAGCTAAAACAAATCTCATCTGCGTCTTGTCTAACGGTTGCCAAAATTTTGTACTTTACAGATACGCGCCCGACGGCTGCGCACTTTGGCGGCGCGCAGCAGCGCCCACATTCCCGCTGCCGCACCGTTGGCAACAGACAAACCAACTGCGCGCATCCAAGCAAATACCCCAAGTGAATCGCGCTTGGTGCGCGAGGTGTGCGCCAGTTCGAGCAGCATGGAAACGGGCTCATTGGGCGACAAAGCGCCCATAACATGGTCAGATTTGGGCAGTAAGTCGGATATGGATGTAGACATGAAATCGGTGGCATCAACGCCCATACAGGACATTGAAATGACGTCCGCACATTCCATCTGCGTGCCCAGCACAGTGCTGCTCAACTCAGAGCCCAAGACGCAGCCAATCGTATCTAATACGGAGTCACCGCGGCTTAAAAGCGCGGACGAGCGCAACGAACAGCTGCTGTCCAGGCTGCTGAATGCTACATGGAATGAATTTGGATGTGGTTCCATTATTTGTGCACAGACCGCCAGCTTTCTGGAGCAATACCCAGAACTGCGCTTTGAGTTTGAGCCCATTGTCACAAGTGTTCTGCTGGAGACGGCATTTAAGTTCTACAACGATGAGGTGGACGACAGCTTTAAAGTGGAGGGCGAGACACCACTTGCCACCGGTCTGAGCGACGCCAACGGTGATGACAAGGAATTCTCGTCGGCCAAAAAGATTAAGAGCGACGACACCGAGGTGCAGGAGATATTAGCTAATGCGGTGGCCTCCAGTGGAGCCGCTGAGGAGGATCAAGGTGCAAGCGCCAGCGCAACGCCCAGCCAGACCGAGATAACACCCAGCGATGCATGTGTTCCCTGTGTGGTGCCACCTCCCCTGAACATTGTGACAACCTCCAAGCACAATGCCATGCTCCATCTGCTGCGCTGCTATCAAAACTATCAAACCGAGTGCGAAAGATCCAGAGCCAATGAATCATCCAATCAGGCAGTTGATCACAGCACACAGCAGGTCTTGGCTCTGGCCTTTAGAAACATCATGCGTGTCGCTGTGCTGGTGCTAACGGATCGCATACAACAGAACCTCAACTATCAGCTGGATCAGTCTACTTTGCTGGAGCTGATTTACATGGATCGTATTAGCGAATCGTTCCTCATCGATCTGGTGGCCGAAACGCATCAACAGCGCGAAGTCTTCGACACCATATTCGGGCAATTGTTGCGCGGTCTGTTCAGTGGCATGCAGAGAAATATTTGCAGCTCGAAGATCAACACACAGCAAATCGAATGGCTGTCCAAGTTGGTGGTCATTAAAGTGGGTAATGTGCGTCCAATTGCCGATCTGGTTGCCCGCCAACCCAACTATATACCGCCCATATGCACCAAGATACCGGGTCGAGAAATTGTCAAGTGTAGTTTTCTAGGTCCCTTTCTGTCGGTCTCACTATTCGCCGAGGAGAATGTCAAGTTTGCCGAGTTCACCACCAAAAACAAGCTCGAAGATGCAGCCACATCGCGACTACGTTGGGTAAGCATCATGCGCTCAATCTCCAAATAATAGCAGCTCCCTGTATTTGTAATATTTATCACATTCACTTAGGAGCTCCACTCGATGCGCACTCACATGCATACGGTTTTCCACTCGCTGTGCGTCAACGCCAGTAGTCGCCCCCAGACGCTGGAGTACATTGCCCAAATTCTGCGACACAACGATCGTCGCGTGCAATTTGCCAGCGATGAAAAGCTGCTCGCTCGTGATGGCTTTGTTATAAATCTGATGAGCGTGCTGCAGCAGCTGTCGGTCAAGATCAAACTGGATCGCATCGATGCCAATTTCCACTACTACAGCAATTCGCTGGTTAACATTGAGCAGGACACGAAGATCCGTTACAGCGAGGAGGAGTACAAGAGCTTTTTGGCTCGTGATTTCTCAGCTCCAGCGCAGAATGTCAATTTCCAAACGCAGTGCTGGTTCCTTACGCTGCAGGCTCATCACCTGGGCTATCTGCCGGCCATTCAGCGCTATCGTCAAAAGGTGCGCGCCATTAAGGAACTGCAGAAGCTAATTGACGAACTGGATCGCACAAAGCCACATTGGGTTAACTCACGCTATGCCAATCGCAACAATCAGTTCAAAGAACGATGGGAGAAGCAACTGCGTAAACTGAATCGGTACGAAACACAGAACAAAACCCCAAACTGTAGAGCTTTAATAACTCCATCCGCAATGTTAGAAAATGTAAAGGAGATTATAGTTTTAAACGAAATGTGTAACACACAGAAGAACCCAATTATAATTTATAGTATATTTCTGTTCATTACTAACAGCACATTTAATATCGCCATGTTTATCTGTCTGTTTCTGTCCAAAGTAGTCTGTGTTCAAACTATAGCCAAGAAACCAGATCGCACCACAATATCATAAGGAACGGTCACAAATTCATGTATAAGTCATTTTCACAATTCTTCAATCAACATGGGACTGCTTTATCATATAGAAGAATCGGAATTTAAATCTAAGGCACTTTTTAGCCATTTATACGAAAGGGTATTTAGATTTCGGCGTGCCGAAAATTGTGTTTAGATTGCGATCGATCAATCGATCAATTTCATATATAAGCAACAATTTTAAATAGGTAAATAATATGTTCAATGAAATATTTATAATTTGTGGCTGTGATTAACTCATTCAGAATTCTTACAAGCGGACAGACGTGTTTGGACTTACCCCATTTCTCTCCCTGCAGTACTTCCTAATGATAAATCCTTATTAAATTGGTTCTCGTTCTATTTTTGTTAACAGCTCCAAGACATGCAGTGAGATAACGCTCCTTGATCCTGCGTTGCTGCAGCGCTGCACTGAGTTTTATTCGACGGTGTGCGAGTTTATGCTTTATCAATTCGAGGGACGTGCAATTGAGGGTCCCTTCATCTCGAAGCTGCAGGTACAGCAGCTCAAACCGACTGATGCATTTTCTGCACTGCCCGAGTGGTATATCGATGACATCGCCGAGTTCATATTGTTTGCCATGCAGCACGCCAATGTGGATATCAGGCAGGGCATCGATCATTCGATCATCACATGGCTGTTGACTTGCGTGTGCGCCTCGCATCTCATTAAGAATCCCTATGTAACTGCCAAACTGGTTGAGGTCATGTTTGTCTTCTCCCTGAAGCCAGCGAATTCGGTTAACACAGCGGTCAGTAATTTGACGAGGTATTAAAAGTTGACACTCAACTAATTTTTTTTGTTTTGTTTTTAACAGATGTGGAATCATGAGCTGGCGCAGAATGCGCTGGTCAGCGCGCTAATGCGATTTTATGTGGATGTGGAGACCACTGGCCAAAGCACTGAGTTTTACGATAAGTTTACTATAAGGTGAGTGAGCTGCAGCAATTGCGTAGAACTTTTCATTTAATTCATTTTATTTTCAGATACCACATTAGCCATCTGTTCAAATCCATGTGGGAGAATCCCATACACCGGCAGGCTGTCATTTGTGAGTCGCGCCAGGGCAATCAGTTCGTGAAGTTTGTCAATATGCTGATGAACGATACGACATTCTTGCTGGACGAATGCCTCGAGAATCTAAAGCGCATACATCTAACGCAACAGCTGATGTCCGATGCCCAGAACTGGAGTGGCATGAGCGCCGAGCAGCAACAGAGTCGGCTCACCCAGCTGGCAACGGATGAGCGGCAATGTCGTTCTTATTTAACGCTAGCGCGTGAGACTGTCGATCTATTTCATTATTTGACTGTGAGTTGTTTAACGTTGTTTGTGATTATTATTGGATTATTATTCAACATTTTTGTTTAACTGCAGAGTGACATCAAGGAGCCGTTTATGCGCGCCGAGCTGGTCGATCGCCTCAGTTCCATGCTGAACTTTAATCTAAAACAATTGGCTGGGCCTAAGTGCAACGATCTGAAAGTGAAGAATCCAGCCAAATATGGTTGGGAGCCGCGCAGTTTGTTGGCCCAAATCTTTGATATATATCTCCACTTGGACTGTGATAGATTCGCGCAGGCATTGGCCGCCGACGAGCGTTCTTTCGATGTGCATATCTGCAATGAGGCAGCGTCTCGCATTAAACGGCTAGCACTACGTTCCGGCGTGGAGGTGGAGCGTTTCAAGGCGCTCACACAGCGGGCTCATGAAATTTATGGTAATATTCCTTGTCCCTTATAAGAATGGTTTGCTGAAGCTGTGGTTTCGTTGCAGTTTCAAATCAACAGACTGAGGATGAGTGTGCCGATGCACCAGATGAGTTCAAGGATCCGCTTATGGATACCCTTATGTCGGATCCAGTTGTGTTGCCCTCGGGCACGGTAATGGATCGTGCAATTATCACGCGTCATCTGCTCAACAGCTGCACAGATCCGTTCAATCGGCAGCATCTCACCGAGGATATGCTGGTGCCCAATATTGAGCTGAAACAGCGTATCGATGCATGGCGCAAGGAGCAGCGGGGCAAGCGAAACAATAGCTAAGGTGCCGCCAGATCCTGAACCATAATCTACAAACTAACGTAGCTTAATGTGCAGTTTTAGTGTCTACCTATATCTCTATACAAATATTATTATAATTATTATATATGTATATGCGCTTAAACAGCTGCTAGAATTTAGTTGATTTTTTTGTTTTTCACTTGGGGTAGTCGCAGTCGCAGTTCTCAAGATTCTCAAGTTCATCACATTACAAAAATATTCTTGTTTTCAGATTTCTCAAAACTTATGTATATGTTAAAAATGCAATAATTTTAATTATTAAAGTACATATTGTATATTGCTTAATTGATTGTTTTTGTATAATTTCACTAAAAAAAAACGCGGTTTCTGTATAAATTCACGTTCACAAATACTTCGGTTATTATAATAAATTTATATTTTGTAATTTCAATTTAACGTGTGGTGGTTTTTGTGCTCTTCCATTGATCCCGATTTTAGGGTGGGTTTTTTTTTCGGAACGAGCTACGACTACTCCAAGTGTTAGGTGCCACAGCTTGGCTCGTGCTTAACAAAATTTGGAATTTAATTGCAACTGGAATTTACAATAGTTTTAATGAAGCGCGTATTGCTAATATAAATTATACATATACATAAATGTGTTTAGGTGTGTGTGTGTGTGTTTTAATTTTAACTGTAACTGCATATTTATTTGTTTTATTCGCTCAGTCTCAGATGGATGCATGGCCTGGAGATTGATGGGGCAGCTGGTGGCAGGTGGGTCATTACCAGAAGGGACACCAGCCAATATAACACTGGCAGAGGTTCTCATTGTTCGTCGCTTGCTGTATGAGCAGCTCCACCTGTTGCTGCTCCGTCATCTCGGTCATTTGGAAATCTGTGCCGGTTAGCTTCCGATTGACACGCTGTATAACCATGCTGGCCTTGCTGTTGGTCACATCCGCCACATTGGTGTAGCCCACATGCAGCTGTTGTGCCTCGTAGGTCTTGGACTTGGCTAAGGGATTGCCCTGCAGCAGTGACTCCTGCTCAATGGAGTTGCTTGGACTGCCGCCGCTGGCACCTGCAGCAGTTGTTGCTGTTGTATCGTTGGCCTTCTTGTCCACATCGAGCAGACGCCAATTGAGCAGCGGATCGTACACGAATGCTTCCAGTACGGCCATTAGCGAGTCCTTGTTGCGACGCAGCACCAGCATAACGCTCTCGCAGGTGCGCCGATAGGTGCCCTCAATGCCGGTGACCTCCATGGCCTTGATGAGCATTCGTGTCAGCCGGAAGGGTATCTTTTCGGGAAACTTTTCACGCGTCATCGCCACCTCGAAGCAATCGCCAAAATCAATATGCAGTATCTTGCCACTCATTCGATCCAACATCAGATTTGAGGGGTGACGATCACCCAGGCCGAGTATATAGCCCACCATGGACATGACCGCCAGTGAGCGTGTGTAATTGTTGCGCCGCTCGAACCACAGCTCCGACGAGGGCGACTTCAGCCACAACAATTTGGCCAGATCATCGCCCTGGGTCTGGCCCAGAGCATATTCGAACACCTCCACCTTTTGCATTAGCGTCAGATGATCATAGTCGGGCGCATAGTTCAGCATTGTGCGATGCTCCTGATTGAGCGGCACCTTCTTCTTTTCGCGATAGTCCCGGATGAGCGTGTGCAGCGTATCACAGTGGGGCACCCAGCCAATCAGTCCGGAGTTGGTGCTTAGCGGTATGACGGCATAGCGCTGGATGGCCAGATTGCGACGGAACGTGTCGGGATCGTCGAGCAGGAGAGTATTGACCAGCGAGAAGAGCTGCATGACGCGCTCATCCTGCCTCAGATCCTCGTGACCCTTCAACAAGTACATATAGTCCTTGCCGTTGGAGCCACGTATGCATAGTTTGCGCGGTCGCTGCTTGGACGTGATCACCTGCAGATTGGTCTTGATGTGATTGATGCGTATTAGCTCCTGGCCGGGATTATAGGAGCCCGGCACGGCCAGTTCCAGATTCTTGCAGGTCATCAACTTGGGCGACACATAAGGCAGCTCCAGCGATGTCAGTTGCGGCAGCTGGCGCGATATCTTTTGGAACACATGATAGTAAATATCCCAGGCACGATCCAAATCCATGAGCACAGCCGACGTCTTATAGCGCTGCGTCCACTCATACGCCTCGGTCAGCTCACGGCCGTAGGCCTGCGAGAAGGAGGTCTCCTTGAGCGTCTGTGGGCCGCGGTCCAGCATGGCGTGCAACGGCTCCAGAATCTCGAACATGCCCTTGACATTACGATCCCCAAAGTAGAGGCGTGAAGCCTCCTCTAGGCCCTCGTGCCATTGCTCATGCCAGAGTATGGCCACGCGTATCAGCTCCTCGCTGCACATGACCGCCTGCTCGACCAGCGTGGGCGAGTGCTTGCGCATCGAGTCGAGTATCTTGAAGGCGGCATTTTTGCGCGCCAGCGATGCGGACTTGGAGGCTACGGTCAATGGATAGACGAGCGCCTGCGGATGATTCTTGCCAATGTCCATGAGCAGCTGATGGATTAGCTGACCCACCAGCTTACGATGCGTATCGATGCGGGCAATTAGCTGTGGTATCACCTGCAGCCAGGTGTTAATCTCAATCATTTTCATGCCCGAGAACAACGCCTCATAGACCTCCGCATGGTGTCCATAGTCGAACCAGAGCGTCAACAGACGCAGCGTATCCTGCAGCGAATTGCCACGGATTAGGCTAATGGAACGGAAGAAGCCCTGTACCGCAGGCACAGCATACTGTTGTATTATCAGATGCTCGCTGTCCAGGCCCAGGCCCAGGCCCATGGATGCCGGCGATTGCTGGCGTTGATTTTCCAGTACCTGCTTTTGGGATTGCACCACCTTGAAGTTCATGTAGGCCCACAGATGCCACGCCTTGTACCAGTTGGGATCATAGTTGGTGGCCTTCTCGAAGCACTCCAGAGCGCCCTGCATAGCATCCGGATTGGGTCTGCTCTCGTGCAATTTGTTCTGCCAAGTGGCCAACCGCAAATAGCAGCGCGCCATCAGACGCTGATCCTGCTGCTTCAGTGCCTCCGACGGCAGGCAGCTCAGCTGCGTGCTGTACGTGTTGACGAAGTCCCGCAGCTGCTTGTACGCCAGCTGCGGCTGTGAGGAGGCGGCCAGATATTTGGTGTAGGCATAGGTGACCTGTGGCTGGTTACACGGCAGCGGCTCATCGGGCGCCAGCGCTGGGTCAGTGCCCAGCAGCATGACCAGCGTCTTGTGCGACAAGTACAGGGAGCCGCTCTTGCGGCACAAACTGGCATACTTTAGCCAGGTGTGTATATACTCATGTGGCTTTACTACCAGCGAGTGCACCTGGATAATGCGACGCCAATCCTCAACTAAACGCTGTCCGCCCTGCAGACGCTTCCACCACATGGCCTTGAGCGGTTCGCGTCGTTCTGGTATCAGCTTGTACTGTATAACCTCCTCCAGTTCGGCCAGCATTTGAACGCAGACCATGGCGCCATAGGCACGCTCGTACGACTCGCCGGCCATGGAGGTCAGCTCGGTGTCCAGCAGATCGCGGGTCTCGTCAATTAGACGCTGGGCCGTCTCAAAGTCATCGTGATGCACGGCGAGCACAGCACGATAGAAGCTGCCGTCCTGTGTGTCCACGGGTATGCAGCGTACATATTCCTGCATGCCATCCCAATCCTTTAGACCCCAGGCGGCAACGGCAGCCAAGGGACTGGCGCGTGATTTGGCCTCCGTGCTAAAATTGGGCCATTCCTCTTTGCATCTGGTGCTCAGCTCGGACCAATCGCCGAGCGCCTCCAGGCAGCGCATATGTCCGAGACGCGCCTCCAGATCATTGGGATCAGCATTCAGATTGAGCTGATAGTGATGCAGTGCCTGATCCCAGTTGTGCAGCTTCTCGTACCAGCGTCCGTGGACGCTACCCTCGCTCGCCGTATTCCGGTAGGTGGTGAGCAGACCTTCGGCGGCTTCGCGCTGCTGCAGCTTGTTGTTAATATGGATGAGCGACTCAAAGACATGCGCCTCCTGGCGCGGCACAAACTCCTCCTCCTTGTAGCGCAATGCCTTGGCATACGCTCGACACGCCATGGCATGTGTGCCAAGCAACTGTGTCTCAATGGGTATGGGATCACGATCGCAGTGCTCCATAAACTCGGCCAGATTGAGTATGGTTTGTGTGATCTCGGGCATGTCCGTGACCTGCAGCGCCTGTATCAATGACTGGGTTAGCTCGTGCCTATGCTCAGGCGAGAGTTCAGTCCAGCATGAGATAAAGGCCGCATTAAACAAATCCCGCAACAGCGTATCATAATCCTGGGCCAGCACACAGCAGGCGCGCAAGGCATGCGATGGCGACTCCTTGAGCAAGCCTATGGACAGACGCTTCAGCCACTCCACCCAGTCATCCTTGGACACGCGCCGCGTCACCTGCCAGGCTGTCCGCAACGCATTCGTTGACACCTTCAGATTCTTGCTGCTGCTGTTGCTGTCCAGCACAAAGGGCTCATTGTATTTGGGCTTTGCCTGGCGCTGCCCGAAGTCGCCGCCAATGCCAAAGCCAATGCCGCAGCCATCCGCCAAGGTGCTGTTAGATTGAATGTGGTCGCGCAGCTTCTCGTATTCGGCATCCACGATGCGATGCTTGTTGATGGTGCGCTGCACCATGGGCACAAACACCAGATACTTTTTGCCCAGCTGCTTGACCAGGGAGCGCAGCGTGGTCATTGCCTGTTCGCGCAGCTCCGGCTCCGTTTCCAGTACACGCACCAATGGATGTATAATGCGCGAGGAGAAGTCCGTAAAATCCAGCTGGCCAGCCAAACTGTTGATCGTCTCCAGCGCCACCAGGGAAACCTGCTGAGGCACATAGGGCGAGTCAAAGAACTTGACAATGGGCGGCACAATCAGTGGCAAATAGTAGCCCAGGGTGCTGCCAAATTTCTGCAGCGCCTGCAGCAGTCGCCGTGTAACCATCCGATCCTTGGAGTTGTCGTGCTGCAGCACACGCAGAATTTGCGGTATGAGCTGCGCCAGATAATCCCGAAACTCGCAGCCCAGGGCAACGGCAATCTGTTCGATCAGATTGATGAGCGTGGAGTGAAGCGGCGTATTGATGGTCCAGAATTCCTTGATCAGCTTGAAGATATCGTCCATATAGCTGATGATGTGCAGCTTGACAAAGGCCACCAGAATGGCCAGCTGCTGGAAGAGGAACTCACGCAGATTATTGTCCGCGGTGCGCACATTGTCCAGCAGATTGGGCAGCACCTGTGCCAGATACGGCACGCACTTGATGCCCAGCGTGTGAAAGATGAAGGTGACAGCCTGCACGACGCTGGTGTGACGTGTGCTCAGTGTTGGATCGCGGAGGATGCGCATGAGCGCCGCAATGGCCACAGCGGGATAATACTCATCCAGCGCGTGGGAGCCCATGTTCACAAGCAGCTCGGCCGTGGAAATGTCCTGGCTCTCGTCCGCCTTGCCATCCGAGTAGGCAATTAGCACATTATCCTTTTGGCTATCAATCAGGCCCTTATTCATTTTATGCTTGTACGGATCCATTGCGCCAAGCAGGCCCAGCACGCGTATCGTTTCGCGGCGTATGGAGCGACGCTGCTCGGTCTTTAGGAAATTAATCAGTATATCGATTAGCACTGGATATTTGTGGTAGGGGCTAACTACACGCCCTGTGGCGCTTATCAGCTGGCCGAGTGTCCAGAGTGCAACGCCACGCTTGTCCGGGCTGCCGGCATCGCCCAGCATCTCGAGCAGTATGGAGAGCAGCTCATCTGCCCACAGCTCCATTTCGTTGGAGCCGCCATTGACCTCGGCCAGATCGCCAATGGTGCGCAGCACATTGAGCACCACGCCAGGATTAGACTCTGGCTCGTGTAGCTTGGGCACGAGCGCTTTTAGTATTGGATTCATATAGGATGAAATAAGACGCGGCGTGCTAATGACTAGATGATCCAGCATACGTGCGCTTTGCTCCTTGTTGCGACTCATGCCCGAGTACTTCAAGTCCGTGAGCAGCTCAATCATGGTGGTGCGCAGCTTTGGCATAACATAGGCAGGATTCATGGAGGACAGCCGCCCGATGGTGACCATTGCAAGTTCGCGTATCTCGAAGATCTCATCATGCAAAGTTATGAAAAGAGCATTTAGCGACTCCGGCTGCGCCAGCTTGGCATCAAAAGTTTCGTCCAGGGAGCGAAGTATGCGAATGCGCACATTGTAATCCATGTCGGTGATGGCCACCGACAGCAGACGCTCAATCACATGCGAGACCGTGTCGCTCAACGTCTTGGAGTTCTCCATGCTGTCCGACGACTGCACGGCCAGCTTGAGCAGACGCGTACAGGTTTGCACCGCTTCCAGGCGTATTTCCTGATGCTCGTGCACAATAAAGTAATCCGCGCAGCTGCAATGAATGTGAATATTAGTGAATGCTTTAAAAGAATGGTGGATTTCAGTGGCACTCACCGCTGCACAAAGTCGAGCATGTTCTGTTCCTCGAAATTAAAGGTGCCCAATGTCCTTAGAGCCAACACAATTGTGGGGCTATCGGCACTCTGGAGCAGCATCGAGGCATCAATGCTGATGGGCGGCATTGTGGCATATGGTATGGTCGCCGGCTTATTCATAAGCACCTGGAAGAGAATGCCAATCAGGCCATCCGTAATAGCTGACTTCAGCTGCGGCACATTCTCGGCCAGTTCGCGCAGACAAACGGTCAGCGCTGGCGAGAGGCCTGTGTGAAACATTTGCTCGAGAATTTCACGCACATCGTCCGCGATTTGAGACTTGACCGCATGCGCCAGCAGCGTGATGCAGGCAAAGACCGCCGCATCGACGGGCGGTTTGCGTTTACTGGCCAAATCCTTGGCGGGCAGCGCCTGCTTAATGCTGCCCATAATATGCTTCAGATGTTTCTCTATATCGCTCTCCACGGCCACGGCTATGTAGCCGATGGTGATGTACGCCACATTGCGATCCTTTTCCTTGCCTCGCAATATTGACATTAAATGGGCCACACAAGTTTTCAGATATTGCGCCACAAACACCTCGCGATTAAAGGCAGCCAGACGGGGCAAGATCTGCAGCAACGCCTGCTGCACATATGGAGACTTTGAGGTACGCTGCTCCAGCACATTGTCGCATATGATTATGAAGTGCTCTTTAAGTATCTCGTGAGCGTAGGCGGACTCCAGTACGTTGTGCTGTAAAAATAAACAAAAATCGTTAACATAATGGAAGCGAATCTAGGAATGGTTAAAATAGGAGCTACCTTTAAAGTTATAATTATAGAAAATTATACTATACTAGTTGGAACCCGGATTACTTTTCTAAAATTTCTTATAGTAATAAGTCGCTAGGAAGTTCCATTTTCCAGTCGAGCACAGAAGCTTCAAAATAATTATTAAGCTAAGTGATAATAAATTAATATCTACATTTGAAATGGGCATAAATAATACCTCTTAAACTGATTTATGACTCGATTAATTGATAGAGTATGTTTGTTGCTTACACTCGTCAGCTTGTTGCCTGTCGCATTGTGCTGCTCGCCCTCCATTTGCATCTGTGTGCTGCCCAGTTTGTCAACGAAAGGCACCTTGAGGCGTGGCACAATGGTGGTCAGTTGATTGCCAACTGATGAGGAGTTGGCCGCTTCCAGAAATTTATTGTGCTGCGACTTGGGAAAAAGCATCTTAAGCGTTGTATATCGGCGCTCCCAATGCGCATTGGCGCAACGAAAGAGCTCATTGAAGACAATGAGGCCGCCGTGTATGCGATCGTCGCGAGTCATGCCCTTTTGCTCCTTGCCCGTGAGCACATCGCTGCTGAAGCTGTTGCTGGCCTCTTCATAGCAAATCTTATACCACTGCGGCTCACTGGATTGTTTTGTGCTCTCACGCTGGGCGGTCACGATGAGTGCGGCGCGCAGGGCCTCGCCGGCAGATTCGCGTATCGCTGGCTTCGGATCAAAGATGGCATTAAAGATGTGCTCGAAAAACGTAAGAATTTGCTGATAGAAATATGTGGGCAAGGCAATTGCCAGCTCACGTAGAATAAAGACGGCCGCGTGACGGCGATACTGTAGAAAACAAATATTTAAATATAATGGTAATGGTAAATAATTTAATCGCTACGCACCTCTTGTCGGTCACCGCTGAGCATTTCAAAGGCCTTTTTGATGTCGAAGTCAAAAGATTCCGCGCCCTTCGAGCCGGGCATATTGGCCAGCTTGACCAGGGAACGTGCCGCAATTTCCATGACGGACACATCATTGATAAGCAGCAGATCGCGCAGCCGATTAAGGTACGGCGAGATGCCTTTGCGCGTGATCAACGCGTCACCGCTTATGAGACACTCTGGCAAACGGAAGCAAGAAAAGGATATCAGCCAAGGGTGAAGCCCAGAGGCACGTACACCTCGGGATTGTTACTCACTCATAGCCAGGGCGCCACCCTTCTTCTCATTGATGTCCGCCGCATTGACCATGTTGAAGATGTGATGATCGAAGTCGTCAAAGAATTGCACCAGCTCCTCTTGCGACATCTCGCGCAGCTCTGTTTTGACATATAGGAACAGGTCCTGTGCCGCCTTGTTTTGCACATTGCGATTGCGTGATTTGAGTCCGTTGACGAACTGCTGCACAATCGAGGATGTCGACATATTTACGTTCAATAGTTTCTTGGGTCAGGGGAAATCCCCAAGCGCCTGCAATTCAAAGCAGGTGCACCCACGTCCAGTCGAGACTTTGAGGTTATAATTTGCTTGCCCGGAGTCTGAGTCTGTCTGGGCACGTCACGCAATGTTCCACAGCTTGCGTTCGGCACTTTCACATGTTTGTTTTATGCGTGGCAGCGCGACAATCTCAATAAATGTACTTTTTAAGATATATCTCGTTCTCAAAATTACTTGGCCCCTGTTTTCGCTAAAAGTTTGTTTTGCAGCCGAGACGGTAGTAGAGATGTGACAGAACAGTTCACTAGCTGCAATTTACACGATAGTTCAAATATCGATAGTTAAGTGCTTGGACGCTGATGCGATAACATTTAGACTATAAGTATTTACAGGTACCAACAACACGTTACAGTTATTATTCATTGGCTTATAAGTTGGTTAGCAACTTAATAAACACAAAAAATAATATTGAATTGAAATATATAAATAAACAAAAATAAATTTGAAAATATATAAAATATATAGTGTACATCAATTATGCTGAATCAAGCTAACTTATCTTCTCAAAATAAAATAAGATAATATATATATAAACATTTTCTATATATAATAAATAGATATGAATAAATAAAAATAAATCAAGCTAGCAAATTTGTATTGCCAGTTTTATAGCACTATATGTATTCACATCACATATCGATATCGAATTTCGATAGTAAGCAATATGTAAAATCGATAAGAATTTTCCTAATGTATTGGAAAATTTGAGGCGCTGCCAATCTAGATTAAAATAGAAACTCAGTCTGCTGAGAATTTTCATAAGAGCTAAAACAAATGTGAGTAAAAGCGATTTTCCAACTAGCAAAACTATTGGACTTGCATTGAAAATATAACTATTAAAAAGTCTAGTGCCTAGAAATATGCTAAGCTCGCTGATATATTGTTTTTGCTGTTCAATTTAAAAACTGTTCATGTAAACTGTGGGTGGCAACCGTGAAATTTATGTGGAAAAATCGATCGTTGGCTGCTGCGGGGGCTTGAAGCTTTCACTGGGGGCTGCTTGGCAGCTGCCCACAGCAGCGCCACCTAGTTTTTTTTCACATCATTTTTGCCACAAACAAGCATGCGAAATGTGTTTTTGTTTATAACGAAAAAGTGTTTAACCTTTGTCTTGTTGTTGTTAAGCAAACAATTTCGACCGTTGCAGTTGAACCGAACTCACCTCAAAGATGTCTAGCCTGAGGAAAATCAAAGACGAGGATCGCGAATCTGAATATGGTCGCGTGTACGCTGTCTCTGGGCCGGGTAAGACGTCACCTTTGTCCTTCACCTGCTGACCTTAACTAACTGTCACCTTGCTCACCTTGTCCCCTAGTCGTCACGGCTGAGTGCATGTCCGGCTCTGCTATGTACGAGCTGGTGCGTGTGGGCTACTATGAGCTGGTGGGCGAGATCATTCGTCTGGAGGGCGACATGGCCACCATTCAGGTGTACGAAGAAACCTCCGGCGTCACAGTCGGAGATCCTGTATTGCGCACGGGCAAACCCCTGTCCGTGGAACTGGGTCCCGGTATTATGGGCAGCATTTTTGACGGCATCCAGCGCCCGCTGAGGGACATTGGCATCATGACCAACTCAATATATATACCCAAGGGTGTTAACACGCCCGCCCTTTCACGCTCCGTCATGTGGGAGTTCAATCCCTTGCACGTGCGCGTTGGCTCTCATATCACAGGCGGAGATCTCTACGGCGTAGTGCATGAGAACACATTGGTCAAGCAGCGCATGCTTGTGGCGCCGCGTGCCAAGGGCACAGTTCGGTATATTGCGCCCGCGGGCAACTACAATCTGGAAGACGTTGTGCTGGAGACGGAGTTCGATGGCGAGATTACAAAACATACAATGCTGCAGGTGTGGCCCGTGCGTCAGCCGCGTCCCTGTACAGAAAAGTTGCCGGCAAATCATCCACTCTTTACGGGACAGCGTGTGCTAGATTCCCTGTTTCCCTGTGTTCAGGGCGGCACAACGGCCATTCCCGGTGCTTTCGGTTGTGGCAAGACTGTCATCTCGCAGGCAAGTGTGCCATTATTTCCAGCTCCAACAACATGGCTCAGTTTAATGCTCTTTGCAGGCTTTGTCCAAGTACTCCAACTCGGATGTCATCATCTACGTAGGCTGCGGCGAGCGTGGCAATGAGATGTCTGAAGTCTTGCGTGATTTCCCGGAACTGACTTGCGAAGTCGACGGCGTCACGGAGTCCATAATGAAACGCACTGCTTTGGTGGCCAACACTTCCAACATGCCCGTGGCTGCTCGAGAGGCTTCCATCTATACTGGCATCACGTTGTCGGAATATTTCCGCGATATGGGCTATAATGTGGCCATGATGGCAGACTCCACATCGCGTTGGGCGGAGGCTTTGCGTGAAATTTCTGGACGCCTGGCTGAGATGCCTGCTGACTCTGGCTATCCGGCGTATTTGGGAGCACGTCTGGCCACTTTCTACGAACGCGCTGGACGCGTCAAGTGCTTGGGCAATCCCGAGCGCGAGGGCTCCGTGTCCATTGTGGGCGCTGTCTCGCCACCAGGTGGCGACTTCTCCGATCCCGTTACCTCGGCCACTCTGGGCATCGTGCAGGTGTTCTGGGGTCTGGACAAGAAGCTGGCGCAACGTAAACATTTCCCTTCCATTAACTGGCTTATCTCCTATTCCAAGTATACGCGCGCTCTGGACGAGTACTACGACAAGAACTTCCCCGAATTTGTGCCACTACGTACCAAGGTTAAGGAGATCTTGCAGGAGGAGGAGGATCTCTCCGAAATCGTGCAACTGGTGGGCAAGGCGTCGCTGGCCGAGACCGATAAGGTTACCCTGGAGGTGGCCAAGCTGCTGAAGGACGATTTTTTGCAGCAGAACTCCTACTCCTCATACGATCGAGTGTGTCCATTCTATAAAACGGTGGGCATGCTGAGAAATATACTAGCTTTCTATGAGACGGCGCGTCATGCTGTTGAGTCCACCGCCCAGTCGGACAATAAGATTACATGGAACACCATCAGGGAATCAATGGGAGGCATTATGTATCAGTTATCTTCAATGAAATTTAAAGTGAGTAATCAATGCGTACACCGCGAAGAAGTGTAAAATATTGTATTTCTCTCGCTTTTGCTCTGCACAGGATCCCTTGAAAGATGGTGAGCAAAAGATTAAGGCGGACTACGATCAGCTGTACGAGGATCTACAGCAGGCTTTCCGAAATTTGGAGGACTAGGCGCCCTAACTTGAACTTGAACATAAACAAGGCAAACCAATACCAAAAAGGAAAAATACCAAAAAAGAAAAAAATTTACTAAACGAAATAAGCAACCAATGTTAGGTTATTATTCGAATTCCCCCATCAAGCTAGTCATATATACATAATGCGTAATAAGATATTTGAAATCAATTTAATTTTTAAGTTAAACAGTTTAGAACGGTTGCGTCAGGTAGGACTAGAGAGCGTTTCACTCGATGAACACGAAAGAAATGAACAATGTACACGACGAAGATGACAAAGATTTAGGAAAGACGAACAATAATTAGCCGATAGCGCAGAATAAAAAAAAAGAACGGATGTTGTCCACTTAGAACCAGCCATATAAATAACACATACATATATATATATAAATTATCTATGTTGATATATGTATACCTACATAATTATAATTCACAGCTATTTATTGTTAGTAAAAAACCAAAAAAAAAAAAAAAAAAAAACAAAACAAATTCGTAAAGTTATCTAACTGTGTTCTCTACGTAACTGTAACTACAAACTATTAACAATTTACTTAATGTTTTTTGCCATTGCGTGTTGCAAGAAGTTTAATACAATACGAAATTATAATACTATATCCATATTATAGACCTTTACAAACGCAATAATTACGTAGCCCCAATTGAGGAATAACTTGTGTGCGTGTTACAAATGGAGCTATGCAAATAAAAATGTATTATGAATGTTACCATTATCCGAAATCTTTTCATTTCCATGTTGAAAAATATTTTAAAATGATTGACAGCAAGTTTTTAGTTCATATTTAAATTTCGCGCCAAATTCGCGCGTGCGCTTTACAGCACTATGACTTAACAGCCATTTTACAGCATCGTTGCTCATTTAACAGACACCTAACATGTTGGCGTTGCCGGTGAATGGGTAATCAGCCGTTCCCAGTGACGTGTTGCACTGTATTTCTAAATTATATACACTTTAAATATTGTTTAAAACGTTTATAACATGTCGCAATTCGGGCCGAACGATTTTTATACCTCCGGGCCTTCAGCAGATGCTAGCTACAATTTCGATGTGCCTGAGTTTGGCCAGGAACTGTAAGTCGTATTTGACACGCGCCCGCACTTCAATTTGTTTAACAATTGCTTGCGCTCGCTTTACCAAAGCAATTTCCAGAGTTTCGACAACACACAACCTTCGGTGCCGCCGAACTATGATGCCGCCTACAGCAATGCACCAAACCCGGGTCTTGGCGGCTTTTACGATCCAACCGCCTACACAGATAGCAGCTTTGCGCAGGACAAATCTTTCAAACAGGGTGGCGCGGCCGGCGGTGCCGCCACCGGCAACGAGTTCGAGGATGAGCCACCGCTGCTGGAGGGTAAGCACAGCTTGCAGATGCACAAGTAATCCAAGGCTCATGATTTTTATGTGTTTCCTTTTAGAACTGGGCATCAATCCAAATCATATATTCCAAAAGGTAGGAACCGCTGTTTTCTATATTCAAATTTAATTCTAACTTTTCTATTGGTTTGAGTGTTTTGTGGCTGCACTTGAATCATTTTGAAAGTGGACCACTTTAAATCTCGGCAAATTGCATATTTTACGCGAGTCCCTCTGGTGAAATGCCTCACAGGCAGCTCTCAAGATTGCTTCCCTTTGTTGTTGTTGTTGTTGTTGCATGCGCAATTACTTCACCTACTGCATTATTCTTCCTTTGCTCTTACGCATTTCGCTTTTGTTTTCAGTTTTCTAATTTGCAGTTGAAATTGTGTTCAGCAGTAGAGAGAGAGAGAGAGAGAGAGAGAGAGTGAGTCAATGAATGGTGAAGGGAGGTGGGGTGGTGGCGGGCTGCTCGTGCAAAAGAGCGGAAAGAGTGTCCACTTTAGGCCGAGCTTTTCTAGCGCTGCCAACTTCGCGCTGGTCTGCGCTCAGTTTTAATTGAAATTTAAATGTTTTTGCATTTCGCTTTTGTATTTATTTATTGCACGCTGCTTTTGCTCGCAGCCGTTATTTTTATTTTTTTTCTGCGTTCAACTCGTTTGCATTGTTGTTGCTGGGTTGCACTTGTTGTTTTGTCGTTAATGAAGACATATTTTTTCATTGCTCTGTTGTTGTGTTGTTTTTTTTTTAAATAAATAAAACTTTTGTGTTTTTAATTAAACTTTTTCTTTCGTTTTGCTCTATGTAACTTTTCTACACTTTTTTGCCTTTTGTGAAAATTTGCGTTTTTTCCATTTTTTTAGTTCGTTTTTGTTGTGGAATTTATTACGTTTGTGTTAATTGAAAAATGAAAATGTTAATGAGTCTTTTGCCATCATAAAAATTAAGCGAAATACTAATTAAATTGTACACAATACACAACTATGCAGCAGCAAGTGGAAACATAAGTGGAAAACACACGCACAATAACAGATTAAGAGAAAAAAAACGATCGTTTTAATATGGGTCTAACTGTTTTTATAATGGCTTAATGCTCAACAAGGATTAACATTTAAATTCCAGTTTCCAGAGTTAAATGGTCACCATAATTGACTTTCTTAAGCTCTCTTTGGCTTAACATTTAAAAGACAGAGAAAAGAATTTGTTGATAACATTTTGTTAAATTTAAGAGAGTTGAAATCTCTTACTACTTATTTCTGTTCTATTAACAAGATAATGCTAGCGATCGAATATTCTACAGCATCCAAATGCAGGTCTCACTCGCACATTAAAATTTTCGTAAGATCTGAAATATTTCGAATAATTTGTGAATAGCCATTTTAAGTGCATGAGAAAACTCTCTATGAGAAAAATTATGTTTGATATATTTTTTAAGGATTTCCTTTATCATTTTAAACACATTTAAAATGGCCTATTAAAATTATTATAATAATGTTTTTGTATGACAAAAAATAATATATCTATATTTTTGTTGCTGCAAACTTTAATTGTAATTGAACCCGGAACGTTCGACCCTAACTACATTTTTTGGTGTATTTCACTTTTATTAAGTAGATAATGCTAGCTTCGCCAAGAATCATAAGCATCCAGAATCTTTTCTGATTTTATGAGGCGGCAAACTCAAATTCTTAGTTTTTACCCCTTATTTTAAAGAATTTTTTTTACGTTTCTCAAAAAGTGAATTAAAAAAAATATAAACAATGCCATTGCCCTATAGAAATTAATATATTTATTATATTGTATGACCAAAAAGAAAACTATATTTTTATTCAAAGCTTTCGATAAGAAAACTCTTCTCGAAACATCTGTAAACCTCTGATATATTACTCTATATCGATTTTAAGATATACTTTTTTTGAAAAAACAAATTTTATTTAAATTTTATACATTATTGTTATCCTTTGTAAAAACAGTTTAAATAATTTTTGTAATATTCCCCTCGTAAATAGACATATTTCAAATTTAAATCAAAAACAATTATTTCAAATATTTGATTTGAAAAGGAAGTGAAGATTACAATATTAATAGAAATCGAAACATTGAATGCAACGATTTCAACTTCAAATCGCATTTAATGATAAAATTATATCGAATTCATTGCCGGGTCATGAAAAGGTGCCTATTGATAAACGTATGCCAAGGCTTAAAGTCAACTGAATTGAGCTCAGGGCACAAGTGTTTTTGCCAGTAAATGGCGATTGTTTTGGTTGGCAGTCGGTTGTTTCATTTATTTCTGGCCTCGTGGTCTAAACTCTCGTGCGTCAAACATGTTGACAGGCTCGTTCGCTGCTCCGCTGGCTGGTCAGCAATATCATTTATCATCAATTTCCATTTTTCAAATTTCACTGCGAGTACACACCAACACACAAACACACACACACACACACACACAAGCGAAACTGCGTTTTATGGCCGTTGTGTGTGTGTGCGAACAAATGAATTGTGTCGTGTCCTGCCGCAGGTTGTGAATGATGATGGCGGTCTGGCTGTCCCCGGTCGGCGTTGAAATCCTTCACTAGTTGTAATTTTAATAACATTTTCCTTGAATTACAATCTACCAACTGCACGCACACTCTTTTGTTTTAGACGCTGGCCGTGCTGAATCCTTTGCGCGGCACAGACCAACAAATACTCCAGGACACGGACATGGCCGGACCATTGGTATTCTGTCTCACACTGGGCGGCATTCTCCTGCTGGTGGGTACAACCCGAAAGGACTCTCATTTCCTTATGCCTATGCATTGATTGGTTTATGCTCCCTATGTTTCCTTTTATTTCTTATATTCTTACAGAGCGGCAAGGTTACCTTCTCATACATCTATGGCATTGGCGTCATGGGCTGCATATTTTTCTACTGTCTGCTGTCATTGATGGTCACACGCTCGCAAGTGACCTTTGGCGCCGTTGCCTCCGTGCTGGGCTATTGTCTGCTGCCCATGGTCGTGCTGTCGGGCATCAACATTTTAATCACCATTCAGTAAGTAATTGTTGACACAACTGGCTGGCTTTTCTACACCCACCCATCCAATCATCAGCCACATCGACAGCTCCTCCTCCTTCTCCTCCTCCGTTTGCTCCCTTCCGATTTGTATTTATGTTTTTAATTGAAAAGTTGCCAATGCATTGTGTGCCGGGCCGTAATTACAAACTTTGGCTAAGTCAGTCCAGCTGCGACTGCAGCACGTTCAACTACTTAGTTTTGTTTGATTATTGGAACTTGAATATCTCTAGTCTGATTGTTTACAAACTGAATCCATGAGTTCATCGTTGAATTGAATATTCGGGATTAGACTCGGGGGTTTTAAGATGCTTGCCACCTGCTAGATACTCGCCATAACTAGAAATACACATGTTTTTCAGACAACTCAAAGAGCGTAAAAACCCAACAATCCAATATGTGTTTTTAATGGTCCCTTTGAAATCCGATACGCAAAGGATTTTATACGGATAGATAGATATGCATATGTTTTTCGAATGTTCCTTTCTTATACTAAACTTAATTGGCTCACTAATATCCCAACATGTAAAATCAAATTGATGTTATTTCGTTTTATGTTTCTATTGCCCAATTTTTATTTTTTTATTAATTTTCCGAAGATAACGTCTTTGAAAATGTCTCCAATTTGATAAAATTATATTGATTACATTATTGTAAAGCAAGCTCTATATATTATGATATATCCATATAGTTATAAAAAATTTTATCGACCTCAGATTACTTTATTGATTGTAAAGTTAAAATTTTGAATTTATTTCGGCATGCCGAAGATTTCTTTACTTCCCTGATTTTATAAATTTTAGGATAAAAACCTTCGCAAACGGGAACAATTAGTAAACAATTTAGTATTCATATTATAGATATAGAACAATCTGCATATCATGAATAGATAAATATTTAACAGTTTATTTTTTATTTTTTTTTATTTTGAAAAAAGCTAAAACGTGGCTAAAAAGTAAATAACAAATTTGTTTGGTTTTGGTCTGTAATATTCTTCAACTTGTGTTAATTATGTGTGTGTGTGCGTGTGTACGAACGTATGTAGAACACAGGTTTTTAATTTTGTTCTGAGGGCGCTGCACAAAAAACTGGCAACTTAATTTGCGCTTTTAGTGCACTTTGGGGCCAAAAAAAAAATAGAAAGAAAGAAAAAAGTATTCAGCCAAGCGCCCAGCTATGCGCCGTTTAATTTTCGCGCCACTTCGCAAGTGGAGAAGGCCACAGAAAAAGGAGAGCAAAGAGATGAAGTGTGTGTGTGTCCTTGTGTGTGGGTGTGTGGGTGTGTGGGTGTGCGTGTGTTTGTGTTTGTGTGTGTGAGAAAGACACAGTAAGCGGGTGATGTGCCGTGTCCGGATATCCAGAGTCGGGCACGTATTTTCCTTTTCAAATATATGTTCAGCACTTGGTGTATGTATAGTCGCTAGTTTGCCTTTTTATACCCTGTACCCATTGAAAATGGCTAAAGGCAGGTATTATGATTGTGTGTTGCAGTATGTAACAGGCAGCGTAAGACATCCTAGATTCCATTCTTAAGCAGCATCAATAGCGTATGCGATCTGGACACCTGGATCTCAGATGATGTAAGATCGGGAGGCATTCAGTTTGGGGCGTAGATTCTCCTATGCAGATAAAATGTATTTTAAATTATCGAAAACATTTCCTGTTTTACCATGAACATCCGTCATGTTGGGGTTTTTGACCTATCTAGAAGTTCAACAGATTCCAACTTAAATGTTTAGGTTTTCGTTTAGTATACTTTAGGAGTTATAGTCTGGGCTTTGGTATATACACATGCTTGAATGTCATATTGAAACTCTAAATTTCCTTAAAATTTCCTAAAGATCGGACTATAAACTCCGAAGAATTCAAATTCCGTACAGTGTGACCCTTTTGAAGAAGAAACTCAATCAAAAAATTCGGAACTATTCTAGCGCTAACCTTGAACTGAATAGGGCGTATCTTCTAGTCGTTCATAGCCGACTACTGCGCTTTTGCTCGCATTTTTTTGCGCCGAGAGCATCACGCAAATGTTGCGTGCACTGTGCCCAAAACCCGTATGCAGCGTCGCGCCCCCCTCCAACCCAACCAGCCCGTCCAGAGCCCAATCGAGCCTTTGGCCAGAACTCTGGCACGTCATAATTTGAACTGGCGCTAGCACGAAAAGCAACTATTGCCCGAACTTGCTCGACACCAGCAGCGCTTTGTCCACCCCAACCCCAACCCCAACCCCGCCCAACACCCAGCAGCCCTTCTGCCCCGCTTACTCCCTTCCCTTTTTTTTTTCTTTGCTGAAGCTGCCCAATTGCCATTTGGTTGGCCGTTTGCTTGCATTTTTTATTTGTTGGTTTTAAACGCCTGCACTTTGTGCGTGTTTGCTGTGTGTGTGTGTGTTGGGTGGATGGGTGTGTGTATGTGCCAGCGTCTGTTGATGTTCATATACTCGGACTCGTAACTGGACACCCCGCGTACTCGTACCAAATAGCCCCAACCACCCCCTCGCCCAGCAAGTTTACAGTAAATATTTTTGCGATTTTTTTAGACAGACTTTTTAATTGAGTTTGTTTGGTGATGCAAAAGTGCACAAAAATTACACAGACAGCAGTTGGCACTGTGTGTAGAGGGGTTGGCTTGGGTTGGGTTGATGGGGCAGGTGCCTTGGTGCGTTGGGGCGGGGGGATGGTAGCTCACAGCATTGGTTGGATTGGTTTTAGTCGCAAGGCCCTGCGTACTAGGTCCGTTTAGGCTAAGCCAAAAATCACTTGCCACAATCAACAATGCTTGGGGAACTGACAACAGAGAAACAACACAGAATAGCAACAAATATCGCTAGTCGGGTATGCTCGACTAACAGATACCCAGTGCTGTATCTACACTATATGCTTAATTTGATAGTTCCAGCTCTTCTTTGTGAACAACAACGAGGAGTGTGACGATAGTTGGGCAAATAGGCAGAGGAAATGTTCCTCTTAACATTAACAGGATCGACTATCAGATACCCTGTGCTCAATACTATATACTACATTTAATGGTAGCAACTCTTGTAAACTCCACAATCAATAACAACGAGATGATATTTGAGGGCTTAGGGGGAGAAAGCACCACAGAAAAGCAACAGCTATCTCTAGCCGGGTGTGCTCGACTAGCAGATACCCTGTGCTGTATCAATGCTATGTACTAAATTTGATGGTTCCAACCCATGTTAGCTTCAACATTGTGCCCAAAAACCGGGGACAGGGTATTGAAAAGGGAAATTTAAACAGTGCCCCGTGTATGGGTTAGGGTTCAGGTTATGAATAGGTTTTTTAGATGAAAGCGAATGGCGACAGTTTTGGGACCAGGTGACCTCAGGCGCTGAGGCGACCGCAACAAAAATAAAAAAAAAAACAAAATAGAAGAGAAAGGCAATCCATTAAATGGAACAGAGCGGCCTTTGCATTGGGTCATACATATTGTGAATTGCTGTGATTGTTGTTACGACCCTTTGAAAGCATTGCAATTATTTATATACTGTGTATATTGTACAGTTTGTTGGTCAGATTATGTTAAAAACCTCTTTCTAGAAAGCTCTCTAAAAGCTAAATCGATTTTAATTTGGTTGAGATGTCAAATAGTTAAGCAATGGAACAGAAGTTACTTAGCTGCAGGAACGTCCTGGAAGGCACTCTGCTTGACGTGTCAGCAACGTCGTCTGCGGGTGATTTCTTTTAAGCGTATGTCGCTTGGCTAGTTGTTACTTAACAAAGTTCATTCTTTTTTTTTATTAAGTTATATTTTTCAAACTCAACATTAACGAGTTTCACAATTCTCACTGCAAATAGAAAATGTCTACAAGGGTATTTCATCTTCGGTGTATCGAAGATACGCTTACTTTATCGTTTCTATGATCATTGTGTTCAGTTTAATACAAGGAATATTCTTGTTATTTAATAATACAGCTGCTAGTATCGGACTTAGTCTCTATGTAGAGTAGTTACGTGTTCTAGGCTATCCTTTAAGTTCCTGCGCGTAGTTCAGATATGCGAGTATTTCATTTTTCAATTCTCTTTTTCTTTCACTTGAGGCTTTGTAGTTGGGCTGTGTTTGTACATCCTTTGCACAGCGCCTGCTGTCTTTGTTTGCCCTGCTCATTCATTCATAAAATACACAGACACATCATGTACGCACACGCACACGCGCTCGCACACACACACACACACACACTCGCATAGTCTTTGAAATTTTTTTATGGCAAACACTCAGCGTATACTCTTTCCCGTTTGCGTCATGCATATGCATTGTTTATTGATTTTACCGCCAATGTTTCTCTTTGCTTTTCTCTCAATTTTTTTCCCCTTCCGCCCGCCAACTCGTCGTCTCTTTCTAAATCTCTTTGCGCTTTGCAGGGGCACACTCGGCCTAATTGTGAGCGGCATCTCCATACTCTGGTGTGCCATATCGGCCTCGAAACTATTCGCCACGGCATTCTCCATGGACCATCAACAGCTGCTGATTGCCTATCCGTGTGCGGTGCTCTATGGAGGATTTGCGTTGATTACCATTTACTAGGCCGCCCCGAGGCATACCCACGTTTGCTATAACCGTGTGTCTACGGCTGTCTGTGTGTGTGTGTGTGTGTCGTGTTTCTGTATCTGTGACTCGGCTGCGTCTGTGTCTGTATCTGTGTGTGTGTGTTGCAATATTGTGGCATGGTTTTAATTGTCCTGCCCACAGCCACACACTCACTTACAAACACACACATGCACACAAAACATACGTACACATGGCTATAGACATGATAATATTTTAAGAAAATAAGCGCCGATTGCAGATTTGTTTTTCATGTGCTTTTCATCTCTCTTCATTCACTTTTTTTTTTTTTATCATGGCCTCGTAATAAATTTGATTGAGAAAAAATGTTAACAAATTGTAATTGGTTTATTTTTTTTTATTACTGGGCTATCGGTGGAGAATCTTTCATACAGATTAAAGTTTTAATTTGCTGGCATCCTTAAAAAGCGTATTCGGACTGAATGAAGTTTTAAAAGTGCTCGACAAAAAATAATGATAATACAACATTTAAGCTGGAGTCAGTAAGTTGTGGGTTCCACTTGATTGGTAAATGTTATATTCGCTCGCGAGGCCTTTGAATAATATATTTTAATTTTTGAATACGTTGAATAAAGTTTATTATAAGGATATAGAATGGTTTTGTTTATTTTTAAAAATTCTTGGTCAGAGTATTTCAGATGTCAAAAGTCTGATCATTTCAGTTGTCTTAAATATTAATATTAAATATTATAATAATACTCGATGCATATTAAAAGAGATATATATATGTATATTTTAGTAATTTAAGTTAAGTATAAAATAAGGTTATTTTAATATTTAACACAATCATATATTTATATATAATATACTGGTATACTAAGTCGGAAAAATTCAGATCGGATGGCTATATAACGTTTTAGTTTGTTCCTTTTTAGAATACTGGCGGGTATAATCCGGCATTGGCCGTGGTACATATAAAATAGAAAAACAAAGAGCCAAATCTCGTGAAAATCGGATGAGGTTGTGTGGGGTTGTGGGGTTGGGAAATTTTTACCTATTATAGGATATTTAAGAGTACCATTTTCACATGAATTTTGAACAAAAAAAATGTTGCCAAATTTGGATGCAGAATTGATATAGAGGCCAAACCATGAACAAAAAGCCAAACCTTTTGAAAATCGGTTGAGTTTTGACCGAGTTAAGGGGGTGGGAAATATTGACCCATGTCTATATAGGATATTTGAGGGTACCATTTTGACATGAATTTTGACCAAAAATAATGTTGCCAGATTTGGATGCAGAATTGATATAGAGGCCAAGCCATGAACAAAAAGCCAAACCTTTTGAAAATCGGTTGAGTTTTGACCGAGTTATGGGGGTGGGAAATATTGACCCATGTCTATATAGGATATTTGAGGGTACCATTTTGACATGAATTTTGACGAAAAATAATGTTGCCAGAGTTGGATGCAGAATTGATATAGAGGCCAAACCATGAACAAAAAGCCAAACCTTTTGAAATTCGGTTGAGTTTTGACCGAGTAATGGGGGTGGGAAATATTGACCTATGTCTATATAGGATACTAGAGGGTACCATTTTGACATGAATTTTAACCAAAAATAATGTTGCCAGATTTGGATGCAGAATTGATATAGAGGCCAAACCATGAACAAAAAGCCAAACCTTTTGAAATTCGGTTGAGTTTTGACCGAGTTATGGCTGTGGGAAATATTGACCCATGTCTAAATAGTATATTTGAGGGTACCATTTTGACATGAATTTTGACGAAAAATAATGTTGCCAGATTTGGATGCAGAATTGATATAGAGGCCAAACCATGAACAAAAAGCCAAACCTTTTGAAATTTGGTTGAGTTTTGACCGAGTAATGGGGGTGGGAAATATTGACCTATGTCTATATAGGATACTAGAGGGTACCATTTTGACATGAATTTTAACCAAAAATAATGTTGCCAGATTTGGATGCAGAATTGATATAGAGGCCAAACCATGAACAAAAAGCCAAACCTTTTGAAAATCGGTTGAGTTTTGACCGAGTTAAGGGGGTGGGAAATATTGACCCATGTCTATATAGGATATTTGAGGGTACCATTTTGACATGAATTTTGACGAAAAATAATGTTGCCAGATTTGGATGCAGAATTGATATAGAGGCCAAACCATGAACAAAAAGCCAAACCTTTTGATATTCGGTTGAGTTTTGACCGAGTTATGGAGGTAAGAAATATTGACCCATGTCTATATAGGATATTAGAGGGTACCATTTTGACATGAATTTTGACGAAAAATAATGTTGCCAGAGTTGGATGCAGAATTGATATAGAGGCCAAACCATGAACAAAAAGCCAAACCTTTTGAAATTCGGTTGAGTTTTGACCGAGTTATGGGGGTGGGAAATATTGACCTATGTCTATATAGGATACTAGAGGGTACCATTTTGACATGAATTTTAACCAAAAATAATGTTGCCAGATTTGGATGCAGAATTGATATAGAGGCCAAACCATGAACAAAAAGCCAAACCTTTTGAAATTCGGTTGAGTTTTGACCGAGTTATGGCTGTGGGAAATATTGACCCATGTCTAAATAGTATATTTGAGGGTACCATTTTGACATGAATTTTGACGAAAAATAATGTTGCCAGATTTGGATGCAGAATTGATATAGAGGCCAAACCATGAACAAAAAGCCAAACCTTTTGAAATTCGGTTGAGTTTTGACCGAGTTATGGCTGTGGGAAATATTGACCCATGTCTAAATAGTATATTTGAGGGTACCATTTTGACATGAATTTTAACCAAAAATAATGTTGCCAGATTTGGATGCAGAATTGATATAGAGGCCAAACCATGAACAAAAAGCCAAACCTTTTGAAATTCGGTTGAGTTTTGACCGAGTTATGGCTGTGGGAAATATTGACCCATGTCTAAATAGTATATTTGAGGGTACCATTTTGACATGAATTTTGACGAAAAATAATGTTCCCAGATTTGGATGCAGAATTGATATAGAGGCCAAACCATGAACAAAAAGCCAAACCTTTTGAAATTCGGTTGAGTTTTGACCGAGTTATGGCTGTGGGAAATATTGACCCATGTCTAAATAGTATATTTGAGGGTACCATTTTGACATGAATTTTGACGAAAAATAATGTTGCCAGATTTGGATGCAGAATTGATATAGAGGCCAAACCATGAACAAAAAGCCAAACCTTTTGAAAATCGGTTGAGTTTTGACCGAGTTATGGGTGTGGGAAATATTGACCCATGTCTATATAGGATATTTGAGGGCATCATTTTGACATGAATAATGACCAAAAATAATGTTGCCAGATTTTGATGCAGAATTGATATAGATGCCAAACCATGAACAAAAAGCCAAACCTTTTGAAATTCGGTTGAGTTTTGACCAAGTTATGGGGGTAAGAAATATTGACCCACGTCTATATAGGATATTTGAGGGTACCATTTTGACATGAATTTTGAACAATATTTCAATATTTCTTACCCCCAATAACTCGGTCAAAACTCAACCGATTTTCAAAAGGTTTGGCTTTTTGTTAATGGTTTGGCCTCTATATCAATACTGCATCCAAATCTGGCAACATTATTTTTGGTGAAAATTCATGTCAAAATGGTACCCTCTAATATCCTATATAGACATAGGTCAATATTTCCCACCCCCATAACTCGGTCAAAACTCAACCGAATTTCAAAAGGTTTGGCTTTTTGTTTATGGTTTGGCCTCTATATCAATTCTGCATCCAAATCTGGCAACATTATTTTCGGTCAAAATTCATGTCAAAATGATGCCCTCAAATATCCTATATAGACATGGGTCAATATTTCTTACCCCCATAACTCGGCCAAAACTCAACCGATTTTCAAAAGGTTTGGCTTTTTGTTAATGGTTTGGCCTCATTATCAATTCTGCATCCAAATCTGGCAACATTATTTTTGGTCAAAATTCATGTCAATATGATGCCCTCAAATATCCTATATAGACATGGGTCAATATTTCCCACCCCCATAACTCGGGCAAAACTCAACCGATTTTCAAAAGGTTTGGCTTTTTGTTCATGGTTTGGCCTCTATATCAATTCTGCATCCAAATCTGGCAACATTATTTTTGGTCAAAATTCATGTCAAAATGGTACCCTCAAATATCCTATATAGACATGGGTCAATATTTCTTACCCCCATAACTCGGTCAAAACTCAACCGATTTTCAAAAGGTTTGGCTTTTTGTTCATGGTTTGGCCTCTATATCAATTCTGCATCCAAATCTGGCAACATTATTTTTGGTCATAATTCATGTCAAAATGATGCCCTCAAATATCCTATATAGACATGGGTCAATATTTCTCACCCCCATAACTCGGTCAAAACTCAACCGATTTTCAAAAGGTTTGGCTTTCTGTTCATGGTTTGGCCTCTATATCAATTCTGCATCCAAATCTGGCAACATTATTTTAGGTCAAAATTCATGTCAAAATGGTACCCTCGAATATCCTATATAGACATGGGTCAATATTTCCCACCCCCATAACTCGGTCAAAACTCAACCGATTTTCAAAAGGTTTGGCTTTTTGTTCATGGTTTGGCCTCTATATCAATTCTGCATCCAAATCTGGCAACATTATTTTTTGGTGAAAATTCATGTCAAAATGGTACCCTCTAATATCCTATATAGACATAGGTCAATATTTCCCACCCCCATAACTCGGTCAAAACTCAACCGATTTTCAAAAGGTTTGGCTTTTTGTTCATGGTTTGGCCTCTATATCAATTCTGCATCCAAATCTGGCAACATTATTTTTGGTCATAATTCATGTCAAAATGGTACCCTCTAATATCCTATATAGACATAGGTCAATATTTCCCACCCCCATAACTCGGTCAAAACTCAACCGAATTTCAAAAGGTTTGGCTTTTTGTTCATGGTTTGGCCTCTATATCAATTCTGCATCCAAATCTGGCAACATTATTTTTTGGTGAAAATTTATGTCAAAATGGTACCCTCTAATATCCTATATAGACATAGGTCAATATTTCCCACCCCCATAACTCGGTCAAAACTCAATCGAATTTCAAAAGGTTTGGCTTTTTGTTCATGGTTTGGCCTCTATATCAATTCTGCATCCAAATCTGGCAACATTATTTTTTGGTGAAAATTCATGTCAAAATGGTACCCTCTAATATCCTATATAGACATAGGTCAATATTTCCCACCCCCATAACTCGGTCAAAACTCAACCGAATTTCAAAAGGTTTGGCTTTTTGTTCATGGTTTGGCCTCTATATCAATTCACATCCAAATCTGGCAACATTATTTTTGGTCATAATTCATGTCAAAATGATGCCCTCAAATATCCCATATAGACATGGGTCAATATTTCCCGCCCCCATAACTCGGTCAAAACTCAACCGATTTTCAAAAGGTTTGGCTTTCTGTTCATGGTTTGGCCAATATATCAATTCTGCAGCCAAATCTGGCAACATTATTTTTGGTCATAATTCATGTCAAAATGGTACCCTCTAATATCCTATATAGACATAGGTCAATATTTCCCACCCCCATAACTCGGTCAAAACTCAACCGAATTTCAAAAGGTTTGGCTTTTTGTTCATGGTTTGGCCTCTATATCAATTCTGCATCCAAATCTGGCAACATTATTTCTGGTCATAATTCATGTCAAAATGATGCCCTCAAATATCCCATATAGACATGGGTCAATATTTCCCGCCCCCATAACTCGGTCAAAACTCAACCGATTTTCAAAAGGTTTGGCTTTCTGTTCATGGTTTGGCCTCTATATCAATTCTGCATCCAAATCTGGCTACATTATTTTTGGTCATAATTCATGTCAAAATGATGCCCTCAAATATCCCATATAGACATGGGTCAATATTTCCCACCCCCATAACTCGGTCAAAACTCAACCGATTTTCAAAAGGTTTGGCTTTCTGTTCATGGTTTGGCCAATATATCAATTCTGCAGCCAAATCTGGCAACATTATTTTTGGTCAAAATTCATGTCAAAATGGTACCCTCTAATATCCTATATAAACATAGGTCAATATTTCCCACCCCCATAACTCGGTCAAAACTCAACCGATTTTCAAAAGGTTTGGCTTTTTGTTCATGGTTTGGCCTCTATATCAATTCTGCATCCAAATCTGGCAACATTATTTTTTGGTGAAAATTCATGTCAAAATGGTACCCTCTAATATCCTATATAGACATAGGTCAATATTTCCCACCCCCATAACTCGGTCAAGACTCAACCGAATATCAAAAGGTTTGGCTTTTTGTTCATGGTTTGGCCTCTATATCAATTCTGCATCCAAATCTGGCAACATTATTTTTGGTCATAATTCATGTCAAAATGATGCCCTCAAATATCCCATATAGACATGGGTCAATATTTCCCACCCCCATAACTCGGTCAAAACTCAACCGATTTTCAAAAGGTTTGGCTTTCTGTTCATGGTTTGGCCTCTATATCAATTCTGCAGCCAAATCTGGCAACATTATTTTTGGTCAAAATTCATGTCAAAATGGTACCCTCTAATATCCTATATAGACATAGGTCAATATTTCCCACCCCCATAACTCGGTCAAAACTCAACCGAATTTCAAAAGGTTTGGCTTTCTGTTCATGGTTTGGCCTCTATATCAATTCTGCATCCAAATCTGGCAACATTATTTTTGGTCATAATTCATGTCAAAATGATGCCCTCAAATATCCCATATAGACATGGGTCAATATTTCCCACCCCCATAACTCGGTCAAAACTCAACCGATTTTCAAAAGGTTTGGCTTTCTGTTCATGGTTTGGCCTCTATATCAATTCTGCAGCCAAATCTGGCAACATTATTTTTGGTCAAAATTCATGTCAAAATGGTACCCTCTAATATCCTATATAGACATAGGTCAATATTTCCCACCCCCATAACTCGGTCAAAACTCAACCGATTTTCAAAAGGTTTGGCTTTTTGTTCATGGTTTGGCCTCTATATCAATTCTGCATCCAAATCTGGCAACATTATTTTTGGTCATAATTCATGTCAAAATGATGCCCTCAAATATCCCATATAGACATGGGTCAATATTTCCCACCCCCATAACTCGGTCAAAACTCAACCGATTTTCAAAAGGTTTGGCTTTCTGTTCATGGTTTGGCCTCTATATTAATTCTGCAGCCAAATCTGGCAACATTATTTTTGGTCAAAATTCATGTCAAAATGGTACCCTCTAATATCCTATATAGACATAGGTCAATATTTCCCACCCCCATAACTCGGTCAAAACTCAACCGAATTTCAAAAGGTTTGGCTTTTTGTTCATGGTTTGGCCTCTATATCAATTCTGCATCCAAATCTGGCAACATTATATTTGGTCAAAATTCATGTCAAAATGATGCCCTCAACTATCCCATATAGACATGGGTCAATATTTCCCACCCCCATAACTCGGTCAAAACTCAACCGATTTTCAAAAGGTTTGGCTTTCTGTTCATGGTTTGGCCTCTATATCAATTCTGCAGCCAAATCTGGCAACATTATTTTTGGTCAAAATTCATGTCAAAATGGTACCCTAATATCTAATATCCTATATAGACATAGGTCAATATTTCCCACCCCCATAACTCGGCCAAAACTCAACCGAATTTCAAAAGGTTTGGCTTTTTGTTCATGGTTTGGCCTCTATATCAATTCTGTATCCAAATCTGGTAACATTATTTTTGGTCATAATTCATGTCAAAATGATGCCCTCAAATATCCCATATAGACATGGGTCAATATTTCCCACCCCCATAACTCGGTCAAAACTCAACCGATTTTCAAAAGGTTTGGCTTTCTGTTCATGGTTTGGCCTCTATATCAATTCTGCAGCCAAATCTGGCAACATTATTTTTGGTCAAAATTCATGTCAAAATGGTACCCTCTAATATCCTATATAGACATAGGTCAATATTTCCCACCCCCATAACTCGGTCAAAACTCAACCGATTTTCAAAAGGTTTGGCTTTTTGTTCATGGTTTGGCCTCTATATCAATTCTGCATCCAAATCTGGCAACATTATATTTGGTCAAAATTCATGTCAAAATGATGCCCTCAACTATCCTATATAGACATGGGTCAATATTTCTTACCCCCATAACTCGGCCAAAACTCAACCGATTTTCAAAAGGTTTGGCTTTTTGTTAATGGTTTGGCCTCTATATCAATTCTGCAGCCAAATCTGGCAACATTATTTTTGGTGAAAATTCATGTCAAAATGGTACCCTCTAATATCCTATATAGACATAGGTCAATATTTCCCACCCCCATAACTCGGTCAAAACTCAACCGAATTTCAAAAGGTTTGGCTTTTTGTTCATGGTTTGGCCTCTATATCAATTCTGCATCCAAATCTGGCAACATTATATTTGGTCAAAATTCATGTCAAAATGATGCCCTCAACTATCCTATATAGACATAGCTCAATATTTCCCACCCCCATAACTCGGTCAAGACTCAACCGAATTTCAAAAGGTTTGGCTTTTTGTTCATGGTTTGGCCTCTATATCAATTCTGCATCCAAATCTGGCAACATTATTTCTGGTCATAATTCATGTCAAAATGATGCCCTCAAATATCCCATATAGACATGGATCAATATTTCCCACCCCCATAACTCGGTCAAAACTCAACCGATTTTCAAAAGGTTTGGCTTTCTGTTCATGGTTTGGCCTCTATATCAATTCTGCATCCAAATCTGGCAACATTATTTTTGGTGAAAATTCATGTCAAAATGGTACCCTCTAATATCCTAATTGACATGGGTCAATATTTCCCACCCCCATAACTCGGTCAAAACTCAACCGATTTTCAAAAGGTTTGGCTTTTTGTTCATGGTTTGGCCTCTATATCAATTCTGCATCCAAATCTGGCAACATTATTTTTGGTCATAATTCATGTCTAAATGATGCCCTCAAATATCCCATATAGACATGGGTCAATATTTCCCACCCCCATAACTCGGTCAAAACTCAACCGAATTTCAAAAGGTTTGGCTTTTTGTTCATGGTTTGGCCTCTATATCAATTCTGCATCCAAATCTGGCAACATTATTTTTGGTCATAATTCATGTCAAAATGATGCCCTCAAATATCCCATATAGACATGGGTCAATATTTCCCACCCCCATAACTCGGTCAAAACTCAACCGAATTTCAAAAGGTTTGGCTTTTTGTTCATGGTTTAGCCTCTATATCAATTCTGCATCCAAATCTGGCAACATTATTTTTGGTCAAAATTCATGTCAAAATGGTACCCTCAAATATACTATATAGACATGGTTCAATATTTCCCACACCCATAACTCGGTCAAAACTCAACCGATTTTCAAAAGGATTGGCTTTTTGTTCATGGCTTGGCCTCTATATCAATTCTGCATCCAAATCTGGCAACATTATTTTTGGTCATAATTCATGTCAAAATGATGCCCTCAAATATCCCATATAGACATGGGTCAATATTTCCCACCCCCATAACTCGGTCAAAACTCAACCGATTTTCAAAAGGATTGGCTTTTTGTTCATGGCTTGGCCTCTATATCAATTCTGCATCCAAATCTGGCAACATTATTTTTGGTCAAAATTCATGTCAAAATGGTACCCTCAAATATCCTATATAGACATGGGTCAATATTTCTTACCCCCATAACTCGGTCAAAACTGAACCGATTTTCAAATATGTTATGTTTGTTTATGGTGTCGTTCATATTCTTCAGGCTGGAGCATTATTGAGTTTTTCGATTATGGACAGATGTGAATGCGCTTGAATAATGCAAAGTGTTAATTGAATTTGTTAATGGTCGAAGTGAACAACAAGCAAGCAAAAGCAGTTGTCGTGGAAAGTGCTCGGCTACTTTATACCCTACAATCAGTCCTCAAGTAAATGTAATATAGACAAACATTTGCGTAAGACTGAGACTTTAATACGCGTCGGAAACCTGGTTTTCGACATACATGAACCCAGATTTTGATTAAATTTTTAATAATTAAACTTTTATTATGTTTTTTATATGATTTGTTTAACTTTTCATATGCGAAGCTCTTAGGATAGCGCAATGTCAGAAATTAAATTTTGAAATATTTCAACAATATAACAACATATTGTTTTGGACCAATCCAACGAATTGGAAGCATTTGGTCGGGTGCGGATTAAGGTTCAGTTTCGATTTATGGTCAAAATTATGTTAAACCGGGCTAAAACCGGTTTATTTGTAACCATGTCCTAATATACCCCACCTAGGCAGCGTATAGTATATAGCGTATATAAAAAAAGGGTCCTGCTTTTGCTACGCGCCCGTTTGCCTGTTTACCATATGCAAATAAATCGGTCCTGTTCGCTATCCCTGATTCCTCGGCGTGTCCTCAACGTTTTTGTTGTTATTCTCGTTGTTGTTGTTGTTGTTGTTTTCGTCACATTTTCATATTACATAATTAGCGGCATTTGGGTTGCCTTCGCTGTTCTCTGCCGACTGCTCGCTCCTTATTCCTGTCGCCTTGGTCGTCTGCATGAATAATTTGCAAAATGCGTAGCATACTTTGTGCTTTGCGCTTTTTGATTTCCGTTCGCACCGACCGACCGACCGACCAACCGCCCGGCCGCCGCCCCGCCTATGCAAATTGTTGTAATTACTACAATTCGGTTGAGCATTTTTATGGTCGCTTGGCAAAAAAATGAAAATGTGGGGAAAAAAATATATGCGGAAATATTTGTGCGCTAATTGCGTGGCGCGCTCGCATTTTGAAAGCGGAGCCGCGTCGGGCTGCGCTGCGCTGGGCTAGGCTGGGCTGGGCTGGGGGCGGGCGTGAAGGACATGACCAGAATGGGAGTGTGCTTAAGCGGCGCTCATCAAAGGCGCAGCTCTCGCCATTAGCGCCATTAATAAACACTCGTTAGCATCCGCTGCAGCAGCGGCAGCGGGAGCGGGAGCGGGAGCAGCCCAAAACTTACCTCTCGAATGTGTTGCTGATAATTAGAATTAGCGCACAATTAGCACAGGCGGCGGGAAATAGAGAGAGGAGGCGGGGATGAGGTATACAGATCTGTATGAGTGGGCGGTTTGCTCTGCTTTAAGCTTATTAGCTGCGCTCAATTTTGAATTAATAAGCAGCTTGGACTTGGCGCAAATCCTTGGCTAAAAAATGAACGCCACAATAACGCGCGCAGCGAGCGTTCATTTTTTAAGCGTTAAGCCAACAATAGCAACACCTGCGGACAAAAGCAGCTTAACAAATGCGCAGCCAGCGCAGAGGCGTAACGAAGAGAGAGTGGGAGTGAGAGAGAGAGAGTGAGAGAGCAGCAGCAGCAGCACAAAGCGTAGCATCAGCGGATTGGGCGTGGCCACAACAAGAGTTATTACATTTTAGCTACTGCTTCTCTCTGGCTGCCTGTTGTTGGCTGCATTTTAATAAATATGCAATATAAGTAAAAAGTATAAGCAGAAATATAAGTAAAAGGAATAAAGGAAACGCACGCCAATTCAAGCACAGACAGCGACAAAGCAACGTGTAGAAATAGTGAGTGGTGAGCGGTGCCAGGGTGTGAGGGGGTAAGAGCCTTGCCAGCTGCGTTTAAGTTGCAGCCAATGCCAAAAGTGAAGGCGTTAATTACGCTGCCTCAGCGCAGCGCACGCTAGAAAACGTGATGGCAACGCCATTATGGATAAATGACATGCGGTGGGTGGGTTAGCAGCGGGCGGCGGGGCTGCTTGCAGCGCTTTCATCTTGGCTGGCAACCCAAAGGCGCAGCGTGCAGTTGCCACATTTTTAATTAGCGCGCTTAAAAGCGCATTGAGTAGGCGAAAAGTAAAGGCTGTCGGGATACTGTGTGTACGCACGTGTGTTTGTGTGTGTGCTGGTTAGTGTGGTGTATAAGGGTGTGTGCTTAACTATAAAATAACCACAACAGCTACTGGAGTTTGAAAGACCCATTATACGTTAAGCCGTATATTGAAAAGCAACATGAGTCTTTAAGGTAGTACAAAATGTGAATTAAAAGTGTAAAAAAATAAATATGTAAATAAAAGTTTGGTTGGATTTCGACTTAAAAGCCTTAACATAGCAAATTACTGCAATAAATGGATATGGACAAGCATATGTACCCTAAATGTGAGTACTAAAACTTTATGGGCACGCCCACAATCTATGCACGTATGTATGTATATCTCCGATATATTGGCGTCCAAGCATTTGCCTACGCATAAAAAACGAAAGTTCTCGAATATTCTATGCTTCTTAAACGACAGTTTGAGTGTCACTGCTTTAGATCAAAGTTTGAAAATCAGTCAAAGGCAAGCATACCTTGGCAGCTACTGGGAACAGACTACTGCGAACAAACTACTGTGAACAGACTTCTGGGAACAGACTACTGGAAACAGATTACTATGAACAGCTTATCAATCCGTTGGTTGCATCGAACTGCAACCTTTTTATACACATATCAAAATCTTGTGTTAAACACTTGAAGAAACTTCATAAGAACATTTTCCCTTATAAAATATTCGCCTTCAGGCTAAGGAACCTTTCCCCAGCTGATCAGGGACTTCCCATACATTTCCATCTCTTGCTTTTTAGTTAATATAATTTAAAATTAATTTTGTTAACTTTGTTCAAGCTATCTTATTTAATAAACCTTTTTAATATTTGTATGTTTTTCCCTTTCATTTCCTCTATTTGTATTTTACATTATTATACTTTATTTTAGCTATTATATATTTAATCTTCGTATCGTTAATTTTCAATCAATTTTAATTTAAACTTTTGTTTTAATTTCCTTAATTTACAAAGCATTCAAAACTTTGGCTGAGAAATGAAATACAACAAAAAAGTGGGTACTTAGAACAACAAATCTGGCAGCTAATATATTATAACAAGATCCATTAAAATCTGGGCATATTGACAGCATTTTCATAATTTTGTTAATTATTATTTTTACAGGGTATACAAAGACTGGCGAGAACATGTCTGCTGATTTATCGCTCAGCTGAGTTATGTGGTTGCTGTGCGGAAGCAAGCGGTTAGTGGGTGGCATGTGTGTGCTTCACACGTTTGCCACAAGCTGCATGCCGCATGCCGCATGCAGGCTGCGTAATCCCCGCGGCGTTGACTTTTGCGAAAAGCCAAACCAAATTGCTGGCAAGCCTCATCTACCTGCATGCATCTCTTCACTCCCAGCCACATGGCACCGTGCATGTTAACGTTTATCGCTCGCTAAAAGCCAAATGTAACATTTATGGCAATGCTTCAAAATGGCCACCAAATTGGGGGAGTGGGGGCTGCCAACTCAGCGCGTTGATTGCTGCGGACACCGCTTATTGCATGCTTCCGGGCGCCAGGCAAAGCCACAGCAATGAACATCTGGGGCAGCTGGGAGCAGGAGCAGCCACTTACGCATATATATATATTTATATATATATATCTGGGGCAGGTAAATCTGAGGCCATGCAAAAGCCAATTAGCTGCAGCCAGGCTGGACAAGTGGCATAGGAAAACAAAGCACTTGAATTAAGGCTCAGGAGGAATGTGCTAAGCATGTTTATTGTTTTTCACATTTCATGCACTTCAATGAGCTTCGACTTCGACTTCGGCTTCAGCTTCAGCTTTTCCACTCGATGTGTGCGCCGCGCTGATAGCTAGAGAATGGGAGAGAGATGGAGAGCGAGAGAGTTTTGGGGCCAAGTCGATTTCAACTGAACTGTAGATAATCCCCTGACAACAGCAGTTAACAGGCAACGATTACTTGGCAACAAGTCAATTACGAGTCGTGGCGAGTCATGGATAGAGTCGACTCCGGGGCGAGTCTTGTGCCTGGTTGCAGCGATAAGCGTCTAACACACTGACACACACAACTCGGCCGGCTAACACAATAAATTCTTTGGCCTCGCCCTCGCTGCAGATTCCCCCTTCCTGTTTTAATGCGCCAACTAATTGGGCAAGGGCCATGCCATGGCGAATGCGGGTTACGGATTCCCAACCAGACCTCACTCTTCAGACCACACACCAAATGGCGGCGACCTGCGCTCCGCCCTCTTATCGTCAGCTGGCAATCGCTTGTAATCTGCTGCTCACTCACGAGCTAGTTTCCCGCTTTTCAAATTGGACTCAAAGAGAGGGTATTACAACTTTGTCGTGCTGTTTGACGGGCTGCCTCTATCAGGTATGTTGTAGGTGCATAGTATAACCCGTCTTGACTAATCCGCTTAAGATCCTTTATTTACGAGCTTTTTGACCATTTGTGCAGCTCACAATAATAAGTTGAATATTCACATATTGAGCTTAATGGCTTTTTTAAATTTATTTATCTATAGACATATAGATAGATAGATTAAGACGTTTTTATTACTAGCTGGTTTTAACTAGCTTTGCCTGAATCTTGTAATTTATGTTTTTCACTCATATTCCGCCTTTTAGGGTGGATATCGATAACGATACGTACCGATTAATTTTTGTAAGATCTTCACAAATGAGTTTTAATCCAAGACCTTTATTTTCTATCCAGAAATTTATTTACTCTTTTGACTAAACAAATCTGTGATTTTGCTTTTACCAGCTTTAAGAAAATAATGTTCACATAGATCTCTGAAAATGTGTTTGTTAGCTGAGCGTATGAAGCACAATAGTTATTCATCTATTTTCCACTCTTGTGCGTGGGCTTGGCAAAATCGTGCGTTAGGATTCACATGTCTTTCCATAATTTTTAAATTCTTAGCGAATTCTAAAGCAATACATATTTTTTACGGGTGCCCAACATTTTGTAGAGCATTTGAGTTACGCATATTCGCAAAACATTTTCGAACTCTGGTTCAAATTACATTTTTGCGATTTTTACAACACTTTTATTGCCTGTCGAATGGCAAATGGCGATTGTCTGTGGTCTGGATCTGAGTTTTGGTCAAGATTTGGCTGGCTTTGCGATTTCAGTTATGCGGTCTCCAGAATTCAATTAAAAGACAACATAACATTGCTCTCTTGTTAGTTTGAAAGCTTGGCACACACACACACACACACTTTAGGACATTGAGTTGGGGCCAGGAATTGGACTCGGACTGAACCGAGTGAGATAAGGATAAGGGTAAAACAAGGTCTCAGCCCCCCCCTTCCCAGAAAAAAACTTTTAAGCACGTGCTGCAAATTTGGCTGGCAAATGCTCAGCTACGAATCATTCAGGCGGCAACAACAAACGGACAGAAAAACAATGCGGCAAATGTATGGACTACTGAGCGAGAGAAAGACAGAGAGAGAGGAAGGGAGCGGCAGAACGGAATGGGGGGAATACAGTTCATACGCTTGGCTGCATTTGCATATTTTGTTGCGAATTGTTGCTCGACTGGCTGCTAATAGGAAAATGCGACACAGACAGCAGACAGAGAGCGGGAGCGAGAGAGGTGAGTGAGATAAATAGAGAGAGAGAGAGAGAGAGAGGGCGAGAGAGAGAGTGAAAGAGATCGAGAGATTGTGTGCGTGTTGGCACGAATTGTTTTTGCATGTCTAATACGCTTTGAACTCGCTGGCGCTTCTAGGAAATATGTATGTCAAATGCTTAATCAGCCGCACACACAAACACACACACACACACACACACACACACATCAACTAGGCAGCCAAACAAAGCAAACGAGTGAACGAACGATGCATAAATATTTCAATAGCATACTTTTCGGCTACGTGCACTGAGAGAAAAGCCAGCTCCCTAAAAGGATACCCTTGTAGAGGGTACTAGAATTTTTTCATGAAATATGTAACGCTTAGAAGAAGACATTTTCGATTCCATAAAGTATATATATATATTAGAGAGGAGCATCAATAGACGAGTCGAGTTTCAATGCCCACTGAGAGTCTCTCAGTTTTAAAGCCATCGTCTTAAAACGTTTCATGGGTCCGTCTTTCTATGTCGGCCAAAAAAAAAAGAGTTTTTTAATGGAAATATTTTCGGTTTTCCAAGATATTTTCTCTTCTCTGTTTCCATAAATTTGCGCCAGCGTAAGACAATGTGTCTACAAGGGTATTCAATCTTCGGCCTGCCAAAGATATCCATATCTTTGTGCAACTGACGCTCTCTGCTGCATTTTATTTAACGTAAATAATTGAAGAAGTTTTGCAGACAGACGCTGGCAAAAAAATGCCGTGATATTGGACTTGGAATGCAAAATCAGTTACACACTCGATAGGCCCCCATTAGACAGCGTTTGACGGTAATAAACAAGTTAGAGTAGCGTATTCCTGTTGCCATCGTGACACTCGATAGGCTCATTCCCCATCTCAAATATCCAGAAGCTTGAATCAGGCCATATCTCTCTCCGAATGGGACATGCTTTTTGGCCAAGCTTAATGTTTTATCCGAAACAGCTTAAATAAACAGCATGCATAATTGATCATTGATTTTTTTCAAATTTATGCTGAATTATGACTATGGCAAAAAATGTTTGTAAATTAAGTCTTAATAGTTGTTTTTTCGCAGTAAAAAATGCTGGTTTTAGTTCAAGACCTGCTGGACTATTTTTCAAATTGAATTCAGTTTGACAGTTAAACGCAGCATTTGAAGCATTTAATTTAAAACAAAATTAGATTAAAGTCTCGTTGCCCATTAAATTATTAACAATGTGCTTAAATTTATTTTTATTGCCTTTCCCCTGCTCTTTCTCTTCCATTGCTCCCCGTTCTCTTGCCCTGAAAAGTTTACTTGCTGGCGGACTAGAAAAGTTGCGATTCGATTTCAATTCAGATCAGATAAAAGTTTTTCAGCAGCGCAGTTATTCAAATATTAATTAAGCAAAAGGTGAAAGGGTAGTGATATTTTGAAGTTAGTTTTGGGACATACCAAAAATAAATTTGGGTATATCGCATATTAATAGTACAGGGCCAACTATACGAACTTAAAATTTCTTTGATGTTTGATCTGAGAGATCGCTATTTATATAGGTAAATAGGTGTATTAAAAAAGCTGCAAACCGAAATGGTTCAAGGCAGGAATTTCTCTAAAATTAATCCTAAATCAAGTGCAACTTGAAGCGATGGACGATGTCAAATCAAGGTTGTGGAGCAGAACTTCATCTCTTGAATATGGTTCGTTCATGAACCGAACCTTAAGGAGCCGAGTTGTTTAAGCCGATTCTTCTATTCTCATTGGGCTTACAGGCCTTGTCGTAAGCTTCTCACTCCTGCTCGAAGAAGTTTCTATGGCGTAACGTCAAGCAATTAAAATGCTTTGCCAGCATGACGAGTGGGCGTAACTTAAAGCAGGATATTTATACGTTCAAAATAGCTGGGCTTAGATTGAAATTTGTTTTCCATTTGCATATGTCTAAGCACCCCAATATATATATATATAATGTGAGCTGATGTGCGTTGTCGAAACAACTTTGGCTTGTCTCAAAGTATTTCAAACTCATTTAGCTGGGAAAGTCGCGTGGGCTGCTGCTGCTGCTGCTCCTGCTGGTTGTCGTGGCGTGGCTTTTGCTGTAATTTCGTTGTCATTAAGTTGGCATTATAACAAAATGCCTTTTCAATCACTTTTGACTAAATGCAATGGCTCCGGCTGCTGGGAGCTGCCACTGGCACCCAGCAATCCAGCCAGCCAGCCAGCCAGCCAGCTGCCATTCGCCTCTGCTTGCCGCGCTTCAGCAAGTTTCGGCAATTTTTCGACAGGGATAAGTAAAAACAACAATGGCAGGGACTGGGTGCCACAATTGAGGAGAGCAGCAGCACAGAAGAAGCGGACGAAGAAGATGAAGCAAACCGCAAAGTAAAAAAACACACTAAGGGAAAAAAATGATCTACAGATCGCCGCAGTTCAAATACTCTCCAACTATGTGTCTCCAACTATGTGTCCTGTGAGATATATAAGAATATATATACAAATATATATTGCCATAAATATATATATTGCCATAAACTGCCAATTTTACCTGACCGTAAATTGTCTCAGCTTATAAAAGGCCCTGAAATATAAATTTTCTGAAAATATTTTCGAATTTTCCGAAAATAAATGCTTGTGCTGAAAATAGTTTAAAAGCGTTGAGTAACTAAGTTAGTTTTTCATGCAAAAATTAAAAATTTGAATCTAATTTTATATAATTTTATATATATATATATATATAAATTTATTTGATAGGACGTAACATATTGCATGAAAAACTTGACATACTCGCTACTGCAAAGTATTACAAAAAAGAAACATGGGACATGGGCAAGAGTAGCTTTGTCCTGGGAAAGCGAGAATGGAACGCAGTAAATTTCAAGCGTTTCGTCAATGTCATTGTGGCTGGCGTAGACCAAGGATCGGGCACTGGGACTGGGTAATGCCCACGCATATCCTTTTGTATTTAAAATGTGTGTTTGCCTTGCCTGATGAACAGCGCGAAAAACTTTTCTTTGGCACTGCTTTTTTTTGCTGCTCCTTCCTCTTTTTTTTTTTTTTTTACTTGTGCCACGCAACAATTTCATTATCTGCGTGGCAAGGACTTTGTCAGCGAGGACTCGGAGTGAATAAAGAAGCGAGTCTGAGCGATAGGCCAGTTGTCTACGGTTGGCGACACGCGGCTCGAGTGCCAGTTGGCAAATTTTTATGGTTAAACTTTTGCATGTCGCATATGTGGGCGTGGCAAGCTTGACAGTGCAATACGCAGGCGGGCAACAGCGGGAGTGGTGGAAGGATAAACACTCGAAATAGGATACACGCGCTGCAGCAACAAAAAACCAAAGACAACGAAAGCCAACGAAAACAGCTTGGGGGCGCATTTGCATAGGCTTAATTCAAATTCCCTTAATCAGGAGCATATCAGACAACAACAACAAAAGCAACAACGCGTAACTGCGGCCAAAAAAGGACAATGAGCGACAGGACCCTTTTAGCAGGCATAACCAAGACGAGCCGTGCCCAAAACAAAAAGATGAAGAAAATGAAAAAAAAAAGGTTCGCTTAACTTTGCCAAATAACTGCAGGCGTTGTAAATCTGCGCAAAAGGACATCTCGTCATCAAGCATAACAAAAGCAGCAGCAGTACTCACAACAATAACAACAACAACAAAAACAGCTCACAGGAGCTGCTGAAAATAAGAAAATCAAAAGGATTTTGCGTATAAGTTGCAAATTAAATTGCCGCCATCATCGCAGTCGCTAAAGACGCTAACGCTTTAGTCCTTGCCATCTGCTTACGTTATCCTGCTTGGCTTCTTGGCAACAACAACAACAACAACAACAAGAGGAAAACATAACAACATATCCTGCCACATACTAATTTTCATTTATATAAAACCAGCAACGAGTGTTTATTCAGCTGTGCGTCAATTATGCAACACTTGGCTAAACAATACTGATTTTTATTTGCCAATTACAATATTTATTTATCTCTAGCCAACTATTTAAGTTATGAATACTTGAGGTTTCATTCAGCAGCAGGTTTCGTCAATTAACCTCAAAATAATCGGACATGAAAATCGCATAGAAAGGCGTTTCGTGTTTTTTTAAGAGAATTAAGCACAGCATCAAAAATCGACTGCTGCCTCGACCCTGAATGCCTTGCTATACTAATTTGTTTTCGAGCATATTGACTGATTCGTTTGTGCTTTGTTAGCTAAGGAGCTTTGTTTGCTTGCTGCCCTTTACATACCCTGTACTTATAACATGGACATGCAAAAGACAGCTATGCTAGGCGTAAGAGACAACGGTGAAAAAATGCAACTTCTAAAAGGTATTTGGAATCGGGGCGACCCAGTTCCAGGCCATCGGCCAGCATTAAGACTTGTTTTTGATATTTTGCTGACATTCTTATTTATTTGCTTTATTTGCTTTGCCATTTGCTTTTAAAGCCGCTTACCCCTCGTCCAACAGATGTGTGTGTGTGTGTGTGTGTGGGTGTGTTGCGTAATGGCCAAGGAAGTGAGTTTTGCCTGGGGCCAGGGTGGGGGTCGCTGCAGTGCTTTAGGTTTATCTAACAGCCAACATCAACGGCCGTTAGCCTGCGCCCCAAAAATCCTTTAATTGAGTGCACACTTCTGCCAAGCAGCGTCCGACACACACACTCACCCACATACACACACACAGTCTTCAACACACACTCACACATCCAACTGCAAGTGGCGGCGCCTCCAGGGGGCTGGCTGCTCGACTGGGATGCTCGCTGCCTTTTTATGCGCTTTTAGCGCCATTATCCTTTTACGATTATCGCCGCTAAAGCGAATTGACTGTTTGACGTTCAATTGAAATTTTGCATTAAAGCTCAATGGCTTAACCCCTTCAAATTATGCAATAACGCTCTGCAAGCCGAACTCCCGACCTCCCAGCTAGCGATGAGCGCGTGCCCTGTTTTTCATCTCAACCAGACACGAACCCGAATTAGGCACGCTGCAACTAACTTAAAGACGATTTCAATTACTGGAACTTACAACTTCTATAACCTCTAATATATACAAAGTATATTCTCCAAACCGAACTCCCGACCTCCCAGTTGGCGATGAGCGCGTGGCTCGTTTTTTATCTCGACCAGACACGAGCACGAAATGGGCACGTTGCAACTAACTAAAACACGCTTTGAATAAGTTGGCCTTAAATCTTCTATAACTGCTAATATCCAAACTATATTGCCCAAATTCCGCACCTAACACGAAAATTCAATTTTGAACACGAACACGTAGTGTTTGAGAGCACGACACGCGCTCAGCTCTGGAGCAGCAACCGTTAAGCCTCAGCTCAAACGCGCAGCTGAAGCTCAAAATGGCAACTGGAATGACGAAGAAGAGCAATGGGCGATAAAGAAGAAGGAGGAGCAGGAGTAAGAGGAGCACAAGGAGGTGGGGGAGGGGGCAGTGCCACTGAGTGTGGCAACGAACGGCGGCCAATTAGTGCGCATTGCTCATACGCCACGTTTGTCATGACAGCCGAGCGGCCGAGCTCACACATACATGAGCATGTCGCCATCTCTCTCTCTCTCGCTTTGCTCGCCTAGCGGAAACGGAAGTTGTAAGGGGATTTTCAATTTGCAATTGAACTGATTTTTGGCTTGCTTCGGCGTTTTTTTTTTCTGCGCTCATTTTATGGCTGACTTGGTTACTTGGCTGCGGTGCCGAGCGCCGAATGCGGAAATGTAATCATCGCAATGCCTTCCCCCGCCCGCCTACCACGTGCAGGGCTTATCGGCAAAGTCAAGCGCACACACACACATACACACACAGCTGCATATGGGTGTACATGTGTGTATGTGTGAGCATATATATATATACTTACATTTAATTTCCACTAATTGAATCGAAATCGATCTCTGCATTTTTGTGCGCTCGAGGGCTTACACCGGGGTGTGGGGTGCTGCTGGCCTCTTTGGGGGCGTTTGTGCGGTGGCCTGGCGAGGCGTGGCAGCTGCCAACGCCCGCTCTTTGAGCGCATTAATAAACTTTTCGTATAAATCAACGAATTTTGTCGACATTTGGTTGCCGTTGCGAAAATTATCGAAAATTTCCTGCAAAAACGCCGAAACGGAACATGGAAGCGGGCTAAAAGGATTAACTGGCGCTGACTTTTATGCAAGTCCAAAATGGGTAAAACAAAAAACAACTAGAAAAAAACCCCGTTTGCAAATGCCAAAGTGCGGTTTAAGCTAAAAATTAGCTCAACTGGAGTGTTGCGAGTGTTTTGTTTAAAGAAACGGGCAGCAAATGAAAATAGCGCTATTTACGATAAAGTAAGGATAACTTCAACACGCCGAAGAGTTAATAACCTTGTAGACTTTTTCCTTCTGCAGATATGTGAGAATAATGCTGAGTTTGATGAAAATATCTCGAAAAACAGAGAACGCACTTTATGACAATATAATATACAAAAAATAATATAATATATAATATAATATATAATGTAAAACGCTCTACAAGAGTATAACAAGAATTTACTAAGGTTTTAGTCTTGACCTATTAGCAAAATACAAGTATGCACGTAAATTTATTGCATCTTATTAAGCTTTAATTTAAAGTCCTTTTAATCATCACAAAAACATACACAGCTATATGTCGCTCAGGTCTCGTATCCTCTATTAAAACGTACTTAAAATTTTTCATCAAATTAAGGCCAAATTTAAGACCAGATTAGGCATAATAGCCAATACTACTAAATATAGGAAGCTACATTTTCGGCCAGATCAGCTAAGGTCTTGACCAGATTGTCATGGGTCTTCTGCAGTTGCTCCTCGACGTATTCCTGGCCATCCTTGTGATTCAAAAATTTCATAGTACCCAATTCGTAAAGAGCTTCGGTGCATTGCTCCCGTATCAGGCCCCAGGTGACATGGGCCTCCTGTCCAGCCGTGCTCTCCACAGCCATCACGGCGTGTGTGTAGAAGGCGATCATATTTTTCAGCATGCCCACCGTCTTGTAGAACGGACAGAAGCAGTCGTAGGTGCTGTACGAGTTCTGCTGAAGGAAGTCATCCTTCAGAATTCTGGCAACCTCCAGCGTTATTTTGTCTACCTCGTTTAGAGAGGTTTTGCCCACCAGCTGTACAATTTCGGCCAGATCCTCCTCCTCCTGCAAAATTTGTTTCGCTTTGGCACGTAGCTCCACAAACTCTGGACTTTCGGCCTCATAGTACGCATCCAGCGCACGTATATACTTCGAATAGGACTGCAGCCAATTGACCGAGGGAAAATGCTTGCGCTGCGCCAGCTTCTTATCCAGACCCCAGAAGACCTGCACGATGCTCAATGTGGCCGACGTAACCGGATCGGAGAAATCGCCACCAGGCGGCGAGACAGCGCCGACAATGGACACGGAACCACGACGCTCGGGACTGCCTAGGCACGAGATGTGGCCGGCGCGCTCATAGAAAGAGGCCAAACGTGCGCCCAAGTAGGCGGGATAGCCCGCATCAGCGGGCATCTCAGCCAGACGACCAGAGATCTCGCGCAAAGCCTCAGCCCAACGGGAGGTGGAATCAGCCATCATGGAGACGTTGTAACCCATATCACGGAAGTATTCGGAGAGCGTGATGCCAGTGTAAATGGAAGCCTCACGAGCAGCGACAGGCATGTTGGAGGTGTTGGCAACCAGCGCGGTGCGCTTCATGATGGACTCTTGGGTGCCATTGACCTCCACCGTCAGCTCGGGAAAATCGCGCAATACCTCAGACATCTCGTTGCCACGCTCACCGCAGCCCACATAGATGATGACATCCGAGTTGGAGTACTTGGACAGGGCCTGTGAAAAGTATGCCAATGAGTGGTGGCCCCATCACTTGCACTCCAAGCTATTGACATACCTGTGAGATGACGGTCTTGCCGCAACCAAAGGCGCCCGGAATGGCTGTGGTGCCGCCTTGAACGCAGGGAAAGAAGGCGTCGAACACTCGTTGGCCAGTTAGCAGTGGATTGTTGCCGGGTAATTTTTCGAGTACCGGTCGACCTTTGCGCACCGGCCACACCTGCAGCATTGTGTGCTGGGTGATCTTGTCTTCGAATTCCGTTTCGATAACCACATCTCCCACGGTGTAAGTGCCGGCGGGCGCGATATACCTGACCCTGCCCTGACTACGCGGCGACATCATCAGGCGATGCTCGAGCATGCTGTTCTCCTGGACCGTGCCATAGATATCGCCGCCCGAGACGAGATCGTCAATGCGCACATTCCGGGGCACAAACTCGTATTCGATCGTGCGCGAGAGGCTGCGAATATCGACGCCCTTGGGCACATAAATGGAGCCCGTCAGCTCGCTGATGGTGCGCAATGGTCGCTGGATGCCATCAAAGATGGCACCCATTATGCCGGGGCCCAGTTCGACAGACAGCGGCGTGCCGGTCTGAAAGACAGGATCACCGACACTGACACCGGACGTCTCCTCGTACACCTGTATGGTGGCCATGTCGCCCTCCAGGCGTATGATCTCGCCGACCAGCCGGAAATGGCCCACGCGCACCAGCTCGTACATGGCCGAGCCGGCCATTTTCTCAGCATTCACAACCGGACCGGAAACGCCAAAGACGCAGCCCCTCTGCATCATTTCAAAGGCACTCTTTCGGCTGGGCGCGTCGTCATTGATGGTGACCGAATTCGTAGATGTATCTGAGCCTGTAAGTATCTTCTCCGAGGTCGTGTCTTGAATGGTCACGGCCAGCTTGCTCATTGTGTCACTTATAAACGAAGTATTCGTTGCTTCCTCAACGGTTTTGGGTAACAGCGACTTCGGGCAAAAGCATTTAAATCGTTTCTCCATTTTGCTGTGGTAAGAGTATTCGCAAAATAAAATACCGAACAATTTGGTTAGAAAAACTCAACTTGGTACAATTTTGTGTGATTTCTTGTATTCTCTTCTGATTGAGTACGAAAAGTGACATAAAAGGAAATAGGAAACGAAAAGTATCAAATCTCTAAAATGGTTTTTTTTTTTTTTTTTCGGACAAACTGACAGCTTGTTTGATTGATTGACTGACGGACTGTCCAAGACGGTCTTTTGAAAAATATAAGATATGATATAAGATATTCTTCTTTTTCACTTTAATACAAATCCGACCCAATGTGTGTCAGATTGAGGACTTAGTCTGCTTATTTTCATCCGATCGTATTGTTTTTTTTATCCTTTTCTTTTTTTATCCGGGTCTGCTTATCTTTACTTTTTTTTGGTACATTTTTTGGTAAATTTTTAAATTTTTTCAAGTGTGGCCCTTCTCCGTGATTCTCACGAATTCAAGTAAGTCTTACCAGTCGCTCTGCTTGAAAGCTATTGTCATTCACACTGGTCCGCCTGGATCGGAGCACTATATCATATAGTTGCCATGCGAATAATCGATCGAAAAAGAAGTTCTTAACACGCCACCAAACTCGTCATTTGTTAGCACTTAACCTTAACCTGTCTTATTTTGACCATGAGAATTATTACCAGAAACAAAGAATACAAATCTAATTGTTGAGCTTCATAAAACTATCTTCAAGTGTCTAGAAATGTTCATTTCTGACTGTTACTAAAGTGCCCGCATAACCAATATACCCTATTTTAACTAAACTCCATAGGTACAGGGTATAAAAAGCCGTTTATCTTCGAATTTCAATCAATTTTATTTAGTTAGGACTTCAGAAACCCATTTAATGCATTCCAGTATTGTTCATCATTGTACAACATGCCGATCTTGGGTAGACAGAGAGAAAAATAGTGAAAGCGAGAGCGAGCGAGAGAGAGAGAGAGAGAGAGAGACAGATAGATAGTTCTGCTTTCAATTACATTAAATGTATTTGTTGTTTGCACTTTATTCGTACATTTAATATTTCATACTTTAAATATTTACATAAGTTTAACAAACAAACAAAGAGAAAACATGACTTTTTCACAAATAAACAAAAGAATTTCCATTCATTAAACAATAATACTATGCATGCATTTGTATCTGCGTGTTTTGTGTGTGCGTGTGCGTGTATGTATGTACTCGTTTGTGTGAGTGTGTGTATGTGTGTGTACATGTATTGGTAATGGAAGTACATAGAAGGACGTTAGTTAGTTGTTGTTATTGTTGTTGTGGCTGTTTGTCGGGGGCAGCCGACAGGCGGGTAAAGAAGTCGCAACCGCAGGCCGGAATGTGTATTCATCTCTCTGACTACATCAAAAAAAAAATAATCATAAAATATATTTCAGGAATGTTAACAATTGTTTTGTGGACGCTTGGAATCTTTTGTTGTTGCACGGAATTGTTGTTTTGACGGTACTCGGTACTGACTGTACGCAATATTTTTTTTGTTTTAAAAGTTAACTACATAACAATATAAGATTAGGTTGTAAAAGTACGGACAACACGCTCTAATCCTCCAGATTCCTGAAGGCCTGCTGCAAATCCTCATGCAGCTGCTCGAAGTCAGCCTTGATCTTGGCCTCACCATCCTTGACGGGATCCTAAAAGTGAATTTATTAAAAAAAAAAAACAAATTAAAATTGAGTTCGCATCTCGAGTGTCCACTGTACGCACCTTGAATTTCATGGACGACAACTGGTACATAATGTTGCCCATAGCCTCGCGTATAACGTTCCAGGTGATCTTGTTCTCGGACTGGGCCGTCGACTCCACAGAGTGGCGGGCCAGATCGTAGAAGTCGATGATGTTCTTCAGCATGCCGACGGTCTTGTAGAAGGGGCAGAAACGATCGTATGAGGAGTACGAGTTCTGTTGCAAGAAATCATCCTTTAGCAGCTTGGCCACTTCCAGGGTGATCTTGTCGGTCTCGGCCAGCGATGCCTTGCCGACCAGCTGCACGATTTCGGACAGATCCTCCTCCTCCTGCAGGATCTCCTTGACCTTGGTACGCAGCGGCACAAACTCGGGGAAGTTCTTGTCATAGAAATCATCCAGGGCACGCATGTATTTGGAGTACGAGATGAGCCAATTGATCGAGGGGAAATGTTTGCGCTGGGCCAGCTTCTTGTCCAGACCCCAGAACACCTGCACGATACCCAGAGTGGCGGAAGTAACGGGATCGGAGAAATCACCACCAGGTGGCGAGACAGCGCCGACAATGGACACGGAGCCCTCACGCTCGGGGTTACCCAAGCACTTGACACGACCGGCACGCTCGTAGAAGGAGGCCAGACGCGCACCCAGATAGGCGGGATAGCCGGAATCGGCAGGCATCTCAGCCAGACGACCAGAAATTTCACGCAGAGCCTCAGCCCAACGGGAGGTGGAATCAGCCATCATGGACACGTTGTAACCCATATCACGGAAGTATTCGGAGAGCGTGATGCCAGTGTAAATGGAAGCCTCACGAGCAGCGACGGGCATGTTGGAGGTGTTGGCCACCAGCGCAGTACGCTTCATGATGGACTCGGTGACGCCGTCGATTTCAACAGACAGCTCGGGGAAATCACGCAATACCTCAGACATTTCGTTACCACGCTCGCCGCAACCGACGTAGACGATGACATCGGAGTTGGAGTACTTGGACAGAGCCTGTGAATGACATGACAGTAAGCGCTTATTCCATTGATTAACCAAGGTGATGACATACCTGTGAGATGACAGTCTTGCCGCAACCGAAAGCACCGGGAATGGCTGTGGTGCCGCCCTGGACGCAGGGGAACAGGGAATCGAGCACACGCTGGCCGGTCAATAGGGGATGGTTGGCGGGCAGCTTCTCGGTGACGGGACGGGGCTGACGCACAGGCCACACTTGCAACATAGTGTGCTTGGTGATCTCGCCATCGAACTCGGTCTCCAGCACGACATCGTCGACTTTGTAGTTGCCGGAGGGGGCAATGTAGCGCACGGTGCCCTTGGCGCGTGGGTTCACGATCATCTTGTGCTTGACCAATGTGTTCTCGTGCACCAGACCGTACAGATCACCGCCGGTGATGTGTGAGCCGACCTTGACATTCAGGGGATTGAATTCCCAGCTGGCCACGCGGGACAACGCTGGCACATTAACACCCTTGGGTATATAGATGGACTCAGTGAGCTCGTGAATGTCCTTCAACGGACGCTGGATACCGTCAAAAATGCTGCCCATAATGCCGGGACCCAGCTCCACGGACAGGGGTTTGCCAGTGCGCAGCACGGGATCACCGACTGTGACGCCGGAGGTTTCTTCGTACACCTGAATGGTGGCCATGTCGCCCTCCAGACGAATGATCTCGCCCACCAGCTCATAGTAGCCCACACGCACCAGCTCGTACATAGCAGAGCCGGACATGCATTCGGCGGTGACGACTAAAGGATTGGTTTTTTAATTTGTGTTATTTTCGATTATTTTTTACGTAATTTTTTCTTTGGGTGCTTACCAGGTCCAGATACTGCGAAGACGCGTCCATATTTGGACTCACGCTCCTCGTCATCGAAACGCTTTAAGTTGGACATTTTGGTATATTTTGACTCTACAACTGCAAAATAGAAAACGATTTAGAAACTTAGTTTTTTTTTTATTTTCGCACAAGATAAAAGATAAGTCCATTGAAAAATTTTCTTATCGCTGTCAGCTGACATATAGAAGGCGCATGTGAGGCGAAGTACCACTAACATAATGGATATCATCTGTATAAAAACTAGCTATAAATATATCTGACTAACATTCAATATTATTATTTTTTAATTATTCCCAAATATCTGTTTTAGGAAACGAATTTAAGACTTTGCAAGCGAAACTCTCCAGTAATGCGTAAACTGTATAAAAATTCACAGGCAGAGCTTTTATTTCACGTGACAAAGCTTTTCAGCAGTTCGAAAAGCCACTTCCACGATGTTGATAACTTTTAACTTTCGAAGAGACGGCGAGTGAGTGTAACTGCCGACACTACAAACCAATTGAAAATTGTAAAGAAAAACAAATATCAGAGCTGCCGTTTTTTCTTAGCTACAAACTACGATTCACGAGAAGAAAAAAATTATATATGCGGGCTGCTTCCAGTTTGTGTTATCTGCTAGAGAGAGAGAGAGTTGAAGTTCCACTGTGAGCCGGAGAGCGAGAGCAGAAGTGAGCGCTCTGCAACTTTGGTTGCGCTCTTGCTCTCGCATTCGAGTTCGAATTTTTGACAATTGCCTTTTGACGTTGATCACAAGACTACTGTCATGCTGTCAGCTGACGACGACTGGAAAAATGCAGACCGAGCTCTGCAAATGCGCTACAGTCGCGCCACCATATTGAATTTTGCCGTCTGCTTTTATTTTGGGAGTTGTCCCCCCGCAAAGAGTGGAGTTCTGCTACAAGGCGACTCCAATAAGAATCTGTTTGTAGTTGGATCACAAGACCCGTGGGGCCGTTGCCGCGCGGGCGGAAGGTCAGCTGACTGAACAATTATTTTTTCCACAATTTTACAATTTTTTTTTAATTATTACGAATAAGGCTTTAATTTTATGGGCACTTTATATGTGGCTATGTTTTTTTATGCAGTCTTATGTTTTTTTTATTTATTGGGTGCATGGTTGCATTTATTATCTAATACGCATGCAAACTGCATGTTGATATTAAGCGCTTTTTTATCACTTGTTGCTTTGAGTTATTAGTTGCGTTAAATAGCATTGTAAGCCTAATGTCTTTAGTTTTAAAATTAACGAAAAATATGTGAACTGTTTCTAAATTAGTTTTCTGTTTTTTTATTTTACTTGTTTGCTTTGTGCTTACATTTCTGTATTGACGTTCCACTGGCGAACGTTGCTGCTTTACTCCAACAGAACTAAAACCGACTGAGCAGCTGCGCAAGCAAAGTTGTCGCTCGAAGTTCGAAAAGTTCCAATGTGTCGTTTGGAAGTCGATCCAACGATCAAGCACAAGCGCTTGAGCTTTTGTGCAAAGCTTTGGCGTTGGCAGCTTTGCGTACGAGTTGTGAGTCGTTGTGCATAAAGCTTTCGTAATCGAACCGCAGCGCTGGTTTACTGCCAGCGTTGCCAGACCCTGATGCTGCCAGTCTGGGCAAACGAGAAACGGAATAGTTGAACGCGAGCCGCGTTGGTGATCTCTGTGCATAAAGTGTGAATAAATTCTTAATCATTGTTGGTATCAACAAAAAGGCGTTCGTGCTAAGAACTACATTAGTTTGTGTTATTAAAGTTTGTGCTTAACAACAATTTTTCGTATTACATTCGGCTCGCGGAGTGCAAATATTGTGTGGCTTTTGCGCGTGGTCCGTTTTTCTGTCCGTCCGCTTAACCGTTTTTCTGTGCGCCGCTATTCTTTTTACCGTTATGCACGCTAGAGACGTGAAACTTGTAGATTTTAGTCGTGTATGTGCGCGTCAAAGTGTTTATGCTCACGATCAATTTTAAAATCTATATTTAATTAACTTCCATTAAAAATGAAGTGTTTGTATTTAATAAATTATACTATTTTTTTTTAATGAAATGTGTTAATATCAATGTGCATAAATAATATAATTATATTAAAATCTTAAATGTATTCAAAAATATATAATAATATAAAATAATAATTTAACTAATTTTGAAAATTGAGGGCTGTCTAAATCAGAGACCAAAAAAAATCGGATAAAATAAAATTGGTATGTACTGTTACTCTGTTTCACATTTGTATATATATCTGTACAAATTCATATATATATATATATATATATATATTGTATATATTTCTGATGAAAACAATAATAAGATTAAAAACAATATATTTATGTAAGTTATCGTAAAGCTTTTCCCACTCGCTTCCCCTCATAAATAAAGTTTATCAGCGCCGAACTCTACGCCACAGGGTGTTTCATAGTCGAGAACTCTCCACCAGATAATTTCTTCTCGTTTTCTTTTGTGATTCTTGTTAGAATTTTGTTGTTGTCTAACTGCGGCTGCCGCGAGAGCAAAAACTTTGATTAAAAATCGCATTGTTAAAAGATATGTATATGCAACTATTGTCCATTGTTGTTATTGTTTTTGTTATATGTTTTTGTTACATGTTTTTGTTTTTTTTTTGTTATAGTTTTAGCTTTTTGTTGGTGTGCAACCAATCAGCAGCAGCTGCAATGGGAACAAAAAATGCTGTATTCTAATTGGAAGCTGAGCGAGCCGGGGCCAAGAGATTGATTTTTGCTAAAAATTGCTGATTGCAGTCAGCAAATGTGGGCGTGGCGAGGGGGAGGGGTCGGGCGATGGCTTGGGCAGCAAGTACAAGAGTAAACCATTGCTTACAAAGTAGTCAACATTTGATTCTTAGATGGTGAGATTGCGGGTTCGGCAGCGACCCTTGCATAACTTATAAATCGATGACGTTCGCATGCAGCTAGATATCTGTATATATATATATATATGTATATATAGAGAGGGAGGGTGGGGAAGGGAGGGGCATTTGCATAATAAGGCAAGCTGAAAAGTTGGCTGCTGCACTTGGCTGCCTTGGATCCCTCCATTGCCTGGCACTGAGTGCGCTGCGCCAATGAACACCCAAGTACTTGTCCTCATCCTTGTGCTCATCCCGTGCGCTGTCTTCAGCTGGATGAGTGTCGGATTCTGTGTCAAAACGGCGCAGAGAATTTCTAGAGTGCCAACTGTTTTTGGGTTGGGCAAAAGTTTCGAGTGTTCGAGTGTTCGAGTGCTGCAACTGACAGTTGGACAAACAGACAGCTGAGATATATGGCTGACATATCAGGTATCTGTGCATCTGTGGCCAGTTCTCACTGTAGTTGGACGAACCTTGTGATGTGTATTCTTGTTCCATATTTTAAATAAGGACTGTGTGCCAAATAGCATGCATTTATCTATTGAGCTTAAGTTACGAATTCATGCTTAAATAATATTCAAGAATTTATTAAAACTTTCTGTATGCTTATAAATGTTGATTCAACTGCATCAGTTTGGGGATTGTCTACAAATTAAAATGCAACTCAATAAGCAAATACTTATTTTATTTATTTGAATATGTTTTAGCACAAAATAACAGCCTCTGAAGAGATCCTAGACACCAACCATAGCCATGTTTTCAACCCATTTCGTTATAGTTATAAAAGTGCAATATTTTGTTCAAGAGATATCAATAAATAAAATATGTATTAAATTCTAGTATTTGGATATTGCAATATATATTAGAAATTAGGAAATAAATCAAATTCAGGTGCACGAATCGAACTTTAAGGAAGGTAGTTGGTTCGAATCGCGAACCGAATCCAGCTTCAATTTGCATACTTTTGTGTGTGTGACGCATAGAAGCTGATAACTTCGACCCTATAAAATATATAGAATCCATTAATCCATTTTGCTATATGCAAAAGCTTTCTCAATATCGAAGAACTATATCATATAGCTGACATAGGATCGGTCGAAAAGTAGTTTCTGGTATGGAAACCATTTATTAATAAGGTAACTTGAACCAACGCGGGATTTATGATATATACATTATATATATAAAAAATCTTAACGTCATCGGACTACTATATCTTTTGGTTGCCAAAGGAAAGATCGGTTGAAGAGTAGATTCTTATAAGGCAAAATATTCAGTTTGTCAAGTTTCTTTCATCAAACTCAGCATTTAGGAGCTTAACTATGCTCACATATCTGGTTATGTCTACAAGGGTATTTAATCTTCGGCGTGCCGAAGATATGCTTACTTTCTCGGGTTTTTTTTTTCGGTTACAAGTTGTTTGTTTTTGTTGAACGGAAGCGCACACTTTTGCGCATATTTTGTCATCAAGTCCTTATGTAAAGCAGCTAAGAATGTTATGCATATGTCACGTATTCTGCTGCAGTCCACTGATTTAAGCGTGTTGTATCTTGTGCTGTCCATAGCTTGAATACATTAAGTCATAACTTTATTTGGTCAGTCGTATGTTCAGTTTACGCTGTGTGCTCCTTCGCGGTCCGATGCCAATAAATTCATTTTGGGCTAGGTCCTGGTACACACACGGAGGATGGTGTTGGTTGACTGGGCGGGCAGGGGTGTGGGGTTTGTACCCTGTCTGGGCTAATCTTGTTGCGCATTGCCATAATTTTCAATTTACATGCGCCCTACGTAGCCCCGGAGAAGGAGTCGCAGCATTGTCTGCGTGCTGCTCCTTGCCTATATCCTGGGGCGTTATATTGGTCACAATAAATTAACTGCAATGGGCGAGCTCCCCCCCTCTCTCTCTCTCTCTCTGTGTGTGTGTGTGGCATCCATGCGCTTGATTATAGCACGCCATGCCACACAGCAGCTGCCCCCTGCCCGATACATGCCACACATTGCAGTTGCATTAGCCTGTTATTGCGGGTCCATTGGGGACCGCTGCCACGGCTGCTGCTGCTGCTGCTGTGGGTCCTTTGCCTAAGTGCAATATTTACATTTGCGCTATCAATTGCCATTGTCCTGTATCCTGGTGCCATCCGGTGTCTCGTTGCCTAATCATTGACACATTCATTGATTCATTGAGCCGCGCTGTGGCATATTTACGAGCCTGCGCTAATTGCTTCAAGTGCGCCGCCTAATTTTCCTACCAGCCCCCCAGCCACCCCCCTCCGCAGCTAATTTCCATTTTTCGCAAGGACTTTTCAAGTTTTAAGCATGATGCTGGGTAATAGCAAAATGTATATCAAATTAAAAATGCAACTTTTATGCACTCAGCTGCAGCAGCAGAAGATTTGAAATGTGTTTGGTAATTTGCAAAAATGTCCAGGAACGCACACAAACTACACACGCACACACACACACACAGACACATGTACACTCAGGCTTAAGCTGGGCAAAATGCACTCAAGCCACCGCAAACAACAAACAGCAGCAGCAACAAACAACAGCATCAGCTTCTGCATCAGCTTCAGCATCATCCGAAAGCTGCAGCAACTTTTTGCCCCGAAAACAATAAACTTTTTCATACACACACACACACACACATACAGAAACACACTGACACACAGGATTAAACTAATTTGCAAGAACATTGAAAATCCTTTAAAACTGCTGCTGCAGCCGTGCCCAAGCCACAGCAGGGCAGCTTGTGGAAGGGAGGGGTGAAGGGGGGGGGGGACTGAGGAGCTGAGCCTGCACCGAGCAAGGTAATGAACAAATCCCAAATGGACTAACACACAGCAGGCAGACATCTGCTTGCAGAACTATTTTATTTAATTTCTTCTTTTTTTTTAATAAATTCTTTTTTCTACCGGAAAAATCAGCCTGAAAGAGCCAGAAGTTGATTAAATTTGGCCAGCAAATTGGTTCTTAAATTTAATTAATAATGTTCATTAAATTGTTATATTTACACTCTGCCGCATTACAACAGAATGTAAGCACGCCAGCATTATTTTTGTTACTGTAGCCTCCAAATTTTAGATTTTATTTTTTAGATTTTATTTATTCAGAATTTTATTGAATTTTTATTAAATGGCCACAACATCGGGATATACAGTTTGTTTATTTTTGATATTTGTCGTTAAATTTTAAATAGGACAAAAATCTATCTCAGTTATATTTTATAAAGGATTTTATTTTTCATTCCTTAAAAAATAAAAACGTTGTTTTGAAATGTTTTGTTTTCTTACAATTTTAGTAAGAAAACTGTTTAGTTATCCCAAATTTTTTTAGGTTTTTTTTTTTATGCCTTGGAGACAGAACCATTTAGCAAATATGTGAGAATAGTGAAGCTTCTCAATTCTGAGTTTGTTGAAAATATCTTGGAAAACAGAATAGTTTTATGGATCTACTTTTAACTAGTCCGATGATCTTAAGATTTGGTATAGGATCTTTAATCCCGAGTTGGTTCAAGTAACCTTAATAAAAAAGGGTTTTCATATCAGAAGCTACTTTTCTATGGCAACTATATGATATAGTGGTCCGATCCGGTCGGTTCCGACATATGGACTACTGCCTGCAACCGAAAGACGGGTCTTCAAGACGATAGCTTTAAATTTGATAGATTAGTTTGCATATAAACAGACGCACGTACTGACAGATGGAAGTGGCTAAATGCTGATCTAGAATATATATACTTTCTATGAATATGTCTCCTAGGCGTTAGACACTTCAGCACGAAATTATAATACCCTGTACTAGGATACAATTTGAAGCCATGCTTGACTTGTTCCAATAATTCTGAAATGGTTCCAAAGGGCTGTGCAGCACATGCATGGCATCACATTGAATTGCAATCGAGGTTTGAGCAACAACAACAGTCAAATTTCATGGCTGTTCATGAGTGTGATTGTGTGTGTGAGAGAAAGAGAGTGTGCGTGTGTGTGTGTAGGTGCTGCTGCTGCAGCTGCAGCATTTCAACTTAACTGAATTATTAGCCGAGTTATGTGAATTATGATCTCCTAGTGCTGATACCGGGCCACGGCGAGGCAGGACTCTGTTGCAGCTGCACTTAGCCATCACCTTTGCTCTTGTTGCTGCACCAGCTACGTCTTCTGCCCCCAAGCACTTTCGTTAATGCATTTGCCCACTGGCCATGTGGGATTGTGGGGCTGTTGTTGTTGTCGACGAGGCAATTTCAAAACAATATCAACAAGCACAGCTAAAGGACTTGTGAGGGGCTTGAACTGTTGACTGCTCACCTGGGCGGACACACACACACACACACACACACACACTGAAGAGCAGTTGCCAGTCGCATATTAAACAAAAACACTTTTCAATGCCTGACTGCAAGTTGGTCTGCTCGCTGCAGAGACAGTGGCCTGAAAGCTGCTAGGTGATGTCTGATGTCTGATGTCTGGTCTGGATGCTTTTGTTATATATTCATGTGGTTGTTATTGCTTTTGTTTTGGGCATTGCAGCAGCCACCGCAAATCCCGGCAGATTGCAGCGTTGCTCAGCCGGCAATAATACAAAAGCGAAGCTTTTAGGCAGCAAAGAGCTCGCCGCCTTGATCCCTGATTGAGAAACTGTCTCTGTCTCTGTCTCTCTGCCGCTGTCCGTGTCGCATGGACAAGGATGATTTATGACGCAGCTCGAAGGATTAGCATATGAAACCAAACAAAGATGTTTGTCCTTTCATTCGGCCCGGCTGCCCGCTGTTTGCCTTACCAAGCGAGCGAGCCCTGCATGGGTAAAATCGAACCGGAAATGGCTTAAGCAAACACACGCACACACAAAAGGCCACTGTGTGTGCGAAATCTCTGTGTGTGTGTGTGTGTATGTGCGTGTGTGCGTTAAGCGATTTACGTAGCAGCCCAAGGACGAAGCAAAGCAAGCAACAAAGGAAACCGGAGACGAAACGAGGCAAGGCGTGGCTGGGGGACGGGGCAGGCGAACGAACGAGCTGCAGCATGCGTAATTAACCTTTGACACGGCCCAGTGTGTGTGCGTGTGTGCGCCCTAGCACACATTCATATTTCATTTGTCTGTCCAGCCCCTTTAGCAATTAGGACAATGCAGGTGGCAACGTCGACGGCGACGGCGACGGCGACGTCGACTGAGACAGAGACAGAGCCGGCAACAGCGAGAGCAACTCTAACGCCAACAATCGACCGGCAACGTCAACGGCAGCGACCGCCAATTGAGCTTTGAACTTTTGAATATGGAATGAAACTTAAATTTTGGGTGTTTGGGTAAAAGGTGGATATGGCACGTAATTTTAAGGGTTTATCATTTTCTTGTGGTAATTGATCAATATTCAATTGTAAAAAGAACCAATCAATTTTATATTACACAGCATTGCTTAAAATTTCTTGGGAATTGACTTATAAAGAGCTTCGTTCTTTAGAGATTTGAATATTATATAAAGCATTGCTATATGTCAGCAATGATATTAATCTTCACCAGCCCGTGAGGAAACTCTGCTCACCTGTTCACATTTGTTCTTTTGTCTTATGCAAGCTTTTTTCCCTGGCTTAAAGCTTTCTATACGAAACTTCGCATCGGTTCGTCTATCTGTCTGTAGACAGAATTAACCGGAATAAAACTCAATATTATATATAGTCATAGAAAGGTTCTTTTGAAAATTCGTGAATACCATTTTATTTTTCGAGATATCTCTTGGCCTTTGCAAGTTTCATACGAGCAAAATGTGATCAACATCGGATTCTTATATAAGTTTTTGTATTGTATATTTTATTAATTCTCAATATATCTTGAGCTAGCATAGGAATTATGAGTTTCCCAATCTTCCCAGATATCCGCAGAGCCGAGGCAGAACGAATTACTTTAATTATGACTTATATAGTAAAATTAGTCAGAAAATAAAGTTTTCCTTTAAAGGGCATTTCGAAGTCATTTGTGTGTATTTAGCGTGCTTTTCTTCTTATATTTATAAGACGTCTTTATCCTTACATGTTAGTGTTGTCCCAGTTAGTCAGTCGGCAGTCAGTCAGTCAATCAGTCAGTCAATCAGTCCACGGGCTTGCTAGCATTTCCAAGCCATTTGTCTATATTTATTTTTCTGTGCCAAAGATATTCTTTTCTTCTTATTTTCTTCTTTACTCTCTTATTTGCTGTAGCATTTAAAATCGATTTCAAATGCAATAACCACTGTCAGTTGATAATCTTGTGGCACTGTGCAGCGGCTCTGGCTTGTCGATCTTCTGGTCATTTGCTGAAATGCTTTTGCAATGTGCACGTAACAAAAGTCGCTTGTTTTCTGGCCAACAAAAAGTGGCAACTGCGGCACCAAGCAAGCTCTGAAAACCGCAAGAAGTTGGCCATTTGTTGGAAGGGTTTTTTATTTTGTTGCTGTTGTTGTTGCGTTAAGCTTGGAAACAACGTTATGCACTTAGGCGGCGACTGGCGTTGAGGGCGCCCCAAAGAAAATGTTGCCAAATCAGCCGCAGAGACGCCAAGCAGCAATAACTGGCCTCTAGTGAGGCGTGGCCGCAGGGTGGGCGCATAAAAAGCGAACGCTGCTGACAAACAGTTCACCAGACAACGACAACAAGGCGTGGCGGCAACACCAACACCAGCAGCAGCATCAGCAGCAGCTCAAAGCCTTAAAGGATAACGACTAGGCGTTATGGCGGCGAGGCCAAACAGGATACCCTGGCAACTGGCATGCCTGGCAACGCTTGCGGCGGTGGCGGCAATGGCGATGGCGGCAACCCTGCCATACACATATAGCCAGGACAATGCCATGGTAATAGGCGAGCCGTTGGCTAGTTCTGACTTGGCCGATTTCCACGCCCACTTGAATGACCTGCAGACGGCTGAATCCAAGAAGCACGAAGAGCACGAGGAGGAGGGCGAGGCGGAGTCCGGTGAGAAAAAGCACAGCGAACACTACAAGAAGCATGGGGAGAAGAGCAAAAAGGGTCACAAACATGGCGAACACCATGAGAAGGGCGAGAAGGGCCATCACGACAAGGAGGGCAAAAAGGGTGAGCACGGCGAGGAGGAGGGTCACGAAAAGAAACACAAACACTCCGAGAGTCATCATAAGAAAAAGAAAAAGGGCGAAAAGGGTGAAAAGGGCAGCGAGTTCGAGGATCACGGCAGCTACAAAAAGGGACACTCCATCAAGGGCAAGCACAACGTGCACAAGCTAAACGAGGACAAAAAGGAAAAGAAATACTATGATGAGGATCATGTCGAGGGCGGCGAGGAGAAGCACGGCGGCTATGAGGAGGGCAAGAAGCACAAAAAGGGCAGCAGCTATAAAAAGGGCGAGCACAAAAAGGGCGGCCATGAGGAGCACTATGGCAAAAAGGGTCACAGCAAAAAGGGCCACAAGAAAAAGGGCCATCAGGGACACAAGAAGAAGCACGACGAGTCCAAAAAATGGGGCCACAAAAAGGAGCATGGCAAAAAGGGTGGCGAGGAGCACAAAAAGAAGTGGCACAAATCGCAAAAGAAGAGCAGCGAACACGATCATGGACACCACTGAGCAGGAGACGCTCAGATGAAAATCATAATGAAAATGTTTTTCACTATTTTCTTTCTTTAATATTCTCGCAATAAAACATACAAACACACCCAGTAATGGCATTCAAATGTTCTCAATGGTCGATTGAAAAGTGAGCAAACAAATTGAATTGGCTGGAAAAAGTTGTACATTTTTTTCGGACAGTTTTTCTTATTGAATGCATTTTGTTTTTTTGTTTTTGTTTTTAAGTGACAAGGTACGATAATAATATTCAAATAATTAGCTTGCATGAAATGAGTTGAAAGCTAGTTTCTTTTTCCGCATGTTGTGTTTTTTCTGCGCTCTTATTCGGCGCGAACCGCAGCAGGAAAACAGTTAATGACGACTCGAACGTGGTTCTCTCATTCATCCTTTCAACAGTTTTACATGTGCTGGCTTTTCCCAAATCGCTGAAACATATTATCATTAATACGTTTAAAAGGCTCTTAAAAAAAATTTAACATTTTCTTTGTTTTTTTCTTTGGTTTTCGCTCATGGAACGGTAAGTTTTTTTTTTTTTTATCATAAGGTTGCACTTTTGTAAAAAGGGCGGATGTTTTTTGTAGCAGAAGTTTTCTTTAAACCTATCTTATTTAATTACTTATTTACTGACTGCCAGTCAATCAGTCAGTGAGTAAGTCTGATATTTAATCAGTCAATAGTTTTTCCAGCCAATCAGTCAATCAATCAATCAGTGAGTCAGTCAGTTAGCCAGCTAGTCAATCAGTCTGTCAGTCAATAAGTTAGTCATACATTAAATCAGTCAAATGTTTGTACTTGTAGCACAAATATTCTGTCAACCTGCCTCAGTTAAGCTCTGCCAGTCAATCATTCAATGAGTAAGTCGTACATAGAATTAGTCAGCCATTTAGACTGTCTGCCAGTTAGTTAGCTAGTTAGTCAGTCTGTCATTCAGTTAGTCATTGAGTCAGTCAATCACTGTTAGCCACTAAATCAGTCAGTATGTCAATCAGTCCATTCGTTTGCCAGCTGACTAGTTCGTCAGCCAATCTGTCAATCACTCAGTCAGCCAGTCAATCACTCCGTCAGTCAATCAACATTAAAACATTCAGTCAGTCAATCAATCTGCCAGCCAGTTACTTCGGTAGTTAGTCTGCCAATCAGTCAGTCAGTCAATCGGTAATTCAATCAGTAAATTAATCAGTGAGTGACTCAGACATTAAATCATTTATTCAGTCAATCAGTTTGTCAGCAAGTTACATCGACCGCCAGTTTGTCAATCAGTCAGTCAGTCAATCAGTGGATGAGTAAGCCATATATTTAATCATTCAGTTATTTAACTAGTCTACCTACCAGTTACTTCGGAAGCCAGTCTGTCTATTACTCTGCCAGTCAGTAACTTCATCAGTCAGTCAATCAGTCAAATGCAAAACTTTATATTTTCTCCATGGAAGTTCAATCGTTGGAAAAACTTGCATTATTTCAGACGAGGTTTGCTTGAAACAGATTTAAATACACCTGTCATAACAACTGTGCTTTGTGGTTTGCTTAGCTTTCCAGCTGGTACCTCGCCAGGTGCACGCTCCCCTTCGTCGCTAGTTGTGATTGCATAAATCCCAAAGAGAAATCGTTGAAGTAGCCATCGAATCTGCCAGCAGTTTTGCACGTCGTTTGCATTGGGTCGGCCGACGTTGGAGCCGCCTTTTCATAATGATAAGGCAAGCGCTGGGGCCAAAGAGCGGGTGTCCGGATGCCAACGGGAATGTCATAGTCATCCACGTGGTGGCTCAATAAGGCTAAAAGCCAACTCGGTCGTTGGTATTAGGCTAATTGCTGGCCAAGAGTGAATCGTTGTGGAGCATCTGAAAAGATGTCCACAGCAGGGCCAAATGTAGAGATGGATCTGAAGTGGACTGGTTGGACCTCAACTGGGCTGCCGCCTGTCAATGCCAAGCCAAGTTTAATCAACGTTGGCCAATTCTTTTTTCGCCTGCTTCTTGTTTTCTTTTTGTTGTTGCTGTTGTTGTTTTTTTTTTTTCTTTTTGCCGTCATCTGATGATGCTGCAGCCAAATTAATTCAGCAAATTCAATAAAAACAAGCATCAAAACATGGCAAACAACTCGGCAGGGTGAAGCTGCTCCACCTCCTTCTTCGGCTGCTCTCGATGGCTCCGGTCATGCAATCAAAGAGCGCACAAATAAATCACCAAGCTAAAAACTAAACCAAGAGTGGGAGTAGCAGGCCACGGAGCGCAGGGGCGCACAACGGTTGGTTTATGGGGGGGTGGGCGGGGTCGGGGCGATGCTGCTGCACGGCCAAAATGTCAATGCAAATTTAATGGCTGACAATTTATATGCATGCCAAGTGACTTTTGGCCAACTACTGAACTTTTCGAGTTTGTGTTTGTGTTTGTATGTGCGCGTGTGTGTGTGTGTTTTTATACCCTGTACCCATTGGAAATTGGATAGAAGGGGGGTATACTGTTTATTTGGCGGATAAAGGTATCATGGAGTATTTATATACGAGATCAGCATCAGCTCTGTTTCTCTCTTTAATATGTTGAGAATTTAGAAATATGATAAATTCTTAAGCGGTAACATTTTTATACTACAGCAAATCTTAAAAATCAGAATTCAATCTTCTTCCCTGGTTTCTGTGATAAGATCGATTGGCCTATATAAACGTTTCGATCTCGGAAACAAGATGAAGTTGACTACGTTTAAAATAATTAATTGTACGAAGAACGGATGTATCATTGATGTTATCGATATGTCCTTCAATATTCATATTATCGATAAGTATCAATTAAATTATATCGATATATACCTTAATCTTAATATTATCGATAAATATTGATTTTGAAACAAAGTTTTGTCAGCATGGCTCGTAGAATCGCTAGAGATAAACCATATGAATATAATTTATATATCATACACAATGAGGGTTTATTCTCTTATATATTTATCTCCCCATATTTTCGTGATTTCGCATTCGAGACTTATTTCCTATGCACGACTCAGCGATTATTAGAGATACTTTTGTATATACAGAGCCAGAATATATAATTTTTCGGAAAACTCCCCCCCTGATTGCCCAAAAAATATAAATATATAAAATAAAACCTCTCCCTGTTATTAAATAAATTTAAGAATTTATGACAGCAATTCGACGTTCTGTAGAGGGTATCTTTTAGTGCAGTTCAACTTATTCTCCATGCAAAGGTTGCAGCCTGTGGCTTGGGGGGCGGGGCCAAGGCACGGCAAAAGTTCCAAGGTGCCAAGTGGCTGTCAAAGTTTTGCCAGGTCGCACTGAAAATCGAATCGAGTCGAATGGAACGAAATGAAATGAAACGAAATGAAATAGTTCTCGGCCGTCGCAGCGTCCTTGTGTTGTCGCCATTGCCGTGACACATAAATTAAGGCAACGCATTGCCGTGTGCTGTTGCCCGCCGCCGTGTGCATGTTAACATTAACGGGTTATTTACGCCATGCTCGACATTTAAAATGCATTTCCGGGCACCAGCACCAGGAGCCGCCACATCATGGGTACCACTCGGTTAGCCCCGACTGAACGGTAAATATATATATTTATAACGGCTCGCAAGAGCTTTATGGACGCACGGCAATGCCAGGGGGCGCATAAATACCAGAAACCGCTGACGACAGTCAAGAAAAATGTAATACACACACACACACACACACACACGCACACAAATATATATATACACATTTATTTGCCTACAAAGTTGGAAAAGTTGTCGGCAACGGAGAATTGTTGCTTTGAGGTGTTGAAAACTTGCTTCGAAAATCTTTGGCACGCGATGATCCATCAAGTTCGACACGTACAAAAAATATAAACATACATATATATATATATATATATATATATATATATATATATATATATATATATTGACTAATAGCGATAGCCAAAACTCTGTTTCGACCCTGTTAATCAGAAATGCATTTTTATATAAATCTATAACCTGTGGCGCTTTTCACACGGCTGATGTAGACTTTATTATATTTATTATGATTCTATTCTATTCTTATTTCTAGTAATATTTTGAATATAATTATTATTATTAGTGTAATCGCTAGACAGCCTTTTTGTGAATTCCTAGGCTTTTTTACACTCGATTGCAATTGTTAAGTGATGCAGTTGTTAATGTAAACTGGCTTCCTGTGAAAGCGTCTCATGTTCTAGCCAAGAAGTTTTAAATTTATTCAAATTTCTGTTGATTGTGAAAATGATTTGATTTGCTGACTTCATCTCAATTTAAAATTAAATTAAATTTATTTTGCATTGTTTCTTTAATGAAATATCTGAAGTGTAATTGATATTTGCAGCCTTCTGGCAATTTAATAATAAAAATAATAATAAAGGACCACAAAATGCCTGCAGTTTATATTTTCAAAGGCGTTAAAGAAATCGCATTTAAATGAAAATTGCACAAAAACTTGTGTGAAATTTGTTAAGTTTTGTTTTTAGCTGTAAGCAAGAGAGAAAATTGTTAAGCTGCTTTTAAGGGACATTCAAAGTGTTTTCCTCCCCGTTGACTGTTGCGCTGCAGCGCAAATGGCAGCTCATTGCCCATTTTGACAGTTGAAAGACATTTAATGCTGAATGGAACTTAAGTTGGTGGCTGTCATTACTGTTAAGTGTTATTTACCTGCCAGCCATTCAGCTTCGAGTCGTCCCATAATAAAGACGGGCCACAGCAGCGGGAACTGCTCAAGCGAAACCCAACTGTGTGTGTGTCCCAGTTCTCATTGGCTCGTTTATTTATGGCCACGTTTGACAAGCTTTAAAATGTGCGCCACCAAATCCGCTAAACTTTGATCGCACTTGCGATGTGACGCTGGCTGCCCCAAATCCCCCACGCAACAGCAGCGCTGGAGACAAAGCATAAGCTGCTGGAGCTGAAGCTTTAGCTGTAGCTGAAGCTGGAGCTGTGGCACGTGCATCTGGCAAAATCGAATGGATGTGCACCTGGTGGTGCGCACCTGGTTTGTACACTCACATTGGGGTGCAGCGGCAAATGCAGCGTGACAGTCGTGGCTTTTTCACTCAGCACAACATGCGGCTAAAATGTGGGCGCATGTGTGGCATGCAACTGCGTGGCATGTGTTTGGTGTCTCGTAACGTTGCAAACTCAACGCAACGTTTCTGAATTCAATAAAAATCTTTTGTTTTCGCACAAATGCACGCATTGAAAAACTTTGAGCCAAGGTCTTTTGGCTGATGGCGCGTATGTATGACTTACTACCAGCTCCTTATCGACTATGCCACTCCCACAACCAGACGCCCACCTGCCTGCCATACCCTCTTTACCTATCTGTCAACTACTTGTGGTAAATTTACACGTACGCTGCATTTTTACGCTGCGCGTTTTAGCAACATTTTCTTTTGGCTTTCTCTCACTTTTCATCCATCTCATGTGTCTGCTGCATGCGCGCGTGTTAGGCTGTGTGTGTGTCTGTGTGTGTGCGTGTGTGTGGCACGTGTGTTGTCTATACAATTTTAAATGATTTGCTGTGTGTGCGGCTTTTCATTAAGCTCGTATTCTCAGCCACGTCGAGACTTCATTCGACAGCTTTAAAATTAAAGAAACAATGGCAGCCTCTTGGGCGCCACCGAGAGGCATGCAACAAAAATGGCGTGGCATGAAGCTGCGGCAACAACAACAACAATTTTGTATGTCAGCAGATTTTGCGATTAAAGCTAATTAATTTACAATGCGCTAAAGCCGCATCGACGTGGCTTTTAAGAGCTGTGAAAACATCAGATCTGCGATTTCACAGAAAGGAAATTCGCAACGCAATGCGCATAATTAAAAGTAAACCAGGTGCTTTTAATGCGAACCAAAAGAAATGTATTACATAAATGGAAAGTCGAGAGGTAAACACAGCTAAGCAATAGAATATGGTATTAAGATTAGATGTAATTACTTTTGCGGCAAACACATAATCCTGTTCTTTATAAATGGATAAACATTAACAAATTTCCACGATCGATGTGCCCATTGAAGCTGGAAGATATTGTAGTCCATAGTTGTTCAAAATGTCGTTGGTTCGGCTTAGGGTTAGAACCAACGCTCTGGTTCGAGCTCCTATACATGAATCTTCTTTTGGTATGCTTATGCTTTTATGTCTATTTATTTGCAACATTCAATTCAATTTAAAATTTATAATTGTGTGTATTTAAATTAATAATTTTGATCTGTAGCCAAATTGGATAACTACAAAATAAGGTTAGGGAAATACAATGGTTGTGCTTTTAATGCTTTGTTATCGGGACACCTCTAAAAATGTTATTGTTGTTTTTGAATCAAATCAATTTGAAGAAAATTGTACTTAAAAAAATGGAAAATACGGGCTGTATAAGCTAAGGTTTTTGGCTTTACAATATTTATTAATTGTGCAATTGGCTTCGAAAAAGATTCAGTTCATAATGGAAATTCAATTGAGCTTGCGGTTCGGCTTGATATTCTATTGAACTACTACGAATTTTTTGTATATAATTATATATATATATTTTGTAAGATCTTCGATAAGGTTTGTTTTCTACCAATTTTCAGACGGTTGTGCAGTCGTTCGCATCTGACTGGAAATTTTGTACTACCTCACGCTATTTGTTGATCGTTTCCTTGTGTAAAAGCAAACAAAGTCCAGTTTGTGAGCGACTGCTAGGATAATATAAAACATGATTGAATGAAATAAAGCAATCTGCTTGGTTTAACTGAAGTCTCTGCAATTGGCCCAGTTGCATTGACAAGCTCAGCTAAATTATGCGTTATGCGAGTGTTGTAGTTACACTTGCACAACACACACACACTCAGGTACACACACACACAAATGCTTACACGGATACACACACAGTCGCTCACCGGCTTCTAGCACTTTGTATTTGTTCATTGGTTTTTTCCTACCTTTTATTCTTTATGTGTATTGATTTGAAATGAATCTCCGTGTAAGCTGTCCAGGCGCCGCTTTCTGGCTCCAATCGAGCGCCCAACCCCCCGCCCCCAGCCCCCAGCCCCCGCCTGTGCCCTGCACTTCAGGTACTCCACGTTTTTACCTTGTACCACTACAAATTGCAATGTTTGTTTTTTGTTCTCTTTTTTACTTTTTTTTTTATTTTTGGTTTTCTTCTGTTTTTCTCGCTTTTCGTTTTTCCTATTCTATTTCTTTGTTTGGGGGCTTAGCATATAACTTACTGTCATATTTTCATCTAGAGCTGGGTTTTCGGTCTAGGGCTAGGGAGTATTCCGCTTCGTACTTCTACCGCCTCCTGGATGCTATCTCCAGCACGCTCCACGCTTCAGCTTTTGTTATTATTGTGCATGCTTTCTATTCAATGTGTTTTTCTTTTTTTTGTTTTCATATTACTCGTAAAAGTTTTTTGTTCTTGCTCGGTGAATGTTGGGCTCTTTGGGTACTTTTGCTTCTGGATTTTGTTAACTTTGTTATTTTTGCTTTACAGTTCTGTGTCTGCTCCGCTGTTCTCAGCGTATTGTTCGGCTGCCTTGACGCTATTCAATTTTCAATAAAATATGTAAATTTATACCGCATTTCGTTCTGCTGGCTGCTCGACTTTGACTGCCTCTGTGTGCTGCCTTTTATCTCTCTCACTCTCTCGCTCTCTCTCTCCCTCTCTCTCTCTCTCTCTCTCTCCCTCTCATCAACAACATTTGATAGCTACAAGATATGGCCATAGCACTGCCCCTCCTTCTCAGCCTTATTTCCTTTCTGCCCTGCCTCTAAGCAGCAAAGTATGTTATTAATTTCTAATTTGTTTATGGTTATTTGTGCACAAATCAAAGGCCAAAGATTCAAACTTTGACTACATCGACTCTGGTGGAGTGCACACCGAAATGATGGCTAGCAAAAGTTGTTGCCTCGACTTGTTCGAATGCCAAGCACTGCAAATTTAATCCATTTTTCGAAACTTGACCGACATTTTAAAACAAGAGTTTTAACATGGCTTTGATTTTATTTCTAGTGTCTGTCAGCTTAGAAGCCAGAACATTTTGGATTCATTAAGAATTGATTGTTTATATTTACAGTGAGTAAGTGTGAGTGAGTCTGACATAGTCTAGCATAGAAAGCATATATTTTTTTTAACTGTCGATTCGATGAAGTCCCTCTGGCTGCTTAAATACTTCGGTCTTGAAGTCTAAAAGGGGACTAGGCATGAAATTATTGTGTGTATAATTGTAGAGCTAACTCAGATCGAATTTAACTAATTTTTATTTAAAGTAATTTTGAGTTTTTCGCAAAAATTATTAAGTACTGATTTCCATTATGTATTTTTTTTTTCATATTTTTACTGGTTTTGGGTTTTTCCTGTTTTTCTAAGGGACCTTGAAACCTTGAATATTGTTTGAATGCGCTCCAAAATTTAATAAATATCGGACCCTTCTCTTATTTAAAAAACGTAGAAACAATTTTATGATAATTTTTCAAAAGTTTTTCAAGAAAAGTCGCTGTGTTAAGCATTTACTTTGTATCAGAGACAAAGGATCAAATATTACGCTAATTTATATATGGTATTTTTTAGTTGGAACATTGTTTTTTTTTGTTTTTGTTTTTGAATATATTTATTTAAGTGTTTTGTTTATTTTGGAAGATATATCGATAATGTTATTTGATGATTTAGAAGATTTAAAAAAATGATTATTTTTATGATCATTTTAACACAGCTTTAAAAGTTTCGCATTACGAATATATTTTTTTTAATATTCTATGTTTTTTACATATTAATTAAATAACAAAATCTTATTTCTAAAATTCAATATGCCTCAAAAGCTGCCTTTAAACGACTCGGCCAACTAGTTTTTATTAAATTTCTAAATAACAAAAATATGTCCTAACTTTTCGGATGCATTTTCGACGCAAACGAACGAAGCTTTTACTATGGAAATTGTTTTGTGAAATATAATGAAAGCTATAGCATGGGAAAAGTTCTTTAATTTGTACAGTAAAAATATGAAGCATACGCAGCGTTGATTTGTTGAAGTGGTAATCAAAATAATCAATCATTGAACTTCAATAGTCACGAGCAGAAGTCAAACAATCAAATCAAATCAAATGAAAATGGGAATGTCATGCTGGTTTATCCTGCAGCCAGTCAGTGGCTCCTGTTGGTCCTGTTCTCGTTTTTGTTTGGCTGTGTGCTTGTTTTTGACTTTTGCATTTTTCAAACAACGCATTCACTCATTCATTCATTGTCATTTGTTCGCTTTGAATTTATTCATGCATTTGTTTGCTTTCTGACGCATGTTTCCGAAAAATTATGTGCAAACAAAGTTGAATTAAAACAAAAAAAAAAAATTATAAATATATATATATATATAAATAAAACAAAACAAAAATGTCAAATAAGCGCAAAGTCAAACAAAAGCGGTGCGTCGGGGCAGACAACAACAAAAAACAAATAAAAAAACAACACACACACACACACTTTTTCAAAAGCAATTTAATTGCGCCGCCAACAACAAAAGGAGCTTCTTTTTGTTCATCCTGTTGTTGTTTTTGTTGTTGTTGTCAATGTTAATTTTTGCTTGCACAAGGCACAAGTTCATAAATAAGTATATGCTTTATACATATTTTTATACCCTGAACCCATTAAAAATGGGTATATTGTATTTGTGCAAAATCCAAATGTATGTAACAGGCAGTATTATGCTTCTCCGACCCCATAAAGTATATATATTCTTGATCAGCATCATCAGCCGAGTCGATCTAGCCATGTCCGTCTGTCTGTCTGTCCGTCCGTCCGTATGTATGAACGCAAGAATCTCAAAACCTATAAAAGCTAGAGAAATTTTAGATGTAGGTGCTCTTAGTTCCCGCGCAGATTGACTTTGTTTCCGATAATCGATAACTTCCTCCGTTTTCAAGCAATCGATAAAAAGCTATATCGATATCCTGTTTTTTGGGCAATTTTGGTAAATAATAAGAGCTAGAGTCACCAATTTAACATATAACTTCTAAAATAGAATATATATATGCATTTGATGTTGGAAGAAGAGGGTTCAGGGTATCCCCTAGTCGGGAGCTCCCGACTATAACCTCTTACTTGTTTTTCTTTCATTTTGCCCTTCGTATCTCTGCTAGAGAGCCATTGAGGAAAATGCTGGGCGTGGCAGGCAAAAAGGCAGCCCGTGCCAGGCTGAACAACAAAACTCTCTCAAGTTGCTTTCCACTTACTAAAACAAAAGTTAATTAAAATGCCTCCATCATAATGCGAGGCCAACAACGCAACCAACACACAACAGACAAAAGTTGCAGGCAGTAAATTAGATTAGCAACAACAACAATAAGAAAGACAATCGCAGCAACAACAAACAATAACAATCGGAATATAAACACTGAGTAAATCAAGAAGTCTAGCATGCTTATATAGGCAGCTTGAGGCTGAGTGCAGGGTATATTCTAGTCGTACATTTGCTTTCAGGTTGCAGCCCCAGGATAATACCAAACGGTCCCCTCTCAGCCTGAGCACTTTTAATTACGCAATTAATAGCTTTAAGGAATCAAATTGAAATCATATTCGCACATATTCATTTCAAAATGACAGACAGAAGCTCCAAAGAAGAATAAATGCTTTTAGCTTGAAATCGAATCAAGTTAATTAAAACGTTTTATTTGAAACAATCAAAGCGAGCATTTAATGCAGCTTTGAAGTTCTCAAATTGCCCGACAATAGGTATAAGTGGTATGATATAGTATACGGAAAAGATATTAATCTCCGAGCGGATCAATGGAAAGCAACTTTAAAGGAATGGGAAATTTAAGCTTATTAAAGACATGAACTTAATGTTTAACGAAATGCAGGATATAGGCTTTATGTGGTAAGGTTTCATATAGAAGTCAGGCATAGATAGGCAGTTTATTTTTGGATCTTTGTTAATTAAATGCGACGACAACTGTAAATCGATTTTTATTATTGCGCCGTGATCAAATTGTAACTAACCATAATTTATGATACTCGGCCAGTTTGTAGAACTTTTGTGGTTTGCTCAAGCACTTTGGGGACGCAGTTGTTGCAAATGTATCTCCTGTTGTTGTTGTTGCTATTGTTGCGGCAGCGTGTCCATGTCTTAAGCTATTTTTAAATGTGCTTAAGAAAACTTTTGGCGGCCTGGCATTTTGACAAATTTTTGGCCCGCATCATTTGCCTGTTAACCGAAAACTGTAAACTGTAGAGCGTAAACTGTAAACTGACTGTGGCAGTTGCCTGTCCAGCGGCAGTTGACGAAGCCTGTAATGATAGCCAAAAGTTGCAAGTGGCAATGGCTTTTTAATGAAGCTCCACGCTCTCTACATTGGAAGCGGGTATCATGATTTGGTTAGTAAGTATGTCACGTCTAGATGGAGATGTTAGTGATTCCGTATATATTCTTGATATGTGTCTCGGCTAGACACTCAACAATTTTAAGGCAGATTTTTGTATGGCTTGCATTACACATTGCTCAATTTTACTCTTCGGATAACCCTCTTCGGTCCTTAGAGAATTGCAGATCTCTTTTTCTGAAGGTAGAGTCATTTAGATTCAATATTCAAACGCTGAAACTTTTATGAAGATCGGACTATAGACTCCGAAGTTACTAAAGAATGCAAAGTGTGGGATAATTGGGAGCACTAGCATGTATAAAAGAGAGCTCACGGCAGCTTATCCAAGATTGTAGGGTATCTCCTAGTCGTGCACTCCCAACTGAAATGCTCTTGTGTTTTGTTGTTGTTTCAAAAGACAAACAAATTTCTGGCTGTACTGGCTTTAAGTACAACACGTTGCTTTAAACTAGACTCGTTTTGGTCATATTTTCAACACGGTTGCAAAAATAAATAACAGGACAAACTTTTCAATAAATAAAATTAAAAACTTTTTTTCTTATATATACATATATATATATTTTAATTTTTTTTTATTGGGCGCAACGAACGGTCAAAAGTTGGTCGCCAGGCGGCGCCAGCCTCGAGTTGGGCAAACAAACAAAACTGAACGAGGAGCAGCCGAAAAACAGAAGACAGAGGGGACAGGCACACAGCCAGACAGCCAGACAGAGCTAGATAAATGGACGGACGGACAGGCGGGAGTCAAACAAACGTCAATTGACCGTAAAAATGTATATGTATAAAGCAGTTAAGCCCTGGGCGCACAGCGACTCCTTCTTGCAGCTGAAGCTGAAACTGAAGCGCTTGAGGTTTGAAAACAATCACCTGAACAGGAGGCCAAGTTGATCAGTTCGTTTTTTTTTTTTTTTTGGAAGCGGAATGGAGCGGGGGCGATGGCAGTACAAGGAATTTCATTTACGAATCGTCCAAAAAGTTTTCTGCCTGCCCAGCCAATCAGTTGAGCAACTGCGTCAACTGCGGCGCGGCGCGGTGCGGAACGGCTAAATCAACTGAAAGTTTGGTGCGAAGAAAAACAAAATCAGATTCCTAAGTGGGCGGCTGGCAAAAGGGAGGGCGAATGCTGTGTGAAGTGCGCAAAATGAATTGGTCAAGTGGAAAAAATTGGCAACGCGTGGCGCGGGGGATGGGAGGACGGTGGGTTGGGGGCGCCGAAAGTATTGAAATACATTTAATGAAAAAGTTAGGCGAGGTCGCGTTGGAGAAGGAACAGAAAACGCTCAGCTTGAAACGTGGCCGAAGCAATTGAGCAAACACAGCAAAGTTGATGTGATTTTGCTGTAAGCAACAGAAACAACAACAACAACAAACAACAACAACAATAACAACAAGAAGTGAGCACTGCTAAACACTGATTGCGTTTTAATGCCAGTTATGGATGAATAGATGAGCACAAAGCGAACAATTTTTTCTTTCTTTCCATGAGAGCGTAATATCGCGAGCAAATAACTTTTTTATCCCAAAAAATAAAATGTACAAAATTTTGTGGGCAAAAAGAACAAGCATACATATTCGGACTAATTGAAGTGCGCTTTATAAAAAATGTTCTTTTTGCCAGTCGCTAATTTAGATAGCTTCAATAATTTGATCAGAAATTGCAATATCATAAAATATACATGCATAGAGAAAAGGAAACTTGGGGGGTTTTTTTTAAGAGAATAGTGCTGTGCTTTAGCGCATATATCTCAAAAATACCCAGAAAAAAAATTATGCCTTGATACCCTGAGATACCCGCCAAGCTGTCGCCCAGCTTTTATTTGACTTGTCTTTGGGCAGTTCCAGTTCCGAAAAAGACCAAAATCGTATACAATTTGTCAAGGTAATTTTGAGTAAAAACTTTTTTGAAACACCAAGGAGTGGCGATGTTTCTTCCCATTTGAACTTATAAGGCAAGCCGAAATTAAAACAAAGGTTAACTAATTTTATAATTTTGGTATTTTAATCATAGATTTATCTCATATGATATATGCAAGTATATTCATGCGATATATGCTTGACCCTTGCTTAAATCACTTTGAAGTTCAAGAATGCCAGAACTAACTTCATATAAAAGTTATATTTTTTTTTAAAGTACTATCTGTACTTAAATTTTAATAAACATTAGCAGGCAGTTTGTAATTTGAGTGGTCAGTTCTGCTAAATTGATTTAGAATTGCGATGAAAAATAAAATGCCTAGGAAATAATAATTAAATTACAAGGAACTTTAACATTAGGCTTGCAATATTAGTCGTAAGATCGGCATAAAATATTTGAAATTGAGGTAAATTATAATGCTGAAATTAATATCATGCCATATATATATATTTATTTTTTGGAATAGTTAACTTGTAAAAAAGCTTGGGGAATAATAGTTAATTTACAAGGAACTTTAACAGGAGGTTTTGTTTTAGGATTGGTTGTCGCCTTGCTAGAGTCGAGGCGAGTTTTTTTATTCGTCTCTGCGGACTCCCGTTATCCAGTAGTTTGTGGCTACAACTTTTTGGAGTAAAGCTCAATGGATTTTCGGGCTTGGTTGCTTGGCCAGAATGCAAAATGCTTGGCAATTTATCGGCAGCATTCCGAACTCAACGCAATCAGAAAGAGCAAAAGTGGCAGTAAGAATAAAACACGGCGGCAGCTCGAAAAAAAGCTAAAAAAAAAAAGGTTTAAAAAAAAAATTACAATTGAAAACTTTTGCAATACGCGACGCGGGCTGCGCTGCAGTTTCATATCAAACTTTGGCTATTGTATTTTCATGTGTCTTACGCTGCGCAGCCCCCTTTTGTCTTGCACTTGCCACTGATAACGCAGAGCACAGTGGCGTGGACAAAGGGGAGGGAGGTGGTGCCGACGCGTCGTCAGCCAAATGCACTTTTCGGAGTTATCAAAGAGTTTAAATTGCGTTGCAAAGCGAGATGCGCTGTGTCGGTAGCAGGGCGAGGGAGAGTGGGGGAGAGGGATAGAATGAGGGAGGGAGAGTGTGAGGGGCAGAGCGAGACAACAATTTCAAGCGCATTATCCCTCGCCTCAAACACAGGAGCGCCGCACACAAAAGACAAAAGTCAAACTTGGGCTCAGACAAAACCCAAAAGCCTGCGCTGCTGCTGCGCTGCAACTGCGCTGCAACTGCGCTGCTCCCGTTGCTGCTACGTCGCCGGCAACGTCTGTTTATCTTGTAAGGTAAATCATTCGAGACTGAAAGTCAAACAGCAGCCAAAGCAATGGAAGGCGCAGCGAGCAGGTAGATGGGTTGGGGGGCGTGGCCGGCAGCTTCTTCATGGCAAATGCCGGTGAAACTTTTCAAAGTAGTTGAGACGACAAAGGCGGGAATTGAATTTAAACAAAAGCCGTTGTCACGGGACTCAAACTGAATGCTGCAGCAGCAAGTTGCAGCTGCACCTGCAACGCCAGCTACGTCCTTGCCGCAATGCGTCGACTGCCCGACTGCCCGACCGCCCGACCGCCCGCCCGACCGCCCGCCCGACCGCCCGCCCGTCCGCCCGTTCGTCTGCCCGTCTGCAAATTAGTCGCATATTAAAAATGTTTGGCCAAACAATGAAGAGCTGCCAGCGCAGCGTCCCATGTGCTGTGTTGCGGGCTGGCCAGCGTCTTATCTGTGCCCCCAGCCCCAGCTCTAACCGCGCACACATCTGCCTCATGCCACAGCAGCAGCAGCCAGCGCCAATCTGGGGCACAAAGTTTTGCCCGTTGCCGCTGCAACGCTGCCGCTGCGCTGCCAGCAAATGAGAAAAGTTTAAATGACGCTGCAGTTTGCAAATGCCAAGCAGTTAAAAATGAGAATATCTATATGCCACCAGCGTGTAAGAAGCTGCCCCATTTGTTATCAACACAGCGGCGCCTGGTAGAAGGTCAGCGTGCGCCCAGCAGGGGGCAAACACTTACAAGCTGACAAGCTACGCTTTCGAATGAAGCCCTTAGCAAAGGGGGGCTAGAAAAAAGAAATAAACGCCAATTCAAATGTGTGAATGTGCACATTTTTATTCAACAGCTTTCAAAGTCTCGAATTGCGTACGCATTAGTCGAATCCGGCAGAAACTCTTCGAATATATAAGTTGTATATGTAACATGATTGCAAAATCCTAGAAATGCTCAAGCTGGTTTGGTTTATGGTTCTAGCCTATGCCTCGTGCTACGATTACGTTTGAAAACTTATCACATTTATAGTTAGATTTGTTAAATTTTAAAGTTTTTGTATCTTATGAACATATAATATATATGTTAATTATGGTAACCCTCCACAACAGCCACCAAAGCTGAATAAACTCATTTTCAAAGCAAGAGCCTTGCACTTGCCTTGGTATGCGCACACTTTTGTTTGTCACATTGAAGCCCAGAAAATTTCATAACGATCGGACTATACATACCGAAGCTAATCAGGCATGCATTTCTTATACATAGTCTGGGGCAAAGCGAAGAAAGGGCACAGATGCAGCGTGAAGAAGAAGAAGCTAGAATGTTTGGATAGGTACTGGTTGCTGGGTATTTCCTAGTCGGGCACAGCCAAAATGATGGAAATTTATAAATTTGTATATTGAAAAAAAAGAAACCTTTTTTAAATTGCAAAGAAAAAAAAAAACTTTCTCTGAATCATAGCCTATTTAGAATGGATTTGCATGGACCTACTCTTATGTGTCCCAGATCTTTACTACATTTTCTAAGTATCATTCATTTGCCAACAAACCTCAGGAAACACCCCTTTCCTGTTGTATTTGTATTCCCCTATTATTCAAAAGAACATTTTTCAAAGGCACAACTATGAATGCAGAACAGATCCTTGCGAGCAGCTTCTGCCAGCTGCTCAGTGTTAAATATGAGCTATGTTTTATTTAGTTTTATGCTTTGACCACTTTGCACCAAAACTCTGTCAAATATCAAGCACATGGCTGTCAACACAATACTCCATACCCTGCTCAGCTAACCTCCAAAGTTTCGCTGACTCATGCTTGGTGGAATTCTCTGTTTACTTAAAGAGAGAACAAAAAATGAGAAAATCGTTGTTGTTTTCAAATATGTCACGTGCTCGAATGTCCGTCGCCAAGTTGCCAATAAGTGAAGGGACACATGTTCCAGTTCCAGTTCCAGTTCCCTGCTCCCTTCTTCCTGCTCCCACGGCTGCCATGCTGCCATTCTGCCAAAAACTTGTCACTTTTTACGCGCAGCTGCAGTTTATTTTAAGATTGGCCGCGCACTTTGTCGCCTTGTTTTGGCTTCATTGACGCTTGGCTTACTTTCCGCCTCGTCTTGTTGTAGGTAAACCCCCCCTCCCCCCCGCCCTGACCCTCTGCACCCCTGCTGTGTCCTTTTTGCCTGACCAGAAAGTTTTGTTGCAGGTTGCCGCGCCCTTCCTTCCACTCGCGATGCTCTCTGAACACTTGTCGCTACTTTTTAGCTATTTTGATTTTTAAGAAACAAAAACTGAAAACTTTTGTTGCTGATTTCTTTTGCAATTTTGCCAGCGAGAGCGAGAGAGAGAGGCAGCGGGAGGGAGCGAGAGGGAGAGAGCAGGACAGTGACAACGACCAGGAGTTGGCACTTTTCCATCATGTGCGAAATAAGTTTCACACTTAACGACATAACAAGTTTTCGAGAGCGTCGACGACGACATCCTTGTCCAGGGTTGTCAACGCATTTGCTGTCGCGTTGATTTTTTAGGTCATTTCATCAAGTGTTATTCGCCAGGGTTGGCCAAACTGTTAAGCTGTTTGGCAATTAGTTTCTGATCATTTGACAATAATATTAATTCAACTATTTCGCTTTTAAATGAAAACTAACGCGGCTGCAAATCGTGTTATTTATATTGCAATTCCGTTCACTGTGCGAACTACTGACTCGACATTTTCTTAAAAACAAACCAGCTCGGTTTGGTTATGGGTTTGAATAGTTCGATTCAAGAAGAATAAAGTACACCAGCCGGACCCTAGCTGGTTCTGCTTGATAAGTGGTTAACATGAGTTAGTTAGAACTAGTTCATCTTGGAATCTTTAAGCTTGAAGACTACTCAATGCCAATAAAAAAGATCTAGTTTAATTCGGACTGATTAAGCTCAATACGAAACATAGAGAACTAGTTCAACCTGACTGCTTAAGCTTGAAAAAGAATCAATGAGCGTTAGAAAGAACTAGTTTGATTTGCACAACTTAAGCTTGAATATAAGGTCAATGTCAATTGAGAAGAACTAGTTCAATTTGGCGTATTTTAACCTCATTTTAACTGTAGAGCACAAGAAGAGAGAGAACTCGTTCATTTTGCTGATTGGTTAGCCGTTAGCCAACCCTGGCTCCTATGGCGGTCATAGCCCAAAGTGTTATGGTCATGTTGCGGTCGCGTTCAGTCTAATGAATATAGCGGCTATTTTGTGCGTCGCCTGCATATTACAGGAGCGGAGCGGCTGGTTCTCGGGGCCTCTTGCGGCGTTCGGTCATCAGCGAGCACAATATGTAATTTAATTTCATGCATTGCCTGGCTAATGCGCTTTCGCGCTTAAAAGTCTGCCATAAGTAAGGAAAGTGCGCAAATGTGCTTAACAAAAAATAAAAGTTTGCCTGACATTGGGCTATGGGTGTGGTAGGGGACTGGGGAGGGGTTTTGCCGAGTGCGACGGCGGGCGGGGGAGTGCGAGGAGCGCTAGCTAGTGTCGCAAGGCAGCGGCCTGGAAACAATGCGCGACATTCAGGCGACATTGTTGCCAAAGCTTTTTACAACTCACATGCGTCCCCTCATGGTTACCTCCTCCACGCCCCCTTCCCACTGCCCACCCGCTCTCTATACGCCCATCGCCTGCTCGCTCATTGTCATTTGTTTGCGCCGCAGCAGTTGTAGCATATTATCTAAATGTGCTGCATGCGTATTGGTGTGCGTGTGTGTGAGTGTCTGTGTGTGTGTGTGTTTGCTCCAGCTTTCTATGATTTGTTGTTGTAATGTGCTTTAATGTGAAAAGTTTTTAATGCTTAAGCAGCGCGTCGCCGCCGCCGTCGCCTCTCTACAGCTTGAACCAAAGAGCGAGTCACGAAAGAAAGTGGGTAAGGCAGATGAAGACGGCACTCATATAGCTACTCATACACTCACACACACACACACACACGCACACACACAAACACAGGCGCTCACAGCTATTTTCTTTGCTCAGTTCGCTTCTTGCTGCGTTAGTTGGCAACTTTTATTTGTGGTTTTTTTATGTAAATGCGCCCAAGTGATAAGGCAACTTTTCGGCTACTGCAGCGAGCTTTGCGGCGGCTGACAACTGGCGGCGGGCGAGCAAAGGGGAGCGACTGTTGCTGTCATGTATCCGAGAGCAGCAACATGAACATGTTGCCAAATGCCATTTTTGTAGCTCTTGTTGTCGCCAGTTGCCGTTGCCGTTGTTGTTGCTGTTGTTGTTGTTGTTGGATGGAAATTAAATTTCAGTGACTTTGTTGTTTATTTGCAGCATGGGACTTGGCAATGAGCTTGCAGGGAAAGGGTATTGTGACTTTCGAATTGGCTTGGCAAAGGCTTGGTCAAGTTGGACAATGTGTATAAGAGCAATTATTCCAAGGGGCACGTAATTAGTTAAAGGTAAATGTTAAAGGTAAAGGTAAAAAGCTGTGTTGTAGAAAATGACTCATCATCAAAGTTGGGATATATGAAGACAAATTTGGGTTAAGAGGAAGTTAATTGTGTAAATTACTCTTAAGTATATTGTTTAAAGAGAAAAAATACTCAGTTAGTCAATATCAAAAATAAAGCCAAAGCAAACATAAGTATAAATCAAATATAAATAATGACTAGTAAAAGGCTCATTAAAATCAAATTATAATTTGTAGGGCATGACAAATTCGCTCTTCTTAACATAAACTATAATCTCTCTCTCTCTCTCTCTCTCTCTCTTTCTCGCTTTTGAGCAATGCTCGGCCAGGCATTTACTATGCCAGAGTGCTCTTCATGTGCTCTGTATGTGTAAATTAGAGAAAATTTACGTTTATTATTATTTTTAGTGGCAGTCGCTCGTCATAGTCTGTGCCCAGGCACAAGCCCCGCCCCTTCACTCCCCCTGCCCACCACCGACTCAACTGTCGTCCATTGTGTCGTGGGCTCATCCCAACTCATCTGCCTGGCCATCTGTATTTTATTTATGTATGTTTTCAGGACTCGCATCTCTCAGCTCAGCTCTTGCCGTCCTCCTTTGTGTATATGCCGCTCATGTGTAGACGCAGATAACGTGGCAACTCCCTCCCAGGGGGGGTGGGGGGATGAGTCGTGGGCCAGAGACAGCTTTGAATATGAAATGCGAGTGCAACTAAGGACTCTGCATGATAATTATGGGCGCTGCAGGCGATAATTGCCCACTAAACGCCCCATAATCACATGTGTGTGTGTGTGTGTGCGTGTGTGTGAGTCCAACAAAAAGCCGCAAAACCTAAAGCCTAACCGAAGCGAAAAACCGCAGTCGAAAAGTTTGGTCAGGCCTATGGAATAGCTGGTAAACGAAAGACTCTTGACGCGTCTCAGAAATTATTCATGGGAAGAGTTCAGCCAGGCACTTGAGGCGAACTTTTGCTCCATGTTTAATTGCCGGGCGCCACATTAACAAAAACAACAATAACAATAACAACAACAAAAAGAAGAAGAACAACAACAATAGCCGCAAGACGCCATAACCATATAAAAGATATTAAAAAATTTAGTGGGCCGCTCGGGCAACAGTTGAGTAACAATTTCCATCCGTTCGTCTGCCAAGCTGCGCGGTCCTTGGCTAAAAAAGGCAGAGGATAAATGTTACACCGAAGATTAAATACTCTTGTGGCATTTAGCTTGGTTATACGGATAGAAGACACTTGATCAAAATATACTATACTAGAAGCTACGTGTCAAATTTGCTGACTCCAACTCTTTAAACCTGAAATCAGGATTTCGATATCAATTTCTATCGATATATAATGTCCAAATAGAGGATATAAATCTCTCTCCAATCTGAAAGGTATAAGTTTGGTAACACTGGCAAAAAAATCTCTAGCTCGATATCGATTTTTATCGGGGCAGATGATCGATTGGCGGAAACAAACTCTTTCAGGGAGGAACAGGTGGACGGAAAGACAAACGGACAAGCTAGATGGGCTTATCTATTGAAGCTGATCAAGAATATATATAGCTTCGGAGATGCTTCCTTATGCCTGTTACTTACATTCGCACAAAACAAATATACCCTTTGCAAGAACTTAATTTTGTATTTATCGGATATAGTATTCCGATTCGGTTAACTCAAAAACAAAGAACCGTCTTCTGCGCGTTACACGTTTCATAACAACTTAATGATACCCTGCGCAAGTGCATGAAAAGTTTACTCATTTTTGTATTTAATCCTTAAGTTGTTTGGCGGGGAGGAGGAGGGGGTTGCTTTTTATGCTTCCTTATTGCTGTCATTGTTGTGGCGGCAGCTTTGTCATTTTAAAGGCAACATTATTGGCTACAGCAGATAAGTCCGGACCGTAAACTATTTTTCTTACATTTACGTGACGAGTGAGGAATACCGAATACGGAATACGTTGTACGGAATAAAGGATGCAGGATGAGTGCCAGGACTGGGCAACGGCAGGGCCAACAAATGCGAAAAATATTATGCCTTATCCATTTTAATAGTCAATCGTTTTGCCATTTTGCTCGTGCAGCCGCAAAACAGAGTGCAAAAAAAAAACATTGAATTAATTTTATTTTAATGCGCGTTGCGTTTGCTGGGGATTTGCGAAGGGTTGCGAGATTGCCAATCCGCTCGACACTTGGGCTTGGGCTTGGGCTTGGGCCTGGGCCTTATCAGCGATGCAGTATAGCCAGCGTAGGTGTTGTCAGGTGTGTCGCCTGCGCATCTATCTTTTACCTTTTTGCGTTATTTATTGCAGTTTAAGTGAGTTGTCAGCCAGTGGCCGACGGCCAGCAGCCAAAGGTGCGCTGCCCCGGGCGAAAACAACGTGCGCTTGACATGCGGGCGGGCTTATATGGAGTGCCACACACACACCCACACACACACACACATATATATATCCACCCACATGTTGGGTAGATAATGTGTTTTTAATTGAAAGTTAAGGCAGTTGAAAAACAGCTCTGATAGAAAAAAAAGTTTCATTTGCTTAGGTGGAAACTTTTCTTATCACTCTAGAGTTAGCCGAACTGAACCAGTATTAGTAGCATTTTTTGCCTTTCTGTGAGAAATCCAACTTATTTTTATATTATCAATACAAATGTTGGATTAGTTTAAATTGAAAAGTAAATCAATTACATATAATTTCCGTTTGTATTTCACATATTTTGCCCCATTTTTATTGCACTTACAAGATGTCGCCTAAAAGCAGGCAATGGAAATTGAAAGTCAGTTGTCGGTTAGAAAAAAACCTACAGTTAGGTGGAAACTTGTTCATGCCTCTAGAGCTAACAGAACTGACCTTGTATAATATAGAATGTCTTGCGTTTCAGTAAGAAATGTTATTGAAAAAAGTTTTGGTTTAAGTAAATTAGTTGTATATATGCATGTGTATGTGTATGTTTACCCCACCTTTGTGATACATAAAAGAAACAGCTGAAAAGTAGGCAATAAAAAATCAAGGTTCATGACTTTTACTTTGAATGGGACATTCTTGAGCAGCGGGTAGACGGATGACGGGCGAAATTGGACGAACACTGCTCGAAATCCTTATACTCTTTTCTCTCTGTGGAAGGGCCTAAGAAACGGACCTAAACAAAAATGACCTTTTTAGCAGTGTTGATACATTGATTGGCATTTAAGAAATAAATTTCAAATAATATTTGGTCGATTAAAAAAACACTTCACATTATGCTGCCTCAAAATATCACGGACATCACCAGCTATATCAGAAAAAGCCCACAAACTATTCTGAACAGCTGTTATTGCCCTTCGGCTAATTCGTCTTCAACTTAATCCCAATTGGATATCGGTTCGGCGAATTCGCTGCGTTATATTAGCTTCTTGCCTGGTGTATTGGAGTTTGAAGAGAGGGAGAGCGAAGGGCAGAGAGACGATCGCAATTGCCCAAACTGCAAATTAGTTGCATTTCGTTCCCTGTGAGCTGCTGTCGTCGGAGCGGCTGCAATTTTATTTCGCTTTTTTTTCTGAAGCGTTAGAAAGGAGGGCATTTTCGTTTTTATCGTAAGTTAATTCATATTAAGCAAATGATATTCGTACCGTACAGCTTCCGAATATAATTGTGCCTGTTCATGTTCATGTTCATGTTAGCAAATAATTGTAAGCAAGCCAATATTCAATTATCAAAACCCCTTCTAGCCACATATTCGCCTGTTCGTTCGAAAACATGCGCTCATCGCTGTAAGAGAACAAAACCCTCATTACTCTTAGTGTATTGAATAGCTTTCACACTGTTGGCTCCCAAAGAGCATCTGCTACGCTCTTCGCGGCCAGGCGCTTATTGTCTGCACTCATATATTTAGCGAAGAATTCACTGTAAGTCGCAAAAAAAAAGGAAATAATAAAACAAAAACTGAAAACGAAATAGTTTACAAATAGTTGAGCTTGTCTAAAAATGCTGCCACTTAATGAACTACTTTAAATAATTTTACAACTGAAAATTATTTTCATTTACTAAACTTTGCCGTCGACCGAGCAGCTATGTCCCCGCCTACAGCCCCGCCCTGTCGCGTACCGCTTACAGCCCCTGCCGTTTCAGTGGCAACTTTCGCATCGTTAACAATTTGGCAAGATTTAAAAATGTCTGCAGCGAAATGTGGGGATGGGGATGTCAGGAGCCGGGGGAGAGTTCCAAATAAAAATATCACTTTACTGTGTCGCCTCAGTCGCCAACGTCTCTGCCAAGGACGGGGTAATTTATCAAGACAAAAACCAGCGGCAACAGTCGACAAAGAGCGGCGAGATGAGGGAAAATAGAGTACACATTGATACAGTGAAGAGAGATGGCAGCAGCAGATAAAGCAAAGCATTTCAGCAAGCACTCGTATAGGTATGGGTGAGTGTGGATGTAGCGGGTGGAGCAGGGTGTGCGGGTAAGCAACTTTGGTGAGCTAGCTCTCTTCTTTGGTTACTTTCTTAATTTCATTTGCGCAGCAACAGCGACGCCGACGTCAACGCAGGCAGTCGACAACTTTGCTGCTGCCTTTGCTGTTTTGTTTTTCAATTTCGCCGGGCGAAACTTTGCCGAATACATCTCAAAAGCAGCAGCAGCAGCAGCAGAAGCAGAAGCAGCGACAACAGCAACAACAACAAAGACGTGCAAAGTTTCTATTAAAACGGATTTAATTATGTAATGGAATCATGATAAATTTCGCGCAACGTGAAAAGTGTTGGCCAAGGCTGCCAGCCAAGTACCTGGCACAAAGGCCGACGCAACCAGAACCAAAACAAGACCCAGAAACAGCAACAACACCAACAACAGCAACAACACAAGCAACAGCAGCAGCTAAAACGGAAGCCCAACAACTTGGAACAAGATGAATAGATAGATGGATAGGCAGACAGCAGGTAGACAAGACAAAAAAGAAGCAACGGCATGTCAGCAAGACGAAGACTAAATACCCTTGCAGACATTTTTTTTTGATTTTCTTTTAATTTCCGTAAACGAAGCTTCATTTTCGAGCGATTGCTTTATTTAGAGCTTTGTCTTTTAGATTAACTTATGTGTTAGAAACATAGTGAAGTTCTTTAAAGCAAAGTTTAGTCAAGTTATCTAAACAAAGATATGTTTTTCTTGCAGCTATATGCTACAAGTCATGCAAATCATACGATTTCGACATAATATAAAGATGGATCTATGCAAATTCAATGTGACCGGCAATACTTTCTTCGCTGCGTTACATATTTCATTAAAAATTAAGAACACCTCCTGCAATAGTATTGAAAGGTAAGTGGCTAAATTCTTTGGAGTTTTAAGCATTTTAATTTATGCGGCTTATTATTTGCATTAGTGTGCGTGTGCTTTGAGCGGGCAGCGCTTTTAAAGAGTTATTAGCCAAGTGCTCGACACTCTATCACAAATATTGTGATTCAGGTGCTTATTTTCATTTATACCTGACGCTTTAAGTCGCCATGTGGAGTCTCGGGTACCTTACCCCTCTCAATTTGCAGGTCGGGAAGCCTGCATAACCGCCTCTAACCATCTGCACATAGTGCACATATAAGTCATATTCCAACTGAGATACGTCATTTGGTATTAGCCGTAGTCTAGCTGACCATTTTTTAGATGAGTGCAGACTATGATTTTTTTCAAAGATCGGCTATTAACTGTATTGATATAATAGTCTATATAATAGACTCAGCTGAATTATGGTTAATTCTAAAGATAGGAGGTTACTTGTATTACGACTTATATAATATTAGCGGGTATAGCCCGGCATTGCCCGTGCAAATCGTATAAGCTCTGACCGGGTTATTGGGGTGGACAATTTGGACCTATGTCTTATATATTTGAATTTTTCAATTGAATTTTGACTAAGACTAATGTTGCCAGTTTTAGATGCCAAATTTATAAAGAGACCAAACTATGAACAAAAAGCCTTAAACCTTATGCAAATCAGTTGAATTTTAACCGAGTTATGGGGATGGGAAATTATGACCCACGTCTATATAGGATATTTTTGACCGAGAGTAAGGTTTGAATAACCCTTATTAGTATATGATACAGTTATCCAAGTTAGTTGACTTCGTCTTTGTCTACATTTAATAGATTTATTAGTTTAAGTGAAGATTCTATTCCTAAGTCGCAAGTAGAATAAACTTAAAATCAGTTGATGATTAGAATTGTTTGATATGCTTATTTGTTGTCTGGCATAATTCTGCGTATTTACTAATTTTATGGCAAAAAAATGCAGAAAGAGTTTTTTTTTATTTTGTTTTGCGAGCTTTTTGTGTCTAATTAGTAGGTCTAGGAGTTGTAATTGTTTTGTTTTCTTTTACCTTTTTTTAGTCTTTTAAATATATACTTATACATATTTTTTTAATTAAGCCCTTTGTATTTCTTATTGTTGTTTAGTTGTAACATATCCAATCTTTTTTTAATAATCCAGAAAGCACTTGTGTGTGTTTATGCATATGTTTACTCATATATTAAGCAGCTCTCCCCCCGCCCACGGGCTCCGGTTGCCATGCAGCTGCTTTTCCTTTACACATGCACATGTGCCAGGGCTGCAAAAGGCTTGAAAACTATATTATTTGAGTTTTGACTTTGACTTACATAGTTCTCCAAGAGTTTCGATCATACTTTTATTTCCAAAAAGGTTAAGGTTAAAGAAACAACTTTCGAAGGAAAACCCAAATATTTAGTAAAGTGGCAACATAAAAAAAGGTTTTAAATGAAAAATAATTAAATGAAAATAAAAAATAATAGATTTTTGTTAATTTTTAAAAGCCAAGAACAGTTATATTCAAATGAGAAATAGATCTTGTTGTTTTTCAAATTTATTCATTTTGCAAATTAAAAACAACCAAAATTTGTTGAAAATTAGAAACTTTTTTAACTTTTTTTAAATTATTAGATTCGTTTAATATTCAAATCTTTATCATTTTAAAATTTGTATAAATCTCACAAGCCGAACATGAAGGCAGTTCGTGCGTTTCACTCAGTATTTTTTTGCAGCCCTGGCATCACCATACCATATACATATAAACGCTCGCATGTGGCGCGCATTTTCTTTTGGCCAGCCCAACTGTTAGTTTTAGCCATTGTCATTACGGGCTGGCTTTTATTGCATCTATTTCTGGTCTCTGGGCAACCGGACTCATCCTGGCCGAGATGAGTTTTGCCAGCTCAGCTGCTTTCGCACATTGCATAATTTTGGCCGCTTAATAACATTTTAATTGTTGTTGTGGGCTTTGACCGTTGTGCGCGAGCGATGGGGTGGAGAGGGGTTGGTGAGGGGGTGGTAGGGGCCATGTCGAGTGCTTACCAAAAAATTTCGTGCAATGCTGCTGCCCCCGCATTATTATTATCATAATGAGCGTGCGGTCGGGTTGGCTAGGCATGCCTGTTGGCCAGGGGCAGCAGCATCAAGGGGAGGGGAGGCGAGAGGATTGCATGGAGCAACTTTGTGTGTGTGCTGAAAGGAATGTTGCATAATGTGGCTGCGCCGGCAGCCCGCAAAGCATTCAAAATTATGCATGCTGCGGTATTTTTTTCCAGCATTGTTTTTCGGTTCTCAGATATTTATTTTTTTCTATTTATTTATATTTTTGTTGGTTTTTGTTTGGCTTCAGCGCCAAATAAATTCAAGTTGGCTCGCCGAGTCTATTTAGATTTAAAATAGCGCCACGCCTCGCTGAGTTTATTACCCGTAAGCGAGTTTAAAGCGTGTCCCGGAAGCTACTCGGCGTCTGTATTGCGTTATCCTCTGCCTGGCCTGCTCTGCTCTGCGGCTTATCAACTTGCTATTAAATCTCTCGGCGCCCAAAACAAAAAAAAAGCAAAAATAACCTTTGCCTATGGTTTACCCGCCACGCCTCGCTGATAAGCAGCACATTTTCAGCGTAAATTTATTTGATGTGTTTTATTGTGCCGCTAAATTTCGCGTAGCCCACAAAATGCCACAAGCCGATAGCGGGCCAAAAGAGAAACCTATGCTATCCTCCAATAACCCCTCCGCCCTGCCTCCCTCCCTCTTAATTTCCAGACATTGTCATGCACTTCAGCTCGCTTAGCTCTATCAGCTGGGCCGTTTATCATTTGCAGAGCTCTTGGCTTCCATTTTTAAGTTCTTAGCTTTTTTCGTAATTTTCCGTGTTCACCTGCCCGACGACGTGTCACCAAAGTTCATTAATGGGAATCTCAACTGCATAAGCCAATGATGAGCACAACTTAACTTTAAGATTTTGCTCGCATAATGTTTTAGCTTAAAGAGAAAAAGACTGCCTGCTTCGGCTCAGATAAAGGTACGATAATTCTTTGTCCAACTAATTCTACTTAATAATATTTGATTCATGGTTAATAAAATACTGGAAATTTTCTTTGAAATCTCTTTCTCTCAGTCGCACAATGCACAAATCTCACTTTTTAATTTTGCCTTTTTATGAAAAGGGTCTGCAAATGCTAAAAAGTTGTAGAGTTTCAAGAACTTGCATTGTAAATGCAAGCTGATAACTGGCTATTTAAGGCAAACAGAAACGAACATTTGTTAATAATTTTCTTGGAAAAGTTTCCTGATGAAAACTAGCACCACAAACTCATTATTTTGTTGTAAATAGTACATTTTATGCTGCTGGTCTTTTCTTTGATTTCGAGAACGTAAAGATCTGAGCGTCAACACAGCTGCAGAAAAATAAACTATTTAAATGAAAGGCAAGCTCGCTTTTGCCAGACATTTCTCATAGTAAATAAGTATGGTTGGATTTTCTTACTCTTGTGTTTTTATACCCTGAACGCATTAAATATGTTTATAAGGGTATATTGTATTTGTGCAAAATCTAAATATGTGTAACAGGCAGAAGGAAGCATCTCCGACCCCATAAAGTATATATATTCTTGATCAGCATCAATAGCCGAGCCGATCTAGCCATGTCCGTCTGTCTGTCCGTCCGTCCGTCCGTCCCTCTGTCCGTCCGTCCGTCCGTCAATCCGTCCGTCCGTATGTATGAACGCAAGGATCTCAGAACTAATAAGAGCTAGAGACTTGAAATTTTAGATGTAGATGCTCCCAGTTCCCGCGCAGATCGAGTTTGTTTCCGATAATCGATAACTTACTGCGTTTGCAGGCAATCGATAAAAATCGATATCGATATCCTGTTTTATTGGCAATTTTGGTAAATAATAAGAGCTAGAGACACCAAACTTGACATATAGCTTCTAAAATAGAATATGTATATATATATATATATATATATATATTTTTGGTTGGAAGAAGAGGGTTCAGGGTATCCCCTAGTCGGGAGCTCCCGACTAGAACCTCTTACTTGTTATTTGTGCATCAATCAACTTTTTTTTCGAGTGATTATCAGCTTAGCTGTTTCTCTTTTTTAATAGACAATAGCCTCGTTTCAAGCCAATTGTAAAGGCTGCTTTGACAGCTTTTACTCACGATTTGCCCCCGCCTTCTGCTCTCCAACTCAGGCCGATTCTCTTTATTTTAGTCCTCTTTGCTGAGTGACATGCATTTTGGGCTCGAAATATAATTAATGATTTGCCACGCCTACCAATTAAAAGTGTCAAAAGCAGCAGCAGAAGCAGCAGCCGCAGAGGCTCGAATACAGAAGCTGAAGTCCTATAGCCGGCATACAGAAGCCCGCCTCTAAAATGGTTTTCACCCATAAAACCCATTTTCAGACAGATTTTTGCCTGTTACCTTTGGCTCTGGCACAGGTTAATTGAATTAATCTTGCCAGCGTTTAAATTTCAACAGTCAGTCGGAAGAGACACGGCAGTTGGCGGGGGAAATTACAGTGGGGATGGTGATGAAGCGAACCCTTTTTACACGTGCAATTAAAAGCCAGTTTTACGAGCAATTTGCAAAATATGATGACGACGATGACAGACACAGACACAGCTGAATGCTGATAATGATGTATCCTCATCATAATGTATATGCATTCATATAACATATATATATTTTAAGAGCTGATGATGATGTTGATGCATGCCGCTTGGCATTGTTGCTGTAATTGTCCATCTGCTCCTTCCAGCCCAATTGAAACATCAGAATATATATACATATAGATATGTATTTATATACACACATGTAGCGACAGTTAGACAAACAGTCAGCTAGCCAGACATTCAGGTGAGTTGCCGACAGGTAACCGCTGAATGTAATGGAACACTTGCAGTGTGGATGAACGCGTGCCTCGGTGCGAAATTCCTTTGACATGTAAAACGCCCCGTGGAATAAATATCGAAAAAAATGTACGAGAATGCCAAAAAACAAGAGAAAAATCGAAAAAAAAAACGAATACTCGACACGTTGTTGGAAAAATGTCAAAACAAATTGAAATGCATGTAAAATTCAAATGAGAATTAAAATACGAAACTTATTTGCACTGAAAACAGGTGCGAAAATTAAATAAAAATCATTTTTATCTGCGACGTTGTTTTTTTTTTTGCTTAACTACCCTGTAGCCAATCAAAAGGGGTAAAAAAGGATGTAATGTGTGTGCAAATTTATGTAACAAAGGAAGGGAAACTTTATCAAGCCCGACTTGAGCTACCCTTGACCCTGGACCTTGTGTCTGCCTGTCCCAATGTCTCAGAGAATACAAGATCGAATATCAAAGATCATTGATAGCTAACTTTATATTGACGAAATCGATAATTATCGATGTTTCAGATAAGGTTTTACGAGCCTATCTCAAAGCTTTTAAGTGCTCTATACATTTATTTTAATGGTGAGACTCTTGTTCAGTACGTTTTTAAGGAATATTTTCATATATACAATGAATTGATAAAAATCCCATTTGACTCGAACTTAGAGTCCCGCGCTTAGGTATATACACATATTTGGATACTATATTTAAGCCCTAAAAATTTCATAAAGATCGAAAATGGAGCATCGAAGCTATTCAAGACTTTCCCATAGTCTGGGCCTGGGGAAAGAAAAAGTCAGGGATTAGGGACTGAAGAAGCTGCAAGTTGGCAGCTGGCGTCACGAGTGTTGGAATCTATATAACAGAACCTCGACGTTGCTTCCAGGGCAGCTGTTAGTCGGTTTAATTCAACTGCAGAATTCTGACTGGTTTTATACTCGCATTTTTGGGAAAATGAGCGACAAAGCGAATGCCCAGCACAGCGTTAAGTTGTTCTTTTGTTGTTGTTGCTGCTGTTGTCAGTTGTTTGCGTAGCATTTGTTGTTATTCTGCTAATTGAATATTTACACATGTGTCCATTCGACGTGTTGGCATTCAGCATTGAGAATGCTATGAAAGCTTTCTCATTTCATGTAGCATAGTGTTAAGTGCAACAACTGCTGTCAGATAGTACACGGTATTCCAATTTCCATTTGCCTTCAGCTAGTTTTGAAGTGAATAAATAAGATTTCCAATCGAACGTTCTCTTGTGTTTTTTTATTTTATTTTGATTTTTTATGTACGTCTACCTAGCACTACATTTGATTTATATTGGAATTAAATCTAAGATTCATTGAAGTATCCAAAGGGCATATTTATTTCTGAATAACATGCTTAGCTAAGGCGTTATAGCTCTTATGTATATTTCTTTTTAACGCGAAGCTTGATTAGACTTGGTTTAGATACTTCCTTTTGGTGAAGATACATTTAGCAGCACATTTATCAAAGTCGGCTAGTTTCACTTCAACTTTAAAGCTTTTAGAATAATCTAGCTATCTAATGATCTATCACCCTTTTTGGTCTACTATGCCATAAGCTGCCGTATGATGAATGGATCCTACAAACAAAGGTTTTTATTGTTCGAGATACCATACGCAGACAAAAATATATGACAACTGCCTATTTTATCACATAGCTCCCAAGGAACTAATCCAATTGACGTTCAGTTGTTGCTAACTTTAAAGAACAATTCTAAGAAGCTAGAATTCCTTTAACGGCATCTTGTTTCTACGTTCAGGGTATCTTCTAGTCGGACACGCCTGATTCAAGCACACTTAGTTGTTTTTTTTTTAAGCTCTGCTTTAAATGAACGCAATATATCGTTGTACTTTAAAGCGCCATATAACAACACGCATAATAGAAATGCATGTGGCAAAACGAAATCGAAATCGAATTTCATCCAATGTCCTTTGGACAAGAAAAAAACACAAACACACACGCTCACACATTCACACAAAAAACGAACTAACAACATTGAGTGACTTGGGCCCAAGCCGAGCAAAACTAACTAATCCTTTTTTGCGCATTTTGCTCCTTCTATTTTTTTTGTTGTTGCCCAATGCCAATTCATGCGGCCAAAACGAAAATGTCATCATCAGCAGCTTGCCCAGAAGCCAGAAGCTGCTCAACATTTTGCTATTGCCCTTTCCTTGCCACTAACTATCCATCCGATCCATTGCAGCTGCTCGAATCTGGACACACACCCAAACACACACACACACTCACATTTACAGTCGCATAGTGCCACTCAACGTAACTTTTTATGTGCAACATAGCAGAATGATTGTGTTCCGTTCCAGAAATATCAGCACAACAAGCACGACAACAATAACAACAACAACAACGACGACAACAACAAACCGAACAACGAGAACTATAACAACAACAGCAACAGCAAATAAGAACAACAACTACAACTACAACGGCAACAACAACATCTGAAGCCATTTCGCATAAAATTTCACACACCATTTTAGCCAAGTGCCACATTACCTGCACACAAGACGGGACTCAACTCAACTCGACTCAAAGCGGTTTGGTTCAAGACTGCAAACCAACTCTTCGTAACACGCCCCCGCCTCCACTGGCTGAGCCCAACTCTGCGGAAAACCATGCGAGCAACCAAAGAAAGGAAAATAAAATGCTGAGAAAATGTTGAAAAACACGAAACTGAACATAAAAATACCTTTTGACACATGCAAGCAGGGGCGGCAGGCAGCAAGGCGTGGTCAAGGGAATAGAGAGAGGGCGAGAGAGAGAGAGAGAGAGTGCGAGCTACTGGCAGCTTAAAATCAGCGTCAAAGGCAGCTACAACAACGCAGGCTGAAATGGCGCTGGCCAAAACGAGCCAACACAAACCCAACAAAAGCAGCAAAAAAAAATGTAAGAAAAAAATCTTGAAAATTGCATTTTAAGAAGAAGTTCGTGGGGCTATAACGGAAAATCTATAAACATACACACACATGCACACACACTCGCACACACATGACAACACAACTGAATGAAAATGCAGAGGAATGGATACATGGAATTGTATAGCTGAACTCTGGGCCACAATGGCATCCACAGTCAGCAAAGCATGTTGGCCCAATCCAATACAATTTTAACGATAATGCGAGCCAAGAGCAAGCCAACCAAAATTGATACGGCCATCAGTACGGGCCATAATACAACCAATACAACCATCTATAGCATAGGCCAAAATGGGCCAAATGCTCTGGCACTATTTGCAAACAAAAATATAACGTATACGCAGAAAACCAGTTGTTGTTGCTGTAGCTTTGACTAATGAAACAGAGAAAAGTTACTCTTCATTGCATTTATAAATATTTGGGCCGGAAATAATTGAAAACGAGTTTAACAATGCGCAGTGAAGGTATAAATGAATGATAGCTAAAGTTATGCACTGAGTTTCACTTAGTTAAATCTTTGAATATGTCTTGATTAACAAATATTTTACCAGCAGCCTCTTTTGCCTAGGCGTGCGTTTTACCTATGATTTTATACATCACTTTTTTAAAACTATTTCTCGACCGTCGGTATTTGAAGTTCTTCTACTTTACTTTAAAACCCAAATTCCACCTAAAGGCGTGGATAACAAAACCGGGGAATCATGCTTGCAATACTTTGAGTCCAATCAGTTTCCAATTTTTAATGTTACCCAAATCCACTTAATGGAGGGGATTAAACAAATCGATGTCGATTTGATTTTTACCAAAAGCTTAAAATAGGTGAAAAAGTTGTGCTTAAAGTTTTAGTTCAAAATTTGAACTTGGTCATGCCTTGTAATATACGCGATGTATGTTATTTAATGAGTGTGTGTGTTTACCAGTTCACTTGATATTTGTAGATCCCCTAACTATACGGAAAACACGTATTTTTACTTAACGCCCTTCTATGCGATTCTCATGTTTTATGCTTAATTAAATTGCTATGTTAATTTTATGAGCTCCATTTCTCTCTTACTCTTGCTCTTAGTCTATTCATAGTCTTAGACTTGTGCTAGAGCAGAAGATAGATCTCGCTTCCTTTTCTGCATCTCTCGCCTTCCATTATTTTGTTGTTTTTCCGTTCTCCAGGTATTACTCTGACCCACTCTCAACTGCCATTCAGACCCGGGTATATTGTTACAGGGTATCATCTTGCCAAGCTTTCTTCCATCTAGTTTTAACCCACACTAACTTAAGCACTTGAAACGAGCAACTGGCCAACTAAAGTGAAAAATTCCCTCAAAACAAATGCGAACTTAGCCTGGCGTCTCCCATACTTATCCCCCAGACAACATCGCGGCACATTGTTGCCATAACGATTTGCAGTGCAAGTCCGATCCGACACCCAAATACGAGACAGGAGCAACAACAACAATAACAAATTATGACAACAAATTGCAAACAAACAAGCAACAAACAAGTGAATCCACCTTTAATGCTTCCTTTAGCACAAGAAAAACGCAGCGTAAGCAACTGCCAGGACGTTGCCGGTAGGCGGTACGCCTGGAGGCGTGGCAGGTGCTATGCTGTCTTGTCATAACAACAGTGGGCCAGGCATTGACAAAACTGAAACAGGAGGCAGACAGCTAAGAGACAAGGCTGAAGCTAAGAGAGGTCTTGGGATAAGCGGGCGGCAGAGACTTGAAGGACTAAAGAGCGAGACATGCATGTCAAAGGACAGCGACAACAACAGCGAGTGTGCCATTGTGTGAGTGTGTGTATGTATGTGTATTTGTGTGTTGCTTAACACTTAAAAGCGGAAGTAAGCGTCGTGTTGCTGCGGTTGGGAAAGTAGAAAGTTAGCGTTGGCAAAGGAGGCGGCAGCAGCTAAAGAAGTTTGTTTTCCTGCGGCGCATGACTGGCATTTGTGTCTGCTGCTGCTGCTGCTACTGCTGCTACTGCTGCTGCTACTGCAGTGACAGCAAAACCTAGGACAACAACAACTGCAACAGGAGCAGCGGCAGCTCGACAGGTGCGCAGCACAAACCGACACAAAAATATCACTTTAAAGTTTTGTGCTCTGGCTGTCGCTCTGTTAGTTTTTGACATGAAATTGCATTACATTTCACACAGCCAAGGGCAAAAGACAGCAACAGCAACAGCAGCAACAGTAGCAGCAAAAGAAGTAGGGGCAACAACAACAACAGCAGCAGCAGCAATGAGTTGCCTCTGCATTTGGAGAATTGTCTTATTTTGGCAACTGTCGTTTGGTTTTTGTGCCCGCCCAAGATGAAGTGTACAAATTAGTTGGCCTTGTCACAAACAGCAGCAGCAACAACAACAATATCAACAACAACAACAACAGCAACAGCAGCAACTAGAGAGCTAGCACAACTCGACGGCATCTCAACTTGGCTGGAAGACCTTTAAGCCACTTTTCATCGATCCGCCAGCAATTACGTGCTACGCTCTGCGGAAACAATTTATCAGGCTAGCCAACATGACTAAACTAAGTATCTGCCCAACTGTAGAAACCCTAACAATTCCCTGCATCCACCGCACCCAACCCCAACGCTACGAAATGTATGCCCAAAGTACATGCCAAGCAAATTTTGTTTAACAGCAGCAACAAACAAGCAAAAAAAAAAAAAAAAAAGCTGCAGCAACAAATTGCCGCAACTTGTATACACTTTCGGGTGGGTCTTATGCCTGGGTTAGATTAATGGGTAAATATTTAATATAATTAATAATTAATTATAGTTTAGTATAAAGCTTGCCTGACCTTTAAGTCACATGTGTGCGTTAACTTAATTTTCTGGAATTTGAATTTTAATTAATTATGTTTGTGTATTTGTAAAATTAAAGGCACTTATATAATATATAACTTATATTTTGATAGGATTTTTAAGCACAAAAAAAAAAACGAAAAATTAATTTCCACTCATATTTCGATCGTAAGTGTGGATTTGCGTTTATCGTGTAAGACTCTGACACATATGATCATATAATAAATTAAATTTAATATATGTTGAGTAGTTATATTAGAAAATTTGACAAGTCAGGAATATAATCGAAATTTTATTTATTTTTTAATATTTTTCTTAAATACTTTTTTCCAAATATTTTTTTTTATTATATTTTAAATAATTAGGAAATGTAGTTTGCCGTAAGGCTTAAAAATTTCAAAATATTAAGTTTTATATAATAATTTTTAAAAATGATCTAACTTGATAAAGTAGCTAATATGCTCCACAATTAACTGTGCTTAAAGCAAACAAAAGGAGCCTTGAACTATGCAACACAATCCGACACTCGCTCCTGGTGCAATGAACTCTGTCTGTCTTGCAACACAGTAAACGCCCACACAAACTAACCAAAATGCCCCCTCCCACCCCCCTCTCTGCAGATATATATACTATTTAGAGGCAACAACTTTGATGGCGCGCAGGTTGCCACAGTTTTTAGTTGGGGGGCTGAAAAGAGAGGCTGGGCGGCATATTCTATGAGTGTTTCGGACTGTTTAGTAGCCGGCCTTTGGCTTGTCGCTGGCTCGTTGCCTGCCAAATCGTCACATCATTACTTATACGCTACAAAATATAGTGTTTTGCTGTTACCCGAATACGGAGGGGGAGGCACTATATGGCCAAATTGAAAACGGCTCAGAAAATGCACTTAATGGATCGGCGGCGCAGGCTAACCAGAAATACCGCCGCGCCTGACAGCCGCAAAATTTATAGAGTGCGCGCTGAAGAAGCTAACGGGCAATTTAACCAGCCAGTTGGCCCGTTTGTCCGGTTGCGTTTTTCGGTGCTGGTTAGTTATGTCTATAGGGGTGGGAGGGGGGGGGGGGGGGGGAGTGGTAACTGGATAGCTGAAGTGGACTCTGCCCGACAGAGACGACCGAACGACTGTCATGGGCCTGTCTAATCGCTGGGCTAAATTAACACGTATACGCCATGTGGCGGGCAAGATTTCAGTTAGTTCAGTTTGAACAATTGCCAGGCAGTTGCAGTTGCAGTTGCTGTCAGAGCGGCAGCAGAAGGGAACAACAAAAGTTGTCAGTGCTTAGGTTCAGGGTTCGAAACAGCTGCCTGCCGTTTGGCTCGGTGCGTAAAGCTGGTTTTACAGAAATCCAGCTGTTCCCTTGAATGGGACAATTTTGTCCTGAAGTCAACTTACCTATTCATTCTTGATCACATTTGCTTTAAGATTCTTTTTTATTGAAGAAAAAGTTGAGTTCCGAGCGCGAACCGGCTCGGTTCATTTTCATTTTGTTGTCTTGTTTGCAGCTTTGTTCTTGTTGTTGTTGTCTTTAGTTGCCTGCATACTTTGTGGCGCCTTTTGCACTTGTAATGCGCACGTTTTATGGCCACAATTTTACAGTTAGCCTGGCAGCCAGCAGTCGGGCAGCCAACTAAGGTGCCAATATTGTTGTTAACTGCTGATAGTTGCTGCCGATTGTTGCTGCTGCTGCTGCTGCTGTAGCTGCTGCTGTTGCAGTTGCTTGGCAATGCAGTGTGGCAAATGCGATTGCCATTTGCTATTGCAGCTCGTTTAGGCCCCCGCGCTGCGCCCTCCCTTCCGGACCGTCTCTGGCCCTGTCATTTTGCTGCTTGTTCGTTTCAGTTGCCATTTTTATTGCAATTCGGTTTGTTCGTTTGCGCCACTTCAGCAAACGGCAACAAAATGCGATATACGAAATGCGAAATACGAAATACATTATTTTTAGTTTCTAATCGACGCGCGTTCATCGCATAAAAATAATGCAATAAACGATAATCCTTTCAAGCAGCTGCATTTTTGGCTTTTGTACGCCTGTTGATAATGGCTTGTTTATGGGGTGTGTGCGTGTGTGGATGTGGTAGTGTGTGTGTGTGTGTGGTTCTGTCGGTGTGTGTGTCTGTGCGTATCTATGTGTGTTGTTTTATGGAAGAATGCTTAAGTATAAACTGACAAGTTGAACACAATTGAGCGAACAAACTATAATTATATGCGTGCTACACTTTCAAATGTAATTTTTTGTAAATTCAAATCCGCCTCAGAATTTAAAGAAAAACTGAATAAAAGAAAATTAAACTGCAGACCAACAACGTTGGCACTAAGGCTTCAACCCAGCCCAACCAAAGGAACAGCTTAGTTCAAGTTTTGTCCGATTTGCATCAAACTTATTTTTTTTTGAAGTTCTACATAAGAACTTAATTTCAAAGAACTTTGAGAACATTTTCCTTAAACGGGCAAGACCGGCAATACTATATATTTAAAACATATCGAAACAGATGGAGGAATAAAATTGCTTTAAAGATACATATCAATAATATATATACACTGTATAAAATTAAAAAAGTTTCATTATGCATATTCAACATCGTGACTTAATTTGAGTGCTTTTTAAAAAAAACCACACAAATTTATTGCATTACATTTGCAACGACTTTAAGATGGCCACTTAAACTGATTCGCATATTTTTTGTCAATATGTCGAACAGCCATATTGACTTCGCATATGTCTGGCTGGGCTACTTCTTTTATTCAAGCACATCGCCACCCCCCGTTAAAGCACTTACTCACTTCATTAGCAATCCCCATGGCAGACAAATTTCCAAAAAGCATAGCAACTGGAACCAGAGACCAGATTCAAACGAAAGCCAAACCCATGACAACGCTGGTCAAAGATTCACTTGACCCTGGCCAAGCTGGATGTTGCTGTAAACCGCACGTAGCTCTTGGCTAGCTATTGGCATTGGTGCAGTAGCTGGCTTTGCATCTTGTGCTGTGGCATGGGCAGGGGCAGCTGCTGCTGCTTCTGGTGCTGTCTCATCTGCTACCGCCAAGAGCTGTTGCTCGGCGCTGCCATTTGCTGTGTTGTGTTTTGCGGTTTTATTGGTTTGCATTTGCACATTCCATTTGCAAAATGATTGGAATTTATGCTTACAGATTAGATGCTCCCCTCCCTCAAGTCCCATCCGCTCCCTGTTGAGCCCCACACCCTGTGTGTGTGGCAACTTTTGCCCACTTTCACTGGCATTTGGCTTGCTCTCTGGCCCTGCGGTTATTGCTCTCCGTCCAACTCGATACACGGGCACAGACATCCCACGTTAGATTCCAGAATTCTCCCGTTATTGTTTCATGTCCCTGGTCATTTGGCATTTCGTGTGAGCGTGTGTATGTGTGTGTGTGTGTGTTGGCATGTGTCTTTTGCTCTACCAGGCGTCTCCTCCCCCAAATCCCACTGGCTTGCTTTTTTGGCCTGCATTCGCTGTTGCATTTTTGATTCGACATTTGGTCAGTTTTTGCGTGCCGGTCAAGCGCTTTAAGCTGCCAGTTCTGGCCATATGCTGAATCAGAATCAGAATCAGAATCAGTATCGGCCACAGCCTTCCGTCATGGCGCTTGCATGAGCCGGCCAAACTGAAAGCCTTCGTGTTGCCATGTCAAAGTCGCGTCACCAATGCGAGTTGAGTCGCCCCAGCTGCACAAATTAAATAATGGCAGCCAGCGCGCGCAAAAAAAAAAGAATAAAGTAGCAAAAAAAAAAAATATACGGCTATGAACTTTATTTCACTTAAAGCCAAAAGCAATGCCAACACCAACTGGGCCACAATGAAACTGTAGCCATTGCGCTGCATTGTAGTGGTTGCCACACACACACACAAACACACACACCCCACCATACACACATATATGTATATACAGCTACACCTACACCTACACACAGAAGTTGTGCCTGGTCACAAGCAGACACTTTCATCGTTTATGCGGGATGTATTTTTACGAAAATATGCACTTATACTAGGTACTGTAATTGTATTAGGTCTTCAAATAAAATTTCACTTCATTCGATATTTTTTTAACTCTTCTATATTTTTCTTTAAGAATAATAATAAAACATAAGCTTTGATTCGACATTTTCGAATTAATTATGACACTTCAATAAATAGTTTTTTATTATTTTTATTTTGAGTTAAAGTACTTTTAGAGTCAAATTAAATTAAATTGCATTGAATAAACTCCAATATAAATAATACTATATATTCCAGAGTAGTATTGTAACATATTTTACTTTAAGTCAAAATAAAATTTTACTCAAATTTAACCACGCATTATCGGCATCTATATGCCGATAATACCAATACCAGTTACTTGCAATTCACAAAATGTCAGACTTACTAGTGGAAATTAGCCGGCATTGCTCGGCCTACCCTTTGGGTATTTCTTCGTATTTATCTTTGATCTACAGCTTCCCAAGCAGAATAAATTTCCGTTCTCTCAAATTTAAATAAAGAGCTACATAAATGTGACTCCTTAACATTTCCAAGCTGCAATAAAAAATCACATCAAATCCTAAAAGCTTACTTAAAACGTTTATAAATATTTTAAGTATATTTTAAGCTGCGAACTATTTTATTAAACACATAAAGAAATTTGCGCATGAACCCCAGAGTAAAAAGAGAGCAAGTGAGACAGAGGTAGTGTGCGAGAGAGAGAGAAAGAGTCTCTCTTTCTGGGCTTTCTCGCATAAGGTTACATATTTTTTAAGCCAATTTTACAGCCCAGTGCCTAACAAGGACATTAATTGGTAGCTGCTGCAGCAGCAGCAGCTCCTGGGCGCTCACTAAAGCCTGGCTACGGCTCTGCTTCTGTGACCAGGCCCAGGCACCACACCCAGCTCCATGTTTCGTCGGCCAGTCGCCCATTTCACGCGACATGGCCAAAAGAGTAGTTAACTGTGTGTTCGTATGTGTGTGTATTTTTTTTTTTAATTTTTTTGCCAACTGGCTCCTTTTTCATGGTTTTTATTCACTTCAATATTTACTTAACCCTTTTTTGTGCAACGTCGCTGTGAGTTTTAGTAGCAAAGTTGCCATTGCCAAAGGCAGCAGCCGTAGCAGCAGCAGCAACAATTTTAGTTGTTGTTTTTGCTCTTATGATTAAACATGCCTTTCGCTTTTGTTTAAGCCCGGCCAACCTGGCTTAAATATTGTATGAACGTGCGGGGTTGGATAAGAGAGCGGAAGTGGTGGGTGGTTGTTGAAGTCGGGGGAGGAGCTAGTTGTGGGGCCAATTTTTACCTGCGGCCTGTTAATTAGTTGGGGCTGCTGACTTCTGACGCTCGGTCGACATATTTCGTTTTAGGGTTCAACTGTTTCGCTCTGTGCCCAGACGTTGGACATACTCCTCCAAGTCCGAGCCGTAGTCGGAGCTGAGCTCTACACTACGCTGGTGCTGGCATGTAAAAGTGCGATTATAGTCGCATAATTATCACGCTGACATGCACACACACACACACACACATACAGGCTAGAAAAGCAAACGAGAGAGAGAGAGAGAGAGAGACGTACTTGGAGGCCGGGCGTGTGCTTAGAGAAAATGCCAAAATGTAATTACCCAGCAAACAAACCGCAATTTCTCGGCACACATACTCACACAAACACACTCAGAGCGAGAGAGCGAGAAAGAGTGAGAGCCATCTGGAAGTGAAAGTGGACACGCAACAAGCTAAACTGGGAACGTAGCCAAATGCCATCACCTGAAGCCACCTGCTCTAACGTCTGGCGCTTGGGAGTTACTTGAATGGGAAAGGTTTGCGTGTTTGACATGCGGCTTGGTTAAAGTTGGGTCCTTGTCGCTTGGGGTCGGCCGTTTCGAAGGCGATATCGTTAATGTTGCCGTTGATTGCGCGCCCAACACACACAAACACACAGGATTCGCTTTGAGCTGGGCAACTGGCAACTGGCAACTGGCTCTGGTTTTAGTTTAGTTTTAGGCTGTAAACTTGGTTATTTATTTGGCAATTGGCAGTCGTTTGGCGCCAGAACCTTTCAAACAACCCAGACAAATGCAATTTTCGCTTGCCTGCTAAGCGTTTATTGGGATTTTAAACATAAACATGGCTAACAACATAATTCCAGCATAAACAAAAACAGCAGACACCAGCAACAACAGCAACAACATCTGCTGCTGCTGCTGCTGTTGACCCACAGTGACAATGAATGCCAGCTGGCAGCTGCAGCGAACGGAGCCCAGCACTCGGGGAAACATGCTAATTTGGGCGTAATAATTATGTGATGCGGCTTGCCGTGCATATAGAATGGGCTCATAATGATTGCAAGCTCCACATTATAATCATGCCCGAGACCAGAGTGTGTGTGTGTGTGTGTATGTGCTTGAAGGTGATTATCGCCTGCTGCAAGCCCTACATAAAGGAACTTCCAATTTGGTCGATATATTATAAATATAAATTATAATCGCGTTGCTTTAAAATGAATTTCTCGGGCGTGCAGATTACATCAATTCAAAAGCTTTATATATAATAATATAATAATAATAATTAAATTTTTTGTCATTTAAGGATTTTCCTTGCATTGATTTTAAATATAATATAAGGCAAATTTAAAGCGCACATTAAGTTTGTCTTAAATCATGAAATCGATCACAATCGATATCGAAATCTTGTTTTTTTTTTTTTAACAACTTTTAGAAGTTGCCTTGCAGCATTCAGAATACTTATAGAAATTCCATATACTTTTTTTACAGTACATTTAATTTAATTAATAAGTTTTCTTTGGGGGTGCTTTAAATATCTGGAGAAAATAGTAGAGCTCATAAAAAAATCGATAAAAATGACGAACATTAAAATTGGGTTGCAATTTGGTTAGCAGGGATATCTCTATATATAGTCCGATATTCTAGGATATCTGGTATTTATTCGCGATTACCTGCCATATTTATGATCTGTATGTTTTATAACATTTTCAAATCAAGAATGCTTTTTGCAAAGTGTGTAAGTAAGGCTAGAAGAAGCGAATGGTGTGTGTTTGCCTGTATAAATGATTGTAAGGGAAGAGCATAAATGATTTTTTTAAAATAAAATTAATATAGATAAATTTTCATTGCAACGCGGCTTGAGTTCAGGGTATCTCCTAGTCGGTCAATACCGACTAGACCCATTTGTATATCTTATTTGTTAAAAAAAATCTTTATTTATAACATGCTTACTAGACAGGTCCTTTTAGGTCCTTTCTGCTCACACAAGCACATGTACACACACAAGCCCATGCATTTCGTTTGTGTTGAATATTTCTAGGCACAACAGACACTTTTTGCAGCTAGTTGCTTGTTATTTGAAATTTTCGCGCCTGTGCCTTCGCATTGCATCGCGTAGCATGCAGTTATTTTGGTTGCCCCGTTGGTTTTATTGGCTGCATCAGTGGCACGGACCGTGCCACTGGCTCGCCATTACCAGGCTCGAGTGTCACGGCTGCTATTTATGCAGTTGCCGTCGACTGCGTCGAGAGTCCATAACCGGGCATCCAGAATCTGCCCGGAGCGATGTCATTACCAGTCACATTGGCGGCCCATTGGCACGGCCTGCGCCGCATGGCAGTTCCCGGTTTGGTTCTGGCAGCGTAGTCAACGCCAGCTTTGGCTTCATTCCGATTGTTAACAATTTTGCGGTGCATGGCCGTTGTCCTTTATGATGTGATGCCTGCACGAGTGACAGTTTGGGGGGCAGCTGTTGCTGTTGCTGACGGGCTGACTGCGTGAGTGAATGTGTGTGCTTGTGTGTTGCGTGTGCTATCATTAAGTGTCGAAAATTTCATCAAACACTTCAAAGCGGTATCACGTGCTGTTGCTGCTGCTCGCAAGCCCTGCTCCACTCCGTTTGCCCATGCCACGCCCCAGTTTCAGTTTATGATTCTATTATTTTCACAGCAAATAAAAGAGAAACTGCGTATCATGGCCAAGTGCTAAATGGGCGCCAGGGAAAATTGCGAAAATTTTCTTTCTTGTTTTTGTTGCTGTTTTTTTGTGTATGTGTTTTTTTTTTATATTTTTGCCTTGCTTTGCCAGAGCAGCCAAATTTAAACGCGCAAGGTGTAGAGGGTCACGGGCGGCGTGGCAGCTGAGCACGTAAAAAGCGTTGAACCGAAACGTTGTGGGCAACAGCTGCAGGGAAGTGTGTGTGTGGGTGTGTGTGTGTGTTGATGTGTTGGTGGTGTGCGTAAGGCCAAGGAAAACGAATTTTCAAGCGCACGAAAACTTTGCGCCATGAATCAAAGTTTAGTGTAGCATACTTTTTAGGTGCGATTTATATATTTCAAAATAAAATAAATGAAGGGCGTTCTCGTTTGGTGCCTCTGCTGCAGCTTCTCCTGCTGCTGCTCCTGCCAGCCAGCCAGCCAGCCAGCCAGCAAGCCCAAAAGACAAAGCAGCTATGCGGTGATTGAGTTGGGGTTGGAGCTGGCTTTTTCCTGGCTAAATTGCTACATTAGGGTGGAGGGGGAGGGGAGGGGGAACCGGGGGCTGCTGCTGGAGGCTGCGAGTTTGATTTAACTTTGGGTCTTTGGTGCAAATTCAAATTCTCTGTTTTATTTCAGCGCGCAGGAAATGCAAAAATTTACACTTGGTTAGCTGATTGATGAATGCATAAATGAAGCGTACACATGCGTTTTAAACAGGGGCGGGGGGCTCTGGATTCGATTGCTGACTGCAAGTTGAGCAATTTGCCGAAATGTCGTAGCACCAGCAGCACCAGGTGGAATACTCACATGTGTGTGTGTGTGTGAGTCCAGGCAGACTCCATTCTGATTTCACCCAAAATCGCTTACGTCACAATCCATTGGGTTTCTTATTGTTATGCACGAAATATGCAAATGTGATTTTTAACTTGAAAACGTTGCTCACATTTGGTTGCGGGATTTTCTCTTATTTTCATATACATTTTTTTTTTTGGCTTTAGCTGGTTTAACAAATTAACGTTATTTATTTGACAATGATTGGGGACCTGGCTAATGCGTCGTATGAGTAATGCGAGAGCTTTGCCCTTTCAGTGGCTGCGGCTTAATTAGATATAGGGTGAGCTTCAGGCCCAGAATATGATTTGTAAACATAATTTGGTTAGCGAGCCATGAACATAAAGTCAAATTTATTGCGACTGAGATTTCCAGTTGAATATGCGCTAGAAAAATGGCCAACGATGAGGAGCAGGACGGCAGTGAATTGCTGCATAATCTGCGCGGGTTATGTCCTGTCCTTGCCAGACAACGAAATATTCCCAAAAAATGAGGCAAAATTACTTTTAATATGCGTGGCCAGCGTACGCAAGGCCAGAAGCCATTCACCGAACTCTCGGCTTTCTTCGGCCCAGAGACTGACATTCAGAGATAAATGCGATCTATGGAAAGTTGGGCTAGAGAAGCAAAACAAAGGAGTCCTTGTCCAGGCAACGCTCAGTTAAATGCCGTCATGCATATATGTATGTAGCTACTATTTAGTTCGTTAGGCGTCAGAGGACAACATAATTTCGTAATTAATTTGCCAAAACACGAATGTAATTTAATAAAATTGCGCATACGCCGCGTTGCTCGGGCAAAAGAGCTATCCGAGCTACCCGTTCATTGTGGCGCAGCAGCATCTTCATTTCCTCGAAAAACATTTAAGTAATTTATGCAGGGCCTTAGACAATTTGCGGTGTTGCTGAGCACACGCTGCCGCCCCCAACTGCTGTGCATGCCTGCCCGCCTCCTTCCTATTCTGCCTTGGCCCTGGTCTGTGTATATTCAGGCAAAAGTAAGCGACGATTATTTATGGTCTATTTTTGAGCATGCCACTAATTATGCTGGCATTTGAGCCAGCGTCCCTGACAACGCTTCCAATTACTTGACGGAAATAAATCAGTTGCGCCAAATGGCGTGGGCCACAAATCCAATGCCAAATCAGCCAGTGTCGGTTCCGCGAATCGGAGCTGCCGCAGTATCGATTACGCTCAAGGCTGAAATGCAAAACTATTTTTAAATGTCCGGTTAGGAAATTATTATTAAGCCGTTGCTTTTAAATGGGCTACGAACTTACAGCTGATTCGAATACAAATTATGTTGGGCTTTGAAGTTGTTTCCAAGGATTTCACTAGAATTTTGGTGTATAACTCGTTCTACTGAGTTAAAGGGAAAAGCGTAATTATCAAATATCTGTATATACCTTATTATGCGATTTTCAGAAAATGAAGCCAAGACTTCAAAGCTGTATTTTATTTCACCAGCTCTTACTTTAACCCCCACTTCCTTTAAAAAGTTATTTCACCTGCTTTTTTGAATATACTCTTGATATACTTTTTAACATTTCTTACACATACTTCAACTCAGCCCATCAATAAAAAGTGAACTTTGAAATTCTCAATGCTTTCTAAAAGTATTTTATTTTAATATTGCCTTACTATGAGATTCTCAGCAAATTAATGTAAGACTTAGAGGCTTTTATAAGTTGTTTTAGCATTTAAATAACCTTAATTTCTGCACATACTTTCTCCCTAGCTGTCTCTCTCGCTCTCTGTCTCTTCATAGCTTATCTCTCTTTCTCCAGCTCTTAATCTAACCCACAATCCCTTTCTCTTGTTCTTTCAGTGAAAGTTTTTCTAATAAAGTTAGTTTGCCGCCTACTTATAGACGAGACTTAAATAATCAGTCTGTTGTATATCTTATTGCGGGTAAGTACATATTTACATATATTATCTATGAATACAGGAATGCATTTCAAAGCAATTCTCATATATTTTCCATCATACACACATACACTTCCATCCAGTCTAGGCAATAAAAAGTGGTCTTTGCCATTCGCAATGCCTTCTAAACTTTTCGTAAATCTCAATAGCTGCCACGCCTTGTTGCCTTTACGCTGCCCGCCCGCCGGCGGTTAAATCAATTGCCGCAATTTGATAATATTTCAGCAGGGAATTATTATGACTGGGCCGCAATCCCAACTGGCGAACCCCCCAACTCTAAATGGGACCCCCCTAGAACGCCGTTGCGTTGGCCGTTTTGTTGACATTTCCGTTGCCGCTTCCGCTAAAAGTTTGTTTTTCCTGGCTATCCTCCATCATCCCTCAATCTCCGCCAGCAGCAGCAGCAAAACAATGTCCCCCGCTGCCCGCATCTATTGCCACTTCACGGCCCATATGGCGCTTCTCGTTGTGTCCTTGGCAGCCACGTAAAAAGGATTTGGGGCAACGCATTTCGCATGCCTAAATGCCAAAAGACGTCGCATAAACATGGCAAGCCACGCCCCCCGCAGCGCCCCCCAATAACGTCTTTGAATTACACTCCAGCTACAGAGAGCTGCAAAAAAATGTGTATATATATATATAAATATAGAAGAAAAACGCGCAGGACAGCAAAAAAAATATAATTTTTTTGTTTGCCGCTTTGCCGGTTTTTCTCTGCGGTTTTCTTTTTCGCTTCGGGTTGTGTGCGCATTTGGCGGTTTTTATGAAAAATTACCATGTTTTCTTCGCACTCATTCGCAGCTCCCTACCCCTTCACCCGCACAGCTTTAGGCCCCGTCACTGGGCAAAGCATTTCTTCTTCTGCTTCTTACAATTTTGTTTTTTTTTTTTTTTTTGACTGCCTGGCAATTTCGGCATTTGACTTTTTTACGTCAGGCACTTGAGACGAGTCGCTGGATGGTGGAAGGTAGGAGAAGCGGGGCATGGGGGTGTCTGTGCTGGCTGGGGTGGCAGTCAACCAGTGCGCCACACACTGCCTCTAATGATGCCACTTATGTCGTGACGAAATATATTTATATATACATATTTTTATGAATACCCTGTAAACGGGAATAGTGCAGACGAAACATTCGTCTTCAATTTGTGTATATGAAAATATATGACAAGAGAAAAGTCCAGTGAAAAATGAATTCAAATGTTAAATTGATGAAGCTTTGTTTTAATGGCAGACTCTATTTTCATTGGAATGCAGCGTTTTTTACATAAATTATCATGTTGAGTACTATTAGATAGATATTATCCGGCTTTGCTTATCTAATTATATTTGCTTATACTATCTAATTTTTTGGATTTTGGTGGATTTACTAAAGCGATTTAAACCTAAATATTTCATCATGCTTTATGAGTAGAATTTTTTTAAAATTTTAATTTCTGTTTTAATTTCTTTAATTCCCTTCATTCCCTTCATCTCCACCTTCGAGCTATTTAAACTTTCTTGTATATTTTAATATCTTTCCCACGCATTTTCCATCCTTCCAAGTCAAACTCCTTAAAGCATCTTTTGCTGCGCTGCATATAGAAACTTAGGAGCTGGGCTGTACATTTTTGAGAAGCTTTTCATTTAAATCTTTTTTATTCTTAGCTCATTAATATTTTCTACAGGGTATACCAAAGTCGTGTACATTTTGATAGCAAAATAGTATTGTATTTTTTTTCTATGCGTTGCTTTTGTTGCTTTTATTTTTTGTGTAAATTTCGGCCGCTTTGGCTACCAATCCACGCCTCCTCATTGCGCACTTATATTTGAGCACATTTTCATTTTGATTTTTCTTCTTTTTTGGTTGCGTGCAAAAAATTGGCGACTGCTAATTGGCAGCACATAATTTACGTGCTTATGCCAATTTTCATTTCCCTTTTCAATTTCTGAGCTATTTTTATCGTGATTCTTGGGGCAAAAAGCGCTCTGTCTCTCTAGACTTTAAATATAAGCGAAATGCTCGATCCGCAATGCACCGCTCGGAGCTGCCATGTGTGAAGCAGCAAATGCAATTACGTGTATGGACTGCAGCACCACTCGATGGCCAGCAGGCACTTACAGATTTGATTAACTGCTTCCGTGCGTCATCGAGTTGGGTTTTGTAGCTAGAAGGTGCCCAGAGGTGACACGGCAACAGTCTGGCCGGGTTCGAGCATAGGTTGGGCAAAGGTTTGCTCCTGGGAGGGGGCCAAACTACGGCAACTACTCAATAAAACTCATTAGTGGCGTTTTGTCCAGGGCGCTGCTGCTGAGGCTCCTCCTCCTGGTCCAGGCAATGGCTGCTGCTGCTGCCGCTCTCCATAGCCTGGCTGGCAATTATCACCGGCATGGTCTCCATTGACTTTGGCAATTGATTGCAGCCGTTGTCGCCGCGGGTCGAGTGCTGCCAGCGACAGCATCAAAAGTGCCGATAAAAATTTATAGCAAACTGATTTGAAAGTCAATTATCCTGTGCCACCAAGGAGGAGCTAGTCAACTAACTATTCGGCGCAGACGACGCTCAACGGCGTGCAAATGGGTTTTCCATGCAAACTACGCCGGCGTCCTTCTGAGCATCCTACTACTACCGAACATCCTGCTACCTACCTTTTTTATGTTCTAGGTATTTACGTTTAGTTTTTGCCCTCAGTTCTAGGCGGACTGAAAGTTACACGAGCTGCCGCCACGCAAAAACTGTTGCCAGTTTCCCTCCTCCTCATCTTGCAGCTTCCCTCCAGCTGCTGACCAAGTGCTGTGCTGCTAATGAAGACAGTTCTTCATTTGTCTCGATCGTTGGTTGCAGTCATTAAAGGAGCTTTCTCCAGGTGCCTTCTCCTTAACATTCCTGCTATTTACTGCATCTCATCCTTGGCTTTGCCTAATGTTTATTAAGTTTTTTTTTTTGCGTCTGGCCATGTCTAGTGTTGTCTAGTGTGTGGCCCTCACCCCGCGCTGAACTAATGCCGCCTCGTGTCTCTGCATCTGTGTGCAGTTAATGAGTTTAATGGCGGACATCAAATTTGAATTGCTAATGCAGAGCCGCTCTCATGAAAACGGAAATGGAAATACGAATGGAAAAGCAATAGACGCATAGGAGGGCTTTTGGGGAGGGCCACTCCAAGTACTTATGACTTTTGTCATGTTGTCTGCAAAAATGTTTTTTTCTCATTTAAAGAGGAAATTAACAGCACATGAAAATGGTGCACACTAATTGCAGTTGGGTGCAGCGGGGGAATTGTCTAAACATATGCTTTATTTAGCAGGTTTTTGTTGTATGTGCTTGCCATAAAAATAGGAAAAACTTTTAAATAAAGCAATGATTAAATACCCATATATATATATACTTAGTACATGCACCATATTTTAAGATTTTAAGATTTTCACAGATAAGCTAGTGAACAAAAAAAGTCCTTTGAGCTTTTAATACGTACCATAACCAAAGGCTTTATGATTTGTACGACTAATGTTTATATACTGGTACCAAAAGTTGGATTTAATGAAGCCAATTGAAAAAATTATCTAGTTTGAACTTGTTTCAGATCAAGATATTTACATACTCTGACTATGTCATTAGCTACAATTTTGTTGACCCAAAACTGAAAGCCCCAAAGCAATTCCGTTTAGCCTTGATGAGATTTGATCTTATCTAAAGCGCGAACTGCCCATTTGCCAAGCGCCCTCCATAGACTCCAATGATATGACCACATACCATTGTTGGAGCCAGCTCTGCTGCTAAACTTATGTGCCACACACATATGTTGTTGTTGTGGTTGTGGCTAATGGCGGACTGTGGCCAAGTATTGCAGGTAATTTTTGCGATACGCATCTCACAATTGTTGTCAGTTTGTGGACTGGCGAAATGTATCTGTGGACTGTGTTCATAGTCTCAGGCTGTGTGCGGGCTAAATAATTTAAATTAAATTTGAAGTAATGTTATTGTTAGCATTACTGTTAATGTTATTGTTATTGTTATTGTTATCTTTTTATTTTATTTTTGTTCTGTGCGCAAACAACAACAAGGCCAAAGAACTTTGGTTTATTGTTTTTCCATTTGCTGTCATTGGACGTGGCCATCTTAGCGTCTGTCGCCAAGTGGCCAGGGGCGCCTTTGCTCTTGCCCTTGGGCTGCTTTTGCTTTTTGCTCTTTTTCTTACCGAGCAGCTCCTGCTCACCCATCTGCCCATCATCGTTGATGGTAATTTATGCGCTTGATTTATGATCTGTTGCATAGTTTTAGGCGCATTCATCAAGGCGTCTGAAGCGTGTTTTAAACGTTTGCGGCAAATGTTGGCATTGTTGTTGCAGTCTTTGGGGCATCATAAAATTAAATTAAATACACAAATTATTTTCATTTTAATTTTCATTAAATTTTTATGGGCCCGCACATTGTTGTTGCTTTGTTGTTGTTATCTCTGTGGGCCTGTGCCTCGTTTTTGCTTTTTTTTTCTGTTTATTTTGTTTTTTTCGTGCCGCCGCAATTACGACAAACAAATAAAAAGCAACAGCAACAGCAGCAACAGCAATAATAATGTCACAGGTAAAATGGCTGCGCGACAACACAAAATTTATGGGTCCATTGCTTGGGACTTGCACGGGGACCAAAAAAAAAAAAAGAAAAAAACGTACCCAGCGCAAATATTTAACGATTTGTGTAATTTTCATGTTGCTACAAATAGTCAACATATGTTTTAAATACACCAACAGCATATAACAATAACAATTTAATAGGCTTAAACGAATTAATCCACACGCACACAGACACACACACACACACCTGCACACACACACACAAACGATGTGCTCCCAAATCTCGAGCTGCATTTCAAGCTGCAATTCGATGTTTTATATATTTATATGCAATTGTTTCTGCTTAATTAAGCCAACTATCCGGCGCATTGCCCATGTCCATGTTTATGTCCATGTCGGTTGTCCGTAGCCATTGCCATTTGCCCAGTGAACATGTGTTGGCCATAATCGGCTCACCCAATGCCCATACACACTGGCGTAGGCCTTCGATTGGTTTCTGTGCACCATGGCCATGCTGCCATGTTAAGTATTATTGCATTTTGTTTATGTTTGCCGCGCGGGCTGCTGCTGTTGCTGCCACTTGTCATTGTGGTCGCTGTTGCTGCACTTAACTGCCCGGCCAATTGAGTTCCCGCACATACATTCTATCTATGCAGGCCGCACTCAACCAACTCTCTCTCTCTCTCTATAACACCTTGCAGCATAATTTGCCAGTAGACAATTAAGACTTAATTTTATCGTATTTTTATTTTTTTGTAGAAATAGTTGAGAGCATATATATTTGCCAAAGTATCTTCACTCGCAGGCAGCGCCAAATTGCAAATGCCTTTTCATAAAGACTGCTGCCATAGAAAAACGCTAAAAATATAGAAAAAATATAACACAAACTATGCAAGTGGCAACAAAAACTAACACACACGTATATACGAATATATATATATATATGTATATATAGATATATATAGAGGCTTATATATGTGTGGCACTCGGCATAGGATTGCATTGCCTGCATGTGCTTCCATGCGAGCCATGAAGTGGCAGAAAATTTGCACTGGCACTTAAGTTATACAACATTCAAAGATGTTCTTTGTCCGCGACAGACAACGGCCATAAATTTTGCGACCTACTGCCAACTGCTATAGAAATGCCATAGGCTTTTAGAGGAGGGTGGTTGGGGGAGGTTGGTGCGAGGGCAAGGGGCATGGGTCGCGGGGGCTTTCTTTTTGGAATGGCAACGTCTTCAGCAATATTTTTGGCACATGCTCAACTAATAATTTGCCGTGTGCCAGCTAGAAGGAGCACATAGTGGCAAGAAACAAGACGTAGCGGGGGCAGCAGTAGCGGTAGCAGTAGCAGTAGCAGTAGGAGTAGAAGTAGCAGTAGCAGTAGCAGGACCAGAGCCAAGCAATTCAACTATAACAAGCGCATTTTTATGCCCTCTTTGGCCATGTGAAATGGGTGAAATGAGCATATTAACTTGCTATAAATCTGTGACTCCTAGAGGGGGCGAGAGAGACAGAGAGAGAAAGAGAAAGGGAGAGAAGCTGACAAAGAGTGGCTTGGCATCTCAGGAATTATAAAGTGAATATTAAGGATGCAATTGAGATGGAGATTAAACAATTACATAATATCAGGTCAGCTCTTCGAAATCTAGGAGCTAGAGCGAGGAGATTATTCTGAGCATCTTTAAGGAAGGAGAGACAGATAGAGCGATAGAGAATGCTTAATTTTAATGAAAATTTAGTACTGAGCCAGCTATCCTGCGACTTATCATTTTATAAATTAGTTATTATATAAATGAACGCTTTATTTAAGTTATGAAATTTATTGATAAATAAAAAGTTCGCTCTGTTTTATTTTTTTAATCCAATAATAATATCCTTTTACTTACAGTTTTTTACTCTCAAACGAAAACCGCCATATTTTCAAATACATTTCCAAGCAATGGGTTTCGTGTAGGTTGCATGTTCGTGCTTAGTTTCTTATACCCTATACCCTATGGGTAAAGAAGCGTATAGTAAACTTGTGCAAATGACAGAAGAGGGCTTTCTCGAACTTCTAAAGTTTATACATATAATTATACATATACATATATAAAGCTTGTATATATTTTTGATCTGTATGAACAGTTGGGTCGCTTTAGCCATGTTTGTCTGTCTGTCTTCTTGCACCTATAATCGATACAAGTCCATTCAAGTTGGGTTTCCTTAGCATATCTTAGAGCTCGGAATAAAAGATAAAATATTTTATAAGAATAATTTACTTTTTAAATATATTCTTCCATTTCCCTCCAACATCTTAATACTTGGAGATCAGCATTGCCTACAGGGTATCTCCGAGTAGGGCACTCCCTAAAACAAAACTCATACTTGTGTTTTTTTTTTTTTTTTGGTGCTGCGCGGCATCTGCTTGGCATCACGACTAGGAAAACAACAATTGCATATTGGTTAGCGGCTACAGCTGCTGCCTTCAATGGGCATTTGGCTGACAGGCCGCAAAACATTTCACTTGCAAATGTAAAACGGCGTAACAACAATGCCAAGATCCACCTTCGTTGTTGTTGTTGTTGTGTGTTCAGTTGCGAATCAAATTCAATGAACATGGCAGCAAAAAAGGGCATGTGGCAAAGGGAAACAGAGGCGAGGCCGCCAAAAAAACGCTATGGCCACCAAGATTTATGGCCAGTTTTGCACGTTCCTCATGTGTGCAAATCATTTGGCGGCAGGCGAAAAGTACGAGGACGAGGGACGAGGATGAGGTGTAGGGGCCGAGAATAGGGTGGGGCCATCTGCCTAAGGCAGCCACAGAGCGTCGAGTTTATTTGAAAATAATACTGCATTATTTATGGCTGAGGCGGTTCGGCTCGACTCCAGGGCCAACAAAAGGAATCTCTGTGCAGCCGCTGAAGCTGCGGCATGGACAAACGAAGATGCAGGCAACATCCTGCTGGTTCTGGCTGCCATTATGTGGCGGGCGGCGGCGGTGGCAGCGGCTGGATATTCAATTTTTGTTTCATGCATTTTCACATTTTCACAGTTTGCGGTGCGCCAGCCGCACGAAAACAATCAACTGCAACAAACTGAGCCCGACACGGAGACAGAGTGCGCAACCGAGGCCCTCCATGAGATGTAGGATGCAATAAATGCAGGCCAGCAGCACCGCATCGCACCGAAGGCAATGTTTGCTTTGCCAATGCCCGCCCCCTCGATTGTTGCATGCAAATGCGGCATGTGGCGCACTTGACGCCAGCAACATTGTGGCAACAAGTCAACGAGAGCAGCGAAGCTTTATAGGAATCGGTATTGCCCAGTGTGCTGCACTGCTAGAAAAATGGGGTGCATTGAAAAATAGCTGTGTTTTGTTTAAATGAATGCTAATATAGAAAGGTGTTGAATAACTAGGAAACTTTTTAGTTTGATTATTATTCTTTTTTTCTTCTTAATTTATTATTATCATTATCATTATCATTATCATTATCATTATCATTATCATTATCATTATCATTATCATTATCATTATCATTATCATTATCATTATCATTATCATTATCATTATCATTATCATTATCATTATCATTATCATTATCATTATCATTATCATTATCATTATCATTATCATTATCATTATCATTATCATTATCATTATCATTATCATTATCATTATCATTATCATTATCATTATCATTATCATTATCATTATCATTATCATTATCATTATCATTATCATTATCATTATCATTATCATTATCATTATCATTATCATTATCATTATCATTATCATTATCATTATCATTATCATTATCATTATCAGTGTTTTGCCTAATTGATACGTAAATATGGTTTTAATTATGATGGACTCAAATTGAAGACTTAACACTGTTTTCTCTCAGTGCATGCAATTTGCATTGCAATTGAATACCAAGGCATCTAAAGAGCGTAGACTGGGCCGAGCAAATTGTACAGTTAAATCGAAACAGAAAACAAAGCACACGCGGCGTATGAGTAACAACAGAAGAGCCAAAGGCCAACAGCTGGCGCTTCTACTGGCTCTACGATACGCGCCGGGCTTATTAATGCGTGCCTCGAAAGCGCCAACAACAATAAGAATTAGAATCAAGGGACACAAGCAGCTGGCAAGGGGTCTAGCCTGGCAAACGGTAGGTGGAACCAGTTGCTAAAGTTATATTCGTAGTCGATGCGATTCCATTTCCGTCTATTGTTTTATTCCTTAGAGTGTGTGTGTGTGCGTGAGTGGAGCTGGGGCTTAATAGAACAGCAGGTGTTTATGTTTGTGCTTTTAATTAAAAGCAATTTACAATTTTCTTTCATTTGGCTCACCCGTGCCATAGAAATCACAGTAACAGCAACAGAGTCTACACATGCCACGCAAAGGAACAGCCAGCGAGGCCTGCGCGGCCAGCTGTCGTGGTCTATCGACTTGTCTGCCTGGGTGCGTATCTGATGAATGCGCTGCAATTAGTGGGCCTCAGATTGCACATTTAGCATGCGAGTTTGCTGGGGGTCTGTAACTATTTCCAGATATTGGCAAATACGGTGTGCCAGATGAGCTACTATTTGTCCTAATGACTGACGATATAAAGATGGTGCAAGTTCTGCTGGCTTGCTCCATCAATAAGTAATCCGAGCACAGCGTTGGGTAATGTGAACTGAATAAATGGCATCGATAATGCCCAGTGAGCTATGTTGTGGTTCTCCAAGCAGCAAGACCCACAAGCAACAAATATCTATCCACTTAAAAAAATAAACATACACATAAATGTAGAAAATTTTTAAACTAGAGTAGATTGAACTAGAATCATGTAATTTATTTATTAAACATGGCTATAAGACAACAGAGATTGTCATCGGTTTTGTTCATCTGTTTTTCAAAGGCTCGGTTCAGCCTTTAGTTTGACTATGCGAAACGAATTCCTGGCTCAATCCGGGCTCAAATATGGCTTCCAGCCTCGCCATAAACCAAATCCTACCTTATCGAAAAACAAATATTTAAATGCGTTGTAAGTGCTTCAATTTTAAGTTGCTCTTCGAACTATGTTTGCTTGATTGTGCTCAGTTAATAGGATTTCATATTTGGCCAGTAAGGCTTTTATTGCTTGCCAAATACAAAATTGCCGAGTGTCCGTACTTATTCCAGAGTGAGAACAGCTTCTAGAAATTAGCACTGGAATGGAATTTGAGGTCTGATGAGCCTGTGTCCAAAATGAGCACGTATGCAATTATTGGCTGTCAATAAAAGGCCTTGGGCTTTTTTGAATTAAATGAGAAAATTTTCACTTTTTCTCTGCCAAAAGTTTTCACTCTAAACTCTAAAGTCTTTGGCAATTTTGAGCCTGACAGCTACAGGATGCTCGGGCCGTTGCTTGTTTTCATCTCCAATACCTTGGCAAATCTCACGAGCTGTGATTTTATGTGCTGTTTTCGGTTTTCGGTATCCGCAAATTTATTTGCCTGCAATGCAGAGCGTAGCAAAAACTTTTTTTTTCCTGTGGCCAGCCATTGGCATTGGGGCTAGGTGTGTGTGCCAATCTGCCAGCCTGCCCACTTCTAGTAGCTCCTATGCCAGCTGTCCTTGTGCCTTGTGCCACCCTTTTGCTCGTTTGGGGCGTTCGTTTGCCTTTGCAGCACACACACACACTCACTTACACGCACACACACTCGCAGCATTTATGCGACGTGCAACAAATTTTAATGCGTTTCTCGCCAAAATGTTAAAAAATGTGCGGCACAAGTTGGAATGCGAGCAACAACAAAACTGACTGTCATTTGCCAAGCTGTGTGTGTGCTTGTGTGTGTTTGTATGTGTGTATGCGTGCTTGAGTTTTGCCCGAACTAAGGCTTTGGTTATGAAGCCCTGGCATTGGCAACTGTTGCCCGAAACTCGCAGCCAACAAAAGCGTCACGTAGTTGGTAAATCGCACATTTTGCGTTTGTGTGTGTGACTGCCTAACTGCGTGTGTGTGTGTGTGTGTGGCAGTGTCAAAATATAACTTGCAGCCTAGCTGCCGTTTCGATTTGTGGCACAACAACACAACGAAATTTGCTGCTCAAATCGCAAAAATGTTGATAAGACATCTGTCAACGGACGCCGCACATTAGCACCCAATTGCCAATTGGCGGCTGCTAAGTGCCTGGCCTCAGCTACAGCTACAGCTACAGCGAAAGCGACAGCGACAGCGACAGCTACTAGAGCTTTTTCCACACTGTTGGTCAGCAAATGGCTTTGTGGCTGCCACACTGGGGCATTGCCTCTTGATTGCAGTTTCGATTCGTTGCGCAAGACGCGCGCAGTTAGTTTATGTAATATGAATAAGCTGCCGCTGCAAACATGCATAAAACAAAAACAAACAATGCGACACAGCAGCCGTTCGACACACATGCACACACACACAAACACTGAGCTGTGGCAACTCCCCGGCTGCAATTGCATAACAAACAGTTGGCTGTTGTAACGACAAATATGCGACGCATGCAAATGACTGACTTACGTTCGGAAAGAGACAGCAACTGCTGCAAGAGCAAGATGCAAGATATAAAGAACGTACTGCTGCTGCTTCTACTGCAGACACACTGCACACTGGTCCTCAAATAGAATAGAAGACATACAAGTACACTTGGGACTTGTGCACACAATGCCATTAAGTCCCACTTGGATTAAAAAATACACAAAACTAATAGCTGGAAATTGAAAAACCAAACAGCAATGCCGGGGTCAGCATTTGTTGTATGCGATCACAGACACAGATATTTGGCAATCATTTTAGAACAAAAACTCGTTTTAAGCAATCAATCTTTTAGAACTATGCTTAGTAGAAACATTTGCACAAGTTTTTCTTGGACTGAATGTAAAGCATGAACAAAATAACTATGCTTCATTGTATCTCTAAATTCAAAGGCCGATAGGTTAATCACTTAGTCGATAGAGTCCGCGCTATAAAAATTAGAGATTTTGAATTTGAAATGTATATTCCTCTATGTCATAAATTTTTTTTCAATATCTCCCTAAATTTTCACAGTATCGATAAATATCGATTTACGGATATTGATTTTTAAGCATTATTCGCACACTCTACACTTGGTATGTAGCCTCCCGCATAGTATAAACCGATTGAGAATTTGCATAGTATCGATAAATATCGATTTCGAGAAATGGACTTTTAAGCAGGACATGGAAACTATAAGAACCACACATCCCAACCTCGTATGCAGGTTCTCGAATAGTCTATAAGGGTTAAGAAAATTTCCCTTTTTTCGATATCACCTCCCATTTATCCCCATATAGATTAATATCGATTTCGAGGCATGGTTTTTTTTTAGCATAACTTGAAAACTGTGAGAGTTAAATACACTCAGCTGGGTTCTCTCTATTTATCTATATAGATAAATATTATTTAACTTTTTGGCTAGCTTTTTCCATTTCCCTCAAGATCTTATTTTGTTTTATTTTATATATTTATTGAACCCTATTTGTTTAAAAGATAATGATTAATATTTTGAATAATTAAAAGCAAATATATTAACAATTCTTTGCTGCTCGCTTGAACCACTGTGCACTGGCTGCAGGCTTCAGCAGCGCTGCCATCCTCGTCGCCACATTCCGATAAAATGCAAATCCGGGATTACTTTGTCGTTTTGCTTCGAGAGCTGACTCCAGTCGCAGCGCTAGTTGCCGCACCCCCGCCTGACCCCCGCTTGGCCCTGCTTGCTGCTGCTGCTGTTGCTGCTGCTGCTCCTCATGCACGGCAGCGCATTCGTATGCAATTCGTTTTGCCACAATTGATCCTTTTCATGTCGCTAGGATATAAGTACATATGCGAAATTGCATATCTTTGTCGCTGCCTGCTCGTTGCCGGCGCTGCTCCTTTAGTCAGTCCCACAAGGCGGGGCAAGGGGTTGGGTGGGAGTTGCAACACGCCGGGGGAATCGCGTGCATTGTGGAGCAAAGCAGCGACGACAAGGACAACGCAGTTGGTTTTGTAGGTTGGTAGCTTCGTTTGCATTGTTTGGCCCAAATATTAAAATGCTTGACTTACAAATTTAATGGTGCAATAATGGTGCGCACGCCGCATATCCGCCGCGACGCTATAACCCCCGGGGCCACGCCCACCAACGGCAACCAACCCAACCAACCCGTGCGCCCATGGGGCACGTATGCGCGCCGTGGCATGGCGACATGCAAAACATGAACACGAAACGAACGTTTGCAACGTAATGCAGTTGATTTTAAATTTAATAAAGTGCTTTGCCCGGCGCGACCTTCAATCTCTTGACTGGCAACTGGAAGTTCATTTCTCTCACTTACCCAGCTTTAGGTTTCTCTCTTGGCTAAACACTCATTTGAGGCATTTGCTTTATGGCTCAATAATTTAACATATTTTTCATAAAGGCACGACTCATTTATAAATCGGAATGTCCTGCTGTGCTCAGCCAGACTTAACCGGCTGGCCTCTGTCGTCGTCTTCGGCGTTGTCGTCCTTGTTGCCTAACGCCTTCATTGAAGCTGCCATTGCCCTTGGCCATAAATTTACCAACTGCTTAGTCGGGTGGGTGTGGGTGAGTGTGTGTGGGTCTGTGTATGTTGGTGTGTAGCCTGGCAAAAAGCGAGGCGATTATTGTCATTAGTCTGCCATTATGTGCCGGCCATCAACTTCAGATGCTGTCAATGAGTACGACAACGACAACGTTCTGAATGGGAGGAGTCTGTGTGTGTGTGTGCTCTCCGGCCTCGTGCTGGCTGAATAGAGTGTGCACCCACCTCTGCCAGACTGTGTATACATTGATTGTGCTCGAGTTGGAGCCAAATTATTGTTAGATTTTGGGTCCATACACAGCCACAGACAATGCACTAAGAGCATCAACCTAGCAAGTGGCTGAAAAGCCCACAGACTGTCCCTTGTAAGTGAGCTGCATCATCTGCAATCGGACCACTGTAATCGTAAGTGGGACTTAATTCAGGCAGAAACGAGCTGACCGAGTCCCTTAAGGACGACAAATCACCTACAGGTCGTATCGTTTGCCCCGGCAGCAGACAACATTGTTACGCTACAGATCGTAAGGCTATAACCATTTCTTCAAATACCAAAACCATGGTATGTCGAATTTTTTGCAGGAATTCAATGAAGACGGATAAAGATATTTTACGCCTAGACTTGAAAAAGGAGTTATCTGAGTACTCCCGTCTATTCCCTGCAATTAAGGCAGCCGAACAACGAGGATTCGGGCTAAGGCTAGTGAATAGAAAGATTATCCAAGCCGAAGTCTTAACAGATGGGAATAATATATTGTTTATTTATGCGTAATATTTATTTTTCTTAAATTAGAAAGAAACTTGTTTAATTTTTTCTCCTAAAATTGCGTATTTTTTAGCATAAAATTCGGAAAATCTCCCGATTTATGGCACTTAATTGAAATCGTATATTTCGCTGGCATTTCTGTTAATAATGGATCGATTATTTATAATTCAATGCAATTTATGATTAAACAAAATACCATTGACAAGCAACTATTGCGAACGAGCAGTCGTAATGAGAAATATGATTAATGTGCGATACACACACACACACATGCACACACGCGCGTGCATATTATATGTGGTATATAGTGTATGGAGTTAAGCGCCACTAAAATCCGGTTTAAGTGCTATGCTAACTGACATCGCTTAATGCCAGCTGCAAATAATTGCGCTTTAATTCGGCTCATTTTGCCATTTTTACAATCAATTATGCCCGAGCTGAGGTCTGGTCTTAGACGACGGGGCTTGACAAACATTTATATGAATTAGCATATGTCAATATTTGTTAAATTGAATTAACGCCATGCTTGTGTGTGTGTGTGTGTGCGTGTATGTGTGTGTGTATGTGTCTATATTCTGTTACTGAAACGACATATAGAGTAGCTGGCTTTATGTAGAGCCCCCAACGGCAGCTCCACCCCATTTGTTATCATTAATTAAACGACAAGGCATTGAAATTTATTACACGCGTAGTTGACTATGGAGCCCCGCCCAGTTCGTACACACTTACCCATTCACACATGCACACATGTGTGGGAATGTGCGAGTGTGTAGACAATGCCTGTGCAGAAGTTGTGCCTGAAAACTTTGAGACATAAATTGAGGCAATTGTTAAAACTAAAACCCGCAACGAATGAAAATTTGCGTCCTTTTGCCTCTTGGCGAGTTGGCACGAGTTGAGTTTCAGAATTTGTTGTTGAAAAACTATGGTAGTGCGTATGTGCGTATATGCGTATGTGTGTGTATGTTAGCTGGTGTGCGTACTCATGCGTGATTCCCACAATCAAAAACTTAACTGTCTTACCATAATTGCGTGCACTTGTCTGTGAGTATGTTGGTGTATTTAATGAAATTTTATTCGAGCATTTCAACTATGCCAGCCACTTGCTCCCAGCTCCACGTGCCTCTGGCCTTTGCTCTTGCCCTCCTTTCCCTACCTTTCTCTAGCTCTCTTGATATGGCCACAATCCCAGCCAGCCGCTACTTTCATTTGCTGCGGTTGCGCCTGGTTCCCGTTCCCAGTTGGCTGCACCACCCGCAACCGCTTTCAGGAGCAACTTTTGTGTACATGCCACACACACACACACACACCCGCACACACACAACACACACATTTCCATACATCTCCTCTGAATCCAACCTGCGGCGTGTGTCTGCCTGGTCTAGGTGTGCCCATGTGTGTGCCCGTGTGTGTGTGGGTCGAACTCTGTGCCTAGGGTTAGGGTTACGTTTACGTTTACGTTTATGGGGCGCGTTCGGGCGCAACTTTTGCAGCTCAATTAATAAAGCAAGTCGAGAGGAAGCTGCTAATTGTGTGTGTCAGGGCCAACTTCAGAAAAACTTGCCAGCCAAAATCTCGGCGCTGTCAACAGGCGACAACTCTACAGATTTTGTCGTATTTGTTTTTTGTTTATCGAGGGCGTGACTAGAACAACTAGGCGCAGGCACAGTTAGGGGCTAGTGGGGGCTATTTATTTTGCGCCCCAAACCCAACGATTGCGGGTCACGTTGTCTCCATTTTCGGTACAGTTTATCGCGTTTACTGTCAAATAATGAAATTGTCTGCTGATTTATTTGTTGACAGCGCAGATGTTGCTTTTATTTTCAATTTTGATGCCACACGCCATCGCCACGGCCAGAGCCCTTCAACAGCCATGCTTTGAGATCCCTTCCCCTCCCTTTCATTCCCTGTCCCACCACTCTCTACCTCATTCATCTGCCCGCAACAATGCGATAACAACAAATCAATTCAACGCAAGCTGCCTCAACTAATAAAAAGCCAGGCACTGCCCAAAATAGTAGCCATCTAGTGTATCTGTATCTATGTGTCTATATTAGTATCTGTGTGCGTGTGTGTGTGTGTGTGTGTGTCTGTGTGTCTGTGCGCCGCACAAAAACAGAGCGGTCTGCAAAAATATTGCCATTGAAAACAAATAAAGCTGTTGACGATTTCATAAAAACATTTCACAGCAGCGTCTCTCCATGGGCCGTGGGTCGGGGCGGGTCGCTTGGTTGTTCGGTTCAAAAAAGTTCTTCAAGCATTTTATAGTCCCGTATTGTCAGACATTTGATTAGATTTTCAGATTTATAGTTATGCTCTGGGTGCTCGTACATATATATTCTTTGTGTACTACAAAAAATGCGCTCGGCACAAACAAAACTCACACCTTGCATCAGCGGCTTTGTGCTCGGCAGTTTTAATTATGCCAAGTTAATCAATTTCATGAACTGCTTTCACTTTATTAAACCTTTCTTTTCTGCTGAAGTATGCAAAAAATGTGCTCCCAGCTGGGAAGGGCATGCAATTCAGACGACCTTTAATTTGAGCTCTGCTTTTGTCAAGGCGTGAAAGTATTTTGATTCAATAATATGAAATAATTAAAAATATATTTATTCGATTATTTCAAATATCTTTAATTTAGTTCGCCGCAAATGCCTTTGCGAAGACTATTAAAGCGTAACTTATGCTGTTCCAATTAATCGTTGACCTTGCACTTTCGCCCAAAAACATTCATATTCAAGCTAAATCTTGCCTTCTTTATACTGGCGAAATCTAATAAACACTATGCTACTTTATCATAAAGCTCTACAGGTCGATTCGTTCGACAAGTAATTTTTTTATGGAAAACTTTTGTGTTTCTCAAGCTGTCTTGACTATACTTAGTAATTACCAATTACCAAGCTTCAATATTCTCCTAATCATGAAATGTGTAACGCATTGAAGGAGACATCTCCGAAACCATAATGTACATATGTACTAGATAAGCATTCACAGGCGATTTGCAATAGACATGACCGTCTGTCTGTTCGCCCGTCTGTTTATCAGCTTGAAACTTTGCAAGGGTCCTTCTTTCTGCTGCCGGCAATACTTATGTCGGAACCTGCCGAATCGGAGCGCTTATATCATATAGCTGTCATATTTGTCTCACTATGTTCCTTATATATATATGCAATATCTTTTTACATCGAAAGATATCATATTGCTGCCATAGAAGCTATCGGTTTAAACGTAGGTTCTGGTTTGTAAAAATATTATGTTTCCCAAAATATTTTGGAACTCATTCTTTGCGTGATTCACTATTTCCACATATCGGCAATGTCTATAAGGGTATTAAATCTTCGGCATGCCAAATATCATCCTTACTTTCAGATTTCGTGTTCATATTACTTTTCGTTTTTCTTTCCTTTAATACAAAAAAGAGAATTGTTTCAGTCAATTGTTAAATATTTGCATACTTCAGATGTGTAGACAATTTTATTAATTTGTTAGGCTGTTGACAGTTTGTGAAAAATATTTGCTTTTCAATTTTAAATCTTTTGGCTTGAATTTATTCGAAAACTCTAAAATGCACTTACAACTAGCTCAGAATATTTCTCCTTGCTTATCAACATGTTTATAGATGTATACAAAAATGTATTTTTATTTATGTATATGATGATTGTTTTTTTTTTTTTTTACATTTTTGTAACATTTGTTAGTCCAGGCCAGGTCACATATATGAACACATACATAAGTACATTTTGTATTTAACAGAAGGCTGCGTTGCGGGTAAATGTTATTAAAAACCTGAAGATTTCTTCACGTAGATAATTTCGTATACAAATTTACATTTAAATGGGTATTAAATCGCACAGAAAATGCAATAAGAGGAACGCACACACACACGAACACACACACACACGAACACACACACACACTCACTCACACATACAGACATATTAAATTGAAAAGAGGCAGCAAGAGACGCTGCCCTGGCATATGCATGAATATTTGTGTGCATATGCATGTATGCATGCACTCGTGTATGCGTGTGCGTGTATGTGTGTGTAGTAAGTATGTGCGGCTGGGGCAAAAGATTAAACGCATGCTTTGCTGTGCATAATTGTTGCATAATGAAGTGAAGGATATGAAGGATATGCTGCCATGCACACACGCCTCACTGGATATTTATATGCTTTTTGAGTCTGACCGGGGTCCGAGCTGGCGCAACAGCTCCAAGCGCTAGCACAGAACTCCGACTGGGGCCGCAAACAAAAATCCCCCAGCGACGTTAATTAAATTGCATTGCATATGCAAGTTGGTTGCATTTTAATTGAATCGGATTTAAGAATAATGCACAAAGTCAACAGTAGCATCCGCAGCAGCAGCAGCAGCATCAGCATCAGCAACATGATGTTCAGCTCGATGTTGTTATTGTTGTTGCTCATGTGGCTGTCCCTGGGGCAGCCGGCAGCCAGCAACAGCAGCTTCGGCTTGCCTCAACTTTAGCTGCGACCTCACGCATAATGCAGCTGAGCAGCAGCCAAACATCGGAGCAGTCCGCCCGGCATTAAGTTCATGAGCAAAGTTTTCTGGATCGACTACTGTGCGGAGACAATGGGCCAGAGCAGGCAGAGCTGCTGCCGTTGCTTGCTACTCTGGCAAAAGTTAAGTCCAGCAAAGTTTTTGGCTTGCTTCATCATTGCGCAGAGCTGAGAGTTTACCGCTGGGATCTTTGGGTTAGCATCTCGAAAAACCAATAATAATTTCCGCATTTCAGTTTTTTTTTTTTTTGGGGCCAGCAGCTGCAAATGCAACTGGGGAATAGCCAAAGATTTAGTTAACCCAAGCTGGGGCAGCTGGGCGGGCGCACTGGCTGATAGTGAGACAAACAAATTGAATTGGCCACGCTGCTTTGACTCTCAAGCTGGCCCTTGGCATTCTGTGGCTTGTTGACTATTGGATTTGGCCCAGCACTTGGCTAATGTGGTTATATAAGCAGCCGCCAGGCACTGGTCGCAGCGCAGGGACTTGATTGCAAATGTAAATACTGTTGAGGCCAAAGGATTTTGTGGGCAGCGTTTGATGTTGTTCGCATTGATGCTTTAATGCAATTTCAATGCTCGCATTTAAAGTATGCAACCGCATTATTTATTTACCATTTATGCAGTTTTTAATTTTATTATCGGCACACACACAATGTGTCCACATATTTGCACAGGGAAAGAGCATTAACTGTGGGTGGGCCTTAAATCGCAGTCAATTGACTGCCCCGCGGCCTATGCAAAATTTGCATTTTCAACTTGTAAACAAATCGAAAAGCAATTAAATTATTTAAATAAAAACAACAGGCAGCAGGTAACCAGTCGCACAATCAGCGTGGGGCTCAACATAATGAGAATTCTGAATTATTAATTGCGAATCGAAACGGTTGCCGCAGCCGATGCCAAAATCCAAAATAGAGATGGACTTACTGGCCACAATCTATAAGAAAAAGCAACATTTTAAATTGGTAAAGATCCAAAACTTAGGAGATCGATCAGCTTAGATAATCGTCCTCAATCTTCAAAGGTTTATTTTAAATTATTTATTGGTTTATTTAAAAATTTTCTTAATCTTGATGTTATCTAAATTGGTAATGTTATCTTAATCGAAACGCATTTTGTGAGTAAACCAAAATACTTTTCACAATAATTTGAATGTTCGTTGTTCTTGTTCTGATATTCATGTCTGGTCTTGAGAGATATGAATCGCAATCTAATATTTATTAATAATTTCGTAATTCATTTTCTGATTATGCACAAAAAACAATATGCCTTTGTAAGGCATCTCGTTATATGAAATATGTGACAATAGCTTCACACTTGCGAATACTTTCCAACTCCCGTTTATCTGTTTTAATGTGCAACAGTAAGCCAAACTGAAACCAACTTGAGTAAATGAATATTCCTGTGCACAATTAGGGCATAATTAGTCCATATCTAATGCGAATACAGCAGGCAAGAGAGACGAGAGAGAGAGAGATGAGGGGCACACGTGGAACGCCCGCTGGTAGTTGCATTATATATGCTAATGTGGCGCAGCTAACGTACTTATGTGCGTGTGTGAGGTTGCGTGTGTGTGTGCGCGCGCGTGTGTGCCCACTCTGCAATTATCCATCGCCTTGAGCTGATGTCCATATCACTCATACGCCCAGTTGGGCAATCAATGACGCTGGCTCGGTCAGTAAGCAGTGCACGCACACACACAGAGTGTGTGTGTGAGAGAGAAAGACAGAGAGAGAGAGAGATATAGAGAGAGAGGGACATACATAATCCTTATCAATTGTATTACTTCCGGTCAATACTAAACACTGACATATCCTATTAATTTCATAAGCAATTGAGTGCAAAACTGTAAAGCGTAGAGAATATAGCACGCAGAGGACGTTAGAAGCAGAACGGCAGGACGAAGGACACGCCTGGCGGCAGCTGTGCTCAGTTGGCTGCTGGCTGCCGTGTACGTGACTCTTTTAGCTACGTTTGAGCGCACTCCCAGGACATTGGGACTGGCTGAAAAGGAAAGCTAAACACTGAACTGAAAATACTTGCAAACCCAATTCAGCAAAATCGAAAAAATGGCACATTGTTCACGTGCCCGACAATTTGGTCGCTCCTCCGACCCGCTACCTACGTACACATTGCTCCACTGATTGTACATTTCGCGAGATTACAGCAAACTCTCATTATTACAAACGGAAGCCCGGAAATGAAGTGGCTCACAGCATGGCAAGGATTTCGGTGCTGTTCGCCCGCCTGCTCGCCGTCCGCCCGCCTGCCAGCAATTGCTCTGTCCGCCTCTCTCATATCAATAACTAAGCAAATTGTTTGGCCAACGCGCGTACAGACACATACTTTAAATTCCGCTGCTCGTTTCGTACGCTCCTCCTGCTGCGCCGCCTGCTGCTCTGCCGGGCTGCTAATGTTGTTTTAGGAGAACTTTTTTAATCTGCCCTGGCGCCGACGCTGCTGCCGCTGACAGAACCAATTAAGCGCAACCAAATACACCCAGAAACAAGGTTGAAATTCCAACAATTTCGTTGCGCATCGCTTGGCCAAGCGCTGGCGCCGATTGGCATTGGCCCGGGTCGGGGCCAATGGCTGGAGTAACTCGCGCGCTTCCCACTTGCCCAGTTGCCCAGTTTTTCGGGTTGCTGCTCAGCTGTCCGCAATCAGCGATGCCCCTGGAATCCCACTGGGTCCCACTGCATTGTATGAGTGTTGCTGTATGTTGTGTGTAGGTGTGTGTTTGAGCTGGTCAGGCCATGTTGTAAAACGTCAAAAGCGTTAAACGTAATTGAGCTGCGCGCTCAAATACAAATAAATAAATACCGTCATCGCCGTCGTCATCGTCGTCGACGTCGCGGTCGTCCCAGCCTCCTTCTCCTGTTCGCTGTTGTTGTTGCTGCCACATTGTCTGCTTGCCGCTTGCTGACTGTGTGGCAAGTTGAAATGTTATTTGAAATGTTGCAACTACAGCAGCAACTACAGCAACAGCTGTGTAACAAACAAAAATAACACAGCAGACGCGGCAGCTGGCCAAAAATTGGTATTTAATTTTCAACCCAACTTGCACTCCACTGGGAAACGAATCAGCCAACGCAACGCGGAACAACTCAACATTTGCTGCTGAGCTGCTGCTGCTGCTGCGCTGCTGGCCAGCAATTTGCCACATTCCACGAAATATATATATTTTTGAGCACTGGCCAAGGCCAATAATAAACGAGGAGTGCGGAATGCTGTTGTTGGCGTTCTCTCATCACATGGCGAGGCGAGGCGTCGGCCAATTTTCCACTCCACATGTATTACAATGCGCGCTGTCTGTGTGGATTTAACGTGCTTTTCATTTAATTTGCCCAATTGCTGCCCTCTTTTTTTTTCTGTTGTATCGCTCGATTCCCGCACTAATCATTTATGCAAATAACTCATGCATTTTTGATTAGACAGCACTTAATCAAGTTGCTAACCGGACTAACAACAACATATTCTGCACATCCTTTCAATGGCAATGCAATTTTCCAGCTTTTGCCTGAGTTTTGCGGCGGGCAATAACGATAAACCAAGCCACAGCAGCTGAAATAACAACAACAAGAACAACAACAAATACAACCATCCTGTCTGCTGGGCGTATTTAAGTGGAAAATAATGCATAAATTACGCCCCAAGACACTTGAACGTCTGCAGTCTCTTCGAGTTTAGCATAACTTATCGCATATCCTATTTAGATGACAACACATTTAAACACTCGCACACACACACACACACTCACACATGCTGGCTGCTTATTTAATTAAATATAAATCGCTGAGCTGGTACACATAAATTTAAGCTTAACTCAGCGAAGGGGAAACTCTTAAATATTCAAAAGTCAAATATTAAATACACTTAAGCAACAGCTGAGGTGATGACAATTTTTAACCAAAATATAAAAGCAAGTCTACATTCTTAAAATATATATACACACAGGCCAAGAAGAAAGTGACGTTTATATATACAAATATATATTTAAGCAGTTTAAAAATATTAAATTTAAAAAAACAAAATACAAGTGCTAGAGGTAATATAAAACTTATCCTAATTATACATAGAGGGAGCATACTGTTATCTTTTTCTTTTTAAATATTTGGAAAATGGGAAATATAAAATGTATTTATATTTCAATACATAAAAATCGATAATAATTGGACAAAAATAATACAACAATTTATTTTATGATTCCTGTTTTTCTGCTCTCTTTTTGAATTGGTTTTTGGAAATTTTTAATTAAACATCAGCATTTTATTATACCTAAAACTAAATTAGTCGACATTTTTAATTAACTTTTTGGAATTTGTATGATCTGTCTTAGTGCATATCCGGAACTTAATTGGAGACTAACTAATTTAATCAGTAAATAAGATAACTTTGAAATTTCGTAGCATACTTTTTTGCGCAAAAGCGCATTTTCAGAAATGTTTAGCAGTGGGCTGATAGGCATTGCCAATAGAACTCAGCCCGTGATATTCATTTTAGTTTTAATTGAATAACGCCTTAAAATCTATTAGTATATAAGAATAATGCAGCACATGTTGGTAGCATGTCGATTGTCAAAGTCCAAGTAACTTGCCGAAAGATCAAACAAAAGAAGCCGGCGCTGCTCTTTGTTGCGAGGCATTCGAATTCATTGCGTTGCAAATAAATAAAACAGACGCCATGCCACATGCTCGGCCTGCCTACCCCAACACACGCACACACACAAACATACACACACGCACACACACGCACACATAGAAAATACAGCAATTAATCATTGCGGTAAGACAGCTGGAAATCAGATTGTTTACTTGCATTACGTTCACGTGGCGTATGCGCAATGTCAAATAAATTACAATTTAGAGGCTGCCGAGTGGCACTTAATGAGCCGCAGTTAAAGTCCTGCAACAGCAGCAACACCTGTCCCGAAGTCAGAGCTAATCCCTTGTTAAATTCCTGGCATATTTTGTTACGATTGTTCAAATGTTAAGCTATAGTTGTTTCGAAATAAATATGTGCAGATATAAATTCATTATATATGCTGCATAATCAATCAATATGCTGCTTGATTTTATTATTTCTTTATTTTCATTTGTTCACCATGATTGCTGACGTCTCGTTCGCATTTAGGTCCCTTGAATGGCGCCATCGCCGTAGCCGTGGCAGTCCTTTTGGTCCTTTCAACCGCCCTGCCGCATTCTTGGCCTGCGCTACTCGCGCGTTCTCTGTAATTCGCGTTAGTCGCTCCAGCAATTTATATCAATACAGATCCAATCGCGTGTCCTTCGTACTCCCACCACACTACTATTCCGGCGCACTCTCTAAGTGTACGTGAGTGTGTGGGGTGTAGCTGTCTGTCGCTGCGTGTGTGTGTGCTGATTTGATGATTTTTTCTTTTTGTCTTTGATTGAGCTTGTTATGTGCAGCCCCCACCACCAATTTACCATCCCCATTGTATTTGTCTATCTAACTGCAGCGATGCTGTCGCTGTCGCCATCAGTCATGGTCGCGCCACGCCCTTCATCTCAGCCCCCATCCAAACCGCCTTCTCCCACTCGCCCGCCCATCATCTTCATTGAAGTCGCTCAAATGATTTTCTACATATATATATAAATATATATATACTTTTATATATATATAAATAAATTTCGATGGGCTTTGGATTTAAGCGCCTGATTCAATGCGTACTTGACGCTCAGGACTTACTGGCGAGGCGCTATATTTAAATATGGCTTTCGTTTCCTGCCCCTAGGTGGCGCTTTAAAGAGCCACAAAGCGAACTTCTGAACTCCGCCCGCTTTGACTGTCAATATTTGTTATTGATTTTGTCATAATAACATTCCCAGTGCGTCGATAAATTTGAAATAACGCATTTACCTTCCGGCCAGCAACATAACTTGTCGCCCCGTTGGTTGGGGCTGGACGGGGACCGGTCCGCACCCCCTGGCTGGTATTACTGACTGATAAATCTCGTCAAAAAGTTACGGCCTGTGGGCGTGGCACGGCGCGGTAAGAGGTCGCAAGTCAACAATAGTAAGTGCACATTAGTGATATAATTATTACAGCTATTCTAATGGCGGTTGTCAAGTGGAAGCCAAGCGCTGCCAGAAGGGAAGTCACTCAAGAACTACTGTAAGCCACACATGTACTTTGTGTGTGTGTGTGTGTGTTCGTGTGCCATGACAAGTGAGCTTCTAACAGGGCTGGCAACTGTTTGCTAAGTGAGCCCACGTGCAAATGCTTTTTGGCACATAAGTGATAGGGCTTTAAATTCCAAAAAAATGTTGACAGTCATCTTCTGTATTTACTGAGCTTGATATTCTAACTGGTGATTAAAATCCTTACAGTGGGCGAGGCAGCAATATTTGTAGTCCAAATGCCATTTGGATTATTTCAAGAAGCAGTTTTTGTAGGATAACAGCTCTTAAATTGTGAAAACTTTGTCTAAGCGATATTGTAACACTAAAACTGTGACTTAACAGCAGTGATTTTTAGCTGTGCACTTTTAATGTCTGGCAAATGTTAAATTTTAAGCAGCATCTTACAGCCTGTGCTTCTTTGACTGACTCTGACTCAAATAGTGACTCTCAAACTGCGCCTCTTAAGCTGTGACTCTCAAACGGAAACTTTCAAAAGGTGCCTCTATGACGGTTACTTTGCGACAGTGACTCTATCACAATGATTTTCAAACGGAGCTTCTCAAACATTGACTCTCAAACAGTGATTCCAAAATAATGACTTTAAAACTGTGACTCCCAAACAGTGACATTCAGCTGTGACCTTTCAACTGTGGCTGTATTTTAAGATCCAAACTTTAAAACTCTGCGAGTATGCAATGAACGCGTAGGTTTCTTATTTATTATTTTACGTATTTTAAATTTATTTAAAATTGTTTAATTTTGAAATGAATTATTATATGATGTGATAATACACTAGTATACAAATCAAATTTGCAGTCTGCATGCAGGTCGGACATTTTTGAGTTCTCAAAATATGTTCTATCGGCACTAGCTCCGTTTGCAGCCCTGTCGTAATGCCATTACATACATGCCCACATAAGCGCAAAGGGTAGTTAAAATGTCTCTGCTGGATCTGTGTGCGCTGTGCGTGTGCTGATGCGATGTGATGCGTTGTGATGGAACGATGTCGTGGTAACTTTTAATCGGCTCTGCGTCGCACAGTTGCTCATCAGAGTCAGATTCAGCTTCAGATTCCGATTCGGTGCTGCAGCCAGCGACAGAGTGTGTTAGAGGCGTGCCGCGAAATCCTCACAGAGCCTTTCGTTTGCTTGTCATCAGACTACGTCAAACTGAACTTTGCATTTGCATACGCTCATCAGTCAGGAGTGGAGCGAGCGACGTGCCAGCGCCTGTGCCTGTGACTGTGCCTGCACATGTTCCTGCACTTGCACATGTACACAAGCTGCTCCATCTCCCAACTCCGTCGCCTTCTTCTCGCCCAGCGCACATTCGTGTTGTAAACATGAAGTTAAGAGCCATTAATTTACCCACCCATCGCCTGCTGCTCACATCCTTCCATACACTTACGTCCGTCCCCCCGCCCCTCTCGCTCTACACATTTGCAATGCGTTAAAATCACTTTGGTCGTCGTATTAGTGACTCACACGTAAAGCAGCTGCCTGGCCCGTCGCTGCTTTAACCACCCCCTCATCGGCCCACGTCTCCTTCCAGTTTTACGAACACGTTCGCTGCAAATTTTTTAGCTGCCTCAACGTTAACGAAAAGTTTTCTTTCCTTTGATTTCTGCCTTTTACGCAGCAGCAGCAGCAGCAGCTCGCAGTCTAAAAATACTTAAGTGAATTTCAACATGTGCCACTTGCGCATCATACGCCCCTACATTCCATCTCCTCATCCCACACGCCCGTGACTTGCCCCTGTATGAGCGTGATTTACGCAATGCTGCGCAACTTTTAATTTAATTTGCTTTGATGCGATTATTTCTCGCTTACCCAATAATTGCTATACGTGGCGTATACGCAATATATCCCATATAACACACCATAATATCGATGCTTATTAGTGGACGGCTCTGGTCTCCAGCTCTCTCTCTCAAGGATGTGTGTTGTTTACAAAACTTAAGGACACACCTGGGCGATTGCTTTGTTGTTGTTACCAGTTGCCGGCTGCCAGTTGCCAGTCCGTCGTGTCATTCTATGCTGGCTGGGTTTTGTCGTCTCAAGAGGCTGCCCAATGTTGATCCCTATTAGTAACACAAACAAGTTGCTCGGCTAGCCGGTCCAATCCTTAGCGCAATCCAAGGATATGTGCAGATGCTATCTGCCTAGCCTGTAAGTCCTGTGGCTCAGCCGATACACACACATACACACACACGCACACCCGCACACACACAAGCAGTGGGCCGAGGGGGCGTGGTGGCGCGTCGAATGCAACCAGTGCGAGACAGTGTCCTTCCAATTGTCCATTCGGCTTAACCGCAAATCCTTTTTAACATATAAAAAGTAACGTTTTGTGGCGTCTCCTGCCCTCGTAGGTTCAGGGCGTGTGTATCTGTCAGTCCATGTGTGCGTGTGCGAGTGTGTGTGTGTGTGTGTGTGTGTGTGTGTGTATTCCCATTGTTGTTGTCAACACCATTTTATACTTGCCATTGCGTAGGATGTAGACGACGCTGGCCACATTGCCTTGGCTTAACTGCAATGTCCTGTGTCCTGTGCGTTTCGTTCAATTGAATTTGCGATATGTGAATATTTAAGCACTGTGCAGGGACAGCAGACCCAACCTCAGACCCAGCCCCAGCACAGCTTCAGCTCCTGTTTTTCCTTGTTGCTCGTAGTTTCTTGTATTCACATAACTATCATTGCTTTTGTGTCCCAGCCGCAGCTGGGGCGTGGGCAATGGGCTGGCTGAGGCAACGTGTGTGCGATTGAATTTTTATTGCATGATAAAAGCAAACGCCAGAAGTCGACCAGGTGAGTTAAGCATCAGCTGGAGGAGGGGAGGGAAGCGGTGCGGCGCGGTGTGAGTTAGCTGCAAACATTGCAAAATATTTACCTCGAAGATTTCTGCTAACCACTAGAAAGTTTATTGATTCCTCACCTCGTTTTACATATGGCTCACACTGACGGGCATTTGCCAAATGGACACACGTAACGAGACAGAGCGACAAACACATCACGATTGGCAAAGAGATAGGAGGCAAAGATGGAGACAGAGACAACAACAACGATTTACTGTCCTAGTGCGGAGCACTGGCAATATAAATACATATATATTTGTATATAAATTGCAGGCGAGACACAGGTATTTTTCTAATCTGTTGTTGATACTCACCAGGAATGGAATTTATGGCCAAAACATTTGATATATTTGCAACTCTATGAAATGTGAGAAAAATATCAGATACAATATTAACAGAATTTTGTCTAGCTCTAGAATTTGGCCAGGAATTGGTTGCAGTTGATGAGCAGCTGTTGCGTTTGAGTTAGGTCACAGAAGGCGCTTTTATTTGGCCTCTATCTAATTCTTAGATGCGAGTGCTTACTATATGTGGCTCAAAAAGGCGTGCCTAAAATCAATATAGTATAGTCTTTATTAAAAAAAAACTGTCTACTGTTAAGAAATCTATTGCTCTGCAAGTGCACGCTAATTCGAAATTTATGTACTTTCTCATTTATATTTATTTTGACATGGTAAATCCTTGTGTTATTCTATGTATTTAAATAATTACTCTTGATTATTTATAAACAAATATTTCTTGCCTTGTCACATAAGCCATTCCCCAAGCACGGCTTGCTAAATTTTCAACCGTAACTGAAATTAAATTATTTATTTAATGTTTAAATTGAGCACGTGCGACCCTTGTCAAAAGTCGTGAAATCTTTATTATGTCGCGAAAACGTGCAAAAGTGAAATGTTAAAATTTTCGTTTTCATTAGCCAAGAAATCTTGTCTCTGACCTTTTATTAGAGCTGTCCGCGTCTCTTAGAAAACTATAGCTGATGCATATTTTAATAGACTCAACATTTGTTCACTTGACGTCTAATATTTTTAGATTAGTTTTCCATTGAAATGCATTGCAGGAAAGCTAAATTCCTTCTGCAAACAAAATTGTATATTTTTGCAACAATTGAGATAGTCAACATTTAAGTCCACTTTTGCTGAGTGTGCGCTATTACTTATCAAACTATTTGCTTAGATATTCTTACGGATTTGTTATTTATTGTCCCCCTTGTTTCGTTTTTTTTTCTTGTGATAAGCAAAAACTTATAAGAAAATTGAACAGAATTTATAGCACCAAAATTGAGGAATGAGTTGAGCTGAAAGAATGAGGCGACCGCCCGCATGACCAAAAAGGACATTTGCTAAGATGCCTGGCTCTGCGCCTGTTTATGTTTACGTTGATGTTTATGCGTGTGTGCGTGTGTGTGTGTGTGTGTTTGGGGTTTTACTGTCTGTGATTTGATGTTTACAAAAAGCAAAGGATGCGGCATTTGCTCCTCGCAGGAGTGCAGCGGCGAGAGTGTGCGAAGATGAAGGACGACGCGTCGAGGCAGCAGCAAGTGATTTCAATAAATTTGATGGCTTTCCATTTGCAACCCAAACTCAATCGTCTATTCGCAGTAAAAAATTTCGAATTACGCTGAGAGGGCGAGCGATGCGAGCAGTAGCAGCAGCAGCAGAATCCTGCCTTACTCAAATGGACTAATACAAGCAAAGTTATTGACATGGCAGTGGGTTTAGCTTTGGCCTCAACGAGGGTAACACTACGTTCTCTTAGTTGCCGCATACACATTCGCGTACACACACACACACACGCACAGACACACACACGCATAAGAAGTATGTCCCGATTCGGGCTGCGTATAACTTCAAAATGACTGCTTTATGTAAATCCCACGGATAACGTTTTGCAAATTGAATTTTTAGCATTCTATTTTATTTATTTTTCACTTCTTTTTTTTTTTTTTGGTGGTGCTGCTGTCACCAGCCAGCGACGCACCCGCCGCAGCACCAGCACCAGCACCAGCAGCAACCCCGCCCCGGAGCTGCCACCAATATGGCCCGGCACAGACAGCTCTCGGCCCCAGTTCTATCGGACGTTCGCATCCGCATTCGCATTCGCATTTACTTCTATCGCTTGCCGCTCTCGCTCAGCATTTAACAGCCAGCTCATAGATACTTTGCCTCCCTGTCTGTAGTTGCATGACAGTTAAGCCGGCCCGGATAAGCAGTGGCAGCGGCAGCGGCTGTGGCTGTGGCAGCAGCGGCAACATCAACGACAGATCCGATAGCGCAACGCGAACTGAAAGCCAACTGTCAGACATTGATATTAGCATTTAGGCATAGATATGTTGGGTTATATGGCCACCTCACCATTCCCTTCCCTACCCTCCCCTGGCATTCACCAAATCCCACAAAAACAAGCAGCAGTGGGTCGCTGTGAAGAGCAGCTTGTGCTGGGGAATACTTAATTGTTTGCAACCCTTCTGCGCGGATATATCTGTCAAAATTAACACAGGTTTTATATCGAAAAACAAATTGATATGTGTAAAGCTTTTAACAGCAATTTATGGAATTTTCACAGACAAAAAACATGACTTTTTTTTTTTAAACAAATATGTTTCTTATGGTTTATCAAGCTCAGCTATGTCAACTGAAATGAACTTAAATCGTTAAAGCTGCAAATAAATATGCAAATATTTCTCTTTATATATGTGAGAACATATTTTCTGTCAATTTAGAAAACTATTTTTAAGGTATTTTCAAATATTTCCTTTGGACAGTTTTTTTTTTTATTCCCAGATCTTTATTGTTGACTTTAATTTAAATATTTAAGTTTTCAATGCGAACAGTTACAAACGGATCCCCATTTGTATGGCTCGGCAGCTTTTTTGGCTGGCACTTGTATTAATGCCCGTGCATAAATTCGATTAATTAAATTATTTCTACGGCTTGCCATTCAATTACTCAAATAATTGCTTCCGGCCATTGTCTTTGCTATTTAACAACGAGCAGCAATTAATATTATTATATTATCTCATTTTCCGTAACGCAAAATATTTATTCCCATTTAAAATTCTTTCACAGTTTCGTAACTGGGCGGCAGAAAAAACCGAAGTAAAAATATTTAAGCTGGAAGGGTTCGGCATGGAGATACCCTGCACACAATTTTATAAATAACTAAAAGTTGACATAAACTTGATTAACTCAACATATGAAAAGAGACATAAATTCTGCTAGAACTTTAGATGATCTTAAATTGACATACTTTTTCGCATATACCCTCTTTTGCATTATTGATGGGTATATACTATGCAAAAAAAAATTGATGAATGTCCGCAACAAATGAAATAAATGCACAGAATGGTTTTTTCTTCTTATATAAAATATCTTCTCAATAAATGTCATAGTTAATTATATGAAAATATAATTGTTATCAATTAAAGTGTCCGCAAACTAATTGTATTCCAACCAGTGTCAATGCATTTCGTGACTGAAATTTATATTCTTATGAACGTTTTTACGTTTTGACACATGTTACATGTATATAAGCTATATGTAGATGTTGTTTCAAGGGAATTTGGGTCAGCATTGCAGGCAGGATTAATGCGAGGATCTAGTGCTTAAAAATAGACAGAAATTATATTTTGTTTTACTGCTACTTGTGGTTTTTAATTTTTATGGAAGAAGTCATGCCATGCCACATCAAAATTATATATTCGTGTTCTGTGCGAATTAATCGTGTTCCTTTAATGCTATATGTGCATGCCATATGTGCTTTTATATATGATATATGTTATATGTAACTTGGCATATAACAATCTTTTCTCAGTTTAGATGTCGGAATCAGACGTATCGGATTACTGTATACATATATCAAAGGCCAAAGGATTGATTCAATTCTTGTATCAACCACATTTTTTGATTTTCAAGAAATCTTGACCAAGTCCATCATATAGGATGGACTCTTAATAAAAAGACAACGAATAGATATGTCATATAAATATCCTATAAACATAGGTCAACATTTTTGAACCCCATAACTCGGTCAAAACTCAACCAATTTGCATAAAGTTTGGCATTTTGTTCATGGTTCGACCTCTTGATCAATTTGGAATCTAAATCTGGCAACACTATTTATGGTCAAATTTCATGTGAAAATGGAACGCTCAGATATCCAATATTTATTTAATTTTTTTAATTCATACTTAAATATCTTTTAACTTTTAAATTTCTATTCAAGTTCGCTTCTTCTCTTTGAAGCAGCTTATTTGTTAAAAAGTTTAAACGTTAGTTGACTAATTAAATATTTTAGCTCTCCAGCTACCAATTAAGTAGCATTCGAGTTGTTGTTGTTGCTCGAAGTGGTATCATTATCATTGTTGTTCTCATTGCGGGTCATTTGATTTCGTTTTGGCTTCGTTTCTCATTATTATTATTATTACTATTACTATTATTATTGTTGCTTTTGTTGTTGTTGCTGGTTTTGTTGCTGTTTTTTATTGCTGTCTTGTCATTTGGCATTCGACTAATGAGTTTTGTGATTTCTCATTTATTCATTGAATTTTTTAATTAGTCTCGCATTGCTTTTTATGTGCACCAAATTGATGTAGCTTTATTCTTGTTGCTGTTGCTGCCGCTGCTGCTGCTGTTGTTATTGTTATTGTTGCTGTTGCTGCTGACGGGATAAATGTTGTAATTGAAAAATAAATGAGGCAATCAACTTTCTGACCTGTCATGTAGCAAATATTTTAGCTATTGACCTCGCCCAGCGTTGCAACCATAGTTGCCTCCCAATGTCCACATTGCCAACCTCCTGGGACCACTCCCTCTCCCACCAAACCCATCCCAGGCCACCTCTGTGGCCAGCACATCAAAATTACAATGTTGTGGCAGTTGCTGTCGCTGCTGCCGCCCCCCGAAAGGTAATTATGGTCCCGGGCCGAGTGGTTGACTGGTTGACTGGCCTGGCTCCTCGTCCTGGTGATGGGGTGTCCTGGCTGGCAGGCTGGCCGGCTGGCCGGCTCGATGCCTTCATTTTGCATGTAACTGCGCTGAGCTTTTTTGATTGTAATTGTTGTCGATTGTCATTACAGTTGCCGCCTGCTCGCTTTGCCGCCTGATTGTTGTGGCGGATTTTTGTTGCCTGATTTTCGCTATGCCCAACGCACCCCCCGCGTCAGGCCAGGCCATGCTGGCCAGTTGGCATTGTTGTGCGCCTGTTTTGTTGCGGCCTTGTTTCGCGGTTTGTTTGTTGGCTGCATCGCATTCCCGCGGCTGTCAACACAATTGTTGAGCCGAGCCTCGCCCCGACCACGGCTCAGCCTTCACAGCCGACCACAGCTGCGTCCAGCATCAAAAATTTCAGCCAGATTTTGTAAAATTAACGCGAATTGAGTTGTAAGCTTTAGTTCCGGCTCAGATTCATTTCTATGCATACGACCAATAGACTACAAGCAAATTCCACTGGGCAGAGCAGTTGCCAAAGCAGTTGCATCTGGAATTTTAATTGCCCGGCATCGGATCTAACAGCTGCCACGTGTGCCGGATTTTCGCAAATCAGATGAGTTTATGTCCAGTTTTATGCGCACAAGGGTATCTTTAGTTATTAAATCATAAAAAAAAGCGCATTTAAAAAGAGTTCACTTTAAAGAGCGGAAAATGAGTGAACCATAATGTAATTAATATGTGATCTGGGCAAAGCCAGGAATTAACTGCTAATTAAGTGTGCTTTTCTATGTAATGCGCTTAAAATGATTTACTGGAAGAACCTTGTGGATGAGGCTCTATTTTTTCCAGTTTCCCAGCCCCCCAGTATGGAAAATTCATACATGATTCGATCACTTAAAGCTTTATAGAAAATGTCCTGTTCCATGAGTACAGGTTAAAATACAACAAAATTTCCAATTTCCTTTACAATCCGCGCTTCAGGATATTGAACTCTTTCCAAGACTTCCATTATTTATGACCAATAGAAGCGTTTACGACTGCCAACATAAGAGATTCTTCAATAGATTTGTAGGCTTATTTCATTTAAGTACAACCCCTTTCCAGCAACCCACAGTAAAGCCCAGCTATCAGCAGCAAAGTTCTCACTTGTTTTTTGACGGGGCGGGCGAACGAAAAGATTTTGAGAATTTTGAGCACGTTTGCGACGTTCAAAAGAGATTAAAAGCGTATAATTGTCGCCTTAGCAGTGAGGACAACGCTGCCGACCAGGCAGGACGAGGCGGCATTGTGAAGTTGTACGAAGTTTTTCTCGGTGGCTGTGGGTGTTGCTTTTTTTTTGGCCAACGCCTTCTTTTACTGGCTGTCGGGCATGATTTAGGCAAAGAGCTGTGCACAGACTGCCTGCCAGAGGAGGCTTCACTTTGCTCGGAGCGAGCAAATTTAATTTCCGTGACAGAAATAAGTTTTGCGCTCAAATGCACAGCAGTCGGCCAGCTGAGTTGCCACGCCCCGCAAAGATCCGCCCCTGCCACACGAGGCTGTCAAAGCGTGCGTGGCCACTTTCTTGGACGCCGCTGCCTCCATTAATGTGTGTGTATGTGTGTGTGTGTGTTGGGGGTGTCTGCGTGTGTGAAGGCACAAGTTGCAGCTTGACTTTTATTAAAAGCTCATTAAGCCAGCGCCAAAGTTTCTGGCCCGCTTATCACAAAGATTGCAAATACTTAGCATCAGCTACGGCTCAAATCTGTGCAGCTGCGTTTGCGATGACGATGCGTCAATCCTTGGACGCAGATACTTAAATAAATCCATGCCATTACAATTTCTCAAAGGCAGACGGCCAGCCAGTCTGCCAAGCAGCCAGTCAGCAAGTCGCTCATCATTACGCGCTCTGTGGCTCTGTGGTGACATCATCATAATGGCGTTGGGCGCCAACTTTAGCCGTGGGGCTCACCTTGACGCCCTGACGTGACGCCCTGACGTGCCGCACCGACAGCATACCCGAAAAGTAGCAGCCAATTTTTCACAAAACGCTTTCGGTCCGAGCAAAAGTAAGAAAAATTGTGCGGTCCAAGCAGAAAAAGAGAAAAAAAAAGGGAAATATATATATTTTACTTGCTGCGTGGCCCATGTCCTGGGCGCTGAGGCCATATCCTGGCACTGGGCTAGCCTTTGTTAGTTACCTTTTGAGTCTTTGCTAAATCAAAATGGCAGCGCGGCGTGCGCGTCCTGCTTGTCTGCGCTGCTACTGCTGCTGCTGCTGCTCAAGTGATTTACTTGCCGCCTGACGGTAAGGACGACTCCTTTAGCTGCCTTACTTGGCATTCAAGACCAGGCCGCTGGCCCACTCCGCCGCCCCACAGCACTTTAACTGCTGCGTCACTTTGTGGGGCTTCAGCTGCGCTCGTGCGCAAAAATTTGCAACACAGCTTCACATGTGGCCCCTTCCCCAAATCAGGTGGCAGCAACCTTGCCAAGTGGCGCGCGCCCACAAATTAACTTGGAAAAATATAACGAAAAATCGTAATAGAGACATGGTCAGCAGAAAAACTGAACTGAAAACTGGCCAGCAGTTGCCCAGAGGCGGCCCGTATTATCATTATGGGCGAGTTATTTGTAACCTTTTTGAATTCCATTTAAAAGTTCGCAAGCCCAAACATCAATCTTTGGCTTGTGTGGGCGTCAGTGGAGTCTGTAGGAAGTGTCAGGCAGTTTGAGAACAAGATTGTGACTCATTAAATTACATTGCAAATGTCATTGTAAAGTAAGTAAAATGGTGGCTGAGGCGTGCTGGGCCAGTGGTTGGGTTGGCAGCCAGGACTCGCAGGATGTCAGACAGATGCTTCTGTTGCGTATAAGCAACATTCATTTATTTATATATTACTTTGACTGCCACTTTCTCTGCCCCCTCTCCCTCTCTCTCTCTCTCTCTCTCCCGCACACACACTCTCTCTCTCTCTAGGTCTCTGACAGCAATTTAAAATGATAATTTACACAAATGCGTTTAAATAAATAAAACGCACCGAAAGCGACAAACGGGGGACGTTTCGAGCGGCTTGTGACGCACATTTTGTCAGCGGCAAACTTCCGGCGACACCTACCCCCCCAACCGCCGCCCAACTCGCCCCAAACCCGCCCCCAGGTCCCGCAACGCAGACTCTGGCCAAAAGTTGGCTCTGTTAGGTGTCGGCTACAATTGTCCTTAAATCACGCGTAATGAAGTTGTCGCTGCTGTTACTTTTGTTGCTCCTTGCTGGTTGCTCCATTTCGTCCTTGCCAGGTTGCCGGCACTGTCTGGCAATGATTCTTATTGTTTTTGCATTTTATCGCAGCGCATTTATTTTTGCATTTCAATGCTGCTACCAGGCTATAAGCGTGCCCATTAGAAAACCAGCCAAGCCTTATGGCCAAGCAGCAAGAGGACAAAACCTAGCTCTCCATTTTGCCCCAGCACGCCCCTACGTCCCCTCGTCCAGCCAGTCACTGAAATGGAAACTTGACTTGAAAGAAGTAGCTAAGTGTTCCAAATTTATTGACAGTCCACATAGTTGATCCCTGGAAGTCGAATCGAAATGATATAAGAATTACCCAACCTTGCCAATAAAAATGATGTTTAATCAGCTAAATTCTGTGTACAACATATATTTTCCCTAAAACTGCAATTTTACATTTTACCTGTGCATTTCCCATCCATTTTCCAGCAGGTTGAAATTAATTACCAAATAATTTTCTTGCATTGATCTTTGAATATGAAGCCAATTAGTTTAAAAAGAACAACAAGGGATTCCGGACTTATCCGCTCATTTTCCACTCAATCCAGAAATATTGAAAATGAAGTCATTCGAATAATAGACAAATTGTTTTTCAACACTTTTTTGCCTACTGTCCAACACTGCACTAAGGCATTTATTAAAACTTTGCTTTTGCTTCAGTTAATTCATTTTGCAATTGCAATTGCAACATTTCTTTTTCCGTACTTTTGTGAGCGTTTTCTATTGTAAGAAAAATTCTAATTGGTTTCTTATTAGATGAATATATACTATAGTTATTAATTACAATTTAACGCTTTTCCATTTCCTGCCGTATTTTTTCGCCTGTTGTCTGTTTTTTCTACTGTTTCACAATTCAGTTGCCCGTTAAATGTTTACAATTAATCACACGCTCACCTGGCCAATGCTGGAGAGGATCTCCCATGTCAGCCCTACCGCCACTAAGCGCCGGGCAAACAAATGTCCAACTGCGTTTGTTTAGGTTGCCGCATCCGTCTTCATATCCACAGACTCCACAGACCTCCCAGTCAGCCGAGTGGCTTTGTTAACACCCACACACACAGCGTGTGTGTGTGTGAGTGTGTGTGTGTAATGTGGCGCAACACCCGACAGCAGCAGAAGCAGCAACAGCAGGACCAACACCACAAGCGACACACTCCATGCCACATGTCCGCGCCAGTTCCAGCCCCAGTCCACCTCCCTTCCCTTCTCAAACAACGCCAAGCCCCCACCCTTCTCTCCCCCTTGTGCAGCTGTTGAAAATTACATGTTTACAGCGAGCAAAGCCAAATGTAAACGTAAACACACATTAACTTTGGTCGCATACAATATTTTTCACTCAAGGTTGCTGTGAATGGGGCCGCTTGTGGGAGGCGGGTTGGTGGGAATGGGCGTGGCGGTGTCCAAATGGCGCTGCGCACCCTAGGCCCGGCTCTGACATGGCGCATTTGGCAACGAGGAGCGAAAGTGCAAGCCAAAGTTGCTTGCAAATATCTTCGAAGCAGAAGCAAATTGGGGCTGCCTCTTTATGGCTCACGACAAACACGTGTTTTTTCCTGAGGAAAACTAAACAAGAAGACAACTGCCGTTAGTTTGGCTGCCACTGCAACATTTTTTGTGCAACAATTTACCCATTTTTGTTCGTTTTCATATGCTCGTAAAGGGTATATGATATATCTCATGGAATTCGCAACGCTCAGAAGAAGAGATCTCTGATCTGATCAGCATCAAATGGCGAGTTAATATGATGTCGTGTCTGCAAGTCCGTCTGTCTCTCTGTTTGTCATCTCATCTTTTCAGATGAAACTTTCAGTAGAGGAAATACACAACTCTGTCCCAGGAATCTGCCGAAACGGATCACTATATAATATATATTACAAAATAATTTTGTTTTAAAAGTTTTTATAGCCTTTACATATGAGCTGAATCTTATTTTTAAATGGAATTTCGAAAAGTATTATATAAAATCTTGCAAATTATATTAAAGAGCTCCCATTTCGCATTCCTGTAAGGGTACATGTCTGTAAGGGTATTTACTCATCGGGTTACCACGCTTTGTTGTATTTTTCTGTGGCTATATAAGTATGGTGGCAAAAGCTAGAAACAGTCGAGCATAAACTAGCAGCATCTTGGCAAAATATGAAAAATGCTGTTTTCTGCGCTGCCTTTCGGCTGTGACTGTAGCTGCTGTTGCTGCTGTTGCCGTTGCACAAGTTGCTGCGGGTTATTGCAACAAAATGTCAACTGGGGCCATAAATTGCGTCGAGTCTGGCAAATTTTTTTTGCTGTACACCAGCGTCGTCGTTCATTGTTGACATATTTGAACAACTATCTGAAGGTGAGAGACAAACTTTGATTTCCTTCTAAGAACAACAGCAGCAACAACAACAACACGTGTAGCTGCTGTAAGCGCCCTAACTGACAGTTTATCCAGCACTTCCAGTTGGCATCTCGTGCTCTACCTCGCCACACCGCGCCAGGGCACGCCTCGCCTCGCTTCGATTGCTTTTTCTACGCCTGTCGCATATTTTAAATCCCCAGTTGAGTGGCAATCAAACAAGCGCCCACCCTTTGCCGTTGCCACCCCTTAAGCCTGGTTCTGCCCTATGGACGAGCAAGGCCAGGCCAGGTCAGGCCAGGCCAGCCCGGCCCGGCCCGGGCAGCTAGCTGACTGGCTTAATTAAACAAGCGCAGCGGCACCTTAACGACCAGCCGGGCACTGAGCAGCAGCCAGCTCTGGGCTCTGCTCAACTTTTAAAAATGATAATAATTTCGCTTTCAGCGCGCAGCCGATTTGGCATGGGTTTTGTCCTGTTCCTGCTCCAGCCCCTTCCGTTGCTGCTGCTGCTCCTGACACTTGCTCTGCGGCTGTTTTGCGTGCTTGGCGCTCAGCTTAGTCCATTGTGCGACCGCTAACAACGTCTCCATTTTGTTATGGCTATAATTATATTTGACTGGCATTGCCATTGCCCTTGCCTTTGGTCTCGTACTTGTGCTTCTGCTTTGTTCTACAGGCTAATCCAGGTGGCCACTGTCGACGGCAATGTCCCAGGGCCTGGCCTTTGTCACTGTTTTATTTAATTTCTATTTTCATTTCAATTGGCAATGCCAGGGGAACCAGTCCATTGCCATAGCCATAGCTATAGCCATAGCAATGGCAAGGGCAACGGAAGGCGTTGTCCTTTGAAGCCTGCCTACAATTGCCTTCAAAGTCGCAAAAGAATCGTCGCTTTTGCTTGAGTGTCAAATTATTGCCCTTTTATTGCCATTGTTATTCTCCTTGTTATTGTCGCTGCTGTTGTTGTTGTTGTTGTTGTTGCAGGACTCGTTGCATAGCCAATTGCACATTCAAGCGGCGATTCGAGCTGCACATCGGTACTAAGGAAATTCGTGGAATGCCCTTTGCCAGCAAAGCATTTTGTGACTCAAATCTGTCAATGCTGCATTTCATCAAGTCTATAGAAGTGTGATTGTAGCAGTAGCAGTAGCAGCATCAGCGGTAGCTCTGCTTAGGCATGCCTGTCTATCACATATGAACGCGAACTCGACACTATTGTCACCTGGGCGACAGCAATGCGATGCATTTAGCTTTATTGAATAGCACTTTTAAAGGGTTTATTTCGCAGCTATCGAAAAATGCAAGCACATATTTATAGCTTTGTAATGAAGCTACGAAATATGAAAAACGATATGAGCTTGAAGGCCTTTGATGCGCTGACTTATAAATATTTTATATACATGTATAAAATTTACTGTGCTCTTCCCGTTCAATATCGATACTTACATAAAAATGTACATTTCAGCTGTGCAAATATTTACTGTCAGTTAGTAGCAGGTTTATCTGTTTTTTTTTTTTGCACTATATATATTCGTGATTGATCAAACTTTGTCAATTTTTTTGTCCGTTCGTAGTTCAGTCTATATAAACGCGCTGACGTCGCCTAAAAAAGCTGAAGATACAACATTAAAATGTTAGCTTCTGCTAGCACTTCACCGGTAAAGTTCATTTTAATCTATGTATGACCAAAAATATATTCAAATATCGAAATTTATCAATTTCGATGTCCACCAATCTCTGAGCTTATAAGAGCCAAAGATACGAAAATTTGATGAATATTCTTCTTTGCAGTTCACAGCTCAAGTTAATTATAATATATTTCTTCAATCACTATATATTTTTCTACAAAATCTATAAATATCGATATTTCCCATTTCTTTAGTATTTTTCAGAGCTAAAAATACCAATTATAGATACAAGTTTCTGTATAATAATTAATTATTTTAAATTTAAAATTAAAGATTTTGCTAAAATTCACAAAGCATTTTAGTAAATGCTCTGGAGAAGTATCGATCTATTTCCAAAATCGATATTTATTTCCCATAGATTATAGAACTATCAATTTTAGATAAAAGGTTTTCGTAGATAATTTACTGTTAAAGCTTATTGACTCCATATTCAAACCCAAAATGGATAAGTATCGATTTCTGCCTTAAATAATATAGAACATTTGAAGAGTTAAAGATACCAGTTTTGCCGATTCCCTACACATACAGACATATACAATTGTTTCCAGCAAACTAAAATTGACTGATTGATTTTTGTTGTGTGCATCTGTTTTATTAAAATGTTTATGCTCCGAGGCATTCCTTGTTGTTCTTTTTATGATATTGCATTTGAATTAAATTTAATGAAAGACAAAATCAGAATTTACCTAATTTTTATGAAAACCGCAGTTTGAATCTGTCAACTTTATCCAAATTGTCGCTGTTATCTGTTTTTATGCATTATTGAGGCTTCATTCCATAATATCGGTTTTTTTTGTTTTTGCCATGAGTTATGCATGCGTAAATTGAAATCCTAGTGCAGGCAGCATGAATATTTCGTTAAAAATATCATTATTAAATATAGATGCACTCACATTCAGACAAATGTACTCAGCGCCAGACACCAGACTGGCCACGAGGAGCCCGAGCACTGCCTGGGCGCATCCACATCATGCTGCTCGCCTTTTTTGGCACCACTACAAACGAATTTAATTTATTCGTGCAACATTTTTTTTTATTTTATATATCATTTTATTTTTCTTTTTAATTTTTTTTTGTATGCCGAATTTACGAGCAGTGCCCGGAAACTGGTAGCTGTTGCACTTGCAGTTGCCGTTGCCGTCGCTGTGTGGCTGAGGGTGAATCTGAGCACTGTTTGTGGCCAGACATCATCTACCAGCCGGCTGCTGGGTGCGCCCCTGTGATGACTGTGTCCTTGCCAGGATGCAGCGCCGCGTTCGCTATTCTGTTGCGTGTAGCCTTGTCCCATGTAAGCGTCATAGCCACACCAATTTATTTATTCCTGGATTTCAGTTTTTAGTTGCCGTACGTTTTTCCAGCATTTTCCGTGCAGCGCAAGCAATAAAAAGCGAATAAGTGACAGACTCTAAGATGCCCTGTATATGAAATAGATTGTGCTGTCTAGTTCAGGATTTTCCAATACCATACCATAATACAAATCATATATCTGATACAGCAGCAATTATAATGAATTTCATTAGATTGACTGTTTATCGATTATTATTAATCGATAACTGCATAAGTGTCAACGATAATATTGCTTTTAATCAAAAATAAGAGTCAAAAAGTTTGCTGCACAAATTGGCTTAGATTAATTTATTGCGAATGCCATTAATTCGCCTAAGACACCCCTTTCGTTCATCTACGACTACGTGGTATAAAAATCACTTGATGCGTTGAAACGGCGTTGCCAGACCGTCGAGAGTCGAGTCGGTCGCTGCGCGCGTTAAAATTTCGTTATTATGTTGACAGCATTTTTGCTATTTTTACTTGAAAGCTTAACCAAGCGCGCGCGCACACACACACACAACACACATTCCACTCACGCGCATACATACACACTTACACTGACACGCACACACACACACACGCTGTCCCTTGGTGTTATTTTGGTGTTTCCCCGAGCTTGTTTTTTGGTTGGCTGGCCCTGGCCCCGGTCTCAAGCGTCGTCGCTTGTCAGTGATATATGTAAAATATTTTGCAGGATGCGGAGCAACTGCAGCCGCCGACTGCAGGCAACTGAGCTATTTTGTGGCAATAAGCATGAAATTTAAATGAGTGCCGGCCCCCGCCCACCACTTACGCAGCTGTCCGCGTTTGCCCCAGGCCCCTAACCGTCCCCGTCCCCGTGCCCCTGCCCCTGCCCGTTGGCTTTTCCACATTTGTATATCCATCAGAGAAAGCTGCTCTAGTGAATGCCATTGGATTTTGAACGCACCGCTTGCAATTAGTGAGCTTGTCGCTCCGAAACAGAGATAGAAAGCTGTGAATCCAATTGATATATATATATGCACGTATGTGAATATTGAGGCATTATGCCGCATACTATATGTTATATCTGGGCTTATGCTCTATGCAACTCAATCGAAAAATTGTTCAAGTGGCAAACGCAGAAACTAAGCCAGTAACATGCACAAAAAAATATTTAATTCAATTTCAGCGAGGCTTTTCAGGTTATATGATTTGTGCTGCAAATCGTTGCTGAAGTTGAAATGGAAATTTATTTTAAATACAGCGCCAACGTACAACTATTTCCAGGTCAACAGGCCAAGCATTGATGAAAATTTGTATTTGTAACCGTAAACTGAGCATATCAAAAAAAAATTACAGAATAACATAGATTTCGTAGTCATATTAATTATTTTATTCAATATCGTTGAGCCAGAAGTTGTGCAATTATGGGCAGCTATTAAATTTCGAATTTATTTTTAAGATATTCTTTATTTTTATTCAAGATTAATTCCCTTACATGTTTTCACTTTTAAATTTGAGCTGATTTCAAAATTTTGATCTTAACCTGGAATGGAAAAAATTATTCACGAAAAAATATTATAATATAGTATATATATCAGTTTATTTCATTCTACTTTTTACAACCCATCATATTATTAAGCTTCACAGCCCGATAGAGTATTTATTCGTTTTCATAGAGATTTAATTAAAGAGTTCATTTGAGAGTTCTCTTTCTATCATAGAGGTCAGTTTGCATTGCTAGAAAATATCCATACATGCCCCTATTGACATGAGTTCTAATATAAATAATGTAATAATTTGTATTTTTTGTTGTTCTTTCAATAATTGATGGGCTTATTCTGAGTGGTGAACATGACCACAAATCGAAAATGTATTCCGGCTAGACCGGATGCTCACCTGCTTGTAAATGCAACAAATTTACCAATTAAAACTGCAACAAAGGCGTGCTTAGGCATATTCAAATATGTATTCCCAATTTACCTACGGTAACAAGAAAAAAATGATGATAATAAATAGAACAAAGAAAATATGCAACAAACAAAAACTGGAAACATAAATTCGGATCAATATGTAGAATGCCCAAAGGCTGACCGAAACTGGCAATTTTCATTAGTTATAAATATGTTTTTGAAAAACCCCAGACGAACTGGATATAAAAGTGTATGCGGGAAAGCAAAGGCTAAACAAAAGTAGCATTTGTGCAGTTATTTTATTTATTTATAACATTTAAAGCAAACGTTAGTTAACAGCTTATGCACAGGCAGGATCGGGAGCAGAAGCCCGAGAAGCAACAGCTCCACCTGCGAATCCTGACAGTTGTTTGGGTTCTGCTGAGTGCAAAGCAAATGCGCTTAGGGTTGTTATTTCTTCACCCTGCACACTATTGGGGTGCAGAAAAACTAAACTGTGAACGGAACTGGGCTGATGGCAGAGGGCGGGGGATGCGCTTACACAAATTTCTGGTATTATGTTGCATACTTTTCGGGGTAATTTATGATTTTCACGTACATTTGTGTGTGGGCAAACACAGTTGAGAATCACAATGAAAATGGGATTGAGGGTGAAATAGAGCGTAAGAGATTCCCCTTTTGCGAGCGGGGTGAAATGCTCAACAGCAGCTGCCGGTAAAACAAAAAAATGAACCGAAATGGAAAAAAGGAGATAAAAAAAAAAAAAAAAAAACGAAACAAATGATGTTAAGTGACGCGCAGCTTTTGTGGAAATGAAAGCCAAACGTTCGATTCTCAAGATGCATGATAAGATAAATAGAACAAAAGTCCTGAAGATAAATACATCTACTATGTGTGGCTAGGGGGAATGTGGTTTGTATTTCCCAGGCTAAGATATGAAACCGGGCACGTGCAGTCAATCAAGCTGGCTGCCAGGAATGCGTGTTTCTATATATTTATATGTATATATATGTATAGAAATACATATATTTTTAGTGGCACACAAGGGGAACAACACGGTGCAACACTGATTCTGAACTTCCCAATTGACCTGACAGAGGTTGTGCACCTGCACAGGTGTTGCATATATATATATAAACCTGAACATTTTAATGCAACTCTTTACACGAACCACAATCAATCTTAATGGGGTGGCATATAAAAAGCTGTTTGTCCGGACTGATTGAATGAATGATTAAATGGCTGACTGACTGATTGACAGACTGACTGATTGACTGCGTAAACGACTGATCGATTGCTGAACGACACATAGCCCAGCTGGTATTAGTTTGTTAAATTTTTTATTGCAGCTACCTTTTGTGATAGAAGTGCATCGTAGAAAGTGTCTATTGAAAATTCTTCTTGGCTCAAACTAATTTTCAGAGTTATTTGTGCACATTTTGAGTCTTGTATTACACTTTTCGAATGTCACTAATTACCTTATGCTCCATTTGTTTGTCTTTAGTCGTACGAAATTTGAGTAATAGTATTGGGTTCGAACAAAGCCTAGTTATACCTGTTAGTATCTTTTATAACCTTGCAACAGATGCATAGATTTTCAATACAGCTTTATGTGTCTGCCAGAACATTTGCCCGCACAGTGCTTAGCTTCCCTTTGAATGCAAGTTGCATGGGTGAGCCTAGACGCATTGAACTCTTAAGCCATGTCAAAGTATCTTGCACTCTATGCCACGACACTGGGCAATCCCTTTGGCATAGGAAGCAAATCCTGACGGTTTCGATTTCAATCAGAGCACACACGGCCTTCGAATGGCTTCCAACTTTGATGAACTTGGCGATTTTCAGGCTCGCTTTTGCATTATTTATCCGTCGTGTAATTTGAGCGTAACTATAAGGGAATGAATGCGGGGAGGAGAGAGGAACATAAGCTAGACTCATGAAATAGGGAGTTGGAAGTAGGGGGGTGCCGACCAATTAATGCCACTTCTTTGGCTTCCACTGAAAATGACGATGAGGATGAAGCTTCATTAAAAAATCTCATCAAATCCGAATGCCACTAACTTAGTTCCTCGTTTTCTGTTTGTGCACTCTCCGTGTGCATATTTATGACGACTGGCAAATCAAAAATGCAAATAAATTTCAATTTTCTAACTGTGAGTTGACACGAGGCGGCAACATGACAGTCACAATTACAGTTGCAAACATGCCATACAGCAGCAGCAGCAGTAGCAGCAGCACAGCAGAAGACAGAGCGCCACAAATCAAGTCGAGGCCGTAGCTCGGGGTGGGGCAGAGACTGGCAGAGAGAGAGAGAGAGAGAGAGAGGGAGAGCTGAGCCTGGGGCAGGGGTGGGTACTCCCAATCTCATATGCATATTTATGAAAAGTGCAGTGGCATCTTGTCAGGCCTGGCTGCCTTCTGGGAGCCTGTCTATGAGTATTATTATTAAATAATCATTTTGTTGCAATAAATTTCAATTTCTATTTGTGTCAAGTGTGAGGGAGAGGGAGATACAGGGAGAGAGAGAGAGAGTGGCAGTTTAATTTGCAAACAAGTTGAATACTTCAACTGTTAGCCATTTATTTATATGCCTTATAAGTAAGTCACATCGCCGGCTCTGTTTTAAATATTTATCCATTCAAAGTGAATTAGCTTCATTTTCACGAGAACTACCAGCAGAAAACTAGTTCGCAAAGCCAATGAAATTGTAATTAAGTTTGCATGCCAAATGACTCGAGTGGTTTGCATGCAATCAGAAAAAAAAGAATACACAAAAAAATTCTGAAATTTGTTTAAATATTGACGCAAATTTACAAGTTCAACAGAATTTTTTTTTGGTATTCATTTATTTTTTGCTGGTCGCTTAAGCTCCACTGGTTCGAAGGTCACACGCAAGGGTTGGCAGCACGCTGTGTGCCACTCTCAAATTGGCTAAACGTAGCAAACGAATTTTCCAAACTATTCGGTACATTGAAATCGAGCTAAAAGTTAAATTTTAAACCAATTGTCGGCTTGCAGCAGCTCCATGCCGTTGAGTGGGCTTTGTGGCCCACTGTGTTGGCTGTCGCATTGTGCACGGGGCAGCATGTGCGTTGTGGCATCAAGTACAGTCCAGTTGAGGCATTTGCATCACATGCCGAACTGAGGCATGCAACGACCGAAAGTCGTTGGACTGGACTCTGATTGAAATGTTCAAAATGTTGCCTCTTGCCACCAGTCATGGAGGGGCAGGCAGGCTGGCTGGCCGTCAGTCAGGTAGCCATTTTCTATGCTTTTCCCGGAGCTAGTCACCTAGTCTGGACAACACCTGCCAGTCTGGGGGCCGTGACAGAGACAGCAGAACATGTAAAAGGTATTGGGCATTTGACTCATTGTTTTTTTGTGGCAATCGTATAAGCTGTTGGCTGTAGAGAGAGAGATGCTTTCTGGAATTTGAATTAGGGCATATCAGATTAAAGATTAAAAATTTGATTCATAACTGTGAACAAGAGAAAAACATCTGAAAATCAATTCATTTGAGAAATGAAGTTGTCCGCTTGACATGTGAAAATTTATTAATTTGCTATTCCCAAAAGAGTCAAGAGCCTGCCACATTAACTATTTAGCAATTGTTTAGGCATTAGTTGCAGTTGCCAATGTCAGATGTTTAAGTTATCAGAAACAACTCCCTTTTCCTGTCTGACTAGTTCTGTTGCAGAACGCTCTGCACGACATGTCTGCAACGAAATCATCGAGCGGTCAATTGCTTCACCTCATTTCTCATTTTTGTTTGGTAGATGTAGCCTAAGGTAGTGTTTCTTATGATACAAGACGCAGTTGATGACATGTCATTGAGCTTTTCCATAAGCGCGATACAGCTGAAGATGCCGCCACAGCGCGTGTCCTTAAGTTAAAGATTTCCATGTAGGATGTATTTACGTTTAAGTGTGGGGTTTGAATCCTCTGCCAAATTTTTAAGTTGGAAGTCTTAACACTATACTGCAAAGTTAAGTATGAAACAGTGCGCTAGAATTGAATTTAAACTTGACTTTGGCAAATTAATGCTAAATTAAATTAGTCAAACATACTTTGTTGATGTGCAGCTGTATCCAAATTATTGGACGCACGCACACACACACACACACAAATCCACTCAAGTCATCCGGCTGATACAAACACGCTCATGTCATCGGGGCCCATTGATCGCATTATAGAAAGTAAACACAATTATTTTTGTTTCGAACACATATATGTATATGTTTATGTTTATGTGTGTGTCGGCAGCGTGGCCACAAAGTATGCAAGACCAAAATTTCCTTAACGCTCTTATCACACACACACACAAACAAACACACACACAGACACAGCCACACACAGTGATACGCATAATCCCGAGCAGCATTATGTTTGTTTTTCTGTTGAATATTTTCCATTTTTTCTAACGAGATACAAAACGAAAGAAAAAACAAAAAACAGCCGGCGGAGGAGGGTGAAACGCTGTGAAGAGGTCTTTCAAAACGGGGGTGTGGCAAGCGCCAGTTGCTGTGAAAATTATGTAAATGATTGAGCAAATTATGTCCAAAAATATTCGTTGCCATCTGACCTATGAACATCCCTCCCCCCACACTATACCCAATGCAATCACAGAACCTCGTGAACAACATCATTATCATCATAAAAACGCTCTTCACCTTCATATTCAATCACTTCTAGAGCATCTCAAGCTGTTGTCCGTAGCTACAAATCCCGTCAATTGAAATGTTTGTATAACAAAATATTAAAAAAAATAAATAAAATTTCTGGTCGACATTGTACAGAAACAAAAAATGTTTTGTTTTACTTATTTTTTTTTTTTGTTTTTCGCAGTTGTTATTAATTTATTTGTTCATGGGTCAAGATTTAAATGTGGGCGTGGCCAGCTGGATACCGCAGTGGGCGTGGCAAGCACAGCAGTCCGCTGTGAGTCTTATATATGTCAAAAAATTATTTGCATTGTGGTCAGCGCAAACAATTAATAATAATTTTTGTTCATCAAAGCAAATATAATTAAACAACTATCAATTCTAAAGCGCTGCCGGGCATTTTATTACATTTAACTGAATATTGATTGAGCATATATTAATGTTAATCAAGTTGTGGTCACCTTTGTAAAATAAAAATGCATTTTTATTTACTTATTTTACATTATTTTGTATTTGATTTTATTCAGTTTTATTAAGCCCTCAAGGCCTACAATGAGAATAACATATTTAAGTAAAATAATTTATTTTTTGATTTAGATCGAGTTTATGAAGCTACTGTTTAAAGATTCAGCATAGATCAAAGACATAATCATTGAATTATTAGTACTTTTTGTTTGACACAGGCAAGGTTAATAAAAATATCGCTCTACCATGCGATTCTCATGAATTTCGGCTGTCATGCATCAATTCTTTGAAAATATTTATTTGCGCATAAAGTTAGACTCTCTTTGTAATTCTCTGTCCCTCTCTCTTTCTCAGCTTATCTCTATTATTATCTCTATTTCTATCTCAATATTTTACTCTTGCATTTCGCACCGTCTCTCTCTCTCTCTCTTTCTCTCTCTCTCTCTCTCTCTCTCTCTATATACATAAATTTATTTCTTTCTTAATTGACGTCTCTTTTTTTCTTCGGCTTCATCCCTAATCCACAATCTCTATCTCTTGTTCTTTTAGAGATGTGCGGTATGTGAAGTCTGTCATCAAATAATCTTCCATGGGCATGTTAAGTTCAGGGTAAGTACATATTTTCATATAGATATATATAATTAGGACTTTATTTATATTCAGCCCTGTGCATGGGCTATCTACTAATAGTTATACATTTCATTTAACTCTAATTAAATAGTTGACTGATTAACAAGAATTTGTGCATTATTTGTGGCCTTATATCGTATATGCCAAGTAATAATACCCTCTAATTGAAACATGTTGACAGACCTCACTGAAACACACGCAAACACATCGAAACACACGTACACACACACACCCGCAGGAAGCTCAACTGCTGCATGACCGTAATTCCATATGAATCTGCAAATTATTGTAAAAGTAGCAGCTAAAAAACGTGTCATGTTTTTGCATATTTTGTACATTTTCATTATATTTATAGATAGTTTTGTTTTTTATATTTTTGTATTTTTTGCCATTGCAAATTTCAATTTGTTAAATGCGCAGCGCAACTTTTGTTGCAAATTAATTTGGCACGAACTTGACTATGGAAAATATGGCAGAGACTGCCGCAGTGGCAGCGACTGTGGCAGCAGTCAGCAGTCGACAGTCGACAGTCAGCTCTGTTGCCAGAGATGCAACAAGCCGCAGTCGCTGTCGCTGTCGCAGTCGCCGTTCCATACGCACGTGTTAAACTCTCGTACCTCTGTCGTAATAACCGCAACTTAGTTAACTAAACAAGCTGACAGGCATGAAGGCGGGGGGCGTGGCCGAAGGCATGGTTGGACGGGGGCGTACAATTGTTGTTGCTACAGTTGCAACCACCCCCCTCCCCCTCCTTACACTTTTGGCAAATGTGCACTGAAGGAAATTGCAAACAAAATTGCAACTTCCTGTCAGCGACAAAAACTTTTGCTGTGGCGCCAATGTTGCCACTTCCGTTTAGAGCACACACACACACACACTCACACACAGATTTAAATGTGCATATGTTTGTGTGTGTGTGTGTGCTAAGTGCTGTCGGTTATTCATATGCAAACGCCATGGCAGCAGCCACAGCCAGGCAGCCAGCGCCATGTTTGGCAATCAAAATATTTCACTAAATTGCTGAGCCAAAGTGAACAAAAGCCAAGCAGCAGCAGCAGCAACAATTTGACTGCAACGGCCGCACCACAGGAAGAATAAAATATTAAATAAATTTTTGCAAAATTTTACAAACGTGACCAGAGAGAAATACCCGAGAGACGTAAAGAGAGAGAGAGAGAGAGTGGGTGCGGAAGAATATCTGCTACAAATCCAAGCTATAGTCTCAGTCTACAGTCCCGCAGCATATGTTAAGCGTTTATCGTGGATGCATAGGCCCCAGGGTCGGGTCGGGTAGGGTCGGGTCGGCAGCTGCAACAAGGTGGGAGATGGGGGCGTAGCGTGCTTCATGAGAGAAACTGCAGAATAAAATAAGAAATAGCAGCAAACCAACCGCAAGCCAAGCTTCTGGCATTCATATTTCCATCTCTTAATGCGTTACCCGGGCAGCTTATGAATTTTTTTAATGCCCATGTAGAGGGTGTTATAATATTGTTATGAAATGTATAATGCTTAGAAGAAGAACATCCGAGTCGACATGGTTATGTCCATCTGTTCATTTATCTAGGCAAGCTTGTCTCTTAGTTTAAGGCTAACTAGATGATCCGTATTTTTGCTGCAGGCGGTACAAATGTCGGCATCAGCTCGGAACGAATTACTTTATCATATAGGAATAATTCTTCAAAATTTGAGTTCTTGTAAAAATAACTGACCAAACGTACCTTTAGTCAGTTTACCTAGGCTTCCCACATATGAGTTCTTTAGTTCTTTAGGAAGAATCGATTAAAAATAAGTTATTGCATCCAAAATTTGGCTGTTTTTCTAAATATCTCAATCGAACTCAGCCATTGCGAGTTACTTTTTAAACAAACCTGCAAGAGAACATCATGTCGGACTACTATATTATATGGCTTCTATAGGAACAATCGTTTCAACATAACACTTTTGTATATAAAAGCATTTTTGGGCCACATCTAGAGTATTTTATCTCCGGCTCTTGTTTCCTCTCGATTTTTTTTCGGTTTATTTGCACTACGCAAGTCGTTTAGTGTGGGGGACGCCTCAAAGTATGTCATGCAGCAGCACTTTTGACTCGCATTCGGCCGATTGAGCAGCAGATAAGACAAGGGCAAACCTTGGGCTGGGCCTGGGCAGGAGCGGACGGACAAGGGAAATGGCCGGCGGCTGAGCTGCCACTTCAAAGTTGGCCCGAAATTAAAAATAATTACATAAAAAATAGAACAGTAACTGCTACAGTTACAGTTACAGTTACAGTTACAGCTACAGTAAAGACTTTTGTGTTTGCCATTTGCTGTCGCAGTATTTGCTCTTCGTGTTGTTCTTTTCCAGCTGCTTACAGTGGAGTCAAATAATGGAATATATAAAGCGTAATTTGTTTTCAACATTTTTGTTTTATTTTTTTTTTTTTTTGTATTTTCTTTATTCGTTTTTCATTTTTGTTATGGAAGTTGCCTCTTAATAAGCATTTAATACTGTGAGTCGGCAAACACAAAGACAGAGCCCATAAAAATGTCCCTCTGTGCATACATATTCATAAAAGACAGTCGAGAAAGAATAAACTTTTTCAATATCAAATCATGTTTAATTACCTCAGAAGTCCAGGGCTCTGTTATGATTCTCGAAGTTGACTTTGGATTAACTCTGAAACTAATTAATGAAATGCTTACAAATATTTTTGTTTAAAAGTAAAATTTTTGTCATAAATGCGCACTTTAAAGCCTTATTAAATTTACATTGAAATTGATAAAAATGTATTTTTCATCGTTCCCAAATGGCGAACATAATCTCCGAAAAATATGCAACAATTTTTAATTTTTTTGATGAATTAAAATTGAATAAAATAATAATTTGTGTTTGGTTGGTTATCATGTTTATATACAAAATAACCAGCTTAAAGTAAACACAAATATAATATTTGAACTAATTTTTAGTATAGATATATTAAATATAAATACAAAATTTTTACATCAAGAATGAAATTATTAAATTATGCTTAAAAGTCCGTGCAGTTAGCCATTCTAAAAAGGGTTTGATTTAAAACTAGAACCAACTGTTTGTTGGATAGTGTAATGTGTGAGAAACATGAAAATATACCCAATCTATCAGTTATCATTCAAAATCTTACACGTGCGTGCTACAAATAAAAGAATATCCGAATCGTGCGATTATAAGAACATCCAAATTTCAAAGTCAAGGCACAGGCTTCAGATTCAGGTTGATTTAGAAAACCACGCATTAAATTTGTGATTAAATATTTAACAATGCGTGCAAAGGAAAACACCTTAAAAATGTAATGTTGATGCCCGTCAAGGATGTTGAGCACACACCAAGTTGGGGACTAAGCCAGTCAAAGGCTTCACAGCCCCACTGTATGTGTGTGTGTGTGCGCGCGCGAGTGTGAGTGTGTGTGTGTGTATGAGTATTAACGGCCAAATTATGATGAAGCGCACTTGACAAACGCCATCGTCTGTGGCTGTTTAATGGTAAATACCGTAAACACCCTGTGCCTGAGCCAGTCGTCGTTTCAATTCGTTTCGTTTCTGTGTATACTGTTTGCTGCTGAGAGAGAGAGCGCGTGAGAGCGCACGCAGAAGCAAGTTGTGTTGCTCACGCGCTGAATAAACGTGTCCGCTCGCAGCGCATGTTGCCACAGCGAAACGGTTATCAACATGTTGCATGTTGCGACTACCGCTAGCAGCACGAATAAACAAATAAATAAATAAATCTGTTGCCAGCAGCTCCTTTGGGAACATTGGGCCTAAAATTCATTTTGTGCGCTGCCAGCTTCATTATTTAGCGCTGAAAAACAAATCCTTGATTAATTGTGCATCAGCTGACATGACATACCATTTACAATAGCCACGTGCTCTTTAAATATTTATAGACATATATATATATATATGCGTACGTTTAGAGTACACGGGGCATAAATCATTTGCCAAACAGGCGAACAATTACAACAGCAACAACAGCAATAACAACAACAATAAATCGCCAGCTACTTTGTTACCATTGACAAGGCGTATTTGTTGCCGCTTTTGTCCGCGCGATGGCGCCACTTTCGTTTCCTAGCTAGTGCACCTCCTTTCTGGCTGGCTCCTGTCCATAATGTGGCATGGCAACACACACATTAAATTTGATTTGGTCACGTTTCCAAGCTTTGTTCCACTTATGGCTCATTTTGATGTGGCCGTCCGTCGTTGTTGCCCGAAACAATAAAGCGGCCAAAGGACCAAGTGGACCAGGACACAAAACAGCTGCGAGATCCATATCCGAGGCACAATGCAATCACAGCAGCAGCAGCTCCCTGGATACTGGAATTCGGCCACAGCTCCTAATAGACGCATTGCTGTCATAAAATAATCGACGCGCAGGATGTGAATTTGTCTCCTTGCTCCGCGTTCTCCGCTGCTGGGCAGGTAATGCGGCCATAAAAGCCCGCAAGGATAACAATTGCCGAGTAGCATCATGAGTGCAACATTTTGTGGCAATCAGAATGAAATGCTGTTGCTGTTGCTGTTGCAATTGCAGTTGCAGTCATCAGGCAGCTGTACCTGCTGCTGCTGCTGCTGCAGGAGAAAAAAACCAGTTAAGGGACCAACTGCTCATCGCATTCCTGCATCCGTAATGCTGACAGCATCGATCCACAGATCTCTGCCTTCCGCTCTCCCTAGAGTTGCCACAAAAGATGCCGCAGCCCCAAATGACAACTGCCGCAGACAAAAGAATTTATAAGCAGTTCCAGTTTATCGCCAGATTGAGACAATGTTTTAACCAGCTGCCGCCTGTGCCCACAGTTGACTTAATGGCAGCCTAAACTTTGACAATTTCTCGGTCTTAAATCAGGAACAGGCCCTTGATGTCAGCGGCCTTTGATGTGTCTTTAATGATGCTCCTTTCTCTCTTCTGCCAGTCAAAGGCCCTGTCACAGAGCCACCGAAAGGACTTGGGCTTTGTTGAAACCTTGCACAGCGAACTGCTTTGATGATTCTTCTCGAGCATGCAAACATTTTTAAGCAAGTTAATGCGAAGTTTCTGTGGCTGTAAAGTATAAAAACTTCTTAAATTCATTTATTTGCATTTTTTTAGATTTTTAATTAAAATTGTTTCGCTTTATATAGGCCTATAGGGGTGCACTATCTCAGTGGAATCTTCAAACATTCAAATTTCTAAAACTACAAAGTAATTTTAGTACACAGAACCTGAAGACGGTTGTCGAGGCGCACTTTTTATTTTCATAATTGATTTTAATAAATAAATATTTCAAAATGGACAAGCAGCCAAAACTAGCATTAAATAACAGAAAATACTTATTTTAGAGATTATCATCTCCTGATATTTCTCTTTAAGAATAATTGCCTAATTCAAAATTTCCGAAAAACCGAACAATTTACCATGCAAAATTTAATTTCCCAACCCATTATTTCTAAATAATATAAGAATGCACAATATATAGTAATTTGATATAAATAAGACATGCCTCTAAATAAGGAGCAATGCGTAAATGTCGAGTTTTTCCATGACATTATTATTTAATTAATTAATTATTATTTATCAATAATCATAAACCGATCAATTCAGTGCCAGCTATAATAGGCATAACGTTCTGATCCATACGATATGACTTCTTATATTTATTGAATATAAATATTTTTTATTCATTGATTTATTCATTGTTATCGTTAGCTTTAAGTCGAACTGATGTACTCGATTTCCCGCCAAGCAGAGCATTTCATTAGGGAAATTGAATCAGAGAGAGCTGCATCAATTTGGTTTGCAACCTCAGCTCTCTATGTTTTAACTTTATTTAGTGTTTTATCCCCCCAGCACCCTTGTCTCTTGTATGTGTGTGGTCGGGCATAACTTTTGATATTGATATGAATAGATAGAAATGCAATATGAATGAACTAAACTGGGCTATTGAAGAGCTTGGCAAACGTCAATATCAATTATAAAACGCTTCGGCATCGATTCTTCCAACGAAAATGGCAATATGAATTATGGATAGTTTTTCAAATGTGGATTTGAGCTATGTGAAAAGTGCGCATTCAGTTTGGGCAGCCGCTGACAACTGGCAGCCGGGCAGCCGGGCAGCCAGCAGCTGGCAACGGTTTGGGGCAGCCACCAAAATCCGGCACTTCATTTGTTTAAACAGCAGCTTTATCCTTTTTCCCGCCACTCGACACTTTTCACACTTTCCCTAGCACTTTTTACCGTTTTTCCTGCTCTCGCGCGTGAGTGTGTCTGTGTGTGTGTAAATAAATAAAAATTTCAAATTCAAATTTTCGCAGATTGGCAGAGTCCCCAGGCGGATGTCCTGGGCGAGGAGCAGAAGCAGCGGGCGCAACTATTCCACTAGTTAGTCGCTCGTCAAACATGGACGTGGACATGGTCGGGACGGTACACACACACGCAAACACACACACATTTTATATGAAACCGGTCAGATCCAGGCTCAACTATGCAACTGGGCAACACTTTGCCCGGCAGCTGGTTGCCGCTCTGCAGTGCTCCTGGGGCTGTTTCTGTTTCTGTTTGATTTCATTTCATCATTTGACGTATGACAATTTGCCGGCCGGTTGGATTGGGCTAGACGCCAACGGGGCGTGGCATTAGCTGGGAGCCCAGTCTAACTCCCAATTGCATAGCCCGTGTGAAAATCCAGCGCTATGATTTTTGTAATTTGATTTGCAGATTTTGCCAGGCGGGCGGGCAGCAGCAGCAGCAACATCAGCAGCAGCAGCGACGTGCGGCAACGGGGCGCAGAATATGGCGACACGTATCGACACATCAAATAAATTGCTCGCCCGGCTCTATTCGAATTCCCAATGATGAGCTCACAATTCGGATTCTGGCAGCCGGCAGCCCCGCACCGCACCGCGGCTGACAGTCGCCTGGTCTAGCCCGGTCGAGGTCCTGGGACTTGGTTGAGTTAGTTGAGTGCTTTTGGGCTTTGCCCGCCAGTTCCCCTTGCCAGTTTGCCTTCAGTTTTATGATGATGTTGCTGGTTTTTGTATTTGATCAATTTGTATTCTTCAGTTACATAGTTTATTTTGCTTTCATGCATTTCAATTTGCAGTCAGGATTCGACACCCAACCCCCGACAGCCCCAACTCCCCTTGAAGGCTCGTCATGTGTGTTGGCTGCCTTGTCATCTGTCAATTGCAATGTTGCTTATGTGCCCAAGAATTAAAATTCAATTCTGTTTTCATATGCACAAAACGGAAATTGCAAAGAAAATGGAAAGCAAAAGGAAAAGTTATCACTTAAAGCATAACAGATAAATTTCATAACGAATTTCGATCCAGGATCCTTTGCCAATTTTCATAATGTGTTTCTGATAAAAAATCAAATTTGAATTTAAATTTTCGGTTTCCAAAAATGTCACCTAAATAATCTATTTATTTCGAAGTAATTTTTTAATTTTCAGTAAAATGTGGGCGATATGGGAGATATTCGAAAGATTGAAATGTGGAACTGTGTATACCAAATTTCGCATTTCTAGCTTTTATTATCTCCGATTAAAATCGATTTTGTAAAAGAGTTACCCTTTCTTTTTAGCCATTCCAAATGAATAAAGGGAGGGTATTATTACCCATTATTGTTCTGATTACATTGCACGCTCGAATAACTCGAAAGGAAACTTAACTTGAAGGTGCCTCAAACGTTGCCCCTGCCCACGAAAATCAAACGGAAGCCTTTCAGTTATGCCTGCACCGTCATTATATTGGTTGGGGACAGTTCCATTGATGACGTCGACATTTACCGATTGCTGTGACGTCATGCAGCGCAACTTACGCTAATTAAAATTCCCATTTAATTGGCATTGACTGTTGTTTGTCTTCGGTTCGATTGCAATGTCAGCCGTTTACATTTTTTATACCCTGTACCCGTAGGCCCAAAATCGGCTATTATGGCTGTATGCAGATGTAGTAATAAAATATTCCTGGCCAGGATGAAAAAAGCAGGCGAGCTAGTCATGTTTGTCTGTTGACTATAAGAACTAAAAACTACTTGAAATTTACAATGTAGGTCTTTTAGATCAGCTAAATGTAAATTTGTCTATAACTAACTCTATTTTTTCACGATAACCATAACAATCAAGTTCATATAAGGTGCTCCGAGAATATGTCGAAACTCATAGAAGTGAAAGACAGTCTAGCAAAGAGTTTCAATCTTAGGATACATCCAGCAATTTTTCTCACAGGAGCACAGATCTAAACCTACAAAGAAGTAAGAATATTTGTGATAGCAGCTCGCCAATTTCTGCTGGGTATCTTTTAGTCGGTCATTTCGTAACGAAGCATTCTTAATTGTAATTGTTTTTTTGGTTTTTAATTTTTACGTGAAGCTTTCGATGAATGTTTATTCAATAAAAATACGCATGAGGCAATGGCTAGCTGACAGGACAGTTGGTCAGATGGAAAGTTGGGAGAAAAATGGACAATTGACAGTGGCTCCAGTTGCAGTTGCCATAGAAAGAAATACATCCCGAACTGTCATCGTGGCCATTGAATGATTCTCTGAAATCAATTTAAATGGCATCATTCAACGACTTCAACCACAAGCTCGCCCACACACCCACACGCACACGCACACTCGCACGGACACACATGGACCGACAGGGACACGAACACATTGACAGTTTATTAACTGACCGACCGAGCAGGAATTATTCGTGACAGCCCACCCACGTTTAATGCCTGAGTATCGCCCATTACATCGGCACATTAATTAGTTGGCATTGAGTTGCAGTTGTCGAAGGCGCCCTATCAACGACAACAGAATATATTCCATTATTCCCCAAGGGGCCGTGCCACGGGCAGCCGACGACAACTGCAATTCAAACTAAAGGACCACACAGTCCAATCCATGCAATAACAAGGAGCAACATCTTGCTCAGCTGCAGCCCCGCTCCTAAGAAGCAAGTCATTTTAATGCACTTGTTTTTTCTTGGCATCACATCCCAATTTATGATAATCAAGTTAATTAACGTAAATACAAATCAAACATAATGATCTGTCGTCGACATTCTGCTTGTTTTTTATGAAATCAATTATTCAATTTGAATCAAAGCAGATAAACATATCAAAAGAAGAGGGAACCGTTATAGTTGTATAGTCTTGCTGGCAACTATATAGGTATATGGGTTATAGCTATATATAAATATATACTCCAGACAGGCAGGCAGAGGCTTTCTTAGCTGACGGGTTGCATATTAGAGATATGCGAGTTTTTGAAATACAAATAATAATGCTATCTATATTATATAAAACATTTGCGGTATTTAAACTATAGTATATAGAATAAATTATACTTAATTACTTTATACTTTATGAAACTTTACGAACTTATTCTAAATTATGATATTTCATTTAAACACTAAACAATATAGCTGGGAGCTGTATCTTACAGCTCAGCAGCAAAAGTTAATCTGAAAAAGTCTCTTAAATATTGTTAACACTGGTAACTAGAGATGCTTTAGTCTTAAAATTAACGTTATGCAACACTAGATTTTTCTAGATTAAGTTTTTAAGGAACCATTTCGAATAGCTTTTTTAACAATGAACAAAATTTATTAGCTGATTCATTATTATGAGTTTTTGTGTACAAATCGAAATGATTTATCGAAGTAATTGAATTATTGCGATAATCTAAATCGACTAATAAAGCGTAGGTGCTGCCTGAAATCGTATGTAAATGTGTTTAATAAAGCTTGATAGCAGCCTGATTTATTATCTGAGTTCACAGCACACAGCTCTATTAAAAGCTATTAATTATTAAACATAAAAAGTTACATAACTAAAATTAAATATAAATAAATAAACAAATGCAAGACTTAAAACTCTTTATAAATCAAGATCTGCATAATTTAAATGCCCTTTTTTACGTCTATTTAGGTAAGTGGAATGGGATTAACCAAAGCGCCTTTTGGCCTCTTGGGAGTTGCTGTGGTTGGGTTATACTTTCATAATTTAAGCACTCTATTTAAATTAATATCCAACATAACTTGATTGCTTGCCGCTTGAACTCCAAGCTGGTTGTGCCTGTTTCTCTGCTCGGCTGAACTTGGCCGTGTGTAAAACGCATCGCATTTAATTTAGTGTAAATCAAAACGTGTCTTTTGTTTATGTGCCGATGAAATTTCAACTCAAGCGCAGTGCAATAAAAAGTAACGACAATCAGAACGCTGGCAGCCAAGGGGCAGGAATCGCACCTGTTGTCTAGCAGGTGGCATCGTCAGCTGTGATCGACAGCCAAAGGACTTGGCTAAAAAGCCGCAAACAATGCCAGAACAAGACGTAAACACCAGCCGACACACCCCTGCCCCCAAAAAGGGGCGAGGAGTTTGGATGGCGACCGTGAAAAGTGAAATGGGAAATGGGAAATGGGCGACGAGGCACAAAAAACAAACAGGTGCTAATCGAAATATAATGTTTCAGCAGCGGTCGCACATAAAAAATGATACGCCAATAAAATTTAATAATTTAAAAATGAAACAACAACATCTACAACAACACAATGGAGTGTAAGAGGAAGAGGGCTGTGTAAAGCCGGAAAAACATAATAAAAAATTCATGAGTTTTACGAGAATCGCGAACGGGCAAGAAGAAGCTGAAACAAAAAAGTGCAAATAATGAATGACAATCGGTTGTCGAGCGAAGAAGAGGGGCGGGCGACGGCGACGGCGAAGACGAAGGCGACGACAGCAGAATGACATAAAAATGAATCGTTTTGCCTACTTAAAGGCGCATAAAAAGCAATTTCCGTCTTTAAAGCCGTAAAGTATGCCTTGATATTGCCAAATGCAAAGGTAACCAAAGCCAGCCTATTGATTTGCTTGCCCAGCTGGCTACCTGGCCTGCCCGGGCCTGGCATACAAAGCACTTAAGCAAACAACAAATATTTAGTGTCGCAATGATAATTACAATGCCAACACTGAAGACTGGCCAGCATGAGCGGGCGATTGTTAGAACGAGGAGGGAGGGGGAGTGTGGAACTGGTGACACCATATCACACACATATATATCCTTGATATATGCCTTTGTATTTACACATTTTGTGTTTACCTTTGCATGACCAGTCCGTCACTTTGACAATCATAATGAGGCAAGCAGCAGGTACCAGCAGCAACAGTAACAACAACAATAGCAACAACAGCAACATCTCGACACACACCACCAAAATGGCTGACAGCAGCAAACCTGACTGCAGAATGCCACAACAATCACACGAGCTAGAGATGGAAGCATTTTATAGCTGCAACAACCAAATTAAAGACATTTGAGCTCATATATTTTGAAATAATATGATTGCATAATAAATAATAATATTAATTAAACATTTTGAAAACAAAATATATATCTTAATATATCGTTAGGTAACTTTTGAAACAAATTCTAACCAGAAATCGAAAATTGAATGAGTAGTAAAGCTATTATTTTAATACAAACCCTATTATATAAGAGATTAGTTTGAGCCAGAAACTCTTCTTTTGTATTTAACATGAATGAATCAAACCGAACTGGATTATATGAACTATAAACACCTTACCTTATTATTACTCTAAAACGAACCATTATTTAAACGATATCGCTAAAATGTAAAAAATTAGGATGCATTTTAAATTATTATTTTCCGTAAAAAAGCAAAAGTTCAATATAAACAAATGCCTTGCTTTAAGGTTCGTTTCGAGTTCCTGCTATTGGATATAAAGATCTGCTTTAATTCTCTAGCTTTAACTTTAAGTCTTTAATTTGAACAAATTAATAATTTTCCTGTTTGTTTATTTTATTTTAGACACTGCCAGCAACAAACGATAGCCAAAAAATCGAAGAAATCAAATTTTAAATAGTATGGAACAAGGATCAAAATTATATATTTGCATATCTTACAGCAAATTCAAGTAAGTAATTTTATTTGATTATGATAACTTAACCATGTTCATAATTTTCATGTTTCATGTTTTAAAAATATTGATGCCTTAACTTTTATATGGTTAGTTGAACAAACTCTTCCTCTCTCCTTATTTCTGTGTCCTTCTCTCTCTTTCTATCTCTTTTATATTTATATATGTATATATCTTTTTCCATATTTCCACCTCTCTCTCTCTGTCTCCAATCCAAAAATGTTCACAATTTATGCTGTGCTTAGATAATATATAGATAATATAACTGCCACGAACTTCTGCTCTTAGAGAGTTGTATATTACAAACACTATTTGGCATCATATATGATATATTTTTATGCATAGTTTATTATTTGTATATATATCACACCTGCTGCTATTCCTGCTGTACGATTAGATAGGAACTCACGCGTCCATCGCGAGCAGCTAAAGAGGTCGTCAGTCGAGGTCCAGTTGAGGCCGCCGGGTGTCTCTTTAGGTCTGTTGTCCATTATAACGATGATGGCTTACATGTTGTTTCATAGTGTTGCTGTCGTTGTTGTAATTGTTGCTGCTGTTGTATTGTTGTTTACCTTGCCGGAAAGCGCAGGCAGGCAAGCAAATCTATGTTCCTTGTTGACTTTTGCTTTTATTTAATTTTGTGGCAAGGCGGACCGACTATAAATACACAAATGCCATGTTTACGTCGTCCTGTCTGTCTGAATAAGTGCGTGTGTCCCTATGCTAGAGTGTGTGTGCGTGTGTGTGTATGTGTGTGTGGGCGCAGCAAATAAACTTTAATTGTTGCAACCACAGCGTGTGCTAGCACACGTGTTCATGTCTCCGTGTGAGACTCTGTGAATTGTTGCCGTTGTTGTAATGCTTAACTTAATGCGCTGTTATCCTTTAACTGCCTGGGCGACCAGCATACGTACACATACACACACTTGGATAGCTGCAGTGCTGTCACACTAATACATATTCATGTTAATGTCAGCGCATAAATCTTGCAAAGTCTTCTAACACCTGTCAGCCATTTTACAAGGTGTTTCCACTTAATACATCGACGGAGACGCACACATACACACACACACACACACACATGGCTGGAAAGAGACAGGCAGACGGCATTAGACAGAAAGAGAATATGTTGCTTTGTGTCTCTGTCTCTCAGTCTGTCTGTGTGTGTGTGCGTGTGTGTGTGTGTCTTTGCCTTTGTACGCCATGTGTCAATGTGTCTGTCATGTGTCCAGCGCTGCGTGTGATATTGACAGTTGCGGAGGCACGAGGCTCCCGCCACAATCGAAGCCAGAGCTAGCCTCCAATGTAGCTGTAATCGCTGAGTGAACGCCAATTGCTCAGCATTGTGCCAAATTTTTGCAGCCGGGTGGCGAGCGGGTACATAAAGGAGAGAGGAACTAAGCCCAGCTAGAGCCGCATCCGAGGCACAGCCGCTGATGGAATAACTGCCACCTAGCTGGAATCAAAATTATGGTAGGCAAATGCGAAGACGGTTGGCCAGCGTTCACCATCAAAGCAATGGCAAAAACAACAACAGCGAGCAGCCAGCAACAGGATCAGGCGGCAGGATGACAACGACGTTGACATTGATTGAACGTTGTCCACAACAAACAGCACACACAGGACACTCAATGAGCGATGGCCAATGGCGAGAACAGCTTGTGTGTGTGTGTGTGTGTGTGTGTGTGTGTGTGTGTGTGCGAGAGTGTGTGCGACTGTGTGTGTGTGGCATAAGGGAAATGGCATACAGGTTGTTAGTCACACGGTGTTGATTGTTATACCCTGGCGATAAAGGGGTATAACGAATGCTTGACAATATCGATAATGCCTACATTAATTAGCTTAACAAGAAGCTGTCCGGTGTTTGTTTGATTATGCACATCATGTTATCGATTATTATGGCTATCGATATGCAAAACTTTGCCTCTGCGCTCTCAATCTATGTTTTATGCTTATTATGTTTTCTCCTTTGTTATGTTCTTGTCGACTTTTTGAGTTTAATATAATATTGTATGACACCTAAGATTAAAAGTTCTTTCTTCATATTCGTTCTGAGAACTGGGAAGAAAATGCAGAGCTAGTTAGCTTAACTACCTTCTGTGCATGTGATTTACCAGCTGATATTAAATAATATGGCAATATGTTTAACTTGTATTTGCGCGTATCATCTATATATACTCCAAATATGCCGACAAGTATTAAACATTCCGTATACCATATAATCCACTATATAGTCCATGCTTTGTGTAGTATTACAGTGACAACTCTCCCATTAGAACTTCCTATTGGGCGGACACGCCTCTTGGTTAGACATTTTCTTTTTTTATGCATAATACAAAATTTATAAATTGCTTTTTCTGGTCATATATATATAACTTATTATATATTTTCCAATAAATTTGTGTATATTTTTTTAAATATGCATATTCCATTAAAAGTTTTTAAAACTCTTGGATATTTAACATAAAATACTGAGAGCATATATTATATTTATGTACTGTTGTATAATATGATATTAAAAACAAACTTTTCTCTCCTATCTCTTCTCTCCTATCGATGTTATAAGTTTAGTCTTTTATTTATAATATATATTACGTGATTTAATATTTATGCAATACAATTTATATGTATACAAGTTCTATTTACGTATATACAATTTAGTCTAGAAAAACTCCGAATATCTATTTTGTTTAACAACAAAAGAATTTTATTAATCGATGTATTTAAGTGCACAAAATATAGTATTTATTATCTAAAGATTTATCACGCAATTAAGCACATATGCTTACTTCTTTGCAATTCGATAGCCTTGTTTTGGTTGATAGGGTAGCTGGACTTCGACTTCTTGAGGGTCTTACCACAAAATCCATTTCCCCTTCCCTTTTGTTGTGTTTATAGTTTGAGTTGCGGTGGCGCTTTGGGTGTTTGGTTTATTTTAATTGCCTGGACTCTTTAATTGCTGAAATATTTAAATTAGTTTGCTGAGAGCTGTCGTCGACGATTTGAGTGAGCAGGTGATTCAGCCTCTATGTGTGGGTGCGTATGCGTGCGTGTGTGTGTGTGTTTGAGAGCTTAACTTTGCGACTTACTGTAAATGTATAATGCTTATATATGTTCGAGTGTGTGTGTGTGGCCTGACCATTGCCAGCCATTAAATTACATTGAACCGCACCCGAAAACAGGATACTTTGTAGCATACAGTCAACAAAAACAACAACAATGAACAGAGCCAAAGGACGCCAAGCGAGCGAGCGAGCGAGCAGGCGAGCAGGTTTTCGTATTTAAGACGAAATAAATTGGATTAGAAACCGCAAAAATCCAATTGTCTATTGTGGTGCGGGCTGAAGATGCCGCACGTACCTCCTGCTCCTGTTTGCCATCGCCAGCTTTAGTTGTTTTGTAACCTGGCCGAATCCGAATCCAAATCCGAATGTAGGTCTTAAAATATTTAGCAAGAAATGCTGCGACTTTCTGTCTGTCTCTTTGTCTGTCATCGTTGTCTCTATCTCTCTCACGCTCTCTCTCTCTCTTGCTCTGGCTGCTGTCTCTTTCTACCTTGTCTACTGTTGCTTTGAATGTTTGTATGCAAATCAAAGACTAATTGGATTTTTAAGCTCAAACTGTCAATGCCGCTACATGGTGCTCCGTACAACGTGCACCGTGCACCGTGCTGGGCGCTTTGGTCTGTAACTCAGATTCAAACTCACCTGGCCCATCGTCTGGCTGTGTGGCTGTCTGTTTGTCTGGCTGTTTGTGTTTGTGCACCTGACTAAATGGCAAAAACCGTTGACAAAGGCAAATGAAACGTCGACGACCGTCGTCCTCCACCTGTCTGTCCGTTTGTTTGTCCGCGTTGTTGTCTATATGTATTTGGATTTATGTTTTCGGTAAGCGATTTAAGCTGCACAGCAAACAATTCATCATGCAGCACAGTGCACAGTGCGTAGTACATTGAACTGGCAGTGAACCCTACAACCTACACCCTACAACCTACACCGTAAAAGTGGTGCTGGCAACCCAATCCCAAATGAGCGGGGCGCTGCTAGCCAGTAAATGCAAATGGCACACTAATTTGATTCTATTTAAATCTCGTTGCGGCCATCAGGCGACTTGGCTTAAACGCCCACTGATGGCTGTTTTGTTGTATGGCCAACTGCTTGCTAGATGCTTTCAACCGTTTTCAGTTGCTGTGTAGCACGCTGTGCGGCACGCTGCGGTTGCTGTGGCTGCTCGGCCCGCATGACGCGTTCACTCATCACGTAACAGTTTCGTGTGTGTGCCTCGTCTCGTTCAAATGAGTGCCTTGAGTATCTTTTCTATTTGCGTGCACGCAGCTGCCAGCCAAACAGTCTGCAGCCTACAAACATGTCCTTGCCAGCCAACAACAACAGCAGCAGCAACAACAGCAGCAGCCAACAGCAGCAAAAGCGACAGATAACAAACACTCGACTAGTGGGGCCTTAAAACAGGCCCACACACATCCACTCTATATGGCAGCATGTGTTTGACTAGTTGTTGTAGTATGCCCATAATCGGGAACGGGTATGATGCGTACGCCACGAGGAAAGCGGCTGCGAACTATCTGTCCTGTTAGCTGCCGGATATGCGGAGTCGATAGAGCCAAATTCAGGCGATACTCTATCAATTGGAAATAAAAAATACGACCAATTTTGAATTGTTCCACATTGCTCCGCAATTATCTAAATTCATGAAGAATATTTTTATACATTTGAAAAATTCAAAATTATGTCACGATTATATTTCTCAAGCATTTTATTTGTAATACCGCGTAATGTATTTTCAATTATTTTGCTTCTAATATTATTTATATAACAAAATCTGTTTCTATTAAGCTTAAATCGGCCAACTATAAAATTTTTTAAATGTAGTCCCAAACAATTCCACATATTCCGATTTAATATGCCCCATTGATGTGTTTTAAAAATATTGAAATTTTACTTAAATAGATTGAGAGCAATTTATTTTACCTATTATGTGAGTCTTCTGTTTTTGTATCCATTCTGTCTCCTTCTTCTAGTTTTTTATGCAAATATTTTAGTCTGACATCTAAGCGAATCAAACTAATTTTTTAACAATCTGAAAAGTATAGATTTATCTGAACTTTTTAGCATTGCTCGTAATTGTTCTATATTTATAAATAATGTTATGATATATATACATTTTATATACCATGTGCTTATTTAATATATTCAATAACATTTTAAAAAAATCTCAAAAAATTTGAATAAATCTGCAGATTAATTCGAACATTGATTTGACAAGAACAGTAAGAGCATAAATAGTCCGGTGTAGGGTATACGAATCCTTTTATAGCTGGATGTTGCCATTCCAAAATCGTCGAGTGTGACAGTGACACACTTGTTGTGGAGTGGGGAGGGGGATGCAGGCACGGACGCCTTGCCTGGCTATTTTCGGCTGGGCCCGAGTCAAAGCCGCACAAGGACATGTGTCGCACTTGTGTGTGCGTTGCGGGGCGAGAGTCGCCTATTTTATGGTTAGTTCTCGGCACGGCATCGAGTATTGGATGGTCGCACGGAACCCGTTAAATAATACAATAGACACCTTAGTTTCCAAGACTTTGCTGCTGCTGCTGCTTTACGAGCTCGCATTCATCATACGCCGCGTGGCCAGGTTAAGGCACACTTCCACAATAGATTTTGATTGTATGTATTATATGTGAAAGGGGTGGGTGGAATTTTGGGCATTGAGCATTGGGCCAACGCCTCAAGTCTATTAATTACACATGTTGCGTCAATGTGAAATCGTTTTCCATTTATTTTTATGCGTTTTGCTGTACAGTTTGTCAAAGCGCTATAAGTGTAAGAAAATATCCCTCACATTTGTTAGCCTTCGGCAGTTTTCTACAACGATTTTTCAAGTAAGTTATGACCGTGGCTGCGACTATAAAAATGGCCAGCCAAAGGATTTGGACATGCTCTCGCTGCGAACCATGTCGATGCCTTTAAAATAGAATGCAAAAAAAAGGAAAAGAATAATAATAAATAAAAATGAAAAATATGAGCATGTGAGTCAAGAGCCAGCTTAATAAGGTCGTTGTGCGTCAGTTGGCCTCAAATGTATATATAAAGATATATTTTTGTACATATATATAAGGGCGCCACATGTCCTGGTTAACGGACTGGCCGACTGTCGGGCCGAGCAGTTCATCGCATTAGGCCTCGACTTGAACTTGAAGCGAGGAACAAGTTCCACAACTGCCGTCAAAAGTCACATAATCGCCGATACGAGTATTTTTTGCTTTGTTTGCTTTTTGTTTTTGCCAGACTTTTGATCACGTGCCATGCGCGCCAGTTGTTGCCAATGGCAGATGCATTAGCACAGAACTGGGCTACGGAACAGGACCTTTAAGTTGTGCCAGCACAGGCACAGGCATAGGCACAGGCACAGGCTGGGCCGCTAATTGCGAGTAAATTTCATTCATAATGTTGCCTCGTCTCAAATTGAAATTCCATGAAATGGACTCGACGACATGAAGCACCAACCGAGCTCTGGCTTAAAGCCACAAAATTAACTTGGGGCAACGCAACCAGGCAGATTCTTAACGCTTGAATGCCCCACACCACAGCAACATCAGCAGCGGCAACAGCAGCAACAACAACTGGGATACACCGTCTTCGATTTTGACAGGAAATTAAATTCGATGTATCGCTCCGGACAGCTCGTTCGAGTCACTTTGGCTTCGCTTTTGTTTTATGTATTGTACCTTGGCTCAATTCTCTGTGCTTCTCTGGGCCCAGGCAGGCTTACAATTGGAAATTCATGCGGCTTCAATTTTTTTCTGTTTTTTGGTTTTTGGATTTTTTTTTTATATCTACACGCCGAGTCTCATCTTCGCTTCAGCTTTTGCCTTTTATTTTTGCTAGCCAGTAAATAAACCGGAGATGACTTTGCGGTTTTCATTGAGCGCTCTGCGAAATAGAAGGTACTGAGACGGAGACTGAGACTCAGACTGAGAAAGAGACTGCGCCTGACACTGAGAATGAGACTGAAAAGTTAGTTTGGTATTGAGTTTAGGTTTGGGCCGGGGTTCGGGTTTGGGTTTGGCTTTGTGTGCTGGCTGCCTGGTTGGTTGGTTGGTTATTATAATTACCGCACCCTGGGATACACTTAAATGCTTGCAGCGTCATGAACACCAGACAGGATGTGCATTGGCATTGGCCACAGGAAGCTGAGGCTGAGGCTGAGTGACCTTCGCTTGACTTTCGGTAAACTGAAACAACAACAGCATCAGCTGCTGCAACAACAAGTTCAAATTCAGTTTTAACTTCAACTTGGACGAAATAAATTGATTTAAATCCAAAGAGGGCCCACATGAACGCAACACAAGCAACAGCAGCCCACGTTGCATGGCCCAACAAGAAAGGCCACTTTGCAAAAGAATTGCCAATGAACTAAGATGAGCTGCCGCTGACTTGTTTGGCCTGGCCTGGCCTGTCCTGTCCTGGCATGTCGTGGCCTGTACTCTTCTGTCCCAGCCAATGCTGTCCAGGCTTGGCTCTGTCTCTGTTACTGTCTCTGGCCCTGGTTGCGTCCCTCAACCAAGATGCGACAATAAGTCATTGTCAAGGTGCTGAAACGACGACGATTGCGACAGGCAACAACAGGCAGAGCTTGCATGTAGCTTGGCAAGAGCTTTACATGTGGGCAGAGAGGCAGGGAGGCAGCCCAGGCCCAGACCAAAGAGTGACAAACCGGGACGTACCAAAGATTCAAGCAGGTTGCCTGCCAGCCTGCCTGCCTGCCAAGGCATTGCAATGAAGTTAATTAAATAAAAATAAAGCGACAGCAAACTGAATTGCCAGGGCACACGGCGACTGTGAATGCAATTGGAACAAGAGGTGCGCCCAGAGTGGAGCAAGAAATTCCAGAGAACGCCCACCTCAGATAGGCAGCTAGCTAAGTTGGAGCTGATGCGGCTATAGTAGATGCATCTCTTGCCATTGCCAAGTAGATCACACAGTCGCAGCAGCATGAAAAAGTGCCACTCCTGCAGACGCCCACAGTATCTGGGCTTGAAGTCAAGATGAAGACGACAACGATGATAATGAAGCTGCTGCTGCTGATGATGATGATGATGATGATGATTCTGATTCTGATGCTGCTGGAATGTACAAGGAGCGTAGCTGGCAACATTAGCAAATGACAAGCTACGCCCACTGATGCAACAGACAAGAAAAGCTCATGAGAACATGAGTTCTCAGAAGGTAAAAACCAAACTAAATCTCTAATAACTGAAAGAATGCCACCAGAGATATTCATGAAGCACATCATTCGTGTAATTGCTTATGCACATATTTAGTACAGTTTAATATGATTGCTAGCAGAGATATGCCAAATAAATTATACTTGATTTCCTCAAAAAACAAGCGAAAAGTAAGCAATCCTAATAAGAATTTTTTTTGCCACGGGCAAAGTCGGGGTATACCCGCTATTATCCTAAAGAGACATAGGACAAATTTTCTCATTGTTCGTGATTTCACCTCTTGATCAATTTGGCATATCATTATTCAACATTGTGTATATATGTTATATAGGACCTAATGACAGTAGAGAGAGAGAGAGAGACACGGTCTCGATATATGTTTCTATTTATAGGCCCACAAATAAAATAAAATTAATATTCATGTTGACATTCGCATAAACTAAAACACCTCATCTATGGTCTAATAGAGCACAATATTATTGCCATAAAGATATTCATGGAATACTGTTCAGCGAAATTGTCATAATTAGTATATAAATAGCATTTAAAGTTGTTTTGTTTTTCAGAAAAAAAAGCCAAATGAAAGTTTATTGCATCCCTGCATCCAATTTATATTTTATCTTATAAAATCGAACTTGATTCGTTGCACACATTTCTAATTAATTAATTCATAATAAGCGATAATTATCGATAGCCGATTTAAACGGGTGTTCCGTCTCTCCCCCTCTCTTACTATTGCTCTATATCTGACTCAATGTTTGCATATTTAGCTTCTTGCCTAACAACAGGTTGTCTCTCTCTCGCTTTCTCTGTTTCTAATTCTCTCTGTCTGTCTCTATCTCCGCATATTTATCTCGCTTGCCAGTGCAACCGCAAGCAACATCTGCAGCACACCTGGACTTGCGACACCACAGCCCTCGCTCCGGGGCTTATCAAGTATGCGATAATACTAACACATTAAGTTCGCAACTGGAAATCCAATAAACTGTGCATGCAATGCGGAGTGTGACCGAAACAGGATAATGGCATTTGCTTGCGTGTTGCATTCGAGAATTTTATTCTAATTTCCACTCAAGTTGGAATTATTTCAACAGACTTGTTCTTATGCCCCGTAAACATAAATTGACTGAAATGGGCGATTGAGTGAATGCAGAAGGAGACATTTCCAAACGCTTAAGTGTATATATATTCGAGCACATAGTTCACTTACAATTTACTTGAAGCTAATTAAAAATCAAATATTCAACTAGTGGGGAGTAAGTGATAGTATATAATGAAGCAAGATAGTGTTAGGTGATGGATGTAGGATATCTATTAGCCGAACAACCCGAACCTTTTACTTGCTTTTTTTATTCTTATCCATTCTGCTTTGTAAATGCGGCGCGTCTCGCAGTATGATGATGTTGCATGATTAGGGCGATAAAAATTAGGAGTTTAATTGGACTCTTTAAATGTTCACATTGCTTGGTAATTATACAGTTTTTAAGTTTCTTTCGTTTGTGGATCAGTTTACTCTCAGTTTTTGGGGAATTGAGAGAAGCGATTGATTGGTTATCGTTATCATTAGAATTGTTTGGCATTTGCTGCCAACGCTGACACTTCCAAGTAGCTATTAATGTCAACTCAATTGTGTGTCCAATCAAAAAAAAATCCGCTTAAAAGATGACAACTTATTGCTCAATGCCACAAAATATGCTTCAAATAACAGCGACAGCCATTGAAAAAGGTTGCGCAGGCAAACTTTTGACAACGATGACAATGACAGGGACCCCACCTCCGCCAAGGACCCAGCGTCATACGGCAATAAGCCAATGGCAATGGCAATGGCAACCCTAATCAGTGCTACGGCGCACTTGTGCTCGACATAGACGTCAATTAAGTGCTGTCGTACCCCTTGAAATCCACCAAAATTACCAACAAAGAACTCGAGAGAGAAAAAAACAACAACAGCAGCAGCCAAAAAAAAGCCAAAAGGCGTGACGAAAATTTGCATCAATAAATGACAAAACCATGCGCAGATGCCAATGTAATAAGTGCCAAGCGAGTATGCTTCATCAAACCGGGCCGATGTCGGTCCTCGAGAACCTTTTGCATTTGCATGTCAGCCACAGATGTTGACAATTAAAGCTGCCAATGGGTTTTGACTAGGGGCTTGCGTTTCGGGTTCAGGCTATCCCATATCGCAGTGGGGCACAATGACGTTTTATTGAAACAACATTTTGACAAAGTGGCTGCTTAATTTTTCAATTGCGCCAACCACGTTGTTTTTTCTCTCAGTAGCTCTCAGCCAAATGCTGCTGGAGAACCCCGTTTTTCGGCGCCATATGTGAGTGTCTGGTTGAGGATGAAGATGTGGCAAGGTGCAGGGCGCGTCAAGTGGCAACTGCTACCGCAAAACGCTGTCAAATTGTCTGTGAGTGTGCTTCTCTCTGTGTGTGTGTTTGTGTGTGTGTGTGGGGCGAGCTAAAGTGCCCACTTGACTTTCACACACTCTCCAAAAACTGCACACTCGATCTGTTGTCACAAACAGCAGCTACAGAAAACTGAACTCATATATATATATATATATATATATCCGTATTGAAAATGTATTAAGCCAATTCGACTTTAAAATACTCTATAAATAAGAAAAACAAAAAATTAAACATAACTTCAGCCCTACGCATGGATTCAAATCGCGATCTTGCCTTTAACGTTGCTTAAGTAACTTTGGTTACTCGAACAACTCGAAAGAGGCTTCTATAATTTGTAAATTCATTTTAAAGAAATATTTGGACTTAATTATAAGTTAATTATATCCATAAGCCCAGTGATTCACGCTAAGTAGTAAAGTTTTCGGCGGGCACATAAAATTCCCGATCTGTTCCATTAATTTCTTCGGCAACCCGAAGCTATATACCTTTTTCGTATCTCTCCATCTGCTATCTGGCGGTCATAATCATTTTTTGAGGGTATCCATATAACCATTTCAAGAGCATTTTGGAGAATAAACAGAAAACCCAATTGAAAGGCACACAAATTGTAGTCAATGGCAGTAACAACTTTATAACTGGGTATGGGTCTGGGTCTGGGTTGGGTCTTGGTCTGGGTGCCAAGTCCTTATCCCATGTCCGACTGTGCCGTGCCATCTCGAACTTAATTATGTTAATCTGTGTAGAGTGCGCTCGAGTCCTGAGTTCTGAGTTCGACAATCGCCACACGCTGATCAAATTAAGCGCATTTTAAAGTGACTTGTATATGGGCAAAAGTTTTTCGATTAGAGTTTAAGTGTCCATTTCGTTCACGAGGTGCCGACGAGTTGCCAGCTTCGACGCGACGGTCTAAAAGAAAAAACTTGTAAAAAAGTTGATTTTTGCATTTGGCCGCACAATTAACTTGAACGACGGACGGTAACCGCCCAAACCAAACCCGAACCGAACCGAACAGCTGTCCGCTTTCCCAAAAAACAGTTGCTGCTAACTGCCAACTGCTGACTGCGGACTGCTAACTGCTAACTGCTAACTGGGAACTGGTAACCCAGAGCAAAGTCCTCCGACCGTCAGCGCTTGTCTTTTGGCCATGATGTGAAATACTTTATGCAGCCAGGATATGGGACAGGGTTTCATACTATTTTTGGAAGCAAGCTGCTGTCGTTGCTCATAGTTTTGCTTATCTTTGCATAACTTTTGCATAATAAACCAGCCAGGAACGGCCACCACTCCGGGAACAACCAAGGGCACAGAAATGCCGAATGGAGCATAGTCGTGGAGAGGAGAGGAGAGGTTGAGGACGAGCGCGGCAACGGCTCCACAAAATGCGTTCTTTGTCATTGTTATGTGTGCGTTTGTGGGTTGGGATGCTTTGGTCCTCTTGTTGTTGCCATTGTTTATGTATGCGCCAACACATATGCACACTCATACCATGCCATGCCATGCCATACCAGAACTAGAGGAGCACTCCATGAGAGACCGGGATACATTCATATGCGTCGCCGAGTCAACAACACAAAAATTCCGCAAGTGAATGCACGAAAATCCAAACAAAACAAGCCAAACCACCAACGAAAAAATGAACAAAAAAAACGTATAAAACCTTAGAGTCGCAGAAGAACAAACCTATAGATATTGAATACCTTGTATGCCTGACATTGCCGAAAAGGGTGTACTATTCTATTATAATTGTTAAGAGTAAGAAGCAGAAAACTTACCAAATATATATCCAGCTTCAGTTATAAAATTCAAAAATATAAAATGAACAAATCAAACAAAACATTTTCAAAATGCTTGATCTCTGAGTTGACCTTTCTGTCAGGTTTATAGTTTTTATTAAAAATAAAAAGTGATTGATGATAGTTTAAATACGTGCCCAACATATTTATACGCAATTACAGGGCATCGGCCAGTCGAAAGGCTTTTAGTTGCCTTCTAACATGTTTTCGGTTTTTTGTTTAGCTGTGTTGTTTGCCCGGTCGAGGGATTTGCCTGCATGGGTTTTTCGGGTTTGGGGCTTGGCTTTAATTTGGCATCCCCGGGCGCCTGTGTCGCGCTCACCATCCCACCTCAACGCCCCATCCATCTCGTTCAACTTGGGGAGATGCAGTTTGCGGTCGCTGCTTATGTAAATTATTTTGCATGGCGCTGATGGAGCACTGCAGCAGCGCCAAGGAGATGAGGTTGACACCACAGCCGAGTGGCAATGGTTGTAGTTAACAGCAGACTGATGATTTAATGCGCACCGCAGACTTTTGCCGAGCTAAGCATTTAATTGTTTCGAAGCGCACAATTAGAAGCCAGCTTAACGCCAGACAAAGAGGTTCGAAGGCTCTCGGGAGGTTCGTTCACAGAACTTGACATATAAAGCTCCAAATGCCAAAGTCAATGATCGAATTTTCAATACGGTAGAAAATGTTAGCATCAATTTCAAAAAAATACATCAAAATTAAAAAAAAAGTTAATTTGCGATAAATAGAATCTCTGCAACAGGAACTAAGTCACATTTCCGAATATTTCGAAAACATTAATCAATCCTTTTTTAATGATTTCTTGTGTTGACGCACAACTGTTGATCAAGAATATTGATATTTGTTCTAGAAGGTCTCAAATTGCGCCAGCTGTTAAAGAATGTTATTAGACAATCTAATTCCCAAGCGGTTAAATATTCGAACTGATTACAAGGCCGCGCAAATAAAGATTCGATAAGAAAGTATGCGGGTGATAAGACGGGCAGATTCTTGAAATAGCTAGACAGACAACCAGCTCACTCTTGGTGTTTATACCTTGTTCTTTTTGGTCATTGACTTCAAGCTGCGAGCTTAAAATTGAATTAAGGCAACTGAAGGATATAAGGATATAATAAGTTTATTCACTCACACATTCCATTATATTCATAATATGCTTATGCTCTGATCTTAAATTTGTGCACTGATTCAATGGAATATTATCGTTTAAATGCGCTAATAGGTTCATTCAGGTTGCTGACTAGCCTTTACACACACACACACACTCACCCAGAGCTATTTTTGCTGATCGCAAGGAGGGTCAAAGTAACATCAAACAAACTATTTATCATCAGTTTTGACGCGCGAAGCTTACGGCAAACATCACACACACACATACGCACGCACACTTACACATTGTGTGTGTTTCTGATGAGTGTATGAGTGTGTGTGTGTGTGTGTGTGTTTTAGTTGATGTGCTTTTAAGTGGGTGTGAGTTTTTGGGCTGCATCCTGGCAAGGGCAGACGAACAGGAGCTGCCTGAGCAGAGGCAACACTAATGGAAAATTGGCATGAAAGACGAGCTGCTATGGAAATTTAATCACATTCACATCTCACACAATACATCATCATCATTGTGTCTATGTGTATATTTGTATGTTTGCATGTGTGTATGTGAGCAGCACTTAAGACTCCTTCACGCATATTTCTATATGTGCACGTTTTGGATGTGTGTGCCTTGTATTTCCGCAAGTTTGTTAACTGCATTAGTGTGCGCTGCTGTGTTTGATTATGCCTTCAGGGTGCTCCACACCCACTCCACTTCATAGACGCACACACATACACACACATGTGTGTGTGCGTATATACAACTATGTTGCATATGTCTGGGATTCTATGACGTTTACTGTTTGGTCTCACACGTAAATAAATGAGGATAAAGTTTTTAGATTTTGATTGCTTGATTGTGTGTGTCAACATAGTGTGTATGCCCCTTACACCCACCCACTCATACAAATGCATGTATATATATATATGTATGTGCACAGATTTATGTACAAAGATTTGGGTTACATAAGCATAGATTTTAAAGTTTGCTCCGTCATTGTCGGCAATTTGAGTGACTTTTCGGGTCCAGTTTTGAATGGCCATTGGCAAAACCTTTGCCTATAATTTATCCCCAGCCACTATAACCCCGGCCCGTATCTTACTATTTGTTTGCTTTGACACAAATTGCGCCACATAGCTACACTGTGCGCCTTTGTTTGGATCCACCCATCGCTCATTTGCGTTTTGGAGGGGACTCGGCTCATAATTATGTTGTATCATTTACGGCAATCAGAGCGACTTTTATGTAAGCCAAACTCGTAACTCAAAGGCAAAATTTTGCAGCGACGGAGCGAAACAGAGCACAAACTGAATAACAGAAGAAGAAAGCATCGACTTTGACTGCGACATCGGCATCGGCAACGGAATAGCAATAGCTATCGGAATAGGGGAATTATAGTAGGTGTAATCACTGTCATTGACGGCGTCCCGCTTCCATGCACTGCGACAAAAATTTTACGCTAAATTTGCCATGCATCGCAAGAGTCGCGACGAGACGAGACGGCACGAGACGAGATGCCCCAGTTGGAGTAGCTGGGACCAGGAGCATGACAATTTATCAACGGTACGGAGAGAGATCTCGTTATGGTTGACCTGTGGGCTCTGGCTGAGCGGCTCTTTAATTCCAGCAGACGCGCCTTGAATTAAACATGTTAGATAACAACAACGGCAAACCCGTAAAAAGAAAATGCAGCAAGCGAAGCTACAGCCAAAGCTGAATTAAAAACGCCGTTGGCCTTCAAAAAGTACGGCCACAAGAACTGCGGCAAGAGCGTCTGCAACTTTTGCCCGGGCTAAACGACTATGTAAAGCGGCAACAACAACGACAAAAACAAAAACAACGACAGCAACAAAAACAACAAGGACAACAAGCTGCCACAAGAGCAATCACAAGAACAACAAGCGGCAAGCGTAAAAACGTTGCCTTTATTCTAATGCCAGCTCATGCTACGGCTCAGCCGGAAGAAAAAAAGAGAAGAAAAAAACAACAAAAACTATCTTCTGCTGAGCAATGCTTCAATTTCCAAATTGTTGTTACTCTACACAGTTGCGAGTTCCTCTTGGATTCACTTAAATGTAAACAGAAATAAAAATAAAAATGATAAAAACAATTTTTTAATAAATATGCAAAAAACAAGAAGGCTGAGAAAAATTAAATCAATAATTTTTATTTGAAATAATAATTAATATACCAGTTTCAACAGATTTAATTATTTCAATAGGGAAATAAATTGACACGAAATAAACTCCGCGTTCTACAATATTCTATCATTGAGTGATGCCTTAAATTAACAAATGATAAATTATTTAAATTATAATAATGCAAATTTTTTTTCCAAAAAATAATATATTTTCGAAATGGTATTCGTTAAATTATCAAAGAAATAATATAATTTTAAAATACATAATAAAATAATAATATATTTAACAATATTGACACACCTATTAATATTACTCGTTAGTTAAAGTTATTAGTTTCTTATTAGTTATATATTAACTTTATATATATTAACTTAGTTATATATTAACTACCCATGTTTGCGTCTTTAGGCTAATATATTGCACAATTTCTATCGAGAATCCCTACTTATCTTAATAAGTTGTTCACTTGGAAAAGTCAAGTACCCAAGTGTTAAAGCATTTTTGCCCCGATTTGCTTGCGCTTTGTGTTGCAAACTTAATGATCGGACTAATATACTCTTTTGTCAAACTATAAACATGTTCGGTGAAACCGCTAAAAACAGTCATCCAGTGTCCCTTGTCGGCTACAGCTGCCGTATCCTGCCTCCTACCACCCGGCGTGCCACAAAGTGCACAGCACAGGGACTACAACAACAAAAACAACAACAACAGCAACGGGGACGGGAGAATGAACAACAGCGACAACGGTGAAAGTCTATCCTGGTCTAGTAGTAGTAGTCCTAGGCGACGGAGCCTGAACCCGATGCGACCCTGGTCCAGTGCGACTTTTGCAATTTTTAGTGCAACTAATTCTTTCTGAAGTATCTCATTGTTGCACTGCAAAGCCGCAATTTTGTGTGGCGTGTGGATATCCCAGTTGCGCCCCCACCCCCTGGTTGATACCCATAGCTAGCTCCCACTTGGGCAGCCTATGTCCATTCACTCTCTCTCTCTCTCTTTGTGTGAGTGTGTGTGCCGGAGGAAGTCAAAAGTATCGCGGCAGCTTAAGCACAGAGCGGGGCCTGCTCGGAGACACTCGACTGAGTGTATATGTGTGTGTGTGTAGGGGGGGGGGGGGGGGGGGGGGGATGTGGTGTGGCGGATGTGGCGTTGACTACCCAGCGGAGTTTATATCCCAGTTGATTGTCACAGTTGCCGGCCAAGAGCAGTTGCCGTAGCAGTTGTTGCTTCTGTTTTTGTGCGCTCCAAAACAAATGGGCATAATATGTTTGTTATGTTGCTTCAAGTTGCACAAGAGGCGGCAAGTTGCGGCTTCTAATGAATAAAATATCTAGCCAAAGCCAAGCTCAGGTAACTCGGACTATGTGATGTAAGCAGAGTCTGATTTTGTATAATTCCAAGATTAGTTAAAAGAAGAAAAAAGAAAGAAGAAAGAAAGAAAGAAGAAGAAAATGGCTGCGATTTCTTGTGAATAGATGGGACGTCCTTGTCGGAATATCCACGAGATTGATGTGAAGCACAGAGCTACAAGTTGTTTTTATTATAATTAATTTAATTACAATTATGTTTACAATTGTGTAATTAAATTTTCACAATGGATCTATGAAATTCTGTAGAGTGACACGAATCGATATGTGTGCAAACATCGATGGACAAAAGTATGTATCAGCAAATGCGAATATACTTAAGTCCAGGCTTAAGACATTTATGTATTTAAAATTACAATGAAGATGAATGTCTTTTTTCCAGCAAGTCGCTGGCTGAGAACCAACATGACTTGGCCAGCCCAGCTGGTTAACTGGTTATAAAAAACTAGACAATGCATATAGAGCGAAAAACCTTTCAGGAATGAGTTACTGCATTTACTTTTGTTTAAATTCTAACTGAACTTAGAAGCACTAAATGTATTCAGAGGTAACCGAACCGAAAGGGTCATAAATCTTTCCACAATTGAATCGGCCTTTCACCAATAGCTTCTCTGTACTTTGGGTAAACTTCGGTTTATTTAAACTCTTCGAGGGTTATGCGTTATGCTTGACTGGTATTTGATAGGCAGCGAGTAGAGAATTCTCTTACATAAAAATGAAAAAAAAAAGTAACAAACGGAAATGAGCAATTGGAGCGTAAAAATACGTGATTACTTCTAATTTTAAAGACAGACGTCGCGTCGACGAGACGCCCAGCTGGGTTACACTTATGAATACTTATTGTTGGCGGCAAGAAAGGCAAGAACAATAATAATGGGAACGACAACGCATCTAATGAGTGGCACAGTTTAATTAAAACTTCTCGCAATTGTTTCTAATGGGAGTCGTTAAAGCGTTAAACTGCGGCGTGTAAATCACAGGGGCAACGCCTCATAGGTGAGCCACAGATACATAAACATACATAAGATAGATACTTAAGTAGCTGTATCTGTAGCTATAGCTATGTGGCCACTTCCGTTTGCCAAACACGTAGCCATAAAGGCCACCACACACACACACGCACGCACACTCAGCTACACGTGGCGAACTTATGTGTTTAGCAGTTAGCAGATTGGGGGCTGGGAATCACTGGAGTCGGGGTCAGAACGTTATCGAGCTCTGGCCCAAAAGATTTAGCAGTCCGACACGTGAAAACGTGGCAAGCTTATGGCCAACTGTTGTTACTTTGGTTTTTCCACTTCTTTTTTTCTGCCTATTGCCCCCTAATGCTAATGAAAAATATTTCCAACTGTGCGCGGATTAGGAGGCTGCGTTTATTACCAGACAAGTGTTGAAGCCAAAGCCTTGCAACCCCAAACAATAAGTGGCATAAAAGTGGAAAGCCGACGCTTTTATGTTGTCGCTAGAGGAGAAAGTGAGCGCGGCGACGTTTAATATTTAGTTGAAGATTTAACGCCACAGCCGGAGCAACTACTATGATAAGCCTCATCGCTGCCTGAATTACATAATGAGCTCCCAGCTGTGGCCAGCAGCTGTGGGCGTAGATACTTCTAGTTGGAGTTTTGGGTGGGCTCTTGAAAAATTATGACCGGCATTTCAGGGGCACGTCGTGGTCCTCGACTGCTGCTGTACATTTTAATTAACAGGAACTGAAAGCGGCGAGTCGTAATGGGCGAATCTGGGCATGAGCCTGAGCCTGAGTCTCAGGCCCAGCACACATGCACATATTTCAATAAATTCTATAAAAAAAAAGAAAAAATTATGTTTGAATGCGTTGCAAATTAAATTCTTATGCATTGCGATGGGCCTCCCCGCCGGCAGCTCCCCAGGGGGTGGCAGAGACGCAAAGCACTTGCCAAGGCAGCGAGAGAGATTTATTTTTGGCAATTGAAATTTAAATGAAACTACGTGCGCCAGTAAACATCAAATGTTCAAATGGGCAAAAGGTAAAAACCAGAACCAGACTACGAACACGAGCACAAACGAGAGCCAAGACCCGCCACGCAGCGAACATTTGGTGGGGCACGCGGTACTCTGGCCATGCCACGACTCTATGCCCAGAGGAGACACACAACTCATTCATGCAGAAATCCATTGACATTTAATAGCCCCGGCACCGCACCGACAGTTCTCTAAATACTTTGGGCGCTACTTCAGCATGCCCAGAAGCAAATGCAGGGCTCACCTGTATTTCAGGTGTTTCCCTTGCGACGAGACCCTATTCCCAGCTCCCCACATTCGCCGCCCGCCGGCCGCTGCCCGTCGCCTGTTTCTGTCCGGCTCAAGTCTTTGTGGCAAGCCAAAGTCTAGTTAAACCTGAATTTTGGTATCTGTATCTTTTGGACGAGTGTGTGTCTTGTTTTTCTTTTGCTTTTTTTTTGTTTTATTCCTTCTCAGTTGCATTTCGCACAGGATGTGCCCCGGCACAGGTGTACATGTCCATGTCGTCGCAGCTGGACAGGCTACATTGGAAGTTACTTAAACGAAGCGAAGCCTGAAAGCCAGTTACGCATAAATCATAGGAAATTAAAGGCCTGAATGCAGCAGACCCGCTGGAATGCAGCTTCCGCTCGAAATAAAATCAATTATGTTACATTTATACTCGCAACAGGCTCGTCCAAGTGAAAAGTGTTGCAGCATTTATTTATAATGCCTTTATATTTGTTATTAAAAAATACCTGGCTATAAGTGCAGATGGTTTTTAATTGATACACCGATCAATTAACAATTACCAAGTCACTTTTTACAAAATGTTTCTTTCATTTTGTTGCAGATAGTTTTATTGATGTATTTTTAAATATTTATTAAGTCACACAAAACCCATATCTATTGGCTTCGAATTCTCTTCTCGAATTCGCTTTCTTGAGAGCACTTCATTTATCAATTTGTCTTGTGTGTCGTCTCCATAAACGCCTTGTTGTATTCCCAAGATATAAGAGTTGAACTGCATAGCCTCTAATCATATTTTAAGGTGTTTAATGAAATGTGAATTTAAATTTAATTTAGGCCTTAAACGATTGTGTTGCAAAGGAAGTATAAGTATTAGCTTTATTTAACATGAGTTTACTCTTGAGTAGACATTCAAACATTAGTCATTAACTATATCATGCGCATATAACTGTCATTTTCTATATGCATATACATACGTACATCACGTACATAGTATGTGTAGGCATTTAAATAAATAAATGCAAATATGAATATATCAATAGATACATTTTATATATATTATATTTATAAATATATCTTAATCATATTATTGTATATATGTTTCGAATAGTACATTACATATATAAATATATTTATAGACATATTTATTTATTTACATCTCCTATATCTACATATTTATCTATATTTTCTTCTTTGTCTATCTCATCTCTTTGTTGTCTGTATATCCATAACTTTAATTAAATCATGCCTAAATTGACAGTCAATTCCATTGTCTACCTTTCTTCGTACTGGTAACTCAATATATCGATATCTTCGTCTATATTGACACACAACTCACAGTCGCTGGCAATTAATTTGCGCATTGCATTTAACCGGTATTAGTTACGCTGCCTTTAACCTATTGACCCATCTTGAACTATCCACATGGTCGGGTCAATTGTGCAGCCGCCGCCGCTTGTTGCGGTCTCCCCGTCCCCGCCCCAGCAGCTCCGCTGACTCTGCTCAGCGTCGCCGCATGCAATGGACTGATTAGACAAACAATTAATTTCGCCTAGTTGCGAATGGCGCCCACGGCCCGAAAGCTGAAAACCACTTAAACTCGATTTGATTGAAAAGCTTAAAAGCGACGCGCACGTCGTCAAGCCCCCCGCACTTGTGCTCCAACAACGCGGCCGACAATTTGACATAAATCTAAACAAAACAAGTCAACTCAGGGTGGAGCGGGGCAATTGGGGAGGGGCTGTGGCGCCTTCGTAGTCGGCGCACGCCTGTTGACCCATGTTAGTGTGGTTGTTGTTGTTTTTGTCACTGTTTTGGTCCGGGAGACGGCCGCAGGACGACTTCATTAATCAAGGCCGCAAACAAGCGTGGACCGTCCCAGAATACGGACCGAGTTCAGGACCGGCCCAGCCCGGCCCATGCCGATTCGACCCGGCCAGGGACAACGATGACAACGCAGCCGAAATGCATTGCGGATGGGAACGGGAATGGGATGCGGGCACAATCGCAGCTCGCACGCACACATAAACATAAATAATTAGCATGATTCTTTAAAGGGCAATTACCTAATTTAGACGCTTTGAATAATTGCCCCAAACTGGAGGCAAAAGCCAGGGGCAACTGGGACGCTGGCAACGGCAGCGGCCAAATCAGTTTTAATGCAAACAGAGCGAGAGACAACAACATAGCGACAGAACGACGGAACGCCAAAGTCGGCAGCTAGGAGACCAACAAACAGCACACGACCAGACAACCAGACAACAGAAACAACAACAACAACAACGGCAACGACAACTGCACTAAGCGGCTTAATGCCCAAATGAAGATAAAGCGCTTTCTGCTTCTACTGCTGTTGTTGCTTCTACTGCTCCAACTTAACTGCGGCTGCTGCTGCAACGCCTCAGAGACATTTAAATCTCAACAGTTAGAAAATAATTAGAGCGTTTAGTGCCCTGGACCTCAAACCCACAGACAGAGACAAAGATGCGCTAAAATATTTTTTCAATTGTGGCCAAGTGACGCCTTCGCCAACCAAACTTCGACAACAGCAGATGCAGATGCAGATACAGATACAGACACAGATACAGATACAGTTACAGATACAGATATAGATATAGATATAGATATAGATATAGATATAGATATAGATATAGATATAGATATAGATATAGATATAGATATAGATATAGATATAGATATAGATATAGATATAGATATAGATATAGATATAGATATAGATATATATAGATATAGATATAGATATAGATATAGATATAGATATAGCTATAGATATAGTATAGATCTATAGATATAGATCTAGATATAGATATAGATATATATAGATCGATAGATATAGATATAGATCTAGATATAGATATAGATATAGATATAGATAGATATAGATATAGATATAGATATAGATATAGATATAGATATAGATATATATAGATATAGATATCGATATGATATAGATATTAGATATATCTAGATATAGATATAGCTATATATAGATATAGATATAGATATAGATATAGATATAGATATAGATATAGATATAGATATAGATATAGATATAGATATAGATATAGATATAGATATAGATATAGATATCGATATAGATATAGATATAGATATAGATATAGATATAGATATAGATATAGATATAGATATAGATATAGATATAGATATAGATATAGATATAGATATAGATATAGATATAGATATAGATATAGATATAGATATAGATATAGATATAGATATAGATATAGATATAGATATAGATATAGATATAGATATAGATATAGATATAGATATAGATATAGATATAGATATAGATATAGATATAGATATAGATAGATATAGATATAGATATAGATATAGATATAGATATAGATATAGATATAGATATAGATATAGATATAGATATAGATATAGATATAGATATAGATATAGATATAGATATAGATATAGATATAGATATAGATATAGATATAGATATAGATATAGATGTAGATGTAGATATAGTAATGGATATAGATTTATATCTCATCTTGGACTTGTAATTATTGTGTGCTTCTAGTTCTCAATACGTACCCTGATTATGTCGGGTCCCAAATCTATTAATATATTTATACTCCAATTTGTATTCAATTGAATACATTCCAAATAGACATTAGCGGTCAGTTTTGTTTACATTAATTGCTTTCTGGGACACGAGTTGTAATGGCCAGAGCAAGGGTGCAACACGGACTAGGTGCTGGGTGCTGTCTGTTTGGAGCAGACAGTCGTTAAAGTCAGCAACCAGGAGACTGAGATATATATATATATGTATGTATAGATGGAGATGGGAGAGGCAACCGACCGGCCAGCCACGTCCCAATGACCGACCCAAAGGACACGCAGCGGCGGCTCCAAAGTGAACCCTTGACACTGCGCGTGGTCGCCGGGCCGGACTTGGTCGGCTTGCCGGCGCACAGCTTGAAGTTAAATAAATTAAGGGCAATTAGGCGCAGCATTACAAGCACAAAGGTCAAAAGCAGCAATAGCAGCACCTCCAGCAGGAGCATCCATCCTGCTGCCCAATTGCTCCCCAGCGCCGTCCCCGAGTGGCGCCAGGTGATTTTGCCTATCTAGAAATTATGTTGGCAAATATTTGTTTGAAGCATTTGCAGGCAAAGTGTCCGAATTGCTTGCTGCTTTTATTTATATTTTTATTTATATTTTAATTACAAGATGTAGCTCTGTAAAATTTACAGTTGCTTCCTCGGCGGCGCGGAAGTTGTTCAAATCTCGAAGATTAGTGGCAAGTTGTGCTCGAGTGCAGAAAGCGTGGCGCAAAAGCACTTTGGCCAATTAACTGCGGCTAATTGTTGCGTACAAAGAAATATTTAAGTACAGCTAAATGTGAAAGTCAACAAATTGTACAAGTGGCAGCCGCGGCAACCAATTCCAATCTCATTCATGCAACATGTGTGTGCCGCCGCGACCGCTGATCCCACTGGTGCGAGTGGGAGGCCAACAGCGCCAGAGAAGCGGCCTGTGACTGAGCGCAGCAAAAAACAGAAAAAGAAAAAAAAGCAACCGATCATAAAGCACTCACAGCGATTTCTCACCCAACTTCCGCTGCGGAACGATTTGCCAGCATGTTGAGTTCTACTTTCGCCAAGCCAAGCGATTTTATTATTTTGCAGCAAAAAAAGAAGAAGTTGTCATAACTAACATGACGTTTAAGCGATTCCGAAATGCTGATGAGGCGTTAAGCTGTTGAGCTTTAGTCAATTTAAAAGATACTATACATCCATATACACATTTAATATATATTATAAATATAATAAGACATTATAGAAAGAAAGGTAAACGATAAAAACACTCGCAAGCAAACACGTCACGAGCTGTGCCGCCTCTTCGCTAGTGTCAATATGTACTCTGAAATAACTTAGGTACTCGATCTTTATAAACTTTCCAGGGCTTATTTACGACTTTCAAATGCCAGACTGTATTTTGTAAAATAAATCATTTCCTTCAATAAACTTGGTAAACAATAACAGCCTAGTTGCTCTGATATGCTCGAAGATTAACTTAAAGTACAAATCAAGAGCAAATAATTTTTGCAAAATAATACAATCATATATATCTTATGAGCCTTTTTATCTATATATATATATTTCTTATCCCAACCTGAAGAATTTTCAGGCTTTTCAACATTTCAACACACACATTTCGAATAGGTTAATTTAGGAAAATAAAAAAAACACAACTCATCTAAATACGTGCCTGAGGCAGAGCGCGGCTTTATGCTCGGCTGCCTCGAGATCCGCATGAAAAAAATTAGAAGCAATAGAAGAAGAAAAAGAAAAACACCCACTGTAACTGTGAAGAGCAACACGCAAGAGAAGATTTCACTTTTCGACAATCATCATAACTGACCTTAATCAAACCCAATGCTGTTGTGCGGCTGGCAAATGGTTATGCTTCTAGTTGGCTTTAAGCTAGACACAAAAAAATGTATCTATCAGGCATGCATATACACATACATTTATATTTATATGTACTTATATATGTATGTATATGGCAGAGGCAATCGAAAAGCGAGTTGAGCAAACAAAAACAACGCGTAGCTGGTTAAGTTTTTTGAGCAAACACGTTCGTTGTGTGAAAACTTCTCAGGCTGCATCTGAATCTCTGTTGCAGCTGGAAGACGCGTCTCTGGCTGCAATTTCATTCATATGCAATACAAACAGCAAACGGGAAGGGGTGATGACGGGGACGGGGCTGAAGGGGGTACAGACTCTGGCAGCTACACAGCGCGTTTCCTGTCTGAGCAACATCATGAGATACCATGCCCCGCACATAACGCAGCTGTTGCTGCTTTTGCAACTTGAAAGAATGAAAGCCGCACATTAAATACCCTTGCAAACATGTCTAATTTGATACGGTTTTGTAGATAACTTTTCGACCGATGCGTCCTATAGAGCTATATGATATAGTGCTCTAAGGTTGATAAGATATAGCTCATGTATTTTTTAAGCCATGTATATATTGAGTTCAAGTTTGGTGGAGATATCTTGAGAAACAAACGAGTTTTTAATAAGAGAACTAATTCCTATGGCAGCTATATAATATAATGATCGGATCCGACCGACTTCTTTTATCTAGATAGACAGACAAGCGCTGATTAAGCATAAATATATACTTTATAAGATCGCAGTTGTCTTCTTCCATGTGTAACATACTTGATGACAAAACTATAATTCCTTTAAGTAGGGCATAACAACAACTTTAACGACAACTACACGTACAACTACCTGCCCCGAAGTGGCCCGCAGGTGAAGTAACTTATACGCCGCCTGCAGATAATTAGTTTAGCGCTCACATAGAGCTACCCAGTCTCAGTCTCAGTCTCAGTCTCTGTCTCAGCCGCAGTCTCAGCCTCAGTCTCAATCTCAGTCCAGGTCTTGGTCTGCGTCTCGTGGGGCAATCATAGTGTGTGGGTCTGAGTCGCCGTCTTGTTGTCATCATCATTAAAAGCCCTGTCTGTGTGTCTTTGTATCTGTATCTTTACTTTTTGTCTTTTTCATTTTTTTGCTGCTCAGCAGATCTAACAACTCTTTTTTTTCTGTTCAGGCCAAGGCGATCTGTATTCCAGATAGAATTGTCCACATATATATAATTATATATATATGCAGATACATTTTAGTACTTTGCACAGCTGAAAGCTGATCTTGAGCAGTGCCCGGCCTGGCAGTCCATACATATATCATGATATTGTGAAATTCTGCACACGTTGCACACAATGCATCGATTCATTCCACATTCGTTTGGTCTCTGGGCCCGTACTCGAATCTCTGCCGCGACGGATGTGAGTCATTCACTTAAAATGACGAATTACGTCTTAGACTCAAAGAGAGGGCCACCGAAAGAACGTTTTCTGTATTTATTTATTTAGCCTTTTTTGTGCTTCATGCCTGAGTAGGTCGGGCCGGGTCGGTGCTGGTATTCGGCTGAAGCAAAACTCGCAATTACTTGCCACATTCTTATTTCACCAGATCATTCAGTTCGTTATATATGCCAACATCTGTGCACAATAATGAACCGGTGAAAAAACACTCTTGATTGCATTTTATAAAGACCTTTGTTAAATAATTAAAGCCAACTAATGAATATATTTACTTCGATTTATTATTATTCTATTTACCATCATGAAATGCTTTTATTCATCTCCTAAAGACAGGCATGCGTGACTGGCTTTCAAGCAGAAAGCGAATAAATGAATAGATTCACACTTTGATTCACAAATATTTGGATAACAATCTCTTATTGTCTTAAAAATACAAAAGGCACGGAGTTTTTCTCACGTGTGTGAGAAACGTGGATAACAATTTCAGTTTTATAATATAATTTAAATAATATATTAAAATAAATTATATTTAATTATTTAATTTTATAACTAGAGTAAGTTCAAGTTAAGAAACATTCTTCAGACATGCCTGCTATTGACTTTGTGTAAATATTGAGCATTCAACCAGGGTTCAAAGTTCGCCTTAATTCATGAAAAGAAATACTTCATGTAATGAAACTGACTTCTAACCCAAACTAAAATATGAATCAGACCATATTTTACCCGTGTGATGATTATATTATATCTGAAAGATATGATTCTATCTTATAGATAAACAAGCCCCATTATTATGTTGAGAGTACTCAAGATTCTTCCAAGCAATTCTCTTTGCTACATTTTATTGCTCTTTGTAAACAAAAACTGGCTTCTTTTGCAAACATGTTGCTGGCGACATGTTGTAAACGGTTAAAGCAACATAAGTGCGCGCTTTAGCAAAAGCAACACAAAAGAGAGCGAGTGCGAACAACCACCCGAACCGCTTCTCAGCGCTAAACAGCGACGACACGAGCGCAAATCAAGCCAAGCCAAGCCAAGCCAGCAGCAGCAGCAGCAGCCGCACACACGAAGCACTGCCCGAGAACGAGGAGCACAAACGACGCCGCGACGAAACGAGTAGCCAAGCTATTGTTGTTTTTGTTTTTGTGTCGCTGCCGCTGTCGCTTTGGCTTTGGCTTTGACTGTGGCTTTCGCTTTTGCCAGTGCAGCGCATCAGCTCGGCGCTCAGTACAAGTCGATGATTGCTGCCGAGCGGTTGGGTTTCTTGTTTGTCGCGCGTTTGTCAGCCGTGAGCTTCGTCAGCTTGAAAATCGTTACAAGTGTGAACCTGAACCAAATCGTGATTTCAGTTCAATGCAATAATGAAGTTACCAATGATCATTACAATGTTGATGATGTGCAATATGAGTGGGCAGCAAAGTGAAACAGTTGCATATGAAAATCAATGAATAGCTGAATAAAACTCATCACGCGCACCTCGCACGCACACACACACAAACACCACACGCACGCACACACAGACACAGGCACGCACACAATCGTCAGTTGGCATCGTGGACTCGTGTCTCGTGACTCGACGCGAGAGTGTGTGTGTGCGATTTGAACGCAGGGCTCGTCCATCCACACGTTCCACGGTACGCTCCTGTCGTTCTTCTATCGCCGTTCTGATTGCAGGCCACGAGGCCGAAACGTAACGAAAATGAAAACGCGATGAAAATTAAAGCTTTGCGTGGCAAAAATCGCTAACCAAAAAAAAAATACAACAAAAAAAAAATAAATAAATAAAAGAAAAGAAAACCGAAAAAAAAAAAAAAATACACCCCAAGTGCAAAAACAAAAAGTAAATTGTAGCTGGCCAGTTGCGTAAAGGCAAGAATGTTCGCTTCTATTTTATTTTTTTGTGGAGCTCAAGGAAAAACGATTATCATCTGGTCTTAGCGAGCGTCGCTTCTATAAATAACGTTGCGCCAGGCGCCGCTAATTACGCCAAAACATGAAAATATTTACAACAACAACAACAACAAGAAGGAGAACTGCGACAACGACAACAGCGAAAGGGAAAACAGCAACGCGAAAAACTCGGCAATTAATCAATTTTCCGCTTGACCAATATATAATAAATTCATTCGAGCTGTATTCACACGGAAGTTTGTACTATTATCATAATTAAAAAAATAAAAAAAAAATAAGGAAAAGGACACGTTCCACCCGCAAACGGGGCATATCAAAGCAAACATATGAAACGCCTGCCTGGCATGGCCTAAAGCATATCACACACACCCGCACACACACATATACACACCCACACACACGCAGAGTACACACCCTTGGTGAACATGCATATCAGGCATTCCAAGCAATGGGAGCAGCTGCTGCTGCTCCTCCTGCTGCTGCCCCGATCCCTGCTAGCATCTCGCTACAATTCCGGCAAACAGCAGCTCTATGCGAATGGAGGCAGCTCCAGCACCGGCTCCAGTTCCAGTTCCAGTTCCGGCTCGAGCAGCAACGGCTATAAGGCCTCGCAACAGAATGAGGTATACTCCATAGCCGATAGCCAGCCCATGACAGATGACGGCTATCTGGCGCCCTCGCCCCCACCGGCATATTATCCAGCCAGCGAAGTGGACCATACGGCACAGCAGCAGAGCAGCTGCCAGACGGTGTGCGCGTGCAAGTGGAAGGGGGGCAAGCAGACGGTGGAGTGCATAGATCGGCTGCTCATCCAGATACCGGAGCACATTGATCCCAGCACCCAGGTGCTGGACATGTCCGGCAACAAGCTGCAAACGCTGTCCAATGAGCAGTTCGTGCGGGCCAATTTACTGAATCTGCAGAAGCTCTATCTGCGCAACTGCAAGATTGGCGAGATCGAGCGCGAGACGTTCAAGGGATTGACGAACCTGGTCGAGCTGGATCTCTCGCATAATCTGCTGGTGACCGTGCCCAGCCTGGCGCTGAGCTACATCTCATCGCTGCGCGAGCTGACGCTCGCCTCCAACCACATACACAAGATCGAGGCACAGGCCTTCGGGAGCACGCCCTCGCTGCATAAGCTGGATCTCTCTCACTGCGACATACAGACGATATCCGCGCAGGCGTTCGGCGGCCTGCAGGGCCTCACCCTGTTGCGCCTCAACGGCAACAAGCTAAGCGAGCTGCTGCCCAAGACAATCGAGACGCTCAGCCGGCTGCACGGCATCGAGCTGCACGACAATCCCTGGCTCTGCGACTGCCGGCTCAGGGATGCCAAGCTCTGGCTGATGCAGCGCAACATACCGTACCCGGTGGCGCCTGTGTGCGCCGGCGGACCCGAACGCCTCATCGATCGCAGCTTCGCGGAGCTGCATGTGGACGACTTCGCCTGCCGGCCGGAAATGCTGCCCATATCGCATTACGTGGAAACGGCCATGGGCGAGAATGCCTCCATCACGTGCCGCGCACGCGCCGTGCCCGCGGCCAGCATCCACTGGTACTGGAACGGACGCCAGCTGGCAAACAATAGCGCCTTCAGCGCCTATCAGCGTGTCCACATGTTCGAGCAGCTGGAGGGCGGCTTCGAGAAGCGTTCGCGTCTGGTGCTGACCAATGCCCAGGAGACGGACTCCAGTGAATTCTATTGCGTGGCCGAGAATCGTGCGGGCAGCGCCGAGGCCAACTTCACGCTGCACGTGAGCATGCGTGCCGCGGGCATGGCCTCCCTGGGCAGCGGCCAGATTGTTGGCCTGAGTGCCGCCCTGGTGGCGCTCATCGTGTTCGCGCTGGCGGCCATCATGTGCTTGCTGCTGCGCGTCAAGCGGCAGCCGTATGTGGACAGCAAGACGCCCAATCATATGGAGGTCATCACCTCGGTGAATCACCAGAACTCGATAACTAACAAGACGCAGCCGGCCACTGGCAATGGCAGCATCGGAGGCGTCGTCATCGCCAATGGAGCTGTGGCCAATTGCATCGATGGCGGCATGGCCATTGCCGGCGGCACGCTGGAGCGCAAGAGCAGCAGCGGCATGGGCATGGGCACGGACACGGGCGTGCTGCATGCGGGTGCGGGGGGTGCGGGGGGTGCGGGTGGCAGGCGTGCCAGCGGCTCGCCGCATGATCAGCGCAATACGAATCCTGTGCAGAAACCGCCGCGTCTCACCGATCTGCCCTATTCAACGCAGGGCTATGACAATGCGGGCAGCGTGCTCTCGACGGCTCCGTGCTTTATCTCGCCCAGCGGCTCCACGGGCCATGGCAACAATCCGGATCTGATCAACGATACCAAACGCTTTGGCAGCGATGAGTTCTGCGATCTCAAGCTGCCCGTCATGCTCGGCCAGGAGCTGACCGGCGGCAGTGGCGAGTACAGTCGCGCCAACGGCTGCGATTCGCTGTATCCATCCGGCCTGTGGGAGCACACGGCAGCCAGCTCCGCGGATGATCTGTTCATGAAGCGCTACACGGACAAGACGCCCATCATCGACTCCAGCCAGCTGTACGATCTGCACGAGCGCAACGCGGCCAGCGACTACTTCAGCAAGACCTTCCCGCGCTCCCACTTGCAACAGAGCGGCGCAGCAGCTGCTGCTGCTGTTGCCTCGACCACCTCGACAGCCACGACGAATCTATCGGGCGGCTCCTCCGGCTATCCCACTGACTATGGCCTGCCGCTGGTGCCCGGCGCCGAGCATCAGCACAATCATCAGCTGCAAATGCATCCGTTGCATCAGCTGCAGCAGCAGCTCAATCAGCACCAGCTGCAGCAGCATCATGGCTCCAGTTCCACGCACAGCGGCAGTCCACACTTCAGCAGTCGCACCCTGCCACGCCTACACGATGGAGGCGGCGGCAGCAGCAGCACGGCCTCGGCCAGCTCATCGCCCACGCCCGCTCAGGCTCCGGCCAGCTCCAGTTCCTGCTCAATACTGCCCAACGGTCAGCCCGTAAATGCCAAGACGATACGGGTCTGGCAGAAGGGAGGCGTGCCCGTGCTGCCGCCCGTCACTGCGCTGAAGCGTGCGCTCATCAGCAGCAGCCGCAACTCGCCGGACGAGGGGTATCAAGAGGGCTGCGGCACCGATGTCTAAGCGCCCCCCAACCCATACGAGCACCCAAACACACACACACACACACCCGCACACAAACACACACACAATTCCCAGCAGAACTGACTAAACTTAAAACCCAATTTACACAGTAAACACTCACTATAACCAACGCATATTTGATACATATGGGCTCATCGACTAGCGAGAATCGGGCGATTTTGTGTGGCGTGAATTTGTGCAAGCAAACTGTTTGTGATAGTGTCTGATAAAAGATATTGCGAATGAAGATAATAAACGAACTAAAAGGAAAATTGCAAAAGCAAAAGCAAGGCATAAAAAAAACATAAAGAAAGTAAATGAACTAAAAAGAATATCGAAGCAAAATATAATTGTATACTCCTAGTATAAAGTTAAACTAAAAGAAAAACCAACTAAATATATACTATATACATATAATATATATATATATACATATATATATATGTATGTATTCACCTACAACTAACTAGAGTACCCTAAGAAACTGTAAATAACAACATCTCAATTCTCGCAAATCCCCGCATTATAAATAATAAGTATCGCAAGGAAAAACTAAAAAGCTAAATGCAATAAATTTAAAGGCAGAAAAATGGAACACACTCACACACAGACAGAGTACTGAAAAGTCAGCTATGCCCATGTAAATGTACTTAAATTTGTAACTGAACTGTAACTCTAACTGTAACTGTAACTCTAACTGTAACGCTAACTGTAACTCTAACTGTAACTGTAACTCTGACTTGGTGTGTGCGTGTGTGAGAGTTTCAATGTTGTTTCAAAAGCCAAAAAGAATACCCAAGTCCCCCTCCCCACACACACACACACACACACACACGCCCTTGAAAGCAAAACGTAAGTTGTAGGCAGTAAAGTATTATAAATGAAAAACAAAAAAACTCTTATTCGGCTTAACAAATCCTTAACTGTCAGTTAAAACTCAGCAAGAGACAGCGATATATAGCAACAGAAAATTATAAGCAGAAGCAAGGCCCACGTTATGACTTAATATGTGTAATAGGAAAATTAAAAGAAAAAAAACGAAACTTATTGTGTGACCTTTGTATATATAGACAAATTCGAAAAACATGTTAAAATTCGCATTATTTGTGGGCGTGGCCAGTCTATAGCTATGAAAACAAGAGACAACAATACAAACGAAAAAAAAAAATGATCAGCACGCATATACTATATAGATACGACAAAAGAAAAGCCAAGGCAGCGTTAACTCAGCTAACATGCACATTTGACAGCCAGATTTGACAGCCGTGACAACTTACATTCAGCCCTGACAGCTGGCTAGCATGAAGATATTTTTTAATTTTACTTTATTCATATAGTTTATTTTTAATATGCTCACAAAGCTGCCAGAATACTTCGCAGATAATTGGCCCTGACAAACCATTAATTTTTATATATAAATTCTCCACTAGATTTTCGTTTAATGTTCACTTTAAATTGACATTTTGACAGTAATCGAATTTAAATGCCAGGCAATAGGGTTAAGTGAAATCCGCACCAGGAGATTGACCCAGTTTAATTTTGCATATTAATAGAAATAGATTGTTGAGTTGTCGCTGCCCCAAGCACTATGAATGTATATTTCCCCAGCCCCCTCAATGTTAGCTAATCAAACTCATCTATGCAAAATATATTGAAAAGGTAAATAAATGAAAAATAAACTGTGAGTCCGACTGCGCTTTAGCATTAAACTTAGGTAACTCGAACGTATTTGCAGACGTTAGTTCAAAACTAAACAGAAATGTATAAAGAATATAACATGAAATTCAACATATTCATCAATTCATACGTAAATAAAACATATGTAAATGCCCAAGACACAGTGCTCCAAGTACACACACACACGCACACACACACTAAAACAGACAGACACACTCACACACACAGACAGACAGACACACTCACACACACGAAGGACAATTTAAAATATATCCATTAATGTTAAGCCTAAAAACATTAAAAAAAAAAAAAAAGAAAGAAAAAAATTACCCGAATGGAAACAGAAAAAAATAATATTTTTAAGGTAAACCAAAGACTTTTTTCTTTGCATCTAGTAAATGTGTGGGGCATAAGCTAAATGTTACATGAATGGAAAAGTAGCCCGCATGAGAAATACATTGAAACAAGAAAATAACCTTAGCATTTAAGTAAGTAATACTTATTGTATTGTATAATATAACCTAAAAATACACATAAATATAAATATAGTATATAGATGTATTGTACTTAACATGTATGACAGACAGGGCGCAGAGTTCGCATAACAAAGGCAGGCATTGAATGCACGATAGCAACTGAATGAAGAACAAAGCAAAGGAAATATATATATAAACGTATATATATCTACATATATATATATATATATATACATATAAATGAAAGCACATGGCGTTGTCATTACTTTTACAGCCTGAAAGGTAGGTACGCGGGGCGTGACCCAATTAACTCGCGGCATCAGCAACAACAAAAACAACAACAGCAACAACAACAACAACAACAACAACAACGGCAGCAGTAGCAGCAAAGACTCTGCCACAGCCAGAGACAATATGTCGGATCCGAATGATGTTGCCCCAAAGCCCAAAGCCAAAGCCCAAAAGCTGCTGCTGCGCTTTTGTTGTTAACCGTTGCAGCGTTTGGCATATTAGGGCCAATCGTCTAATCGCCAATTATGCATTTAACCTACCCTGCCACACACCCTCAAATTTAGACTCACCCACACACACACACACACACCGACATATTCGCTAGTTAAGTATATAAATCGATATGCGTAATGAAGAGCGAAGTGCTAAACCTCCAACAGACCGAAGTTTGTACACACTTTCAGTTTGACTTAGTTAGCTGACTCTATACTAAACTAATTGTTTAGTCTATCCATGAAACACATTGAAATGAAAGCCCTAAAAATATAATTTTTCACTTTTTCATAATATGTTTAGCTTTTATATTTTATGACCTATAAATTCGCTTTTTAAAAATTGAATTAGGTAAAAAGTTGTTTGCGCATGATCTCCAAAAGTTATTCCTTAATATTCCTGTCTGTCCATGGTATATTTAAATAAATTAAATTCATTTATGGTTAACCAAATTCAACATTTTTAATCCACTTTTTCACTTGTCCAAAAATATTTACCGAAAAATTTGCCTATTTTTATTTGTCGAAATTTAATTTTAGCTGTTCATTGTTTGTATTAAATAATTTATATGAATGTAAGTAAATAATGAGTTTTTTAAATTTTTTTAATGCTATTTTTTTTTTTAGTAAGTATTACATTTTGTAGTATATAAGTGCACACATATAAAGTATTATGAGAAAAAGTAATTAATCCCCAAACCTTTATTTTACTTATCAACCAAACTTCTTAAAAATGTATAATATATAGCATATATGATTATTATATCTTATATTTTATATCTTACCTAATATTTTATATCTTATATTATATATCTTACAGTATGGAGTTGAGGTCTTTCTGGCAAAACTTTTATTTCATTCATACTTCTATTTTACACAGCTTATAAAGAAAAAACCTCATACTTTTCCAAATTTAATACAAGTAAAACTCGTATCTTTAGTAATATGTGTTATCACAGTACTCCCTCCACTTATAAAACAAATTCTAACTATGTTATATGTATATATATACAACTATTAGTGTTAATTTGCGTCTTCATTGGGTTTGCCTGGTTCACGTCAGCGTTTTGATACCCTCTCGAAGCGCTTGGCAGCCGCGTTCTGCTTACCCCGCATTGCGCTCCAGTTTGGCGCACAATTTGCAGCTACACATGTTTGACATGCGTGTATTTGTGTATGTGTGTGTATGTGTGTGTATGTGTGGGTGGGTGGAGCAGGTGGAAGTTGTGTGGGAAGCGCGTAATAAATACGACGACGGGCCCCAGCACGAGATTATATCATGGCGTGCATAGGTCTAACTCTCTGGCTCGTTGCCGCAGATCGTACCCCGCAGTCGGCAATTTCTCCAGCCATATCCCTCGCCTTATTGACGACGCGCAAAGTTTGCCAACTAAACAAGTTTTGTGCCTCAAATGAAATTTAGGTTGCAACTGAAGCCCAACAAAAGCCAAACAAAACAAAGCAAAAACAGCAACAAGAACAACGCCAGGCAACAAAAAAAAAACAAAAATTAGAACTTTTGTGCTGAAGGAAAGTGAATTTTATTTGTTCAACTTTATTACATATACGTGCCGTTGTTCCGCCTGTGTAAATAACCAAAATGCAAAACGTGCCACGCCTCCCTGCCCCTTGCCCACAACCAACACCACCTGCTTTAACAACTCGCCTCTGATCTCTGCGCATCTAATGAAGACAACGCCGCCAGGTGCTCCTCGCACTTTTATGTTCATGCATTGCGGCCTGTTTAACGACTTGGGCAATGCCTAGCCCCGAGGAATTTATAAAAAGAAGCGAAAAGCAAGTTGGAGACGGCCGACGAGATGAGAGAGGAGAGTATTCACACACAAAAACACACACACTCGCAACTCTCATATGCCTAAGCTAACAGACAGTAAATATTGTTGAAAACGGCAGTTTATTTTTGGGCCCAACATCATTCAATAGCAGGACAACAAGGACACACCGAACCGCTGATGGAAGTAAACAGCATCAACAAAGAGACAGCTGATTCCAGGTGCAAGGAGCTGGGAATATTGTTAAATCCTTTTGCCAGCCGGTCAAAGCGACCGCAAGTTAAATAAGAACCAAACGAGCAAAAATTCTTAAGAGCGCGCTGAGTCAAGCAGACTGGCCAATTCTCTATTTAGGAGTGTGTTTTACAGCTTGTCATGTATTTATTGAATTCTTTTTATCAACTCATATTTTTTTTTTTACTATGTATATATGTCCGCATCATATAATGACCATAGAAATTTATTGTTCAAAACTTGAGTTTTGCACGAACAACTCTGGTTTTTTAAAATATCTAGAACCTGGCTTACATTATTTTTACTATATATGCATATATTAGAAGAAGCGGGAGAAAACTGTCTTTAACCATAGAAAATTTCGTCGTTTAGTAAGATATCTTGATATTTGTTAATATTATGTGCTTCATTGTTGTTCCCTCTATCATATTCAAGCACTTCTTTGTTTTTTTACTGACATTTGACAATAATATTATTTACACTTTAAAAGTATTGACGCTTGATGTCGGTCTGTCGCGAAGGCATTCAGGGAAACTTTATGCGCACAAACGGAAGCACTTGTGCATTATTTCTCAAGTCTTCTCATACATTATAATAATACATACACACATACACACACACACGCACGCACGCACACATGCATAACAGCCCGCATACACGCACATGAAGCGCTCTCATAAATAGAGGCTCGACAAAGAGTTTTCGCATATATAGACACACACATACCCTCATACTGGTGCATGTGTGTGCGTGTGTTGTCCCTTTAGCGTCTTCGGCATTTAATGGCCTCATTAATTTTCTATGCTTGGCCTTAAATTATTTTACTAGACACAGGAACTGCTTACTGCCTGCGCTGTACGCTGCTCAGCGATTCCATTAACTTGACTGGCCCCGCCCTCTCGGCTTGCCCAGCCACCGCAGCACTTGTCGCGTTGAGCGCACGCCAATGCCAATGCCAAATGTCTCAGTGTCGTCCGCATTAATTTACATAAACTTAATTGTTTTATTTAATCAATAAAAATAATTAAATGCCATGTGCGTAAGTAATTAAAACAAATCGCTTTTACTGCATGGCAAATTGAAATTGCATAAACATAAGCCGCCCCCTGTTGCATGCAACAAGCATAGGGCAGCGGCAGCCTAACTGCCTACTCCTATAACACACTCTGTTCGTATATGTCTATGTGTGTGTGGGTGTGTGTGTGTGTGTGTACCTTTGTAATTATAGCACATCAAACATTAATCAGCAGGCAAATGCGTATGCAAAATACAAAACACATATGCATAAAATCAACGGCCAAATGATAATTTTGTTGCCAGCTCTGGGGATGCCAAATGGCAACAAAAACAACAAAAAGTAGAAGAATATTTGGGTTAGGGGGAGCCCACAAAATCCATAAACCAAATTACTTTGTAAGCTGCCCGACGTTGCCCAGCAAAATTTTCAATTTTTCAGCATAATTTATGGTGCACAAAGCGTAAAAACCAAAAACCCAGCAAATCAGTGCGAGAAATTATGCAAAAATATTTTTCGACCGTGGTCAGCCAAAATCTAGCTGCGTATCTATACATCTCTATTTAGGATTGTGTATGTCTGTGTATGTGTGTGTGCGTGTGTAAACGCATTATATACATACATGCAAAGGCAATCCTGGGGCGCAGGCACAATTTGCAAGAGGTAAAACGATTTAGAGCTCCTCCAGCCCCATTCTCTCTCACACACACACACACACACAATAACATTTAGGGATACAAATTAAACTAATGCCACAGATAGATACATTTATATTGATCAGCAATTTAATGTAAATTATATTGTCTATTGCGTGGCTCTGCCCTATTCTGTTTGCATTTGTTATTGTGTCTCTCGGTGTGTGTGTGTGCGTGTGTGCGTTTGTGTGTGTGGGCACATTATGCAAATCAGTATCTGTAAAACTGTATCTGTTGCTTTTTATAGGCATTTGTTTTATTTTCATTTCATATGAACAGCAACAACAACAGCAACAGCAGCAGACAGCAAATGACTTCAAAGGCAGCTAAATTTAAAAAGCCCCTAAAAGTATGCTACAAATAAACCTGCATCAATTGAATCGTAAACATACTTTGAAATCACAGTCATATAGCAAAATAAATGAATATGCCGACTTTAAACTGCTCTATATGAATATACCAACTGAAGGAAGACAAGGCCTTCAGGATTATCGTCCGCAATTTGGCTAGCACCACCCCTGAAGATAGCATTAAAGAGGAGTTTATGCGATATGGACACAATGTCCTTCGTATCCACAATCCTCGTCCTCGTAAGGCCCAACAACAGGAAAACGGTGAAGCTATTGAGGAACTAATACAAAATAATTTCTTTTTCATTGATTTGGCTCGCGAGCCTAATAATAAGGATGCGCTGAAAATCAAGCAAATAGGGCGACAAAGAGTCTTGGTTGAAATACCAAAGAAAAATTTGAATGCCATCCTGTGCCACAGATGCCAAGGATTTGGACATACAAAAAACTACTGTATGAGGCCTTATACCTGTGGAAAGTGTGCTCAAAATCATCCAACAGCTCAATGCAAAGAAACCTTGGTTGAGAATCTTTGCTGTATCAACTGCGGTGGAAACCATGAGGCTTGGCATAAGGGGTGCAATGTGTTCAAAGCTAGAACGCAAGAAAGAAGACCAAAAGTAAGTCTAGGACTTAAAAGTAATGTCAGTGGCAAAAAAGACCGTCAGCAACACATTCCAGCAAGCTTAGTGCGAGGAAATATTTCGTACGCCGATACTCTGCGTACTGGGCTGGAAAAGTTCAATAAAGAGACGTCAATTAGGAACCCTACCCCCAAGCACCAAGATACCCCACCCCACAATAGTTCAAGGCTGGAGGCTGCAATAGAAGCACTCACTGTGAAAGTCGACACTCTACAAGCTATGTTTAAGGAACTTCAGGAGACGAATCAGTTCCTAAAACAAATGTGTCTGAGTCTATTGAACGCCAAAAAATGATGCACAATTCACTAAGCCTCGGATTGTGGAATGCCCGTGGTATCTCTGGGCATGTGGAGGAGCTTAAGCACTTCCTAACTGAACATAATATTGACGTGATGCTAATTACAGAGACCTGGCTTCAGACCGGTGTATCCATCTTTATTCCAGGCTACAAAATTCACAAAGCGGATCATCCTAGCGATAGAGCAAGAGGAGGAGCGGCGGTGCTTATTAAGCAGGAGATCGAATATTTCCAAAATGAACCGGTAAGGATGGAGAAATTGCAAATGGCCAGCATCCAGATTGCAACTAGCAGGGGTGAATTAACCATTGCTTCGGCATATCTCCCGCCGCAACTGTCGTGGTCAGCAATGGAATTCCAGCAACTTTTTAGCGGACTAGGAAGAATGTTCCTTATAGGAGGCGATTTTAACGCAAAAAACAGATGCTGGGGTTGCTTTAGAGCTAACGCAAGAGGCACCTGCTTACTGGACGCGGTGCAAAACTCATCATCTGAAATACTAGCGACTGGGCAAGCCACTCATTTCCCGTTTGCCCAAAGTTACACGCCGAGTGCCATTGACTTCTTTATTTATAACGGACTTCACCCAGATGGCTTAAGTATAAGGCCTGAGTTTCAGCTATCCTCTGATCATATCCCACTAGTAGTTGGTTACGACTGTATTCCAAAGGGCAAAACAATTAAAGGTCGTCTGCTGCCTCCTGGAGCCAACATTGCTGCTTTTCGACGAGATCTAGAGGAAACTCTAGACCTTAACTTGGAAATACTTGCACCAGAAGACATCGAAGATGTATATGCGCTATTCCTGAACAAGGTTCACTCGGCAGCCCTCATTTCTGCGCCAGTAAGCCGATCAGAAAGCTCACGACCACAAGTGAGACTTCCGCCAGCAATCCATACACTACTGCTGATTAAGAGAAGGATTAGAAGGCAGTACTGTCGAACCGGAGATCCAATTGTGGACAGGATCTACCGTAGAGTGTCGAACCGTGTCAAAAAGCTGCTGCAGCTGAATAGACAAAGGGAAACCGACCGTTTTTTGGAAAATGTTTCTCCAGATGAATCCTCAAGTCACTCCCTATGGAGACTGACGAGAAGGCACAAACAGCAAGTGTCCCCCAAATTTCCGATCAGAAAGCCTGATGGATCTTGGGCCAGATCCCCAAAGGAACGGGCTGATGCATTTGCCGAAGACTTGGAGGATCGCTTCAAGCCTTTTAATACAAGTTCGGCAAGCATGAACAGAAGGGTTCAACTCACACTGGAGAGCCCAGGCCAGCTAAGCCTCCCAGTTGCTCCAATCACTGTCAACGAAGTATCAGACCACATAGCAGCACTTAAGACAAGAAAAGCTCCTGGCGATGATGGCATCGACAACATAACACTAAAGGCATTGCCGGTCAGAGCAGTCCTATTTTTAGTGTTAATCTTTAATGCGGTATTGAGATTGGGGCATGTTCCAAGCCAATGGAAAAAGGCGAGAATATGCATGATCTATAAGGCTGGAATGAGCCCCTCGTCCCTAGACTCATACAGGCCTATTAGTTTGTTGCCCACGATCGGAAAACTATTCGAACGTTGTCTGCTTACGAGACTGCTGTCTTTGGACAGAATTAAAGAAAAAATTCCCCCCTTTCAGTTTGGGTTCCGAAAATCTCATGGCACACCGGAACAGCTAAATAGGGTGGTGAATTTTATCCTCGAGGGTTTCGAAGCCAAAGAGTACGTAGTGGCAGCGTACTTAGACATAAAACAAGCCTTCGACAGAGTCTGGCATGATGGGCTACTCTGCAAAATTAAGCCCTTACTGCCACCTCAACTATATTTAATTGTGCAGAATTATTTGACAAACCGGTCATTTTCGGTAGTACTCGATGGAGTTGAGTCAAACATGAAGGCCATCGGGGCTGGCGTTCCTCAAGGGAGTGTGCTAGGGCCCACGCTCTACACCCTCTTTACCTACGATATGCCCACTGGCTCTACAATTGAAGTCGCGGACCCCCACGACCTTACAATCGCCACTTTTGCAGATGACACAGCCATCTTGTCAAGAAACGATTGTGTCTACGAAGCTACCGACGTCCTGCAGCAATATCTCCACCAATTTGAAATGTGGGCCAAGCGCTGGAATATTGGCATTAATTTAAATAAATGCGCCAATGTGACCTATGCGCTACGGAGGGACATGTGTCCGGGAGTTTTCTTGCGCGGCCAATTGGTGACGCACTTCAACAGCCACAAATACTTAGGTGTGCACCTAGACAGACGCTTGAACTTTAACAAGCACATCACAAGTGTTTCAGTAACCCTAAAGAACAGAATAAGAAAACTAAGATGGCTTCTGAACAGTAGAAATGCGCTATCTTTGAAAAATAAAGTCACCATTTATAAATCCTGCATAGCTCCCGCCTGGCGTTATGGTATCCAGGTATATGGCATTGCTGCAAAGTCCAGTCTTTCAAAAATCAGGGTGCTCCAAGCAAAAACGCTCCGATATCTGTCTGGTGCCCCCTGGTATATGAGAACCTCCGACTTGGAAAAAGACTTAGGAGTGCCCAAAGTCGGGGACATAATAAATATACAGGCCGCAAATTATATAGCGCGACTGAGAAGTCATCCTAATCGACTGGCTAGGCGTCTTCTGAATAGGCGCAGAATTGGAGGACTCCGAACGCGGAGGAGACTACGAAGGTCTCACCCAATAGATCTCCCAGATCGATTTATATAGTTGACACTGTAAATTTGTATATAAGACTTACCAGTAGAATAAGTAGATTGTAAATATTCATACAAATTTAATTTAAGTTGTTCCAGATAATAACAGAAAAATTAAAATAAAGCTAAACTTAATAATAATAAAAAATCATCCAAGCTCTATATGAATCGGTATTGTTATAAAGCTATCAGATTTGTATGTTTCGCCATATCACACGGAATTTTGTGCATACCGTAAATAAATATAATCGAATAGTTAATAACACACAATACTTTCAAGGATTTTGAATATTCTTTTGAAAGTATGCTCGTATTTGTGATAATATGCAATAAAATATCCATCAATTAGGTTATTCAAACATTTCTGTTTCCAAATTTATGGATTTGGCCAATAATTGCAGCAGTCAGTAGCTAGCTATTAAATTATATAGCTTTCCAGTTTCTTTAAGGTTTCAATTGCCTATTTTCTAGAAAATTTGAGGTCGCGACTTGCAAATATATTTTCTTAAATATCTGCAGAGAATTCAATTTATATATGTATATATTTATTTTTAAAGAACAAAAAATATGCTTGAGCACACCCGTTTTAGTCTTTAAGTAAACAAGGTTTCGGCACAATAACTTCTTTGCTTTCAAATACATTTAATTCCAATGTATTGATTTTGCAGAACAATATTGCTAAAAAGTAAAAGATATATACAATTCGTGCGCATAAATTAATTCAATTTAATATGAGAACGCAATAGCGGCATGCGGGCTGCTGCTTTGGCTTTAATGTGGGGTGAGCGGTGTTTGGCTGGCGCTGAAAAGTATGCTACAGCAGCATTTAAATACGGCGAACAAACAAGTATACGCACCGGGCGCCCAGCAAATGGCGTGATGGAGGGCGGCAGGCACTTGAAGATACCAGCCACTCCTATGTGAGCTTGGCTCATTAAAAATTCAATACAAAATACATTGACAATGCGTTGTTGCTGCTGCTGCTGCTACTGCTGCTGCTACTGTTGTTGTTGTTCCCTTTAGCCCATCCTGCCCGGCACGCCCCCACGACGATTACATTTCCATGCAAATCAAATTGGAAACCAGCACAAAAAGACATTGTTCAATGGGGGAAAGCCTTGACAGATAAGCCAAGATAAAGATACACAAAATTATAAAAACAATTTGCAGTCATTTGGATAGCGCAACCCGAACCCCAGTAACATAATAAAGATATACGCCATAGATATCTACGCAGTTGGCATGTTTTTCCAATATGGATAATTAGACGCGTGCCTCTGTCACCCGGCGTCGCATTTCTAGTCGATGCGATTCGATACGATACGTTGCGATTTGTTACCCCTGGTTACCCATTGAAAATGCGTAAAACATGGCATAATGGTTGGCTGCCAATGTATGTTGCCTCGCCGACCTCTTGACTTCTTGTCTATATAGACGCTAGAAAAGTGAATGATATATTCTCGTGTTTCGCGGTGCAAATGTAGCTCTCTTTTCGATATCTTTCTAAAGCTCCATAATATCGATAAGTTTCTTGGTACAGAGTATATCCTTTGCCTGAGAACCTGCCTTTTTATTGTCGTTTATTTATTTATTAAGCTCAACGCCCGCCTTGTCAAAGCTATTAAATAATAACAACTGCGCGCTTTCGCTATCTATAGCCCCTTGCCCAATCCCTTTCCCTTGCCCCATCAACCCAACAGGTAGTCATGTTGGTGCGTGTCTGATTTGAGCCACGTGCATAAATTTATGACGTATCGATTGTTATTAATTTGAACGCCAGCCTAAACTATTTAGTCAATTTGTCAAAAAGCCCGCCACTTGTATTTCCACACTTCCACTTCCACCGCGCACACTTGCCCTCTCCCGGGCCAACTGCTGGGGCATTAAGGGGTTAATAATTCATTTGTGCAATGCGCTGCGGCCCGTACAACTTTCACTTACGTTCATCATCTGTCACACCTCATCAACACCGGTGCGTGCGCCACCGTGCCGCGCCGCACCTCCGCCGCATGCCACACAATCTCTGCCGCAATTGCTCTCTGGCAATATTGTCAATAATTATCTTCATATTTCACAGAAGAATTGTAGACAAATGTGCGACAGCTCGTTTGTATATTTGTTGGCATACATATTAACAAATTGTATGTTTGTGTGTGTTAATGGACACGTGTGGGTCGAAGCGGTCGATGGTGGCCTGGACAGAGAGATCGAGAGGGAGAGAGTGGGGCAGATAGTCCTGTTGTATTGCATGCACATATTTTGTGCTTTAATTGATATTAATGAGCCTGGTTGGGGCAGCAGATAGGTAAGATCTGGCCAAAATGAGAGTATATGTTTGTCAATCAAAAAGCATTTAGCATCTACTAAAGAGATTTTCATTAGCTCAGAATTAGCAATACAATGCAGTCTACATACATATCCTCAAAATAAATAGTCAAATATTTCTTTATTAAATCGAAGCCTGGAGGTAGCCAACGTAAGTAGCCTTGCATTTTCTTAAGTAGGATACAATATGCTCTCGATAAGTGGTAATTTGCTCTTTAATCCCGAAATTTTAAGTGTAAACCCACTTTATGCCATTTAATTAGGGATGATTCAAGCAGAAAGTAGCTTAGCTTTAATGCAAAATGGTAATAATTTAAAAAAAAAAGTATGGTTGATTTTAAATTTAACTCAGCTGATAACTTTGATTGTAAATAAGTTCAAGTCAATTTTAACTCATATTCGTTCTTGATTTAACCTAGTCCAGTATAATTTAGGAATTTTTATATCTTTTATTTTGAAATACATATTATAAATTTTTATGGTACTTTATATTTGGTTCTAATTGCTTAAAAGCGGTTAACTTCAACGGATTTTTTCAATTAAACAATGCAATTTTAAAGCTTTCTACAGGCTTTCAAAGCTTATAAACAGAAATTTAATGCCTATATATTATTTTATTTTCAGATTACTTAATTCGGCATCAAATTGACTTTAAGAGAACGCGTGTATTCATTAAGGCATATTCTTCCAGGAAAGGGAATCGTCTTCTACTCTGTATATTTTTTAAGAAATATAAAAAAATAAATAAACTAAAAATACAATAAATAAACTAAAAAAAACATCAAGTTTTTTGCTAAATATGACCCTAATATAGACCCTCCAAATCTGCCTTCTATCGGGAGTTATTTGGCCAAGATATAGCCTTTTAAAGTTTTCCAAAAAAATTCGTGTTGTGGACATAGAAGTTAAACAAAGCATTGCATACTTTCGAGCTGTTCATGTAAAACGCTTGAGCCGATTAGAGTAGCTGTTCTACTGCATACTCTTGGGCCGCCCATAGGAATAACCATTCACAATAAACACAGTGCAGCAAAATTTTATTAAATGTTAAAATGGAAATAACTCGGCTAAATCCAGTCCGATTTCGGAGTGATATACCTCTTTCTACTCGTACGGATCCCGACAATCGATTGCCATTCAAAAATCCGCATTCTAAGAGATGACCCAAAATGATCAAAAATACAGTTTTTGACGATATATGACGATTCTAGATAAAACTGGACTTGACCACGAGTCGAACGCGACCAATCTTTCCAAGATCCGACTTTATTTGGCCGAGATATGGCCACTTAAAGTTTTCGAAAAAATATTTTCACACGTCCGCCTGGAGATATGACGTTTCAAAACGACATAATTTCCATAATTTCAACCATCATGTTTTTTTCGAAAAATTACTTTTTCCCGAAATTGAAAAACGTTGATGGCATTCGATTCTATGGACCTACGCGAGTAGCCCCTCCCTTTTTGGCCGCAATCGGTCTTCATTTGGCCAAGAAAAGTTTTAAAGTTTTCCAAAAAAATTCGTGTTGTGGCCAAAGAAGTAAAAGAATGCATTGCATACTTTCGAGCTGTCCACATAAAACGCTTGAGCCGATTAGAGTAGCTGTTCTACTGCATACTTTTGGGCCGCGCATAAGAATAACCATTCACAATAAACAGATTGCAGCAAAATTTTATTAAATATTAAAATGGAAATAACTCGGCTAAATGCAGTCCGATTTCGGAGTGATATACCTCTTTCTACTCGTACGGATCCCGACTATCTATTGCCATCCAAATTTCCTCTACCCAAAATATGAATAATTTGAGTTTTGTCAAATCAATGTTATTTCGTTTATTTTATTTGTTTTATTTACAATAATTTTTATATGTTAATATTAAAGACTTCAAAATTCCAACTGATTCTGCAGACTTCGGCAAAGTCCTTAAAGGCGTATGTTTCCAGAATTGGACTTCAATTACTGACTTAGTCTAGGAGTCATTATAGGATGAAGCATAAATTATATCTGCAAAAAAACCCAATTAATAACCATTATAAGTTAAACTTATATCTGTAAATTTTTAAGAAAAATTAATAATCACGTACATGAACATAAAATGAACAATAACTATGTATGAGAATTTTAGAGAAACAAATAAATAAAATAAAATAAAAACAAAATAAATAAAAAGGCTTTTTATTTAGAACGTCTATGTTGTTGGTAATTTCTACTGAAAGGTTCCGCTCCCGAGATTTTGATACAAAAGCAGCTAAGATACCCTTTTTGTCAAATATTTAGGGTAAATATGGTTCGATTTTGAAAATCTATGGCTTATAAATATTTTGAACATAAATACTATACTAGGAAGCTCGAACTATACACTTATATATCTTTAATTAAAGCTTGTGATTCAATCTAAGAATGTAACAGAAGTGACATTAGGTATACCCGATCCAATCTGGCAAGGCACACACGATAATATGCTTAGTCAAGGTAAAGTAAACAAAACACACAATAAAAGTTTTTAAGTACATAAATAAGTTAATTTTGATAAGCTGATTGAATATGCACAAAGGGCTCTATCAAAATATCAATAATCGGCAAACTAACAAAGTGCTCTACTTTGCTTTCAGCACACTTTAAAGTGAATTATTGCTATATACCATTGGTATATATATAACTCCTGCTTAAAGCTGGCATGCATATGTAAATGGCATTAGTTTAAAGCGTTGCTGCTGCCAAGAAGATGAAATTTAACTGCGTAAACGCCTAGTACGACTGCATAGAGTTGTCATAAAGGAGCAAAATCATAAGCCCGAGATAATTTATCACATTGAATGTTTCGCATAGTTTGCATAGCTTTCAATCCAGCATGAAAGCATATGTGCGAGAACATCATTGATTAACCTGCCATGGCATAGATCATAAGGCGTGCTGGTTGTCTTTCAGCTCTAACCTTTAAAGCACTTTGCTGGTGTGATATGCTGCTGCTTCATATTGGCCACATATCAGGGCCACACTCGCTCTCAATCCGTACCCCTCCCTTTCCAACATTCATCATTATTAAGGCCTTTAATTTATGGGACCCGCAGTCGTTGTCGTTTTTTATGGTGTGTGTTTTACATTGACTATAACATTGGGCCATATACTCGCCAGGGCTCGTATGTTGTAAGTATGGCAGCTGCTGTCGCTTTTGCTGTTGCCGAGTTCAAAGTACTGCCAGGTAACTCTCGGCTTCTGCCATGTGCACACAAAATCGATAAATCTTAAAAATTCAATAACAGCCGCAGCACGCGATTCAGCCCAGCCCAGCTCTGTCCCCCAAAAAAAGCCACCCCGTACAGCAGGGCCCAGTGTGTGGTGTGTGTGCGTACGGGCAGGGGCGGGGGGCGGGGACTGGGTGGCCATTATACTCATGTACATGTCAAAATCAAAGGCGAGGGTCAATGGCAAATTGGATTGCGTCGACTTGTTGTTGTTGTTGTTGTTGTACTTGATGTGCTTGTATTTTGTGAAAATTAAAGATTTATCAGCCGTAATCAGGCGCACGCTCGTTCTGTTTCTAGGCAGCGTTTGAATCAGTTTCGCCAGCGCCAGTTTGGAAAACTTTTAATTGGCGGCTTTAAGGCATTATATAGCCCGCCCAAGCAGCAAGAAAGGAAAATACCGCCCACACGCAGACACACCTACTCTTGAAATAAGCCTTCATCAATGCAAGTGGAGCGTCTCAACAAGCCGCTTCAACTATTTAGAACAGAAAACTTTTGCTTTCATGTCGAGCCAACTTGAAAATTAAAGCGAATTTCATTATTGGCCTGCTTCTGCTTTAAAAGTTCGCCCAAGTGGTCGCAAGCAGAACCACAACAACACAGCAATAACAACAACAATAACAACAACAAGAAGTAATGTCAGGTAGGCTACAACAATTAATTATATACACCAAAATAAAGCCGCTGACCAGCTGGCAGTAGATCGACGACGCCAGCTCCTTCTGGCATGGCAACAGGCAGCAAATGACGAGGTCGGTGGCATTTTTAATGATTTGCCACAAGGCTGCGCATGTATACATATCTGTGTGTGTGTGTGTGTGTGCTCGTGGGCGACTCGCATTTCGCATTATTTATTGCCCATTCATAGCCATACACATGCATACACACATGTACATCATTGCAAACACACACACACACGCGCGCGCGTAAAATGCGTAAATGCATACAATATTTGTTTATTCTGAAGCTCTCCGCCAACACATGGACACAGCCGGAAACCGTAGTCGAGTGCCATCGTCTGCATTCCGCCATTTTCCAGCGGCTCGGGCGACCGAGCAGAGCCATTAAAGTTTTTCATTTTGGCATTTTTTTTTACCCTGACCCAAAAAAGGAGCCAACCCGAAAGACGCCATCGAGTGCATTTGCGGCGATAAGATACTTGGTAACTCAATTCAGTTAACTGATGCAAGTCGCGGCAATTAATTAGACGACGGGTAAACGCTCTTTAAACTTATTAGCGTGTTGTCTACTATAAGCTTAATTAGTTAATTAATAGATTAATTGAATTGAAGCTACGCTCACGTTTTATCTCAAAATCGGGGTCGATTCGCAAATCAAAACTTTTTTGATGATTTTTTTTTTTAATATCTCGGGTAAATACTGTCATATTTTAAAATGATATGCCTTTTTGAATTTGTATGGAACCACACTATCGAATGGCATATAATTGAATTAACAATCAGAAGGTTAAATCAAAATTTTGTACAATGAATAATATACCCTTTTGTTGTTTGCTTCTTGCTGTGCACCGAAGACGATTGCCGAGCTGCATCCGAAGTATATATAAGAAGATATATATTAATACCAAATTGTTTTGATATTTGATTTTAATATATTAAAACCCGAACCTCCGGGCAGCTAACCAAATACTTGAAAATGGAAGGGTCGCTAAAAATAGAATTTATATAGTGACAAATAAATACAACATCAAAAAAAGATTTAAACAATATTTAACAAAGTTTAATCAATTGAATAAAACCAAAAGAAAGCTCCTTCCTGTCCCAGCGTGGGCAGCTCTTTTCTGTAATCCTTCGCGGGCATCATATGTGCCTGTTTTTTTTTTTTTTTGTTTGGCAAGACCCTTTTGGCTTAAGAAACCGGAACAGTATCAAGATGCTAGACAACTTTGAGTTTGTCTTATGACTAAAAATAACTGGCGTTTATCTCTGGCAAGCAACTGTTTTAATTGTCAATGCCTTTGTGGCGGTCGTTGTTGTTGGCTGCCGCCTATGCCCGGCAATTAAACCATTTGCAGTTTATAACCATGGCAAGCCATTAAACAGAATTAAGTCAGTCCAGCTAACAGCCACGCCACATTGCGGCCCACAATCCCCAATAAGCAGCCGAACAGTCAGTCAAGCGAGACGCCAAACTCGAGTACCGATTCAAGAGAGCTGCGCCATAAATCGCTTATCACGCGACATTAAAACAACAACAGCAGCAACGACAACAACAACAACAACAATGTTGCCCCATGTTGTTGCCTCTGCTGATGTTATGCCCGCAGCAAATGCCAAAAATTGCCGCACACAAAAACAATACAAAACACAGCCAGAAAATGTAACGGCCACGGAGTTTTAATGTACTGCCAGTTGACTGCCGCCACTCCCCCCCCTCCATAACCATCCTGGGTGGGGTGGCCCGAAAAGGGGCAACGAGTGCAAAGAAACCTTGAAAAATGGCAACAGCAGATTAAGCGCATAAAATGCTACCCCGCAGACTCCAGCCCAGGTTGGAGAGGGTGGGCCGGAGCCAACAGTGAAATTGGATTTGGGGGGAGCTGAAATAAAAATTAAGACGTCATCAAAATGCAATTAAAAGAGTAGGTAAAAATGAGAATAGCCGCAGATTTATTTAAGCCCAGGGAGCAAAAGCCCAAGCCCATTAAAGAGCTCACAGCAGGGGCTGCGGCAGGGGGAGGTGGGTCAGCTGGGGGGCCAACTGCTGCTGTGCATTGTCTAAGAACAACAATAACAGCAAGCACAACAAATAGATTTATTGTTGATGGCATTATTAAATTTCTTTATTTTTATTATTTTGTTTTTTTTTTTTTTTTTATATATTATTTTGCAGCCTGTCATAATAAAAAGGCAGCGCAAAAAGTGTGCTGATAGGAAAACCAGTGGGTGGGTGAAAAGGGGAGCGACTGCGCTCGGGGTGCCGGGGCGTAGAGCGGGCGGCGACGAGCATATTGGGCAGAGCCATGCTAACGAGGACGCACCGTATATAAAGATAGGGCTGGCGAAGGCCTGATGCAGAGCAGCAGCGATGTCAGCGCACGACAGCATCACGCCCCGGGGGCAATGGCAGCGCGACAAAAATAACAAGACTTCTCTGGTGGAGAGTGCCAGCACACGCGCATACCCTGTAGTCAGTTGTCTAACAAAATAAATGCCATTTAAAAACTTAAAAAGAGAAAGCTGCTCGACAGGCAGATGCCAGTTCGACCCAACCGCATTGTACTTAAACCTACTTTGAAATCTAGCATTAGCATCAACAGTTGGCCCACATCGCTATACCCCATTGCAAGTCCGGCTAAAGGGTATTCAAAAACGTTGAAGAGCAGCAAGAAAAATTGTTAGCCGTGAAATTAATGGGGAAGTTGACAACATGCTATGCAAAAAAGAATCAAGAACGAATGCTGCTGCAACACTTAATTAAGTTAATAATTGACAATGATGATGGTTCCACAGGGAATTGGAGCAGGCAAAACAACAAAAAAAAAAACAAACAAACAAAGGCCTTCGTTATAAATATGCTAAGTTATTAATGCAATTACTATTATTGTAATTATCAATATTTTTTATACGAGCGTACATTAATAATTGCATTTATTTCAATACATATTTTTATATTAATATTTAAAGTGGGCCAAACGGGTTGAAGAAAGGTTTTTAAATATATTTCTATTTATAAATTCACGTTCAGCAACTAAGTCGATTTAGTTACATCCATCAAGTTGGATCAGTCCTCTGTCTATTTAATAACTTAAATGTATATGTAGCTTTAAACAATAAATTAATAAATAAATATCGCCAACGTAAAATTATAAATTATGAATTAAAAAATAATAATAAATTAAGCAGCATGGAGAAGACAGACTCAGTTAGAGTAAATATAAAAATTAATAAATATTGTATTTATAAATTATTTTAATTCAAATTCGTATATTAATTACAACTAAATTAACTAACTAAGACAGATTCTATTTAAAAATATTTATACTATTGAAATATTTAATATTGAATTCGTATATTGAAAAAAACAGATGTAATTAAAGAAAATTATAATGATAAAAGAGCCTTTGTATAACTATTTTGAATTTTTCATTTTCCTCTCGCGCACATATTTTATTTCTTATAATTTTCTAATTGCCAAATAATTTAACATATCCAGAACTTTAGTTTGCTGTTTTTAGTGTTATAAATAAAAGTATTGTAGCCATGAAATGCCAAACTTTTGCCTTTAAAGCATCATCTGTAATTCTCAAAATATAATAACAGGACGGCAAAGCTCTTTCATTATCCAAAGGACCTAACACCAGACAGCAGCAGCACAGGCAGCAATCACAAGTCCGATAAGAGCATACACACACGCGCACACTCACATGCACACACTCACATGCACACACAAACACGCATCGCCCTAAACCCTTGTTAATTCCAAGCATTGGACAAGAGAATCTGTTGCAATCACAGCGCCAACATGGTGCTAAGCAGTGGCTGCCTGCGTCAGTAATCTGTATGACGAGATTGCATTAAAGCCAAACAATATTTAAAAGCGTTTTACTCATTTGCCACGCCCCGCGATTGTCGGCAGAGCCGCACGCCCAGAAATTGCTTGCATACCCCAGAGACATAACTGTAATTACAAGAGTACACGACTGACGCGCTTTACCCTGTAAGGATTGCTGGCAACGCGCCTGCTCTGGACCGACATCCTTGGCGTCGTCTGCTGCGGAAATGCCGCGAGCGGCAAAATCGAAAATACAAAAAGCAAAAACAGGAGAAAATGAAAAGGAAAAAAAAAAACGAAAAAATAAATTAAAAAACGAACCATGAAATAAGGAAATTTATCAGCAGCAACAGACAGGCAAAGGCGAAATCCTAAGGCCAAAGCGAGACGCAGCAGAAATGCAGCCGTTGGAGTGGGGGCAGCGGTAATAGGCAGCTGAAGCGGCTGAAGCGGCAGAAGCAGCTCAAGCCAAGATGCCAGGTGAGCACAATTTAATTTCTCAAGTTGGGTCTCTAATCAAAAGGATTTTTATCGCCATGCCAACGACGAAGAGGACGACGGCGACAAGGACGGCGACAAGGACGGGGACGAGGACGTCGGCGATGTTGCCGCCTTTGACAGCATTTTTATACAGTCTGCAAAAAGTTGACGGGCACCTATTCTGAGTCAGACTCCGACTCCGACTACGACTACGACTCCGACTGCGACGCTAACACGGGTGCTGTGTGACAAGCACATACGACACAGGGGCGCAGGAACAGGTTGCATGCAGCACGCAAAAGCGATGCGGCGCGCAAACGAACGAACAGGACGAACAGGACTGGGACAGGACGAACAGGACTGAGACAGGCACAGAACAGGCTGAACAGTCTCGACTGAAGTATGTGTCACAAACATGACAGGCAACGTCAACCAGCGGCAGCTCAAAAAAACTGAGTAAATCATTTGGCCAAGCGAAGCGAAAAGCTGCGTTTTTTCTTAAACCCAATACTTTTTGCTTTTTTTTTTCTCTCTTTTTACCAAAGCCTGGAAACGGAGGCGACAACTAATTAAATTAGGCAATGCTTGCGCAATCCTTTTTGGGGCTGCTGCGGCTTGAAAACATAAATAAGCTAAGCAGAGAAGTCGTCGCCGTTACGGCTGCAGTCGGTCGCTTCCGCTTCCGTGCCGGAAACCATTTTGACGTGAACTCAGAGAGTTTCTCATTCGAAGCGCATTTCGCTTGAATTTTGCATTAGCTGTGAAGGTGCCTGTAGCAGCAGCAGCAGCAGCAGCTGTGGCAAAGGCAGCGGCAGCAGGGGTTGGCGCTAAGTGCAGGCTCGTTTCAAATAAATATGCCGCAAAGCAAACAAACAATCAGCAGCCCGAGGCGCCGGGCGACGGTCGGTGGGCGGCGAACGACTGGCGGCAAACAGCACAGGCCACAAAGCAAACGACGCGTCAGGCAACCGCAATCCAACACGGTTGGGTGGCATGAGCCGAGCGGGCAGCCCGGTCGCCAGAAGCCATCTGAAGCCAGAGGCCTGCAGCCGTCCACCCGCGGCAACACGGCTGAAGCCCATCCATTGAATGGCAGCATTGCTGTAGCTGCCGCTGATGGCCTCACTTCCGTCGCCATCAGACGGCAAACGACGTCAACGGCCGCCATTTGCAATTCAATTGCAAAAGCGCCACCTTTTGACGAGCGCCGGAAATCGCTTGCTATGCTGCTAAGCGGCCAAAAGTAAAGGCGAAAGGTTTGGCAATGCTTAATAGCGCCTGCCCTCCAAGTGCCATCGTCGCACCCAGAAATTGCACAATAAAATGGCAACATTGTGCCAGCGACAAGAACTAATATCATATATAAATATACTTTATATGTATGAGTTCAGGCGAGCGCAATCAATGGACTCTAAAGATGGGCACGAAAACTGAACTCACGACACAGAATCTGTACAATTGTATCTGAAGTTGTCAAATAGAAATAAATAGAAAAGCCTAGCTCTTAAGTATTGGCTTTGCAAGCTATCGAAATCTAGTACAGTTTTCGCCCGTTTCTCACCCGTAGAGGTGGATTCTCAAAAGTTGCTAACACAACCACAAGCAATTAACTTTTTATGAACATAGACGAACACAGCTTTGGACAACCATTTTCCAACACTAGGTGACAAGCAGTTTAGGGCTCATCGAAAAAGCAAGGTTCGTTAAACTGGTTTTTACACATTACATAATTATAATAAAACTTATAATAATAAAGATAATATAATATAAATACAATGAATGAACAATAATAATACTAATTAAATGAAAGAAAATAATAATTATCATTTTAATAATTGTTATTAAATCAGTACACAATTTAAAATTAGAATAATTCCTAGCTCTTGTCGCACCTCACGCTGTCACCTCTAGCAGGCATGATTATGAAACTTTGCTGGGCAGAAATGCAAGTCAATTAAGTAGCAAATGGTTGGATGGTTGGATGGCATCAGCGCAAACAATCGCAGCGTGGAGTATTTCAAGCATCTTCTGCATAAATCGAGAGCAAATTGAGCCAATTCCTATATAAATACCAAGCACTAACGAGATGAGAGAAGCAAAATGAGAGATGAGAAGCACGATTGCAATCTGAGGACGACGCACAGTTGGAGGAGTAGCTGCAGCCATGAGAGGCGGCCCATTACCAGCAAAAGTGCCATAAAAATGTATATTAAAATGAGTAAAAACATTTATTTGCATAAAGTCGGCCACGAGTGAAAGGCACAGCAATTGGCAGGGAAATAGAGAGCTGGATAGAGAGAGAGAGAGAGAGAGAGGGAGAGAGAGAGAGAGAGAGAGAAAGAAGAGCGGGGCAGAGAGGGAGAGGACGAGACAACTGTGAGTGGGAGTAAAAACTATTTCAAGTGGAAAAAGTTTTAGCTGCGTACACTTTTAGCCCGACTCGAGCTCTCGAGTATGCACTCGAGTCACGCATAAGTTGCAAGCAAGCAGGTCGAAGGAAACACCAACAAATGACAGCAGCAACGAGCACCCAGATACACCAAGGAGCACGACTAAATTGCAAGTTAAGCCAAAAGGCCACGCACACACGCACACACACACACACACACTGCACCGAAGTCTCAGGGTTGGCGAGAGTCCATGATGGCAGCCTTGCCACATGTTAGCCTGAATCCAAATACAACTTTCAAAAAAAAAGTAATTGCTTAATTTTTGGCAACAAGAGAGTTCCATTACATATTTAAAGTAAATGTAAAGCTTAATATGTTTTCTAAAGCTTATGGGGCAATAACAGTATCTAATAGCATTTTATACACACTAATAGCATTTAATTCAGAAAGTCACAAAACATTCCAATGCCCCAGGTAAACAAACATTCTCAGTGTTGGGAAGAAACATAAACCTCATTAAACCTTTGCAGAAGGTATTCGAATTTTGTCGTGAAATGTATAACGAATAGAAGGAGTCATCTCCGACCCCATAAAGTATATATATCCTCGATCAGTATCAACAGCCGAGTCGATATAGCCATGTCCGTCTGTCTGTTTCTATGCGAACTAGTCTCTCAGTTTTAAAGCTATCTTTATGAAACTTTGCTGACGTCTATCTTTCTGTTGCACGCAGTAAAATATCTTAACCACACTCGGCATTTATTAGTTATACTATACTCCTCATATATATGCAAAATCCTATTAAGATCGGACAACTATATAGCTGCACTAGGAACGATCGGCCAAAAACTAGATTTTTGATTAAAAACTTTTTAGACTGCACCACAAATATTTAAGAACTTATAGAGTTCACGCTTTTGAACTTCTTAGTCCTTCAAATTGACAAGACGAGAAATTATAATAAGACAAAAAACCATCAAGGTGTCAGCACGGAGCTTTCAGAAAGTAAACTAACAATGTTTAGACTTACAAGATGGCAACTCTATAAATTGTTAATTATATTAACTACTTAGCACAAGCAACCACTACAAAATCCAGCTGCCCCACAACAATTTATGAATTGAACATTGTGGTCATATACTACGTTTATGCAACAGGATTCAAGTCCTTATAAATTTCAACATATTTTTCCTGCAGCAATTACAAACTTACAACATAAACAAAGCAACAAACAAGGTGGTAACACTCAGCAAGTTGCAGGTGTTTTAATGTAAACAAATATTCAAATGTCAAATTAATTTTCTATGCTGTTTGCAATAAATAATTTATACTATTGTGCCTGAGCAAGCATTTACAATTCCTTATGATATTTGGCAATGACGAAACGCTTTAAGCATGCAGGCAAGTTAAGTGAAATACCGAACAGGTGGCAACACTCTAGCGAAAATCTGCTTATCAAATTTTTTAATGCTGTTCGAAACTGCAAAATATAATTTTCTTTTGTTTTTATAGTATTTAAATTGTACACTATTTATACTTTTGGATAGACTGTCATACATTTGGAACTGCCAGACTTTTTTAGCACCGAGTTAAGTTGGCTGCGATACATACATTCGTAAATTATGCTGCAAATTAATATATAAGTTCTCTGAATCTGTACTTAAGCATGACATTTTAAATGCAATTACTTTTTAATGCAATTACTTTGAATTGGGGATTAAAAACACAAAATAGTCCCTGCCCCAATTGTATAACTCGGAGTTGTCCGACTTGTTGCCAACCCTGATGCATGTTTATGGTGTGTACATACCTCAAATTTTTCATATCAGTGCCAAGCAGCACGCAGCACAACTCCTCGTCTGCCAAGCTGAAAATGAAATGGCATTGCGGCAATGGCCCAAATGAAAATACACGCAATCAATTCTGTTTACCCCTGCAGCTCTCTGCGTGTGTGTGCGTGAGTGATGTGTGTGTGCGTGTGTGTTCGAAGTTGGGTGCCATTTTCAATGTACTTGCTGCCGAAGTCAAAGTCTCGTCCCGTCAAAGTCGTGAGGGCCAACGGCGATTAACTTGAGTCAAACATTGAGTGATTGTTTTGCAGTTGGAGAACACAAACTCAGAAGCTCACAAAACGGACCGTCTGCCGCTGATTAAGGCGCTGCATTTGTTATCACAGACAGCTGAGGCCGGCGGGTAAGACATAGATGCCAGTTGGAGCCGCAGGCAGTCCGGCTGCAATGCGGTTGGCAAAGTGTCTGCGAATGAAGCACGCAAAACGCAAAGCGTCAACAACGACATCGACATGGGAACCGGGCACGAGCTAAAGCTGGAGCTGGAGCAGGAGCTGGAGCAGCAGCAGCAGTGACAGGATTTCCGCGGCATCCGAACGGATAAAAATAAATTCAGAAGTTGCTACCGTTTCTGCTCGATTCACACCATGCATGAGGAGAGCACCAGCGAAAGCAGTTGCCAACGACAACTGGCAACTTTTGCTCAAGTGTCGGCGATGAAACGTCGTTGTTATTGTTGGTTTTCTCTCTTTTTTTTGCATTGCCATCCTTTTTGATACCCTTTAAGATGTTGAGATCGGCTGGTGTCAGCATGGTGTCAGCTAAAGTAGCCAGAAGGAGACATCTTTGTCCCAAGGTATATTCAAGTAGTTTTTGGAACAAGGGAGACGAGCGGTATCCTGAATTTTTGGGCATGAGTCATTAATCTAGGAGTTTGAGCCATCAAACTGAGGAAGTTAGAACCGTTAAATTTGGAACATCTTATCAACAACTTTCACTTTAGATAAATATTAATATAACTGCTTCTTTTCTTAGCATTTCTCATGAGTTTCAATCAGCGCCAAAGACTCAAAATTTGGTACCGCATACACAGATCAAGAAGAGTTTACCAAACTAAGGGCATAAGCTTTTTAAATTTCATTTCATAGGTAAAAGGTAATTGGATGGGTAAGTTTGTGTTGGTATAGAGTATTTGAAAGCCTGTCATGCCCACCTCAAACGTGATTCTCGCTGCGTGCGCTTTAAGACGAGACTGGCGTTCAACTAAATCCCAAGTCGTTGCGATTCGATTTGTGTCGCTTTAACTTTGCCGTCGATTGAGTTTTGCATTTCTATTTTTAATACAAAAAAACGCAAGCAAATGGCGAAGTGCTTTTCAAAGCGTTTTCTGTTTGATCCAGTCCACACCCGGGGATAGATGGATGGATGGATGGATGGATGGATACACGCTGGCAGCAACTCCTGCTGCTGATATGGTGACGGGCCACGGTCTTGTGCGTAGGGGCAATCCATCAAAGTTTTACATTTTGGCGCTGGCTAAACAAACCGAACGAGCAAAAATTAACATCAATTAGTTGGCATACAAAATTGATGTCAATCAGGCTATGGAAAAACAAATCCAGTGTCTGTCTAACGACTTAATTTGCTCGGCTGTCCGAAAAGCCAAAAGAAAATGAGCAAATTTTTGGCCATCTATTAGTTTTGCCAGCTTCTCTAATTATGGCGCGTGTCACAATGCACAGCACAGCCGCTACTTAAGCTCACACACACACACACACACTCGAACCTAGTTTGCCAAAGAGCTAAAGCTGAGTCGCCTGCCCTGCTCAGCGAGAGGTCTGTCTCATTGCGTTCATGATAAATGGACATTGGGATTGGCGATGCGATAATGAGTGGGGCGCATTTGCGCCAAACAGCGCAGCGTGTGGGGTGAATCGCCTTTACATTAATCATAGCATACTTATGAGCGTCAAGTGTAATTGAAAGACATTACAAAACTTGTTTTAATGACGCCAAGTTTGTGTTATGGATTTATAACACTGCTGCTTACTTTCGCGCTGCATTATGGATGGCCCATCTCGGCACATTTAAGATGTGCCGGCTAAAACCAATTCAATAAACTCCCATAAACAGAGCCCACTTCACATTTCTCTTGAAAGCATCTCGAGTGTTCTCAGTTTCTGATGGCCACTTCAGCTGCAACTACAATTGCTGGATTCAGTTTTCGCTCGAACATTAGTCTTAACTTTGAAATAAATATATTTATAAGTCAGCAGAGTTAACATATTATTTAAATATTTGTATTATAAATTGATTTAATTTCCCAAAATATCACTTTCTACCAACCATTTTCACTGAATCAGTTGGGTTTTAAGTCAAATACATTTTCAAACAATTTTTTTAAAGATGTTTTGCATCGCCAACACATGTATATAGAAAATATTTTCATGCAAGAGTTGGACATTTTTTTGTAAATCAAAGTTTCGCAGATTGATCTGTCTGCGTGTACATTAGGATTGACACTATGACACACACACACACATACACACACGCACACACAGACGCACACACACACATTTATTTACATAGCTGGGCCACAAATGTGTAAAAATGTGAGAAATCACAGACAGATATTAGTGTCGGTTTTTAGGTCTTGCCTTTGATCAGCTTTCGGTGCAAAATAAAAGGAAAACCGCATTTCCATTAAATTTCTACTTGCAGCAAGCTCGTTGACACCACGCATATTTGCGTGTGTGTATGTGTGTGTGTGTGTATGTTTATGTACTAAGCGCGACTGACAGTGGGAGCTGGTTGTGTGGCTTTTGTGGCATGAACCTTTGATTGATAGAAACAAACTGCACAAACAGCGACGATTTAGCATATTCAGTTTTTACGGCATTATTTGCGATGAGGCTCTTTAAAGTTCAAAGTTCAGTGCATGCTCTGCCGCCCTTTTAAATATCAATGCTGCCTTCGCCATTTCGCTGGTAAATGGCTTCAAAAAATGAGAAAGAGCTGGAGAAAAAAAAAACGCAAAATAAAAGTTGGGAAAATTGCAAAATATGAGCGCACACAGTTAATAAAAGTTTATGCGTAGAATCAGCAATAAAGCTGCCCTCTCAACTTTAGATATAATTAAATTTTCCCAACAATGTGCTGCCCCCTACGCACACATATATATATTTTTTCTGCTTTGCATAAAGCACAAAGCCAACAACAGCGACAGCGACTGCGGCAGCGGTAACTGTAAACAAGGCTAATATCTTTTTAAATCATAACTTGCCCTTTATACCAGCGGCAACAGGAACTGCAGAAACAGGTACTCCCCGAGGCCAGAATTCATCGCCCGCCAATTCTGCGCCACGTCCCCCTTTGGCATAAAGCCGAGAGTTACAGTTCCGTTGGCGTTTGAATAATTGTTTGACATTTTGAATAATTTAATTCAGCGACTGTTTTTAAGTGTTGCTCGAGTGAAAATGAAATTGAAAACCAGATTTGACCTCGCTTGTGCGAGGGAGACCCCTCTATCCAGGCAAATTCAACTCTCAGCTGAAGTTCAAGATTATGGCTTGGGGATTTCGGTGACGCCACCAACGGGCCGCTTACCATTGTGCCACAAGCCGCCTGCGGGCAAACATGGCCACGCTGGCCGCGTGGGCGCTCCCGACTGCCCAACAAACTGTGCGCTAATCGAGCAATTAAACACGTCTCGCATTCATACTGGCCAACAGGCAAACAGTCAAGCAACTAAACAACTGCCAACTGGCAGCTCGCTTAACCATCCACACTCACACACACACACACACGCACGCTGTGCTGACAATTTACAGTTATGGCCAGACCACACTCAACTACAAAGTAACCAAACTTGACAAAGTCATCTGAATAATTAACTAATTGCTGGCCAACACATCAACTCGGAAATATCTGTTGATCACAAACTCTGTTAACAATATTGAAATCCTTGCAATTGTCGCTTGTAATTTAATTCAAAATCATTTAAAGCTTTCATTTTTCGACTTATTTCGTTTTGTTGCTACAGTGCGTTTTTCTTTAGCTTTCACTCGTTGAAAAATCTTTTCACCTTTCACGTGCTTTTTTTTTGTACTTTATAAAACTTTTGCCCGTTTCGTTTTCTCTTGAAGTTGACTTTTTTTATAATTGCATAGAATGTCATATAATATAGCTTAATAAGAACATTGTTTAACTTTTGCTTTGATTAATATATATATTGTTTAAAAGTCTTCCTATTTATCTGTTGATTTAAAAAACGATCCCGCGAACAAAGCTATAACTAGGGGTCTAGCAGAACCGAAAGCAAGTACTTATTAATTGTAATAATAACTTGCCTTTAAAATTTTTATTAAAATAGTATTGTATTAGATTGTTCTATATAAGATGAAAAATATTCCATTTAATAATACAAAAGTATAAATTAAATTAAAATAAACAAACTATATAATAACAATATAATATATATTGTTGTAACTTTTTGAAGCTCAAACAATACTGTCAGGCTTCATTGTATGTCACTCTATTTTCTAAGCAATTTGCTTGTTGTACTAGATAGAGGAAGATTTAATACTCCGATTCATTTAACTCAAGCAACTGAACTTCCTGCAGCCAAAAAAAATATATATATATACAACAAAAATGTAATTATATCTAACCCTTCTATATGTATAAATGACTTTTCTAATGCATATATCCCGCCCAATATTGTGTCTTCAAGGTTAGAAAGTAATCTCTGGGCTATACCTATAAATAAATACTATACAAATACAAACTCAAACCTATGCTTAGCGCATAGCAAATATTTCCCTGTAGTTCAGTGTCATAGTTGCGGGCGGTAAGTAGGTTTGGCACTCCCCTTGCTGCCACCTCCAACTTCAAAGGGACGCACACAGAAAACAGAAAAAAAACTAAAAACTAAAACAGTTTAAGTGGCACTTTTATGGCATTGCCGAGAGGCCGACATTGTCGACTTCGAAGTCGACGCCTTTGCCCAGATAATTGCCCCACGCCAGGTGGGTAGGTTGGCGGGTTGTCCCGAAAGACATTTGCCGAGGCTTATAGCAGCATATTAATATAAACAAAGCTGCACAAAGCCTACGCGGGAGCCTAATTAAAGAGGCAAAAGGAAATGGATAAAGTGCTTATTAATTCGGCGCTTTAATTTCTTCATTTGCTTACCTTGGAAAAACAAAAGGGCTGACAACAATATTTAGCTCGTAGCCAGCCCCATTGGCCATGCAAAGCCAATTGTGTGACTAAATGTGCTCCATTTCCATGCCCATTTCCCCCCAGAGCAGAACCCTTCCCTTTCCTCTCTTGCTGCTGCTGTTGGCGTCTCCGTTTTCCAACTGTCGCACATTTGACTAATGCACAACAAAAGTGGAGTGTTACAGGATATGCATAATACATCGGGTACACTTGTAAGTGAGACAATAATAGAAAAGAAAAAGCGCTCCGGCGCACACTGACACAAAAGGACACACAGCCAGAGATAGAGACAACAACGGCAGCAGCAGCAGCAGCACAGAGACATGGCAGGCTCAGGCTCTGTCTCTGGCTCAGGCCAGAAGTCGTGCAGAAAAAAGAAAACAGAGTATATAAAAAATGGCAAAGCAAAGCGCCAAGCGAAGACAAAAAGCGACGGGTAAAAGGATGACAATACAAACTGGCGCCACTTGCCTCGCACGCAGTCGCTAGGCCAACATTTTAGTTTTTGCGCCTCCTCTGTTTTCTAGGATGAGTGCGGCTTGACGTCAACGCCGACGTCGACAGTATGCCACATAGATACTGCCAGCAACAACACAGGGCGCAACACAGACTCACACAGTCACACACACACACACAACAAAGGCAGCTTTAAAACATGACCTGGTCCCCACTGTAACTGCTCTATGGCTGCTGCTCTGTGTTCCATTCAACTGGCACGCACACATCATTTTTTATCCAAGAAGGAGTGAGAAAGAGGGAGAATGTGTACCCAAAGCCCAGAGCGAACGCAGCTTGACCCATATCCACATGGAATGCACACACCTAATAAGCGTGCACATTGACCTTAGCTGCAAGCAGTCGGAGCGGTAGGAAAGCGTATAAAGCTAATTAAAGTCGTCACACATGGCGTATGCGCAATTTTTATATATATATACATTAATTGCAAATATTGCATTTACATTCAAATGCACACATGTCCGTGTGCGAATAGTGCCTTTCGTAATAATAGGACACGCTGAAAATTTGGGCTTGTCTAGATGTTAGCAAAAAGTAATACTAGAGATATTTTCTTACAGTTAACATAGATCTTTCTTTCAGAATATCTAGCCAGGGGTTTTAAACAAAAAGGCATTTTCACCTGTTTTTGGTTGGTGAATTCACCCGACTTCAACTTTTGCTCAAATTAGTATCCGATACATATATTTATGAACTGCACTGTATGTAGATAAATAAATGCAGGTTGCCATATTAACACTCACACATTTTTTAAGCACTACTGTAGGTAGTATACGACAAATTATCATACATCGACACAGCAATAAAAATGGCTGTAAATAAAAATAAAGATAAAAAAAAAGAATGCCATTTGAAATCTCATTTCATAAATTTTGATTACTTTTTACTCATTTAGGCATGTTAATGTTATGAAATGCAAATAATAATTTGCTGATGGCATTTTGAGCCAATTTTTGCAATAGTCATAAACTCAAACAAATGAATTTTAATTTAACCTATTCAAATTTTATAAATATATGCATTGAAATTATGGCACAGTCCAAAGATGGCCGATTGGGAATATAATTCCATTTCGTGTTAGCTAACAAGTTTTCACAATCACAATTTAATTTTATCAAGGGATTACAAAGCGTGACAATCAGTAATATTTGGGGATACATAGCATTTAAATTATGAAGTATGTGCTCTGATTGTTGCAAAAGTAAAAAGATCAATAGACGAAACAGTCCAACTGAGTGAGAACTGAGTTAACAGCAACAAGTCTTCGTTGGAGTTTGGCTCACTGACAATGACATGTCTTCAACTGCGTCGGATACTTTTTATATACATAAAAGTTCATATCCATAAGGCGCATATACAAAAGCGCGAATGGTCGTATCATCGATGCTAAAGACTAACATGGAGTGCTACTAAGTATAGATAAACATATACAAATCATGAACCATATTCGAGAAGAGCGCTGACAATTGTTAGGACAGGTCAGTGACGGCGTCATGCATGAAGTCGCATCAGACTTTGGGAAAGTTTTCGTCCCCTATCCAATTTATCAGCCAATTTAGTCAAATAGAGAGATTGGCAAGCTAGCTTAAAACAGATTTGCTTGAGCATATCGATTCGAATGTGCCGCTGATTATAAAGGCATGTATTTAATTTATCGGGCATTCAACGGGCAAGGCTAAGCCTAATATGATACTTATTCTAATTGATAAGTAAACTGCAGAGTTAATTGCTTAGTATAAGATAAAGCCTTTTTTTTTTATTTTTGGTTTGTTTGCGCTTGCCTTGAAATAAGCAATAAAATGATAAGAATAAATCAAAATTTTGAATAGTCGCTCTCGGCACTTTAAAGTGAACAGAAGTCCAAGCAACAAAAGAACTCTACAAGCATGGAATGCAATTGGAATAGCACGGATAAAATATGGAGTTGTCCGGGTCGCAGCACCATGTACAGCCCCAATACATCTGTGGGTCGGATCATTTTCAATACAATGAGAAACTGGCCAAAGAATGTGTGTCAGGTGAGCATAGACGGGCAAAGGAAGCTGCTAGAACACAGAACATATCTATAATCAATAAAAAAAAAATCTGGCAGATTTCAGATACCGATGGTGTGTCCTTAACCAGTGAACACGCCCTCACCTGGGCCATTCGCATGGCGCAGCACTTCAAGAAACGCGGCCTTGACGACTCGAGTGTCATTGGCATTGCAGCCAGAAATACTACCTACATAATGCCATTGGGCGTGGCATGCCTTTTGAATGCCACTCCATTCCATTCTATCAATCCGATACTCGACGAAGGTGCGTTATTTGTTACCGCGCACTTTGATTTCCTTGATTAATCGAGCTCTGTTACCGTGCAGCGACTATCAAGTTCATGTTTGAGATAACCAAGCCGGCGCTAATATTCTGTGACAAGCAGGAATATAGGAAGGTATATGCGGCGACCAAGGACTGGCAGCCCGAGATATTTATCATAGACGAACCAATGGACGGTGTGCCCAATATACGCAGTCTATTGGAATTTACCACAACCGAAAAGTTCTATCAGTGAGTGGCAATTGTTAATCGAACTGTATTATTATTACTTTAATATGGCAATAACTGCCATGGACTATTAATAATTATTCTGCTTGCAGACCGGAGCTTCTTAAATCTAGTGATCAAACTGTGGCCATTCTATGCTCATCCGGCACCACCGGAATGCCCAAGGCGGTGTGCATATCAAATAGTGTACTATTAACGGATAATATGTGAGTCAATGAGTTAGAATAAATATTCAAGCAAAAAAAATGTACCCTTACACGACAACTTTAAATTGATGTGCCTATACATAAGGCTATATTTATGTATTTAAAACCTTATAAACAGTTTCGCTATTATTTAATACCCCTTCACTTTCAGGCTTGTGAACAGCGAATCGATTTTCTTTATTAATAGCGGCCTGGATTGGATAACCGGGCTGTGGGCCTTCATGTTTAGCGCTGTATTTGGCAGCACGCGTATTTTAACGACGAAGCCCTTTTCGCCGGAGTACTTTATTGAGTTGGTTAAGAAATACAAGATCAATTATGTAACTATGGCACCTGTCCATTTGGCCGCCTTGGTCGCTAGTCCAGCTGCCACGCCCTATGCACTATCCTCGCTGCGCAATGTTAACTATGGCGGTGGCATCGCCTCGGATGCGACACTGAAACGTATCCAGGCATTGTGCAAAGATGCCACGCTCAACTCGGCCTACGCCATGACGGAGGTGGGACTGATTACTATGAATTTTGGTATTCAGAATACGGCTACGGCCGGCAGGCCTATACCCGGCATAAGTATACGCATTGTGGATGAGAATGGCAAGAGCCTGGGTCACAATGAGGTGGGTGAGATATATGTGCACACCGGCAAGGACTGGAATGGCTACTATGGCAATCCGGTTGCCACACGGCAGATACGTGATTTGCAAGGTTGGATACACTCCGGCGACTTGGGCTACTTTGACGATCAGAACTATCTGTATATAGTTGATCGCAAGAAGGAAGTTCTTAAGTATCAGGGCATACACTACTGGCCCACCGAAATCGAGAATGCCATCAGAGAGTTGCCGCAGGTGCGCGACGTTTGTGTTGTGGGCGTGCCACATGAACTATTGGGCGATGCTGCCGGCGCCCTGGTGATCAAAACACCTGGCTGCACAATAAGCCCCACTGACATTGCGAATCATGTCGCTAAACGCCTGCCGTCCATAAATAAGCAGCTGCACGCCGGCGTCAAATTCACCGACAAGCTGCCCGTTAATCACAATGGCAAGGCCATGCGAAAGGCGGCCCTCGAGCTCTTTGTGTCACTTGCTGCCGAGAAGTAAAAATAACTAATCATATACAATTTTAAACTACCAACATCTTTGCATACTCACTCAAATAGAACATGTATCCGAATAAATACATATTGCAATCATTTTTTACTTTTTTGTAGCTTGGGAACTATCGAAAATATGTGACTTATGATAAAAGATGTTAGTGGTAAATAACTAACACATGCCGAAAACAACAAGAACAATGCAAAAAATATTAGAAAATATTAATAAAAAATATATATATATGTAAGCTACATATTGATATTCAGAAAATATTTTTTATATTTTTACTAGTATAGGATATAGTTTGAGCAAAACAATGCAGCATTCATATACTAGCCAGGCATTCGAGCTCGAACATATACAAAAAAGGGAGGAATTCAAATATTTCCAAATTTTGCTTTTTTGCACTTTATCGCTTAAACGGGGTCCCAAACCTTATGGAAGATACAACGTATCTCGAATACTATATATTGAAGGTATCAAAGTCAGTAAGCTTAACGTGAATACCCGCCACGATGGTTTAATCTCACGGTTCCTATTATAGGATTAATTTAAGCTTCAAACGGCGCCCCTGGGAACATCAATTCCACAGGTACCAATTAGAGACACGACAGTTTGGTTCTAACATAGGGACTCTATTATTTTGGTTTAACTTATAAATCCCACATCAAAATATGTACAAATAGACCGCTATAATTGCCAGCGTCCACTAAGGATATTACAATCTGTTTGTCGAATGACTCTCGAGCTTTGATTTCTTATATCTCTTTTATATGTTCGAAATCGTACTATTAATAACAAAATCAAATTAACAGCCAGTTCAGTTGTTGCTATCTGGACAGACGGCGCACTTATGCAAACCAACTTTCCTCCGAGTTGGCCAGCTATATGTGCCGACAAACGGCTTCAACGCAGCGACCTACCGGAAGGCCAACTTGGTAGCGCCTAATCAATATCCGTTCAATTTGGAGACACCTAGTCTATGTTAAAATACTTAATCTGCTTCCGCTCTCTTTTAAATTGAGATTAAGTTTTATATGGAATGATAGACTATATATAATAGATAGACTATATAAAAAAAAATATTTTTGACTCTGCCATAGCAGCATTTTCAGTGTACAGCGAATACAAGTTTAATTCTTACATATAAATAAACATGGAATCGAGTTTTGAATACCAAAAAAAAAAAACAAGGATACAGGGCATAGCATAACTCTTGTGATAAACATGTAGCAGCAAAGCCCAAAGAGACAATAATTTTAAAATGTTTCACAAACATTTAATTTTGCGGCATTTCCATACGAAAAGCAACAAAGATAAGATATAAATAAGACAATATACAAATAAATAAATTTGAGTTATGAAATTTTCTCTTAAAATATATACGCACAAGATATGAAATCTTGGAACTAGAAATATATTTGGCGGAGCGAGCTGAGGTGAGGTGACTTTCGCAGAGCGCTTTGACAAGTCGAATGACCCATCGATGATTAACCCATTGTCATAAATTGACCATAATTTGTATATATGTATGTAAATGTTGGTAGCACTTATGCAAATACCTATCTACTGTTGCCGATCAGACAGAGTGGCGTGTAAAGGGCGCGTAATTCGATCAAAGCACGCACTTACAAACATATAAATAGGGTTGTGAATGTTTATAACAAAGCGCAGCCTTTAACAGGCGACACAGCAAATCCTGTGCTCACACATATACACACTCACACGTACACGCACATTCAATCCCTTTATGTGCAGTTGAGGCTTTCAGGCCTAAAACCGACAGCAAGAGCAACAACAACAACTACTACAACACAAATGTGTCTTAAAAAGGAAGCAATGCAAAAGGTACGCCAAAGTTATGTGCTCCATAGCAGAACCCCACCACAGTCCCCCCCCAAGACGCAAATCCTCTTGGTACACCTTAGCCATGCCATGCCCATGTCCTGTTGCCTACACGCCGCTTGGCTCACTTGACAAGCAGCCAGGCAAAAATGCAAATATTTGTAAAATATATGCGTGTAAAAATTGTTGTGCTCCATTATCCTTTTAACTGGATATGGCGAACACATGCGGGACCTGAGCCAAGCCAAATACCAGGAGCCATCAGCTAAGCAGGCAGATAACAGTAGCAGGAGGAGCAGCAGCAGAAACTGGGTAAGACGACGGCCAAGCCAACTTGAAGGGTTTTGCTGCTCTCAGCCATGTCGATGCGTGCGATTTGCTTACTAGGAACCAGGACGCAAACAGGACAGGTGCCCGTCTATCCAAGTAAGTGGGTTGTCAAAGCAAACAGCAACAACAACGGCAACAGCAACACAACATAAGCAACAACAGCAAATAATAATAAAGTAAGAAAAGGCAGCCAAGTGCCGCGTAACGAGGCAGCAAAGCGTCAGAAGGCCGCAACATGACACTTTAAACGTTTTACTGTCCTCAAATGTGGCTCCTACTGTTGCACGAAGGGTGCCACTGATTGCCGATATACACACACACACACACACACACACACACACAAACAGACACACGCAGGCATATTTATTTTGTATGTTACTTGGACGCCGATGCCACTAAATTACTCACGCACTCGTAATCAATTGAAGTTATTGCATAATTTCGACATTGATGGAGTACGAAAGTCATTTCGATTTGATTTAATACACACTCATACACGCACGCACACACACACACACACAGAGAGAGAGAGAGAGAGAGAGCTGCAGCGGCACACAGTTATAGAAAGACAGTTAGACGCCTCGTCGCATTATGTGTCACATTTCATTTGTTACGCTCTGCTGGCTGCGCAGTCAACGACAACAGCGACAGCGACGGCAGCAGCGACTGCGACTGTGCATATGAATGCTGCAGCATTTCCATTTGAGCCCTCGACATCAATTCCATTGCGCTCTCTTTCTTTGCTGTGTCTCTTTCGTTTACAATAAATGCACATGGTTCTAGAAACACTCACAAACACACACATACGTATAACATATATGGTCTATGCTTACAGCTTCAATGGCTGTTTGTTTGTATGCCTGCTGGTAGGTTTATAGGTTTGTCCCCTGCCTGCCTGTCTCTCTGTCTCTCTGTCTGTCTATCTGTCTGTCTGACAGTAGTCAATCAGATGCCCCCATTGCCAGTCGTCATCATACTCGACATCGACATCGCGAAATGATTTATGAGTTGCTGCTTGTTGTTGCTGTTGTTGCTGTTGTTGTTGTCGTGGATGTCGTTGCTGTTTTCCTGGCTGTTCCAGTGTTGTGCAGTTTGCCATCTGCCATTTGCCCTCAGGCTGTCTCTTAAAGAAATTGAACTGTCAAACGCCCTTAGCGTGCAATCGCTTAGTTCGAAAAAAATAAAATTCAGCTGATCCAACTGAGATCAGCAAAAAGAAAAGGAATTGTTCAAATCAAGGCTCAATTTGAGCCTTTACACACTAAGGTAAACGCACCTTAGCCCAATCAATTAAAAAAAGAAGTGCCTGAACCAAAACATAGTTTTTCTTAAATGGTGAAACAAAATATATATATATATGAAAATATTATAGCAGAAGTTGTCAATTATTCAAGATAGTTTTAATACTTTAAGAAAAATATATTAACTTTTTAAGTAAAAAATATAACAAGTATATATAACGAAATACTTTTTAGCTGAATTGTTCTCTTGTAGTAATAATAATAAACAGAATCTTGGGGAGTTAAGATGTAGCTAGAAACAAGTTCACGAACCGAATCTAAAGAACTCGCCTTTGCTTCAAAACGCAAACCGACTCACCGAAAATTCGAATGAATATACGCATATGCAAAGGAGTCACAGTCCTGGCCCAGCTTATTATAAAACATGAATGTTTTTCCTAGAAAACATCTTCAACGGCATATAAATAGAATTTATAATTAATATAATTAACACATGAGTTTACGCTTGTTGCACACCTATAAATCAACGAGATGTAAAATACTATCTTAAAATAATCTGAAATACATACTTAAATAATTTATAAGCCCTAACACGTCACACATGTTGAAAAGAAGTAAGAGTAAGCAGCGTAAATCTGCACGACTGCCCAATACCCTTTAGAGAAGTTATAGCTGCAATCAAAATTTTATGTTTGCTTTAATTTTTTATCGAACCAAATTTAGTTACTTTGAAGGTTATCCTTATTATGCTGTGCCCTGGCAACAGTCAGTTTAAGGTCAAGACATTTGACATTTCCATTGAAAACTTTGACATTTTTGCAGTATAATCGTAGGCAGAACCTTTGACTATATAAACTCGCGGGCTATTAGGATATATGAATAAATAAAGAAATGTTGGTAAAACGAATTAATTTCACGATTTCATAACCAAAAGTCAGTGTAAGGAAAACGATTTAATTTGTATGACAATTTTTTATAAACTTTTTTAATTTTTTTTTTAATATTTATTTGATTATTGATTTGCAACAGTGGAATTTTTTTTACAATTAAAGAAGCAATTCTCAATTGCAGAATATTTTAATAAGCAATATGTTGATGAGATGCCGAAGCAGGTTAAAAGGCATTTGCAAGTGCATGTACCCTTCACATTTACTCACACAACTGAACATATCTACTATATGCAAAAGATATATTAAGTATTCGACAGGTGTTTCTATTTTGTGTGCTTCCAACGACACACTGCATACCGTGTATGTGTTTTATTATTTTATTATTTACCATAAAAGACCAATCTAATAATATTATTTGTATAATTAACTTATTTGTAGTATATTATTTATTTAGTTTACATATTCAAACTCGACCTGTCTAAAGTTTCTGCTTATCTTAAGGCTCATTTTAAGCTTTGCTAGCCTAATCGGATTTGCGGCACATACTGAACTGTATCAATGCTGCTATGTAATTGCTGCCACCAACAGACCTCTGCATTGGCACCGGAGCAGCACACAGGATCCATGCGAGACCAGGAGTAGCAGGAACGCGTGCAGTCGGCATATTAGCCATTCATTGAGCGCGTTTATAGTGCGCTTTTGTGCGCCTTTGCGGCAAACACACATACACACACACACAGACACACAAACACAGGATGGTAAATACACACACGCGGAACCTTTGCATTCAAAGCAAAAGGTCCTTTGGCGGATTTACTGATTGATGGCTATTAATTTATTTGTTGAGTGGTCCGCAGACGATGCGCCTCCAACCCAAATGGGCCCAAAGGCTCGACCAGAGCTCTGGAGTTTTGGTACTAAGAATCTGAGCAGCTCCACTGAATAGTCGAATTAATAAAGATTTAGACATTGTTCGCGCCATTCATTGTTGTGAGTGCCTGCCAGACCGCCTGGCAGCCGCTACGCCGGGAAGCCATAATGCGCTTCCTGGCCCGCCAAGCCATTGAAATCGGTTACAAAGAAGCGCGGACCAGACAAATTCATTGAGAGAGAGCAAGTCCTTATATACTCTTAGCATCCTATACAGACTCCATTGCATTGATGTGCCACTAATCAATAAAGTGATGCGCAGTAGTTCAATATGTAAAGCATAAATACGGTGGTAGCTCCTTAAGAAGAGCCTTCACAAATTTTAGATTCCAATAAAAATTTAATCTTCCCTTTGCTATTTTTTAACATATAACATCGATTTTATATATTTAGCTTGGCTAAATTAAAATGAAGAAAGTAAATTATATTTTTATAATATTAAATATTATATATTATATATATACATACATTTTATTATATTATATTATATTAAATATTTGTATCTCTTATGAATAAGAAAAATATCTTTAATTTTTTAAAAATCACAATTTTTGGTACATATTTCGAAGGCTCACTGTACACTGAAAAGTTGAATACAGCTTAAGTACTTTTCACAGGCACAAGTAGTAGGTCTGCCAATGAAAATCCCATCTAGAGGGTTGGTGAATTTTTTATTGATTATAAAGTGAATCTTCACAACTTATTAAATTCTCGTATCCTTCATAATGCCATAAGCAGCAACTCTTCATTTAATTGCGCCAACAATATCCTTGAACTAGTTGAGGCAAGCAAAAGCTGCGCCCTAAAGGTCAACCATGGAGAGAGAGCTCTCACTAATTACCCATTGGCATGTTACTTATGGTATAGAAAATCTGTAGCTGTCGATGGCTACACGCAATAATGGGCGCTCCCAACTGCTCAACTAAAAGCCCACCTGGGCACGATTTAAAAATTCAAAACGTTGCGGCAAAAATTAAAAGAATATAATTATATTCATATCTTGTGGTTAGAGGTGCTCACATGAGAAATTAAAATTAAAAAAAAAGGCCATAAATATTTGAATTGATTAAGGTAATCAATTTAATAGGGGCGTTTTGAAAACAGATAGTGACAACAACAACAACAACAAAAACAACCAAAATTTAAGCAACACCCACTACAACAACTGTCAGCAAAACCAGCGTGACTTACTTTTAGGCGTGTTGCTGTATGGGTTATACTCTATATATGTGTGTGTGTGTTTTAGTGTGTTTGTGTATGTGTGTGTGGCCATAGATAATCAAATTTGGCACTAATTCACAGCAGACACGCAAAGCATAAATAAACTTGCCATAGTCTTTCACTCTTTCATTTTTTTTTTGCTGGTGTCGATTTTTTGAAAACGAGTTTGCAACCGCAGCGTGCAAACTAAATAAAAATAGTTTATGCCAATCTAGAAGGTGATGCAAGCCGAATAACTAATACACTATTTAGCATCAGTGATCGAGTCGTCTTGATGGCCAAAAGGCGTCTGTCTAACCCTCCAGACGGTTCTGCCTGGACCTGCCTAAAGTCGCCAAGCTCGAGATCTGTGCAAAGGCTTGAAATCAAATTTTAATTAATATTAATATAATAGAATATTAATATTTTATAGAATTTAATGAAAACCTAAATGCAGATACCAAATTCATTTCCGATTTGATAAAAAAAAAATATAAATATCCAATCATTTCTTACATATTTTCTACAAGCCTTTTTAGCTTTTAGCTGAAAGCCCTCAAACAATCGTACTATGAATGCAAAGCCTATTCAAGAAACTTAAAACTAAATTGCTTGTGTGTTTTATGTATTATAAAAATTAAATGCGTGTGTATAGGGTATGTTAGAGATACGACTGCTGGAGTCGGCTGCTTCAATGGCCCCCTGTACCGGTTAGATATAGGCATTATTATAGAGCTTATTCTTATCGCTAAGCATGCGCCTCGTTGAGTCATAACAGGAAAGCTGTTGATGAATTGAACAGCGTTGTGTGAAAATGACGCAGATAGGCTTATCTTTAAAGCGGTTACCGACTAGTTTTGTGGGTGTCATAATCTAAGCTATCGAAGAACAATTGGAATTAAGGAACAAAAACGTAATCTTCAAAGTGCCTCTTGAGCTGATATATAAAAAATAATACCAAAATACGTACGTAAAAATATTTATAAGTGCCTAAAATTAAGATGCTTTACTTTGAGATATGCCGAATATAGATACTCCACAAGTGGTATGATATTCTCATACATATTATACAATCCAAAGTCTATATGCCTGCCCGCATACCCTCACCATTCGCCAAACTAAATGGCAAACCCATGACAACGACGACGACGACGACGACGACGATGATAACGACGACAGCTGCAATTCTGGCTGCCCTCAGCTGGCCGTGGCAAATGCCTGGCCAAAAACAAATTGAAAATGCTGAAAAATGGTGAACAATGCATGAAGAGAAAATAGAAAAGAAAACACACACACCAAAAAAAAAAAAAAAGGAAGAGAGAAAATAGGTGCACATAGGGAAATGGTATTGTGCTGGTTTTGGTGGCATGTCTGAGGCTATGGCTCATTTAAAAGTGCATACGAAACTTTGCATGCTAAAAACAGGGCTCACATGGCGTATGAGTAACATACTCCAAATGCCGCTTACAACATGAAAAACAACGCAAACGCAAACTGCAGAATTATGCGCAAAATCCAAAAGCATAACAATAATTTGCTGCAAGCGAAACAACATAACTATATAAAACAACAACAACTGCAATGTGTGCGTGTGTGTGTGTATGGCAGGGTGTGCCAGTGGGTGGCTGGGTTGTTCAACATTTTGTCGCCTTTCCGCCCCAGTTGTTGTCCGCCTGTCAGTTTTGTTTATTGACTTTGGCAAATAGTTGGCGGCACAGGTAATAACATCAATGCAGTTGCCATTTTTTTGCCCAGGCACCGCCCGCCTTCCCCCGTGCAGTCTCCCTCACACGGATGTAATTTTTTTCCAATGCGTTGCCCGGAATTTACTAGCCCTCCATCCGTGGCTCGCCAGCATGTTGGAGCAGATGGGCATTGCATTTTATTAGTAACTATTACACGTCCTCGGAAGCCAAAGACCCCGGCGACCGCAAGCCGTAGCAGCCGCAGCCCTTATAGACCAGAGGCCATAAAGCTAAGAATTATTATAATGTGATTATTATTATGATTATGCGATCGTTATCGTAAATAATTTTCAATGCGCCGCGTGTGCTTAGACTTCGATGGGTGGCGAGTGGAGTTGGGGGATGGGCGTAGACTAGAAGAGCTTATGGAAATTTTTTTTGTATTGCTTTAAGCAATTGCAGCTTTTGTCGCTGTCCCGGAAAAGTGTCCTTTGTCCTTCCATTCCTTTGCCATGTTTCGTTATGGCAGCAAAAACATGAAAATGGGGAACTATCGGCCAGCGAAATTATCACATACTAAGTCAGCTTGTTAGCAGAGCGAAATGTATGCAACAGTTCATAAACCATGCGCTTGCCCCTTACGGAAAAGGTATAGGGTGGCGGTGAAAGGGGGATGGGGGAGGGGCGGTTGTCAGCTAAGAGCTGGCACTCATCATATTTTCCAACTGGCCACAAAGAAGGAAAACGGAGCACGTCAGAAAGGAAACTATGCAAATGCAAATTAGATGAACATAAAAAATGAGAATGAGACAATGAAATGCGATGCGCAAAGCGTGCAGAACTTGGCCGACGAGCAGGCAAAATGGGTATGGGGCAGAGATGGGCTCATTTACGAGTTGGAGCTATGTGGAGATTGGATAAAATAGGAGTAGATCAAAAGATTCAACAGAAGCGAACGCAACGCAGTTGAATGACACAAGAGCCTAATGAGAGCAAAAATGTGAAAAGTTTTAAAGAATAGCATCTGAGAATGCCAGCAAAGATAAAAAGTATGTCGGAAAATGTAATGAATCAAAAAAGCAAACTAAGTTATATATGAAAACATAAAAGAACTAATATTATCCGGCTAACGAACACCTAATACCCTATAAGGCAGATAGAATGACACACAAATAAACTGGCAGAGAGCTCGGTAAAAATATTGTGTTGCACCTATATCATATAATAATTTGATAATGATAGGATAATTCTTATTTAAAAGGAGCTCAGCGGTGTTCGCGATAGTTAACTTTGCTTTAGATATTTTGAAAAAAATATATTATAAATATATGTACGCAGTCTTAAAAATGCATATAAAGTTTATTCGACTAACTATTTAAATCTGTGTCCGACAGTTATTAAAAGAATCTTCGGGAAGACGAAGATAAATTATCAATAATTGAGTTAATTAGCTAAAAAAACATCACAATAAATTCTATATAAATAAATCAATAATATATTACATAATCATTATAAACGAATTTGCAATTATTTTTGCAAAAATTTTGAGAGAATTTATTAAAAAAAAATGCTAAGAAGTAATAAGATGCCAGGTATCATTCACAAGGCCACAACTAATTGAGATAAATAACAGCTAGTTTTGATCAAAATTTTATTTACTACAAATTTAATAGCTCAAATGAAAAGTCTCTTGAACTTAGCTTGTATCTTGGGACAACCAAAGCATTTTTAAAGAGTAGAAGTAGTAGACATCAAAGAAGCTCACGACCCACGCACTCAGGAAATAAATCAACATGCATATAGATTAAATCCCAAGCTGAGCTACAGATATAGTAAATGTATTACTCGCAAGTCATAGCAATGTAACTAGTGCTATTTATAAGTTTCGTTAGTCGTAAGCGTGATAAAAATACGAATGAATATAATAATAATTATTATTGTATAATACAAAAGAGATTGACATCACTTACACCTCTTTGTTAGCCTCAAATTGGAATTCTATTAATAGATATTAAAGAATAACCTTTGATTCAATTGCTATTCGGTTCATAATCATAAATTGACAGCACCGTGTTGTAAAAGCAAAAGATTACTTGTGTATATCCTGTAAAGAAAGGTTGTACTAAAGTGTTGTTAATGTTTGTTGTATGCAAAATGTGGCTTCCTTTAAAATAAAATAATAACTTTATGCTTAGCTTAAGACAAATATAAAATCAGAAATATATATTGAAAATTAATAGTAAGTTTAAGAAATAAAAATCAATCATTTGTTTTTTTTTTTTTTAATTTTTATTTTTTGAATATTTATTGAATTAAAAATATTATTGTTATTATGATTATTTGTTTATATTATTTATTATTATTATTATGATTGTTATTCGATTTTTTTATCCCTATATTTATAATTATTATTATCTGTCTTACAAGATTCATTATTATTCATTCACTATTATTATTTTGTGTTATTATTAGACTTATTATCATCATTATTATTATTTATGTTACAACATTTGTATTGTTTTTGTTGTTAAAGGAACACGGTTAGCCTTGTATAGATATTATTAATCAAATAAAAATGTATAATTTTATTATAAATAAAAACTTTTACTCATTTGACAAAGAATGTCCTCTACAGGGAATCAAACAAATAAATATTGTTTACTTTTTTTTAATATTATTATTGTTATTATTATTATTATAGGAGCTGGAATCTTTGCATAGTTAGGTACACAGGTATTTCATTAATAATTACAGGATATCTGCCAGTCGGTCACAATCGACTAGCGTATTTTTATTTATTTCTAACTAGCATTGAACATCGACAGAAACTTTGTGCTACGTAATGGGACACACAACTATCCACATTAGCACCGACAGATATATTGCCATGGAGTGCGGGAGAGGGGAGAGGAAAGAGAGTCACGGGGGGTTGACGGACAAAGCTGAGGCAAAGCGCATCAGCAGAAGCAGCAGCAGCGAAGCAGCGTCAACTAATCGCCAAATGGTCACTTTGCAGATAATTACCAAGGCTTATAGTTGCTTGTAGGATTAGAAAGCGCGGCGAATAGGAAAACAGCAAAGCAAAGCAAGGCGGCTACTAACACAAGCACAAGCACAAGCTGAAACAGCCAGATAGGACATTTGGCGGATGGGGCTGAAGCAACAAGCTGCTGATGAACGCCCGCACATATCAAAAGGGTCATATCTGGCGCGATGGAAAACCGTAAGCAGAACATAAAGCCGAGCAAGGCTGAGTTGCTGCGAAATGAGTGTAGATAAAATAGACAAAGTGGCAGCCGGCTGTTAACGGTATGTCAGACTAAACGCTCCATCCAAAGGACATGGACAGCCAGCTGACGGCAGGAATCCAATTAGGTCACATTAGGATTTGCGTGCTTTAATTAACTAAAATTGGCTGCAGCGTATGCAAAGGCCCAATGTAGCTCAAATGTATTCTGTAAATAGCATATCCACAAATTAAATACACATACATGTACATATAGTATATATATAGATTTAGTAGATATAGCATATACCCACTACCATATTCACATTACCATTGCCAAATTGGCTTTGACTAAACTGATTAAGCTGATTAGCCTGACAGCATTGTACTGATTGATATTGGAGCCTAACCTACGCCCAAAGAAATTATCGTATTTAAATCATCTACAACAGGTTTCTTGTAGCGAATCGGTTTCTAGATGAAGCTCCATTGTTTTATTTAAAATGAACCGAATCTTAAATCGGCTTAGTTGGAAAAATAAAAGACGTGCGTAAGCCTGAAGCAAACCTCTCTTTTACAACAAGAATGTTTGTTTTAAATGATATTTACTTTTAATATATTAGAATATTATTGAAATATATATCTTAATAGAACTATTTGCCATATATTATAATAATAAATTGTCTTCGTAGTTATTCATATAAGTTTAATTGAAGTTGTTCCTTTATAAGAGTAAAATAAAATGAATTAAAATCAAGAAACTATGTAAGTAAATAAAAAAAATGAAAAAAAATTACAATTTATAGTATTAAATGTATGTAGCTTATTCGATTTACAACAAGTGTCATCCACAAGGCCGCAAGTAAGTGAAACAAACACTAGCTTGGGTCAAAATGTTTTTAATACAAATTTAATAGCTCAAATGAAAAGTCACTTGAACTTAGCTTGTAGCTCGGGACAACCAAAGCATCTTTAAAAACTGGAAGTAGTAGACATTATATACGCCCCACTTTCTGAGTAGGATAACTGATCCACGCATTCAGCTAATAAATCAACAAGCATCTTGATTCCAAGCTGATCTATCGATACATTTACGACTCACAAGTCATAGCAATGTAAATAGTTCTATATATAAGTTTCATTAGTCGCAAGCGCAAGAAAATTTATTGTATTATCATATTATTATACAAAAGAGATTGATATCACTTACATCTCTTTGCTTATAATATAAAATGTAGTTTCTTTGATTTCGTATTGCTTGGAAACGGAGTAAGTTATCGATTATCGGAAACAAACTCGATCTGCGCAGGCAATACGAGCACCTACATATAAAATTTCAAGTCTCTAGCTCTTATAGGTTCTGAGATCCTTGCGTTCATACATACGGACGGACGGACGGACGGACGGACAGACAGACGGACATGGCTAGATAGACTCGGCTATTGATGCTGATCAAGAATATATATACTTTATGGGGTCGGAGAAGCATACTTTTGCCTGTTACATACATTTGGATTTTGCACAAATACAATATACCCTTATACCCATTTTTAATGGGTGTAGGGTATAATGAAGCTTCATGCAAAGCGAAGCGCGGAACAAAATCAGCATACCTTCTGCATGACTGTAATGCTTAAAAACGGTAAAGGACTTAAGATTATTTGAAATCGAATTACAACGCCAAAGTGTGCTTGAGTTAGCACACGTTTTAATGGATTTAGCAGCATTTTCTCAGCTGAAAAATAAAAAGAATTGTTATATACCATTTAAATATCTTCTACTCGATAGCTTTTCTAGTTAAATACGACACACATTTGATTCAGTTTAGAGAGCATTACTGAGCACGGAAATAATAGATTAGGACTATGGAATGTATTGAGTATGGATTGACAGTATGTATTACATTCTAAGAAATGTCTTGCGAACCGAAGCGAATCCAGGTTAAACGCCATAAAGCTAGCTTGGCTGTGGCAGGAAAACGCTTTTGAACTTTGAATTGTGCGCACTGGTTTGGCATTCTTGATGCCACAGCGGGATTTATGGGAGGTTGGTGGATGGCGAATGGTGGAATGGTGGAATGGTGGAATGTGTTGCTTTGGTTTTGGGGCACCTAGGCTAACTCCAAGAAAAACAAACCGAACAGCGCTCCGGCACCAGGCACAAAGGACGCCGAAAAACGCCGAGCGAACTACTCGAAAACAACTGTGCAAAGTGGACTTGAAAAAGTTCGAGCACTTGAGCGGCAGCATGTGTAATAAAGGTTATTTATGTATATTTTATCGCTTTGCCAAGCAGCATTTGGCAACAGCAGCTCCTCTCCCCACCAATCCACCCCTGACTTGTTAGAACCCCTTGCCAGACACACTCTAAATTGGCTGGGCAGCGTAACTTTTGGTTGGAGTAGTTCAGCGTTCAGAGTGGCTAAGATTTATTTTGGCAGCTGCAAACAGCAATTAGATGAATGGAAAAGTTGCCCATATAAATGCTAATCGTGCCGCCGTATGCCACAAACTATGCGCAATGCAAATAGCCAAGTGACGTCCAAAATTGCATTTCTCATTTGTGGCAAAGGCCGAAAATCTCATTACAAGCCACAAAGCAAAATTAAAATGCAAAAGGTGACAGAAATTAAGCGACTGCTGCCTCAGCTGCTGCTGCCAAAAGTGGAAACTGTCGCAACGGAAGTAATAAGTGATAAAACGGAAGACAAAGTGCCGTTAAAGTGAAGTACCCCTACTCCACTTGGCAACCGGATACGGATGTGGATGCGCATGCAGAGTGAACTATTGCCAAGCTAATCGCGACGTGACGCGACGGGCCCAAAGTTCTGCTCCTGCTGCTGCTGCTGCTGGAGCAACATTCCATTGACATGCAGCAATCGACCTTTATTAAAAAGTTTTTGCCCATTCTACCCCATTTTATTTCATTTTTTTTTTTTTTTTTTTTTTTTGCTTGATTTTTTTGTTTATTTGGCCCTTGGCTCGCCAAAGAAGCCGCGCCCAAGACGCAATATATGGCCAGCCCCTGCACGCCACACGTCTCCCCTGAGGCACACAGCACACACAACTGGCATCATCCAATAGCAAAATGTTTGTTTGTGGCAACAGCAGCAGCAGCAGCAGCCTTCGCAGCGCTTCCCACGCCCACTGCTACTCCTGCTGCCACCTAGTGCTGGCCCCTGTGACTACTTCGATTCGTAGCCAAGCGATGACAAAAGCTTATTGACAGATTATTCAACCGTTGGCACATATTGCCGCCATAGTTTGGCGCCATCGAGCAGCAATAACAAAAGCAACAACACCAACAACAACAACAACAAGAACCTGAACAACAGCAGCAACAAATAGCCCTGTGACCGACAACAACGGGGGCTACAAATCAACGGCAGAACAAATCGAACAAATCGACAAACGTTTCAAGCAAATAATTAAAAAAGTTGCCAATATTAAAACTGAACGACCAAACGTTGCCAAACCGTTCGCATAGTAGGCTAATGGTAGGGTATTACGGCCTTGGGGGCATGCTCAACTTTTTTGTTTTGCCGCCAAACTCGATGTCCCGTAGTTGTTATAATCTTGAAACATTATGCACACTTTCAATATATACAATTATATCGATTAATATTCAACAATTTTGATATACACCTTTAAACAAAATTAGTGTCATATAAAGCACAATGTGGTTGGAATTTCTTATATATATTGATCTTATCTAATCGTTTTAATTTTACTTTTAATATATACAATTTTCAACAATTTATAATTCCACTTCCAATAATGTCAGGTTAAGTGTAAGGTTTAAGTCAACATACTAATCTTGAAATTTCTTATATATTCATATTTTTTATCGCTTCGATTTTACCGTCAATATACAAAATAATATCATTCATAATCAAACAATTCTGCGGAATATTTAATATTACTTTTTACAGGGTATTACCAAATCGACCTCATGGTTCTATGTCGTACTGAATTCATTCTTATTGCTATAGCTCCGACTCGGGCTTGTGTTATAATCGGTCAATTGCTGCGGCCAGAAGCGTCAACTGTCTGCAACATGCCCAGGGAACACGTTTCTGCCAGCACCCCCTCCCTCCCTCCATCCGTCATTTCATTCATTTTCGAGGGTTGTCTATCAGACTGGATATATTATATGATATACCCACCCACATTACGTTCACCCAAAAGTATCGAATAGTTGCAATGCCCACGTTTTATTGCCACAGTGCGCTCAAGTTTTAACTTATTTGTTCTCAAAAAAAAAAAAAGAAGAAAATAAATAAAAACATAATAAAATCTCAAACAAATAAAAGCCAACGAGCATATAGTTCACATATATGCAGCATTATAGGATATATTTCAGTGCTTGACTGTTTGTTTTAACTTTTCATATTCGCATGTGCCGATATATATCGTGACTTGTTTGGCATATTGCGCAATATTCCGGCTCAGCTATAGATGCAGTTACCCCCAGTGTTTGCCACTTGGCATTTACGACTTGTGCAGCTGCCAACCACTACACTGGAGGGGAATTCAAGATGCAGCCAGCCCAGTGGTTGCGCTGGACGCTTGTGGCCGGTTCGGTCGGACATGCAGGCAGTTTTTGCAAGCGGCTTGATTCATGAGCCAAATCTAATAAGCATTAGGCGCAAAGAGCGCAGGAACATCACTAAAAAGCCATAGATATCCCTGTGCCGGGCCAGCACCACAAAACCATAGCAAACCGAGAGGCCGACGAAAATAAAAAATAGAAAATAAAATCAAAGAGTAAAACCTAACCAAAGCAGTTACTGAGAGTTGCTGAGCGTGCTGCCACTTCTGCTTCTGACCAGGGCCAAAAACAACCGACCAACCAACCAACTAGCCAGTGAAAAACAAATCAAGTTGAAGTTTTCTCATTTCCATAACTAATGCAAAAATCCAATTTCTTATGCAAACATAAAATTTTCCACTCGCAATGCTCAGGCGACAGCAATAGGGCGGCGGCAGAGGAGCAGGGGGCGGGCCAAAAGGTAGTAAGCTGTGGGTGGGGGGATGTGCGGCTCGCATGCATACTATAAAATTCAGGTCAAGCAAACCATAAAATCATTCATCATTTTCGTGTAAGTGTTGCCACACACACACACACACACACAATCACAGCTCCTTGCCGAGCCTCATAATGTCTACGTATGCGTGCGAGTGTGTGTGTGTGTGTGTGTGTGTGTGTGTGTGTGTGTGTGTGTGTGTGTGTGTGTGTGTGTGAGTGTGTGTGTGTGTGTGTGTGTGCGTGTGTGTCTGTGGCCTGGGTGAGGTCCTGTGGTGGCTTTAAAAACGACCGACGTTCGCATTCCTGCAATAAAAATCAAGAAAGCAGCCAGCAAAATACTCAACACCAACGCCAAAAACAACAAGAGCAACAACAAGCACACATATAAAACAAAATAATAATAATAATAATAATGAAGCACAAACCGACTGAAATGGCTGCGTGCGAGCGAGACAGGTGACACAGCGGCCTAGACATGAGGCCCATTTGCATATTAAGTTCTCCCACGCAGCGGTGCGGGCCTTTCGGTTGAAAGTAGCATTAACTAAGGTCCTTCGCCCATTTCGTGGGTTTGTGGGCATTTGTGGGAATGTTCTGTTCTGTTCTAGATTCCTGGGGATGTGCCGGCAAGGGATAAGTGTCAAAAGAATTTGACAATGCGCTCCGGTTCGTTTTGTTGTTCTATTTATTATTTGTTGTACGATGTTCGACTCCTTCGCTACTTTCCCGATTTTTTATGCATCGGGAAATGTATTGTGCGTGTGTTTGTTTAATGGTCTATTTGGCCGGGACTGGAAAACTGGGAGAAACTGGCAACTGACAACGTGTAGCTGCACATTGGACCTAGCCACTTTTAGGGCTTTCGGTGTTTATTATACTCTTCTCGAAGCTAGCACTATTTTGTCATTAAATATGTAACGCATGGAAGTAGATATTCTCAAGTAAATAAATAAATATACTTTATTGATCTTTTTTTGTACTCGATATGACCAAGTCCGCCAATTCCGGAAGCGACCACTATATCAAAGTGTTCTTGTTCTTGTACAAAAATCTTTTTTGTTTTTCAAGCTATGCTATGTATATATAATTTAAGGCCTAAGAACATCCGACAACTGTATCATATAGCTCTTAAGGGAAATTCGCTCGAACAATAAACTTTTGTATAGACAACATTTTGTTAAAGATATCTTGACTAAACTCAAAAATTACGGGCTGTACAATTCTTCTTACTTTACTTACTTCTAGACTATAATGTATATTATATTATACTATAATAAAGCTCCTATAGAAACAATCATCTTTCAATAAACGCACTATATAAAAGCACTATATATGTACTATACCATAATTATACTATATTATTCTTAATACTCAATCTTCATTATATATAAAAGCACATGCCCGCCATATGTCTACGTGAAAAGGGTATTTGATTTTCGGTTTGCCAAGGATAGGAGTTCCATTTCTTGGTTTTCGGCCGCAATGCGTGCGTAGGCAATTTAGGCTTTGCTGACTCGGCCGCCATGCGATTCTTTTTTTTTTTTTTTTTTTATGCTTTTCCACTTATTTATCACAATTTTTTGTTGTCTACCTCAGCGCATAGATAAAAAGTTCAATTTGAATTCGTTTTGAGTGTGGCATTTTATTCCCGGCTTCCATTGGGCTCGGCTCTTCATCAATTCCAATCTTAATTGCCTGCAACTCAATAAGTATAGAATATACATTTAAAAGTAATTGATTGTTGGCCCACGGATAATCAGCACAGGGAATCCTAAAAACAAAAGTGGGCAAAAAAAGGCTCACTGTCTAGAGAATACCCTATAAGCAGCAGCAAGCTGATGTGAAATGCAGTCGTTCACGAGTGCTGCCCACAAATGAAGAATTCATTCTTTAATAACGTCTGCGTTCAAGGAAACGAGGAAAGAACCAAACAAATTCAAAAAAAATATTTATTTTTTTGTATTCCATGTGCATTTTTATATGCCTAGGCCCTTATTGTATATTAACTAGGCATTATTAGAATATTCAAAATTTTCAGGCAAGCGCGGCAGCTAAATCGATTAAAGTCTTTATTGTCTGATAGCAATGGAAAGCAATACTTAGTGGTATCAGAGAAATGTTAAAAGTTGTAGAACATAATGAACAAAATCGATCTGCGAAAAGTAAAAGAACGAAAACAAGGGTCTATTCAAACACAAATCGATATTTTTAGCTTATCAGACATGCATCTAAAGCCTCCAGATTATTGAAGACAGCAATTTTGATTTATCATGAACATCCAGATCATGAGCATATATAGTTTATAGGGTCGAAGATATCTTCAGTTAGCAGTTGCAAAGATATGCGGAATGTCAATTAACCCATTTAAACAAATTCTTTATGGGTGTAGCATAATCTAATAAAATATTACTAAAGCAAATGTCAATTATAAGGCATAATTATTTATGTGAACAAAGAACTTGTGGCTTGCATATTTAATACCCATTCAAAGCAATTTTTTGTTGCTAGGAAATGAACTATTAAATTGTTTCCAAGAGCTTGTCCCCCTTGTTGCTAATTGCATGTGTATTACTTTGAACTATATATTACGTATACCACATGGCCGCAATTCAATTATTTTATTAGAGAAAAGGCCTAGAAGGCAATTGCTTTGATTGCTGTGCGGTGGCAACCGCAAGGCTCTCTTTCTGGCTCTGGCTCTAGCTCCGGCTCTAGCTCTAGCTCCAGCTCTGGCTCTCTGGCAAAGAGCAGACCGCAACTATGATGAGGATGCAGGAGGCAGAAGGCAGGAGGCAGTAGGCAGGACAAAGACTGATGGCAAAAATGCGTTAAATATGAAATGAAATGTTAGCCAGACTCTTGACGTCTACACAAGCCATTGAGGACCAAACGTTTGCCAGTCTGGGGTGCTCCTGCTGCTGTTCGATCTCAAAAATTTAACCGCTGCGCTGATGATGGCAGAAATTAAACGGAAAATGCCTGGCCAAAAATGCTCGAGAATTTGTGGTACAAAAATTCAATTAATTTTGGGGGACCTCGCGCAACTCCCAGACAAAGGCATTAGAGGGTGTGCCTTGGGGAGGCGGCTGACGGGTTTCTCGGGTGTTGCGGCATTGTCATGTGTCTTGCTTGTGGTTAAGAAAACTATAATAAATTATGGTACGACAACCACCGCTTGTTTTGTCTCTTGGCTCTTGATTAGCATGGCAATGGCCTTGGCAACCCCCTTTCCCCGCCCCTCCTGAATACCATAACAGAAAAATATAAATATAGAAAAATGCTGAACAAAATTAAATAAATTACTTTCCGGAGCTGATAATTTTACACATGAGTTTGGTTCGCCGAAAACTCCTGGAACCTTTACCGCAAATTAGTTTGTTCATTCTGTGCGCAAAAAAAAAAAAAAACAAAAATAAAAAATAAAAAATAAACAAAAACCAAAAATCTCCACATACACAGAAAGTTTCATATTGGCATCTGGATTATGCTGAAAATTAAGTTATCAAGTTGTGTGGAAACTATAACTTAATTGGCTTATTGTGTTACACAATTATGTGAAGGCGAGTGTGGGCCGGCAGTTGTGGGAGCAGCTGGTTGCCAGCGATTGCAGCGTGCAGATGTGGAAGGATGCCAATGATGGAATTAGGGATAATAAAAGTACCACCTAAAATCGCAAATACACTCGACTGCCGGCAACTACATATGTTATCCGCTTCAACATACAATGCAAGCACTTTAAAACTGCTTATATTTAGTTTTTCTTGATCCTTATAAAAATTTAGCAAGGCCCAAACTTTTAGAGCTACGTATCTACACACAAGCGTGAAATATGCGTGAAAAACTATTGTAGACATTTTTTCATCCAAGCTTAATGCAAACAAAAATAATCTTTTTAAACTTTTTTTTGAGTCGTGTTTTAAGTCATTAGGGAACATTTACTTAACGAAGTTATCAGGTTAGATTTATATTTAGAAAATTCATTGCCATGATCGGAAAATGGGTGAAAAACGTATGATTTTGATACATAAAATAGTTTATATAATTTAATTAATCCATGAATACCTGACCTGGTTTTATAGTTAAGCCATTTAATTAATAATATTTCTACGAATCATTGTCGATTGTTATTGTGATTTTTTGTCTTAGGTGTAAAACTTGAAGATCATATGTTAGAGACTACTATAAATATCCCTGCCTGCTCTCGCATCACACAATAAATTGACGTTGACTTCAAACCGAAACGTAACTTATTTTTGTGTTTGGCTTAAAGTTCATGGCAAAGCTATTTGTCAGAAACGTTGACGAAATAATCTTAGCTTGAATTAGTATCATTTGGTGCTTTTGCAAGCTTACATTTCCAAGAGCAATCCTTTAATTAATCTCGGCACAACAAACAATCAAAATGTTTAAGCGCTCGCGCTTTTACCATTAATTAGCAAACACTTGACAACAGTCACAGTGCCTGTCGTCTGTATTCTTCCACCAACAAAAAAAAAATAAAATAAAAATAAAATAAAAATGGTGGGTATATGTTTCCGGCAGCCGCCAAGTACGATTAAGTTCTGCAGCAAAACTTGTCGCATGTTTGGCAAGAACAAATTGGCACATAACGAAAACGAGAATGCGTTAGCAGGGTAGGGTTTGGGTGTTTTCGGGGCTGGCTCAACTATAGCATACTTAGCGCCTGCCGCCGTCAACCGCCATTTTAAGCATATGCAAAATATTTAAGTGCAGCCGCCAGAGAGCAAAGCAAAGCGGCTGCAGCTGAAGCCTGCACCCGGCAGCGCAGCTACGCCGCAGACTCACTGCTTTGGGGCACTCAAAAATGTTAACCTTCTTATTTTTGCGAGAATGCCAACTCACACACACACACACACATGCTAATTTTGAGTGTTGCACAAACATTTGCACAGTCAAACAGCCGACAGCCTCGCCCACCTTACCCCCCCGAATGGCATGCAACATATAATTATTGATGGAGCGCGAAGAATGTGGCAGCCTCTTTGGTGGCAAACGATGAGGCGCAGTCACAGTCAGTCACAGCATGCCACACATACACACACACACACACAGACACACTATGCTAGTTAATGTTGTTAGCAGGTGCTCGAGGCATTTGCATATACTTGCGGTTCATTGCGCGTGCGAATCCATTAAAATGAAGTGCAGCTGAGACGAGACTCTTGAGTGGCAGACACGCGCACACACGGCGTTGCCTCTGCCGGCTTGTATCATTTGCTCATTAGTCGCAACAATATTTGAAGCGTAGCAATAAAATTCTTAAAGCAATTCAGCTTAAGAAAAAGTGGCAATCGGCACTTGAAAAAAAAAAATACACCCACACACAGCAAAAAAAGTCAATATAAGGAAATTAATTTGCTCAGTCGAGAAGCAGACAGGGCTGGAGGATTTCTGACCAAGACATAAAATTCAATTAACCCGGACACACACCCACGCACACACCCGCACACCCGCGCGCACACACACAGACACACATACACTTGTGCAGCACTCGTCAGGCACACTTGAAGGAGTTACTTGGACATTGGTCGCCATTCCTGCAGCAGCACATAAAAGCAATTGAAAGAACATGCGAAAAACAATAAAAAGAAATTAAGGTAAGCGTCGGGGGTTTTTCGGGGGGACGGACGAGCATTGGGCGAGGAATCATTGAATCATTTAATTAGCGTTTAGATTGCGCACAAGACACACAAGACACATGTGCTTGTATAGTTTATTGAATGTATGTATGTGCATAATATGTATATGTATGTATGTGTGCATTACAACCACAAGCACAAGAAGCATTTTCAATTAGTTGCCGACCAATTTATGCGGCTTACTAAGGAGGGTGGTAAACGCTCGCTGTCTTTGTGTGTGTGTGTGTGTGTGTGTGAAATAAATTCAATGCTTTCGTCACATTTTCACTTTAAGAGCCAGCAAACAGGCAGCCAAGCAGGCAAGCAGGCAGGCAGGCAGCTTCATCTGCAGCAAGGATAAAACCACAAAACCGTCGCAACAACAAAGGCCCAGCGGGTGATGTGGCCAACAGGAGTTGGAGCAGCGTTAAGCGGGCCACTGTTTGGTTGGGCTGCCGAAGAACTTAAGGTCTGGCTGGGAGCAAGAAGACCGCAACAAGCCAAATAAATGTGCCTCGCCTTTACCTCTTTGTTGTTCTTGTCGTACTTCTCTTTTGGTCCTGGCACAAAGCAGCCGCGGGCATTTATCAAAAGAGTACAAATTATTGATTTACGTGCAATGTCTTTTTTTCCATTCGACTGCATATAATAAATAAAAAATAATATATATGTATATTTATATATAAATATATATCTTTATTTATATATATACGTGTACAATAAAACGAACATAATGTGTTTAACAAGAAAAATAATAATTCCAACAGAAGGCTTAATTGCTTTCAAAGTAAGATCAGGGTGGAATATGGAATATGGTGTTATATTACAGGGAGATATGTGTGCGTATCCTCCAGCAAAAAATGGTTTACTTTTGTGAGCATAAAAATTTCATAAAAATGTACATTTAATACATAAATATATTAAATAAGCCTAAACGTATGCCTTTACTTATGAATTATAGCTATTAATTCTCGAGATATCCGTCTTATAACTAAAAAGCCATTTTTTGGACATATATTATAATGAACTGATAAACTGATAATGAACTAATATTATTAGCATTGCCATCATTTTTGTTTTTATATTTATGAGTATTTTATCAATTATGCTAATATTATTATTAATACTATTATTATTATCATTAATATTTATAATAATTATTAATTATTATTATTGAGTATTGGATATTATTAAAAACTGTCAACTTTTTAATGGATAAATGGAATTAAATTCCAATAATGTTCATAAACAAAGACAGAACCTATTTTTGAAATGAAAAAATGCGCATTTAACAATAACTGTTCGTTGAATAGTTATATAAATATTATTACTTAATTTGATGTAAGGAAAAGTTATTGTGATTGCTTTACATGCACATAAAAAAAAACCTATACACAACCGATAAATGTACATATACAGACATATGTAGTTAGTTATGTAAATAACAATCATGTGTGGTAGCTACATAATAAATAATGTCAACACTTACAACAGTCGCGTTTGCGTGGGTTGATTGCAAATCATATGCTGTAACATTATATATGCATAGCCTGGTCAATTGAAATGAAATTGGATTCTGTCAGGAGGGAGCCTACTACTGACCAGCGCCAGCGCCAGCAGCACATGCAATATATGTATATATATAGTCATGTATCGATGGTGATCGAGTGGTTGGGCGTTGGTGGGGGATGCGCCTCGTGCCGGTTGAATGACACAAATTTTTATTGGCTTTCAACGTAGCTGCCCCGTTGATATGGAGAAAATTAATGTAATGTGGCAAACGAGCAGCTTCTACCCAATAAAAAAAATCACGCAAGAGCTGACCACCAAACCAGGTAATCGAGCGGGCTGGACACAGACAGCACACACGTGCTGTGCTGCAGTCCCAGACAATAATGCACAATAATTATATAATGGAGCTATTACCGGAGAGTTGCTGGCTGTCTCGAAAATTGGCTACGATGTGTATAAGCCTATAAACCACTGCCACAATTTCCACTTGCTTGATGGACTTTCGATTCGCAAAACCTATTGAATTATGTGGAAGATGGGGGAAGGAGAGCCAAGCCTCCAAAACTGTCACAGCAAATATTTCAGGCCTGGCGCCTGGGTCTACGGATATGCGACAGAATCAGTCAGACGTGGCTTCGGACGCGTCCTTCAACCCGCTCACACACACACACATACTCACACGTACACAAACAAACATGTAAAAGGGCAAACCAAAGACCCAGCCATCAGTCGAAGTGCCCCGTACCGTAAAGCTATTTTAACAAGGGACTGGGCCCAAACACAGCAAAATCGCAAGCTAGACAACAACAAGGAGAACAACATGTTGGGAGAAAAATCGTCGGTAAAAGGGGAAAAAGGGTGAAAAAGAGCAGGCTCCATTTACGCTTGCTTAGTTCCTTTTAGTATAAAGTTTAAGCTTAATCCAGCATAAAATCAACTGGTAAATTTTTTATGTCGACTGCGCACAGCCAAAAAAAAAGTAAAGTAAAGCCTGCAAGATTAAAGAGTTAAGCGCAAAAACCGAACCCAAACCTGCTCTTAACCAAGAAAAGAAAAACTGAATAAATGTAAAATACAAATAAAGCTCACACGGCGTATACGAAACTATTCGGCTCCCAACGGCGGACCTTGATCATAAGCCAGTTATGATGAGGGGACATGTCGCTAATCAATTGGCTGATATAGCACCCATATATGTATATCTATATGTATATATGCATAGCGACACGCCCCGGGCCCCCACCCGCCCACGCGCCAATTCAGTTTGGCCGCCGTTCATTGTGTTTGGTCAGCCCAGGTGCCTTTGGTATGCCGGAAACACGTCTGCCGGCCATTTTGTTTGCATTGTGAAATGAAACCGGAAATGTTAAAATATGCAGCGTGGCTGACTGTACCACGAACTCGGATGCCGCCTTCTTGTTTTGTTGCTGTTATTTGTGTCTGTTGACAAGCAGACTTTTCTAGTCATCTAACACATATTTATAGATACACATATTGGCTTACATGCTATAAGTTATGTGTATTATAATAAATACATATGCAAAACATATGCAACACTTGTTACAATTCTTTTGCCATAGTTTATCTATTCATGTTTTATGCTTGACAGCATTTATGCAGTTGGCGACTGTCTTTTTGCTGCCAGGGCTGCATAAAATACGAACCGAACTTGTGTCGGAATTGGTGCAAGTCGAGTTTTGAAATTGAAAAGAAATTACATTTAATTGAAGTGTCACCATTTGACACTTCAACAATTCAGCTGCATTTTATGCTCAATTAAAATCATGGAAACTAGATATATGCTACTAAGAAGAATATTAATTCAAATCCGAAAACAAGGTTGGGAAAGAACGGAAACCTTTGTGGTTTTTCGTAGAATAGGTCTAAGATTCTTTTTGAGATCTATAAATAAACTGAATGCTAGAAATAATGTTGGCAAATATGAAAAATAACTGATAAGTCTGAAATTATATATTTTGGAGCTATTTGAAATTTTATCGATAACATATTTTGTCGATTGCAAACAAATCATTCGCTGCATGTTAAATCGTCCTTAAGCTGAGCATTTACGTTTAAAATTGATACGATTAACTTTTTAATATTTTTCGAAACGTAACGCTCATCATTTAACCACACGTTTTTAAATGATTTTTCGAAATTTCACCGATTAATGTGAAAAATGGAGGAAAAACTGAAAGATTTTTATTCCTTTACTCCAGTCAATCCGGCTTCACATCGCTTCACAGATCATTGTGAAATATACTTTACCAAGAAAGTACACAGCTCGGAATCAAATTTGGAAACTATTTTCAACTGCCTTGTACTTACTTATAACAAGTTAGAACCTGCAGTTTAATACAGCTTGGCCTCTACATATATATACCCTCCCTGTCATGTTATGGCCACAATTGCTAACCGATTCTCAGAAAACTAATCAAAAAAACAAAAAATATATGTGATTCTGTAGGAAATCATAGACAAGATTTCAAAAGAAATTCTTATTATAACTAACAAAAACCATAGTTTAGTTTCCAACCTTTTCAGGCTATTCATTTGAAAAGAAAATAAAACATGCGCTTGTACTATCATATTTCCATTTTCCCGAGTACATTCAGAAAGTACATACAGCCCACATTAGTTTGACTCTTTGATTCTGTGTAGCTGAATCATCAATCGCTTTCTAGTATCCCTCACGGCGTGCACAATGCCATTTACAGTCCATGTCTTCAGCTATGGCCATCCTTTTGCCTTCTCTGGTTTGATTATTGCTCACACAAGTAAATATAATTCCATTGCGTTGCTTTCAGGCGCATCGTAAAAACACTTTCGACTTTGGTTCATTGATCTATGCAGCTGCTGCTTGGGTCTGCTTCCAAAAGAGGCGCCAAAAGTTTGTCCTGTCATCGTATTGCATTTGCTATTGCCTTTTTGCCATTATAAACTGATTTATTGGTTCATTTCCAGCGCCAGAGTAAAGTAAGTGCAACAGTCGAAGAGCCAAAGTGACCCCATCACCCAGCAATGGGTTAAAGTTGTTATTTTTTCTTGTTACGGCAGCCACCTCTTGTCCCACAAAAGATTCGCTCCAAATTGGATTCACCCTCATGATGACGATGGTGATGATGATGATGATGATGATGTTGATTATGATTATGATGCATGCGACAAGTGACTTCAATTTGCTTGCCACATTGCATACTTTTGGGCGTCGTGAGCGTGGGCCGTGCAAAAAAAAAACACTCACGACAACAGAAACTTTAAGCCGATATCAAATCTCTCAATAATTAATATTGTACACACACACACAGACACACATACGCACATACACATACGCAGAATGCTGGCTCATAAATAAGCTCAGAACAGCCCGGCTGAGCCAGCTGGTAAACTTTTTCCAGGTACTCGTAAACACACACTCACACACACACACACAGTACGTGTTCATTTCCGGCTATAGCGTTTACCGTGCATATCCTGCCAGCAGCAGCAACAACAACGACCAAAGCAAGCTAGGCAGCATCCCAGCCCGTCTTTTTCCTGTAACTCGCGTAAATATACCCATTAAAATGTGGCAAAAGGGGACTATGAAAACGTATGTAACAAGCAAATGAGGCTAGCACAAATGAATATATATAAATAATATATACATATATTCTCGATCAGAACTATAATCTGAAGGAGAGATAACTTTGATAACATGCCCACGTCGATAGACATCGATATACAGTTTCTTTAGCATAAAGCTTAGCACGCAAGTAGTTTTTTTTATAGTTTTTTGATAGTTTTTTGAGAACATTGCATAGTTTTTTGTATACGCACATATTGCAATGAAATCTTTACGTCAGGTAAATCTATAAACATCGAACAATAAATATAGTAATGATTTACGATTATTATCTAGCTATAAAGATAAAGTTGCAGTTGGACACAGAGTATATTCCGGTCAAGCATTCCCGAGTACAGTTTAAGCTTGTTGTAATTGTTTTCGTAATTGTTGTTGTTGCTTCTGTTGATACTGTTGCTGGCGCCTAAGCTGTATGCCATCGTCGATACAACAAGCTTTCAGATTTAATTTTAATTAGGTGCTATTGAATTTATAAATTTTTCAACTGCTGTCGCTCGACAACGCTGCTTGTAAAACTTTTACACCATTGAAAGTTGTCTGAGGGCGTAGGGCTAGGGAGGGTGGGGTGGGGCTTGAGTGTGGGCCATAACCATAGCCTGTTGCCTCTGACACTAATAACAATAATCGCAAATTGTATTTTCATGAAATTTCAACTCGTAATTACTAATACTTTCTATATACATTATATATTTTGCCACCACCATTCGATGGTGCATAATTAAAATTTCGCTGTCCGGCGGGAGTTGCAAAATACCGGGTTATGGCACACACACACACACACACACAAACACACACTACGATGAATAACAATGTACATTAATTTTGTTTATTAATTGTATGTTTGCGCAGGCTGCATATTAAAATTCTCGCTAATCAATATAAGGCCCACTTACCAACAGATTATTTGCATTATATTGATTTCAATGACCTGCCAATTGTCGAAATTGATCAATTTCCCAATGCAACATATATTTTGATAACTGCTTTGCGGTCATATTAAAAAATATATATATCACTTACGTATACCTATTGTCTTTAATAGAATGTTAATATTAAAGTTCTCTGATTGCGGGAAATGCAAACTAATTAGACAAACAAAAAATGTGTTACAATAGAGCAGAGCTTCAAAAATATTGCCTTTTGTATTAGAATTAAAAACAAAATTCAGTCAAAACTCAATCAATTTTCGTAAAGGTTTGCTTTTTGTTCGTAACGTGGCCTTTAGATCAATTTGGCATCTAAATCAGGCAATTTGACTATTTCAATTTTCAGATACCTGCCCCGCTTTTGAGTTTCTATTTAAATTAGTCTAACTTATACGCCTACAAAATTACTTTAAATATGATATTTGATATAAATATCGTACACTTGTTAACAAAGAAGGCTGTGTATAGTTTGTCGATTCAAGTGCAAACCAAATTTAAGATCAAGTATCTAAATTGTTTTAAGTTGATCGACTGCAAAGTTCTTAATAGGGAATCGGGCACACTTTTAATTGCACTAATAATTCAACTTCAACAATAAATAAATTTTTTAAAAAAATGCATAGATCATGTTTGTTGCTTCTGCTCTACATGCTAAGCCTCCACATGGTGCGGGGCGAGACAACGGCAGAGATTCGAAAAGAATCGGAGAATTCCGATGAAGCCACGAAATTTCTTCGCCTGCGCATTGCTGTAAATTGTACAGATCGCGTTAATGTATATGAAAAGAAAGTGCACTCGAATTACTGGGCTCTGGTGAACTATGTACCCGCAGAGCACGGCAGTCTGCGATGCTCGATGTTTGTTACGTACACCACCCACGGGGACTATCGATATCTGAACAATGTGGCGCCCTTGGTGGAGCGTTGGCGAGCACCCATTAGTTTGGCACTCTACGCACCGGGTACGGACTTCAACAAGACGGTGTCGAGCATTCTGTGGCTGCGCCAATGTGATCCACAGCGTAAGCTAATCCGCAAATGGGTTAGTTTTCACATCTATTTCAATGCTAGTCATATACCGCGACAGGTCTACAATCAAACGACATTGTTAGCCAGACAAATTCAATGCACCAAAGTTCCGCCGTTTGCCAATGTGTCAAGTGATCAGCTATATAGAAAGCAAATGGAACTCGAATATCCCATTAATGTGGGACGAAATATTGCCAAAGAGGCGGCACTGACACATTACGTTCTGTCCTCCGATATCGAGCTATATCCCTCGCCTGGCCTGGTCAATGGCTTTTTGCTTATGCTAGCAGCTAATATGCATTTACTGAACGCCACAAAGCCGCTTGTCTTTCCACTTAACATTTTCGAGGTGAGTGCGAATAGCACTGTGCCAACCACCAAAAGGGAATTAAAATACAAGCTGAAGACTGGCCAGGCAATACCCTTTCACAGAGATGTCGCCCCCCAATTCAACATTGGGCCAAATCTTAAAAAATGGATTCAACATGTCGATTACAGCAATACAATCCGAGTGTTTGGCATGAATAAACGCATCGGTTACTGGGATCCGATCTACATTGGAACCAAACAAGATCCGGTTTACGATGAGACTCTTAGCTGGGAGGGCATGTCCGATAAGGCAACCCATTCCTTTGCATTGTGCCTAATGGGCTATCGGTTTTATACATTGGATAATGCATTTTTGGTTCACAGACCGGGCATTAATCAGGGTTATTTGGATGATGGGCGATTGCATCTTGCCGCCCACACTCGTCGCAAGCTACGTAGACAGTTAATAATAGAGTATATCTACAAATATGGATTCCAATTGGGTTGCTTATTGTAATGAAGTAAATCCATATTTAAATTGAGTTGGCAAATGTAAGCATTAAGTTCAGAAAATTTCGCGTAAGCATAGTTTAACTTTAAAATTATTCGAAATTGTAAAAATGAAATAAATAATGTTAAATAAATTTTGTGTTTATTGTCGAATTAATTAGGAATTGCAGCTTCAAAATACCAGCCAAATTATGTTAAAATACCACATAGCAAGATGATATTACGGAAGGATCTTCTGAGTCCTTAAGCCCATGTTTATTAATTTTGAAAATTTTGAACTTTTGAAAACTGTCGAAACAATAATGAACATTTTGGAGCTTTACGATAATGCTCAAATCTATTTATATACAATAAATCAAAACAAGAAATCTTATCAACGCATTCTCCAAGATCTTGTTTAACAATTATTTGTGGCACGCTGATTTCTACACTAAAAAATTCAATAATGTATAGCGAAAATCAGAGCAAGGACCAACAATTGGCTCACAATTTAGCCCGTCTTTGTTGAGGTTCGATAGATAAATGACAGCCAAATGTACTGATGCCGATTTTTAAAGAGCAACCGATTCGCGTTGTTTGCTGGTCGAATAAATGCTGCATTTTTTCTCGCATTTTGAACAACAATTACAACCACAACAAACATGGTAAAATATGAACAGCAAACCTAAATAAATATTTATTGTTTGCTGTTTAATATTTTGCGCTGGGTGGCAGCCACGCCCAAACCCTAACCATTTGCTTGCCACTGTGGAGAGTCGTTGGCATAATTGAATATCAATTCGTTTTAAATGCGTGCCACAAGCGTGTTGCATGTTCGGGGTGGGGATAAAGGGGGGAAACCCCCCGGCTAAACCTCAAATTATGGATGTGATCAGGGTGCAGCGGAAGGCGGAATGGATGTGGGAAGAGGAGTCTACCGACAAGCGAAACATGAGATTGTGCAATATTTATAACATAAATTATTAGCATACAAAATGCAATTGATGCCCTCTAGTGATTAATTAAAATGTTTCACAGCGCACATATAAATTCATATTGTTTATGGCGCTGCATGTTTATATGAAGATATATTATTCCCCAACAGGACCAATAATTTGGCGAGGCCAAGGCCCGGGTCCTGACCAGACAGGGTCCACCCCGCAGCTCAGAGCCATTCAGAATGACTTGGCAAGTTGGCGAAACAAAGTGAGACGAAAAGTTTTGCAAGAGACAAATGACCCTTAAAGTTAAAACTAACAGTGACTAAATGGAGACAAGAGCAAAAAATTTGTGTGTACTCATCCTGCGAGATGAGACCGGAAAGAGGAAGAAGAGCAACAACATGAAATCCTTTAATTGCTGCCGCCAGTAGCCATGCCAAGTGTAGCTTCCATTTGTCTTTCAGTCAAATGATGACGCAACTGGAACTCGCACATGGGTGGGGCGGGCATTGGGGCAGGGCTCGCCTGGCCATTTCGAGTCCCGAGGCTGGCCGCGTGAAATTGCAAAACTGCTTCACCTGAATGCATGTGGCAATGCTACAGATGTGGCACCCACAACACATCTGGGGCTCCCAAGTAACTAAACAATAATACAATGGAATGCATAAACAAACCAGGCAACAGTTGAATCTAGACGAACTTTTTACAAACAAACCGAAATCCGAAAATGAAAACATGACCAAAGTTTAAGCTCCAAGGCGGATTTCACAACGAAGCATACTTAATTGGTTTTGAGCCCAGCCAGGTTAGTGCACGCAATTTTATATTGGTTCAAACCTCAACCAAAACCAAAGGAGTTGCCCATTTTTGGATAGAACCGAAATGTTCATTGGTTCATTAACAATTTACAAAGTAATCAAAAGTCAAGACGAACTTAAAATTTGAGCCCTAATGAATAATACATAATATAGTTTCCTGTTGTTTTAATAGCTTTTCGTAACTCTCATTCAAATTTGGCCATCATATCATATCGTATCATATCATATCATAACATATCATATCATGTGTGCCCGGGTATTCAAGCTGCGGCAGTTCGAGCTTAACTTGCATGTTTTTTCCTCTTTTTACTGCAAAACCTGGATACCCTACGGAAACAATGAAAGGATAGAATGTGAATGCAAAACAAAGTAAACAACTGCAACAACAACAACAACAAAAAGAAAGAAAAACAACATCAAACAATGGACCGAAGCAGCCGTCAAAGTGAGCGATTGTTGGAACGTGTCACAGCATCAATGGTAACCAAAGTGGACACAATGGACCCAGGGCCAACTCCCAAATGCCTAAAACTGTACAAATGAACAATGCTGGACTTAAAGGGAAAGGGAAAGGGTTCGGGCTAGAAAAGAAGCCTGTCAACTAAATGGCAAATGCATTGAGTGTGTGAACATTCCCAGGAAGGATAATTTTGAATTGATGGCAAGCAAACTGTGGTCGGCTCTAAAAAGCGTTCCATCAATTTTCAATTTTCCTATGCAAAGAACGGCGCCCAATCAAAGGTGTCCATTGAAGAGGCAAAAGAAGATGAAAAAAAGACGCGACTCTCACAAAAGTAAAATCTAAGCAAACAAGCAACAATAAAGGCGTCTTTATCTTCGTGTCTATATAGTTGGCGACTTGCAGCATCTTAAGAAATTCTAATTTTGATGTCAAACAGCGATTAAAAGAAACGAGATTACCTGCTGCATATTGCATGAGTGCATTTTCTTGTGTTTGCACAGTGCCCCGGCTCGATGGGTGTGCTGTGTGTGTGTGTGTATGCGTGTGTGTGTGTGTGTATGTCTGTCTCCTGACTCATTTGCACTTTGACGCGTCGTTGCTGGCGAAAAGTGCTGCGTCAGGCAGGTGCAACTGATGGCAATGATGACGTTAACAACTCCAATAACTGCTATGCTCCATTTTGTATCCCCATCGATGCAAATAAGAACCGAATGACAGAACTGAAAACCGACAAAACTGATGGACAGACAAACAGACGGACAGACAGACTGTCTGACTGAGCATTTGGCACATGGGTGCAGCTTAGTCGCAGCGGCTTTTGGCCAACCGCAATATAGAAAAGCCGCACACGCAAAAATCTGTTAAAATTTCAGCACCCCGAGAGAGGGAGAGAGGGAGAGAGAGAGACAAGTGCAGAGGCCAGAAAGCGACCACGGCAATAGGCGCTTAAAAAAGCTAATGGAACGTATGGCAATGACTGCCAAAGCACCCAAAAGCCCATAGACCAATTGCGCGCACAGACACAAACATAACATAACACAACACACACACACACACAAGTGGCATCAATGCAGTCGCATTGCATCACTACCGACTGTGCAATACTCTGTTCTAATTTGGCAAGAGGTCTCCAAGAAGTTAAATAATCTTAATCCCTATACAGACAATCTACTTATTAAATTTGATGTATCTAGCTCTTATAATTTTATAGTTATTATTAAGAAATTTTGTTTGTTTATCAGTATACCAAAGCCTTTTTTTTGTAAACTGTATATGAAGCTCTTATAATCTTCGAAACTGATCGATGATAGCTGGCGTGCGTTCATGTGCGTTCAATATACCCTATTTCGTATTGCGCACAGAGTATAACCCGTATCAGCCCCCAAGCCAAACCGCCCACTCATGCACTCTCCACGTACAATTTCCGGTTGAACACATTTTGTGGTCGGGCGCAAATGCATTTATATTTGAGCAGCAGCAACAACAACTGCAACAGCAACAACAGCAACAACAAACAGGAACAGACGCTTTGCACAAAGCTTAAGCCATTTCATTTTTGGTTCGTTGGCGCTTGCAGCATTTGCCATTTTGCACTGTTGGCATTGCCTGTTCCACAATTTTTATGACCACATCGGTGGAGTCGAGTGAAGTGGAGCGGAGGGTGGGGCACTGAGCGCTCATATTTCTTAGAGCTCATATAAACACTTGCAAAAACTAATAGAAAGCAAGCAGGCTATATAAACATTGCCAAGAACAAAAGTTATATGAGCAAGGAATGTCGAAACTTTAGTTCACTAGCCGCCAGCCGGCATTTTGGCTCCGATAATAAATAAAAAGTATGAAAAATGAATTGCAGAAATCCATTATTTATTTATAAGGATTTATGGAGCCCCTCTTTAAGACATGACTTTAATAATAAAATGTATACAATTTGCTTTTTTGCCGAAAGACAATTTTACCTGCTGTTTGCTTGTGATATGAACTGACATAAGTGAATCGTTTTTAATTGATTATTAAAAAGAATCGCATAAACATTGTCATTGTCATTGTCATTGTCATTGTCATTGTCATTGTCATTGTCATTGTCATTGTCATTGTCATTGTCATTGTCATTGTCATTGTCATTGTCATTGTCATTGTCATTGTCATTGTCATTGTCATTGTCATTGTCATTGTCATTGTCATTGTCATTGTCATTGTCATTGTCATTGTCATTGTCATTGTCATTGTCATTGTCATTGTCATTGTCATTGTCATTGTCATTGTCATTGTCATTGTCATTGTCATTGTCATTGTCATTGTCATTGTCATTGTCATTGTCATTGTCATTGTCATTGTCATTGTCATTGTCATTGTCATTGTCATTGTCATTGTCATTGTCATTGTCATTGTCATTGTCATTGTCATTGTCATTGTCATTGTCATTGTCATTGTCATTGTCATTGTCATTGTCATTGTCATTGTCATTGTCATTGTCATTGTCATTGTCATTGTCATTGTCATTGTCATTGTCATTGTCATTGTCATTGTCATTGTCATTGTCATTGTCATTGTCATTGTCATTGTCATTGTCATTGTCATTGTCATTGTCATTGTCATTGTCATTGTCATTGTCATGTCATTGTCATTGTCATTGTCATTGTCATTGTCATTGTCATTGTCATTGTCATTGTCATTGTCATTGTCATTGTCATTGTCATTGTCATTGTCATTGTTACCATTAATATTATTAATGGAAATTTTATTGTCATTGTTTATTATTTTTATTATATTATTATATTTATATTATTATTATATTTACATTTACGGGTAATAATAAAATGCAGGAAACGCCAAATAAAACTATTATATTTTTGGGAAGCCGTCATTCATATTTGTTGGTTCTCGTCTCAAAAATCCACAAACCATATTTATGAATAATAATTAAAATGTCGAAATATGTTTAAAATGTCGTAAAAGTTTATTGCAAGTTCAGGCTCGAGGCTCAGTGCGGTTCCATAGCAGCCAATAAAAAGGGTGGTTGACAATTTTATTAAAGCTCTGTTTTTGTCAATTTTATAATATTATGTAAAAGTTTTGTATAACATATGCCGTATATCATTTTTCTGAACTACTCGAGTGCTAATATATTATTCCCCAAAAGCCAGAAGTGTCAATAAAGGCCTAAAATATAAACACAAGACAATCACACAAAAAATATATACTTTTGGGAAGGACATTATTTTATCATACAGAAATAGTTGGCAAAGAACAGCTTATGCTAAATATAAATATTTAGTAAATATTTATACGTAAATGGTCTTTGCAGCTTAAATATTCCGTTTGATAAAACGGTGTTCGAACTCAGATATATTTGTATACACTTGCAGATGGTATAATAGTTTTGCCATTAAGAGTGTAATGACTAGAAGGAGACGACTTTTGGTTGAATTTAACAGCTAAGCATGAAAGGAGACGTTTTTTATCCTATAAAGCACATCTTTTTATCGAATTTAATAGCAAGGACCGTCCGAAAGCTAGGGACTCAATCGTTCAATTGCAGGTGATATAATTGGAATCGCCCGGATTGAACCACTATATATATTCAATCAGTCGCCCAAAAATAAGGTAAGATATCAGAATATGAAACAAATTTTTGTTTTTCAAGATATCCCGAAACAAATTGGGACTTACGAGTCTTACGAAGTTATACACAAAAGCAAAATCTTTTCATGAAAAACAGTCGAAAACTTTTATATTTTCTAGGATTGATTGATCTTGACTCTATACTCAGCAAAAGCGAACTATGAATTCTCAATCTCGAACTGCCATTCATATATAATTTGTCACTATAAGGGTATTTAATTTTCGACTTGCCACAGACAGCCTTTCTCTCATGTTTTTTTCTGTAAAGGCTTTTTGCTTTGCTCTACGAAAATATACTTTACGCCTATGCAGAAGCAGTCGGCTTTTGGGGACTCAAATAGAAGCACATTCGAGTTGCAAGTTCATTTGTAATTTATTAAACGCAGCTATAAACAAATCGAAAGCGAGTGGCCGCAATGGCCGCATGAATTCCGATTTAAGCCTCCCGACGAGTCGACGAGCCCAACATGGCCAATGGATGGGTGTGAGTCACTAAGTCAGTCCGGCGCTGGAGTGCTCCGGCAGCTACTCTGCTCTTCTGCAATGGCAATGGAATTGTGGCGCGTATTTGTGGGCTGCAGACACGCACTGCAGTTAGCGTGTGTGTGTGTGTGTATGAGTGTGTGTATGGAATGGAGTGTGCGGGTGTGTGAGCTGCACATACATAAATAGCATGCGACAGGCTGGCTTCCAATGGGCACTAGGCTAATTTACTTCCCATATGAACCAAACAAAACCGAATGTCTATACACACAAACACACACACACACACACACACACTCGCATATATGCTTGCACAACGAGCAGAAGTGATTTTCTGTGTCATTTGGTTGTAATCGTGTCTGTTGTTTGTTACATATTACTATGTGAGTGTGCCAAATGGCATGTGTGTGTGTGTGTGCGTGTATGCGTGTGTGCGTGTGCGTGTGCAGTTTGACTTGTCTTAATGGTCATGTTAAACAAATGTTTATCAAGCCATGCAGCTGCTGCAACTGCAATGACTACCACGCCCAGTTCCCAGCCAGAGGCCCATTAGTCATTTCGGTCGAGTTGTTTTTGTTGTTGTTGTTGTTGTTGTTGTAATATGGCATTAGCCACTCGACAATCTACATGGCAGCAGGAGCTGCTCCTATGAAATGCCTAATGCAATATGAAATACACATAAATAAACTAGAAATAGCTAAGGTTAAGGTTAAGCGGTTTGTCAAATGTGAAAGGGCAGCACACACACACACACACACACACACGCACGCACACAGACACACACACTCACCCACACAGCATGGCAAGTACCCGCACAAACTGAAACTGAAACAGCAACAAAATAGATGCTACAGCTGAAATATCAGACAAATTTTCTAATGTACACATACACACATATTGTACACACAAAGTTAACACAACATGAAACATGTTGGCTTGGCAGCACACCCACACACCCACCCACACACACATTATATTAAATCTGCAAATTAGCCTTTTCCTCCTTCCTACGCAACTGTTATTATATTGGCAACTTATCTTAAACGAAAAGCTGCATTACTCGGAATACAAATTAGTTTCGATTTATAGCAGAAATTATGTATGAATACTGGGACTTTTGAATAGACGGTATTTATAATTATGCAAGAATGTGCCATACTCAGAACTCAGTTTTTGTGAATTCCTAGTAAATTGCCTTCTAAATATCAGGAAATTTTCGAACTGTCCTATATATAACTTATAATCAAATATATATATGAATATGAATATATCGTATAAGAGTTGTCTCCTCCCACCTCTAGTAAAGAGTTGCATGTAACCTCTCTCACTTTTTGACATTCTAATTGAATACGTGGTAGAATAAAACAATTTTGTTAACCTACCTTTTATATGTTTAGCAGAATCCAAGCGGCTTGCAAATATTCTAGGCAAATACTTATTTTTATTATTAAATGAACACATGTAGAGGCAAAGATGCAAATGAAATTCCCTATTGAGCAGCTTGACTGTTATTATTGCCTTGAAGGCAGCAGAACACACGTCAACACAACGAAACGCCGACATACACACACACACACAGAGACACATCGTCATCATGAATATAACACTTTGTAGCACCTGACGCGTGCACTTGCAACGTTTTAATTTACATATTACATTGTGTTTACATTTTACAACACTTGCACTCTACCAGCAGCACTAACAAATAACAGCTATTTAATTGTTCTAACACTCAAAAGCACAGAAAGCACGAAATAAAAATTGCAAATGGAAAATCGCAAATGAGAGCAGACAGCGCTGCCAGCTTGATGACAGAAACTGAGCGCGTGATCAGGTCGCATGTGGTGGCTATCTGAACTGTGTTGAATACTCTTTGGTGGAAGCTTACCACGCGAACTTGCCGAAGATGGTGGCTTTTTGGACTGTATTGAATAGCATTAAACATATGATTGGCAGAAACTAACCACGCAATTATGTCGAATGTGTTAACTATATGGAGCGTGTTGACTGACCATATGTTAAAGAGCTTAAATCGTGTGCACTTGACTGAAACTAACCACGCGATTAAATCGAATGTGGGGTGCGTTGAATAGCATAGATCTTATGACTTTGGCACAAACTTACCATGTAGACCTTGTCGAATATATATTGAATATTATAAGAGTGTTGAATTAAATAAATCATAGGGAATTATAGTTTAGCTGCTTATGCATTTACTTCCAACATTTTCTTTTCAGCAAATCAAACTTGGGCAATTTGGCTCATAAATATTGCAGACAAACGGAAGCTAAATGATATAAAAGGATGCTGCACACTGTAAAAGCAAGTCTGGCGCGCTGTGCGTCCCGTTTTCAGTTGAAAGGCAAAATTAACAATATGCAAAATTCATGTTAAAATATCGGAAAAATATATTTCTTTTCTGCACAAGCAATCCTTTTCCATCCATTCGCTTTCGCAGCCCTTTTATTTGGCTGCCTGCACGCGTTCTTTTCGTTTTGGCTTGGCAGCAGTAACAAAAAAAAATAAAAAGCAACAACAACTTTCACATGCGGAAGGATTGGGCGGCAACGGTCGAATGAGAAGAGAGAGAGAGAGGGCGGCAATGTGTGGCGTTGGCGGCGCTTTCATATGCTCCATGCCAAAGCAATAAAAATGTAACTTGTTGTTTTTGTAGCTGTTGTAGTTGGCGCTGCTGCCGCTGCCGCTGCTGCCGCTGCTGCTGCTGCTGCTGCTGCTGTTGCTGTTGCTGTTGCTGTTGTTGCTGATGGTGAATGAATGGAAGCGTCGACCCGTCGACGACTCCACGTTGATGCGAAATCGAATCTCGAATGCTTTTGCCCGGCAAAGTGAGCGGCCCTGTGTATTAGTATGTGTGTGTGTGTGCGTCTGTGTGCATATAAAAATACAGTTATCTGTTCTATTTGCGCATTTATAAATATTTGTTTGCCTTAGTTCTGGGCATGCACATTACACAGGCTCCGCC